>NC_080832.1:141590200-142190200 GCF_030435755.1 Ochotona princeps | reverse complement strand
GCACTTCCAGTGCCAAAACAACTCCACCTGCCTCATGAACTTCACATACCATCAGCTGTCCTGGCAGCTATCTAGGAAACCCTGTTGGGTCACTTCCGGTCCCATGCCCATTGAGCCCAGTGGGATGGAATCAAGCAGCTTCAGCACCCACACAAAGCTATCATGGAGCTCCTCACTCAAGGCGCTCAAAACTCCACGGCCAAAGACAAGTTCAGTGCCCAAGCCATTTCCCGCTGCCATGGAAACCAAGTGCTCTGGCAGCACATATGTCTGAAAGTGGATATGACACCTAGGGAAGGGAGTGTGCTGGTGAATGGCAACTGCCCGAAGCAGCAGCACAGCTCTTCCACTGCCAAAACAACTCCACCTGAATCATGAACTTCACATACCATCAGCTGTCCTGGCAGCTATCTAGGAAACCCTGTTGGGTCACTTCCGGTCCCATGCCCATTGAGCCCAGTGGGATGGAATCAAGCAGCTTCAGCACCCACACAAAACGAACATGGAGCTCCTCACTCAAGGCGCTCAAAACTCCATGGCCAAAGACAAGTTCAGTGCCCAAGCCATTTCCCGCTGCCATGGAAACCAAGTGCTCTGGCAGCACATATGTCTGAAAGTGGATATGACACCTAGGGAAGGGAGTGTGCTGGTGAATGGCAACTGCCCGAAGCAGCAGCACACCTCTTCCAGTGCCAAAACAACTCCACCTGCCTTATGAGCTTCACATACCATCAGCTGTCCTGGCAGCTATCTAGGAAACCCTGTTGGGTCACTTCCGGTCCCATGCCCATTGAGCCCAGTGGGATGGAATCAAGCAGCTTCAGCACCCACACAAAACGAACTTGGAGCTCCTCACCCAAGGCGGACAAAACTCCATGGCAAAGACAAGTTCAGTGCCCAAGCCATTTCCCGCTGCCATGGAAACCAAGTGCTCTGGCAGCACATATGTTTGAAAGAGGATATGACACCTAGGGAAGGGAGTGTGCTGGTGAATGGCAACTGCCCGAAGCAGCAGCACAGCTCTTCCAGTGCCAAAACAACTCCACCTGCCTCATGAACTTCACATAGCATCAATTGTCTTGGCAGCTATCTAGGAAACCCTTTTGGATCACTTCCGGTCCCATGCCCATTGAGCCCAGTTGGATGGAATCAAGCAGCTTCAGCACCCACACAAAACTAACATGGAGCTACTCACTCAAGGCGCTCAAAACTCCATGGCCAAAGACAAGTTCAGTGCCCAAGCCATTTCCCGCTGCCATGGAAACCAAGTGCTCTGGCAGCACATATGTCTGAAAGTGGATATGACACCTAGGGAAGGGAGTGTGGTGGTGAATGGCAACTGCCCAAAGCAGCAGCAAAGCACTTCCAGTGCCAAAACAACTCCACCTGCCTCATGAACTTCACATACCATCAGCTGTCCTGGCAGCTATCTAGGAAACCCTGTTGGGTCACTTCCGGTCCCATGCCCATTGAGCCCAGTGGGATGGAATCAAGCAGCTTCAGCACCCACACAAAGCTATCATGGAGCTCCTCACTCAAGGCGCTCAAAACTCCACGGCCAAAGACAAGTTCAGTGCCCAAGCCATTTCCCGCTGCCATGGAAACCAAGTGCTCTGGCAGCACATATGTCTGAAAGTGGATATGACACCTAGGGAAGGGAGTGTGCTGGTGAATGGCAACTGCCCGAAGCAGCAGCACAGCTCTTCCACTGCCAAAACAACTCCACCTGCCTCATGAACTTCACATACCATCAGCTGTCCTGGCAGCTATCTAGGAAACCCTGTTGGGTCACTTCCGGTCCCATGCCCATTGAGCCCAGTGGGATGGAATCAAGCAGCTTCAGCACCCACACAAAACTAACATGGAGCTCCTCACTCAAAGCGCTCAAAACTCCACAGCCAAAGACAAGTTCAGTGCCCAAGCCATTTCCGGCTACCATGGAAACCAAGTGCTCTGGCAGCACATATGTCTGAAAGTAGATATGACACCTAGGGAAGGCAGTGTGCTGGTGGTGAATGGCAACTGCCCGAAGCAGCAGCACAGCTCTTCCACCGCCAAAACAACTCCACCTGCCTTATGAGCTTCACATACCATCAGCTGTCCTGGCAGCTATCTAGGAAACCCTGTTGGGTCACTTCCGGTCCCATGCCCATTGAGCCCAGTGGGATGGAATCAAGCAGCTTCAGCACCCACACAAAACGAACATGGAGCTCCTCACTCAAGGTGGACAAAACTCCACGGCCAAAGACAAGTTCAGTGCCCAAGCCATTTCCCGCTGCCATGGAAACCAAGTGCTCTGGCAGCACATATGTCTGAAAGTGGATATGACACCTAGGGAAGGGAGTGTGCTGGTGAATGGCAACTGCCCGAAGCAGCAGCACAGCTCTTCCACTGCCAAAACAACTCCACCTGCCTCATGAACTTCACATACCATCAGCTGTCCTGGCAGCTATCTAGGAAACCCTGTTGGGTCACTTCCGGTCCCATGCCCATTGAGCCCAGTGGGATGGAATCAAGCAGCTTCAGCACCCACACAAAACTAAGAGAGAGCTCCTCACTCAAGGCGCTCAAATCTCCACAGCCAAAGACAAGTTCAGTGCCCAAGCCATTCCCGCTGCCATGGAAACCAAGTGCTCTGGCAGCACATATGTCTGAAAGTGGATATGACACCTAGGGAAGGTAGTCTGGTGGTGAATGGCAACTGCCCGAAGCAGCAGCACAGCTCTTCCAGTGCCAAAACAACTCCACCTGCCTTATGAGCTTCACATACCATCAGCTGTCCTGGCAGCTATCTAGGAAACCCTGTTGGGTCACTTCCGGTTCCATGCCCATTGAGCCCAGTGGGATGGAATCAAGCAGCTTCAGCACCCACACAAAACGAACATGGAGCTCCTCACCCAAGGCGGACAAAACTCCATGGCAAAGACAAGTTCAGTGCCCAAGCCATTTCCCGCTGCCATGGAAACCAAGTGCTCTGGCAGCACATATGTCTGAAAGAGGATATGACACCTAGGGAAGGGAGTGTGCTGGTGAATGGCAACTGCCCGAAGCAGCAGCACAGCTCTTCCAGTGCCAAAACAACTCCACCTGCCTCATGAACTTCACATAGCATCAATTGTCTTGGCAGCTATCTAGGAAACCCTGTTGGATCACTTTCGGTCCCATGCCCATTGAGCCCAGTTGGATGGAATCAAGCAGCTTCAGCACCCACACAAAACTAACATGGAGCTACTCACTCAAGGCGCTCAAAACTCCATGGCCAAAGACAAGTTCAGTGCCCAAGCCATTTCCCGCTGCCATGGAAACCAAGTGCTCTGGCAGCACATATGTCTGAAAGTGGATATGACACCTAGGGAAGGGAGTGTGGTGGTGAATGGCAACTGCCCAAAGCAGCAGCAAAGCACTTCCAGTGCCAAAACAACTCCACCTGCCTCATGAACTTCACATACCATCAGCTGTCCTGGCAGCTATCTAGGAAACCCTGTTGGGTCACTTCCGGTCCCATGCCCATTGAGCCCAGTGGGATGGAATCAAGCAGCTTCAGCACCCACAAAAAACTAACATGGAGCTCCTCACTCAAAGCGCTCAAAACTCCACAGCCAAAGACAAGTTCAGTGTCCAAGCCATTTCCGGCTACCATGGAAACCAAGTGCTCTGGCAGCACATATGTCTGAAAGTAGATATGACACCTAGGGAAGGCAGTGTGCTGGTGGTGAATGGCAACTGCCCGAAGCAGCACAACAGCTCTTCCACTGCCAAAACAACTCCACCTGCCTCATGAACTTCACATACCATCAGCTGTCCTGGCAGCTATCTAGGAAACCCTGTTGGGTCACTTCCGGTCCCATGCCCATTGAGCCCAGTGGGATGGAATCAAGCAGCTTCAGCGCCCACACAAAACGAACCTGGAGCTCCTCACTCAAGGCGCTCAAAACTCCATGGCCAAAGACAAGTTCAGTGCCCAAGCCATTTCCCGCTGCCATGGAAACCAAGTGCTCTGGCAGCACATATGTCTGAAAGTGGATATGACACCTAGGGAAGGGAGTGTGGTGGTGAATGGCAACTGCCCGAAGCAGCAGCACAGCTCTTCCACTGCCAAAACAACTCCACCTGCCTCATGAACTTCACATACCATCAGCTGTCCTGGCAGCTATCTAGGAAACCCTGTTGGGTCACTTCCGGTCCCATGCCCATTGAGCCCAGTGGGATGGAATCAAGCAGCTTCAGCGCCCACACAAAACGAACATGGAGCTCCTCACTCAAGGCGCTCAAAACTCCACGGCCAAAGACAAGTTCAGTGCCCAAGCCATTTCCCTCTGCCATGGAAACCAAGTGCTCTGGCAGCACATATGTCTGAAAGTGGATATGACACCTAGGGAAGGGAGTGTGGTGGTGAATGGCAACTGCCCGAAGCAGCAGCACAGCTCTTCCACTGCCAAAACAACTCCACCTGCCTCATGCATTTTACATAAAATCAGCTGTCCTGGCAGCTATCTAGCAAACCCTGTTGGGTCACTTCCGGTCCCATGCCCATTGAGCCCAGTGGGATGGAATCAAGAAGCTTCAGCACCCACACAAATCTAACATGGAGCTCCTCACTCAAGGCGCTCAAAACGTCACAGCCAAACTCAAGTTCAGTGCCCAAGCCATTTCCCGCTGCCATGGAAACCAAGTGCTCTGGCAGCACATATGTCTGAAAGTGGATATGACACCTAGGGAAGAGAGTGTGGTGGTGAATGGCAGCTGCCCGAAGCAGCAGCACAGCTCTTCCACTGCCAAAACAACTCCACCTGCCTCATGAACTTCACATACCATCAGCTGTCCTGGCAGCTATCTAGGAAACTCTGTTGGGTCACTTCCGGTCCCATGCCCATTGAGCCCAGTGGGATGGAATCAAGCAGCTTCAGCACCCACACAAAACGAACATGGAGCTCCTCACTCAAGGCGCTCAAAACTCCACGGCCAAAGACAAGTTCAGTGCACAAGCCATTTCCCGCTGCCATGGAAACCAAGTGCTCTGGCAGCACATATGTCTGAAAGTGGATATGACACCTAGGGAAGGGAGTGTGGTGGTGAATGGCAACTGCCTGAAGCAGCAGCACAGCTCTTCCACTGCCAAAACAACTCTACCTGCCTCATGAACTTCACATACCATCAGCTGTCCTGGCAGCTATCTAGGAAACCCTGTTGGGTCACTTCCGGTCCCATGCCCATTGAGCCCAGTGGGATGGAATCAAGCAGCTAGAGCACCCACACAAAATGAACATGGAGCTCCTCACTCAAGGGGCTCAAAACTCCACGGCCAAAGACAAGTTCAGTGCCCAAGCCATTTCCCGCTGCCATGGAAACCAAGTGCTCTGGCAGCACATATGTCTGAAAGTGGATATGACACCTAGGGAAGGGAGTGTGCTGGTGAATGGCAACTGCCCGAAGCAGCAGCACAGCTCTTCCAGTGCCAAAACAACTCCACCTGCCTCATGAACTTCACATACCATCAGCTGTCCTGGCAGCTATCTAGGAAACCCTGTTGGGTGACTTCCGGTCCCATGCCCATTGAGCCCAGTGGGATGGAATCAAGCAGCTTCAGCGCCCACACAAAACGAACATGGAGCTCCTCACTCAAGGTGCTCAAAACTCCACGGCCAAAGACAAGTTCAGTGCCCTAGCCATTTCCCGCTGCCATGGAAACCAAGTGCTCTGGCAGCACATATGTCTGAAAGTGGATATGACACCTAGGGAAGGGAGTGTGCTGGTGAATGGCAACTGCCCGAAGCAGCAGCACAGCTCTTCCACTGCCAAAACAACTCCACCTGCCTCATGAACTTCACATACCATCAGCTGTCCTGGCAGCTATCTAGGAAACCCTGTTGGGTCACTTCCGGTCCCATGCCAATTCAGCCCAGTGGGATGGATTCAAGAAGCTTCAGCACCCACACAATTCTAACATGGAGCTGTTCACTCAAGGCACTCATAACTTCACAGCCAAACTCAAGTTCAGTGCCCAAGCCATTTCCCGCTGCCATGGAAACCAAGTGCTCTGGCAGCACATATGTCTGAAAGTGGATATGACACCTAGGGAAGGGAGTGTGCTGGTGAATGGCAACTGCCCGAAGCAGCAGCACAGCTCTTCCACTGCCAAAACAACTCCACCTGCCTCATGAACTTCACATACCATCAGCTGTCCTGGCAGCTATCTAGGAAACCCTGTTGGGTCACTTCCGGTCCCATGCGCATTGAGCCCAGTGGGATGGAATCAAGCAGCTTCAGCACCCACACAAAACGAACATGGAGCTCCTCACTCAAGGCGCTAAAACCTTCACAGCAAAAGACAAGTTCAGTGCACAAGCCATTTCCCGCTGCCATGGAAACCAAGTGCTCTGGCAGCACATATGTCTGAAAGTGGATATGACACCTAGGGAAGGGAGTGTGCTGGTGAATGGCAACTCCCGAAGCAGCAGCACAGCTCTTCCACTGCCAAAACAACTCCACCTGCCTCATGAACTTCACATACCATCAGCTGTCCTGGCAGCTATCTAGGAAACCCTGTTGGGTCACTTCCGGTCCCATGCCCATTGAGCCCAGTGGGATGCAATCAAGCAGCTTCAGCACCCACACAAAACGAACATGGAGCTCCTCACTCAAGGCGGACAAAACTCCACGCCAAAGACAAGTTCAGTGCACAAGCCATTTCCCGCTGCCATGGAAACCAAGTGCTCTGGCAGCACATATGTCTGAAAGTGGATATGACACCTAGGGAAGGGAGTGTGCTGGTGAATGGCAACTGCCCGAAGCAGCAGCACAGCTCTTCCACTGCCAAAACAACTCCACCTGCCTCATGAACTTCACATACCATCAGCTGTCCTGGCAGCTATCTAGGAAACCCTGTTGGGTCACTTCCGGTCCCATGCCCATTGAGCCCAGTGGGATGGAATCAAGCAGCTTCAGCACCCACACAAAACTAACATGGAGCTCCTCACTCAAAGCGCTCAAAACTCCACAGCCAAAGACAAGTTCAGTGTCCAAGCCATTTCCGGCTACCATGGAAACCAAGTGCTCTGGCAGCACATATGTCTGAAAGTAGATATGACACCTAGGGAAGGTAGTGTGCTGGTGGTGAATGGCAACTGCCCGAAGCAGCAGCACAGCTCTTCCACTGCCAAAACAACTCCACCTACCTTATGAGCTTCACATACCATCAGCTGTCCTGGCAGCTATCTAGGAAACCCTGTTGGGTCACTTCTGGTCCCATGCCCATTGAGCCCAGTGGGATGGAATCAAGCAGCTTCAGCACCCACACAAAACGAACATGGAGCTCCTCACTCAAGGCGCTTAAAACTCCATGGCCAAAGACAAGTTCAGTGCACAAGCCATTTCCCGCTGCCATGGAAACCAAGTGCTCTGGCAGCACATACGTCTGAAAGTGGATATGACACCTAGGGAAGGGAGTGTGCTGGTGAATGGCAACTACCCGAAGCAGCAGCACAGCTCTTCCACTGCCAAAACAACTCCACCTGCCTCATGAACTTCACATACCATCAGCTGTCCTGGCAGCTATCTAGGAAACCCTGTTGGGTCACTTCCGGTCCCATGCCCATTGAGCCCAGTGGGATGGAATCAAGCAGCTTCAGCACCCACACAAAACGAGCATGGAGCTCCTCACCCAAGGCGGACAAAACTCCATGGCAAAGACAAGTTCAGTGCCCAAGCCATTTCCCGCTGCCATGGAAACCAAGTGCTCTGGCAGCACATATGTCTGAAAGTGGATATGACACCTAGGGAAGGGAGTGTGGTGGTGAATGGCAACTGCCCAAAGCAGCAGCAAAGCACTTCCACTGCCAAAACAACTCCACCTGCCTCATGAACTTCACATACCATCAGCTGTCCTGGCAGCTATCTAGGAAACCCTGTTGGGTCACTTCCGGTCCCATGCCCATTGAGCCCAGTGGGATGGAATCAAGCAGCTTCAGCACCCACACAAAGCTATCATGGAGCTCCTCACTCAAGGCGCTCAAAACTCCACGGCCAAAGACAAGTTCAGTGCCCAAGCCATTTCCCGCTGCCATGGAAACCAAGTGCTCTGGCAGCACATATGTCTGAAAGTGGATATGACACCTAGGGAAGGGAGTGTGCTGGTGAATGGCAACTGCCCGAAGCAGCAGCACAGCTCTTCCACTGCCAAAACAACTCCACCTGCCTCATGAACTTCACATACCATCAGCTGTCCTGGCAGCTATCTAGGAAACCCTGTTGGGTCACTTCCAGTCCCATGCCCATTGAGCCCAGTGGGATGGAATCAAGCAGCTTCAGCAACCACACAAAACGAACATGGAGCTCCTCACTCAAGGCGCTCAAAACTCCACAGCCAAAGACAAGTTCAGTGCCCAAGCCATTTCCCGCTGCCATGGAAACCAAGTGCTCTGGCAGCACATATGTCTGAAAGTGGATATGACACCTAGGGAAGGGAGTGTGCTGGTGAATGGCAACTGCCCGAAGCAGCAGCACAGCTCTTCCACTGCCAAAACAACTCCACCTGCCTCATGTCTTTCACATACCACCAGCTGTCCTGGCAGCTATCTAGGAAACACTGTTGGGTCACTTCCGGTCCCATGCCCATTGAGCCCAGTGGGATGGAATCAAGCAGCTTCAGCACCCACACAAATCTAACATGGAGCTCCTCACTCAAAGCGCTCAAAACTTCACAGCAAACTCAAGTTCAGTGCCGAAGCCATTTCCCGCTGCCATGGAAACCAAGTGCTCTGGCAGCACATATGTCTGAAAGTGGATATGACACCTAGGGAAGGGAGTGTGCTGGTGAATGGCTACTGCCCGAAGCAGCAGCACAGCTCTTCCACTGCCAAAACAACTCCACCTGCCTCATGAACTTCACATACCATCAGCTGTCCTGGCAGCTATCTAGGAAACCCTGTTGGGTCACTTCCCGTCCCATGCCCATTGAGCCCAGTGGGATGGAATCAAGCAGCTTCAGCACCCACACAAAACTAACATGGAGCTCCTCACTCAAGGCGCTCAAAACTCCACGGCCAAAGACAAGTTCAGTGCACAAGCCATTTCCCGCTGCCATGGAAACCAAGTGCTCTGGCAGCACATATGTCTGAAAGTGGATATGACACCTAGGGAAGGGAGTGTGCTGGTGAATGGCAACTGCCCGAAGCAGCAGCACACCTCTTCCACTGCCAAAACACTCCACATGCATCATGAACTTCACATACCATCAGCTGTCCTGGCAGCTATCTAGGAAACCCTGTTGGGTCACTTCCGGTCCCATGCACATTGAGCCCAGTGGGATGGAATCAAGCAGCTTCAGCACCCACACAAAACGAACATGGAGCTCCTCACTCAAGGTTCTCAAAATTCCACGGCCAAAGACAAGTTCAGTGCAAAAGCCATTTCCCGCTGCCATGGAAACCAAGTGCTCTGGCAGCACTTATGTCTGTAAGGGGATATGATACCTAGGGAAGGGAGTGTGCTGGTGAATGGCAACTGCCCGAAGCAGCAGCACAGCTCTTCCAGTGCCAAAACAACTCCACCTGCCTCATGAACTTCACATACCATCAGCTGTCCTGGCAGCTATCTAGGAAACAATATTGGGTTACTTCTGGTCCCATGCCCATTGAGCCCACTGGGATGGAATCAAGCAGCTTCAGCACCCACACAAAACGAACATGAAGAAGTTCTCTGGCAGCACATATGCCTGAAAGTGGATATGACACCTAGGGAAGGGAGTGTGCTGGTGAATGGCAACTGCCCGAAGCAGCAGCACAGCTCTTCCACTGCCAAAAGAACTCCACCTGCCTCATGAACTTCACATACCATCAGCTGTCCTGGCAGCTATCTAGGAAACTCTGTTCGGTCACTTCCGGTCCCATGCCCATTGAGCCCAGTGGGATGGAATCAAGCAGCTTCAGCACCCACACAAAATGAACATGGAGCTCCTCACTCAAGGCGCTCAAAACTCCACAGCCAAAGACAAGTTCAGTGTCCAAGCCATTTCCCGCTGCCATGGAAACCAAGTGCTCTGGCAGCACATATGTCTGAAAGTGGATATGACACCTAGGGAAGGGAGTGTGCTGGTGAATGGCAACTGCCCGAAGCAGCAGCACAGCTCTTCCACTGCCAAAACAACTCCACCTGCCTCATGAACTTCACATACCATCAGCTGTCCTTTCAGCTATTTAGGAAACCCTGTTGGGTGACTTGCGGTCCCATGCCCATTGAGCCCAGTGGGATGGAATCAAGCAGCTTCAGCACCCACACAAAATGAACACGGAGCTCCTCACTCAAGGCGCTCAAAACTCCACAGACAAAGACAAGTTCAGTGGCCAAGCCATTTCCCGCTGCCATGGAAACCAAGTGCTCTGGCAGCACATATGTCTGAAAGTGGATATGACACCTAGGGAAGGGAGCGTGGTGGTAAATGGCAACTGCCAGAAGCAGCAGCACAGCTCTTCCACTGCCAAAATAACTCCACCTGCATCATGAACTTCACATACCATCAGCTGTCCTGGCAGCTCTCTAGGAAACAATGTTGGGTTACTTCTGGTCCCATGCCAATTGAGCCCAGTGGGATGGAATCAAGCAGCTTCAGCACCCACACAAAACTAACATGAAGAAGTGCTGTGGCAGCACATATGTCTGAAAGTGGATATGACACCTAGGGAAGGGAGTGTGGGGGTGAATGGCAATTGCCCGAAGCAGCAGCACAGCTCTTCCAGTGCCAAAACAACTCCACCTGCCTCATGAACTTCACATACCATCAGCTGTCCTGGCAGCTATCTAGGAAACCCTGTTGGGTCACTTCCGGTCCCATGCCCATTTGCCCAGTGGGATGGAATCAAGCAGCTTCAGCACCCACACAAAACGAACATGGAGCTCCTCACTCAAGGTTCTCAAAATTCCACGGCCAAAGACAAGTTCAGTGCCCAAGCCATTTCCCGCTGCCATGGAAACCAAGTGCTCTGGCAGCACATATGTCTGTTAGGGGATATGATACCTAGGGAAGGGAGTGTGCTGCTGAATGGCAACTGCCCGAAGCAGCAGCACAGCTCTTCCACTGCCAAAACAACTCCACCTGCCTCATGAACTTCACATACCATCAGCTGTCCTGGCAGCTATCTAGGAAACCCTGTTGGGTCACTTCCGGTCCCATGCCCATTGAGCCCAGTGGGATGGAATCAAGCAGCTTCAGCACCCACACAAAACGAACATGGAGCTCCTCACTCAAGGCGCTCAAAACGTCACAGCCAAACTCAAGTTCAGTGCCCAAGCCATTTCCCGCTGCCATGGAAACCAAGTGCTCTGGCAGCACATATGTCTGAAAGTGGATATGACACCTAGGGAAGGGAGTGTGGTGGTGAATGGCAACTGCCAGAAGCAGCAGCACAGCTCTTCCAGTGCCAAAACAACTCCACCTGCCTCATGAACTTCACATACCGTCAGCTGTCCTGGCAGCTATCTAGGAAACAATATTGGGTTACTTCCGTTCCCATGCCCATTGAGCCCACTGGGATGGAATCAAGCAGCTTCAGCACCCACACAAAACGAACATGAAGAAGTTCTCTGGCAGCACATATGTCTGAAAGTGGATATGACACCTAGGGAAGGGAGTGTGCTGGTGAATGGCAACTGCCCCAAGCAGCAGCACAGCTCTTCCACTGCCAAAACAACTCCACCTGCCTCATGAACTTCACATACCATCAGCTGTCCTGGCAGCTATCTAGGAAACTCTGTTGGGTCACTTCCGGTCCCATGCCCATTGAGCCCAGTGGGATGGAATCAAGCAGCTTCAGCACCCACACAAAATGAACATGGAGCTCCTCACTCAAGGCGCTCAAAACTCCACAGCCAAAGACAAGTTCAGTGCCCAAGCCATTTCCCGCTGCCATGGAAACCAAGTGCTCTGGCAGCACATATGTCTGAAAGTGGATATGACACCTAGGGAAGGGAGTGTGCTGGTGAATGGCAACTGCCCGAAGCAGCAGCACAGCTCTTCCACTGCCAAAACAACTCCACCTGCCTCATGAACTTCACATACCATCAGCTGTCCTGGCAGCTATCTAGGAAACCCTGTTGGGTGACTTGCGGTCCCATGCCCTTTGAGCCCAGTGGGATGGAATCAAGCAGCTTCAGCACCCACACAAAATGAACATGGAGCTCCTCACTCAAGGCGCTCAAAACTCCACAGACAAAGACAAGTTCAGTGCCCAAGCCATTTCCCGCTGCCATGGAAACCAAGTGCTCTGGCAGCACATATGTCTGAAAGTGGATATGACACCTAGGGAAGGGAGTGTGGTGGTAAATGGCAACTGCCAGAAGCAGCAGCACAGCTCTTCCACTGCCAAAATAACTCCACCTTCATCATGAACTTCACATACCATCAGCTGTCCTGGCAGCTCTCTAGGAAACAATGTTGGGTTACTTCCGGTCCCATGCCCATTGAGCCCAGTGGGATGGAATCAAGCAGCTTCAGCACCCACACAAAACTAACATGAAGAAGTGCTCTGGCAGCACATATGTCTGAAAGTCTATATGACACCTAGGGAAGGGAGTGTGGTGGTGAATGGCAACTGCCCGAAGCAGCAGCACAGCTCTTCCACTGCCAAAACAACTCCACCTGCCTCATGAGCTTCACATACCATGAGCTGTCCTGGCAGCTATCTAGGAAACCCTCTTGGGTCACTTCCAGTCCCATGCCCATTGAGCCCAGTGGGATGGAATCAAGCAGCTTCAGCACCCACACATCTAACATGGAGCTCCTCACTCAAGGCGCTCAAAACTTCACGGCCAAACTCAAGTTCAGTGCCGAAGCCATTTCCCGCTGCCATGGAAACCAAGTGCTCTGGCAGCACATATGTCTGAAAGTGGATATGACACCTAGGGAAGGGAGTGTGCTGGTGAATGGCAACTGCCCGAAGCAGCAGCACAGCTCTTCCACTGCCAAAACAACTCCACCTGCCTCATGAACTTCACATACCATCAGCTGTCCTGGCATCTATCTAGGAAACCCTGTTGGGTCACTTCCGGTCCCATGCCCATTGAGCCGAGTGGGATGGAATCAAGCAGCTTCAGCACCCACACAAAACTAAGAGAGAGCTCCTCACTCATGGCCGACAAAACTCCACAGCCAAAGACTAGTTCACTTCCCAAGCCATTTCCCGCTGCCATGGAATCCAAGTGCTCTGGCAGCACATATGTCTGAAAGTGGATATGACACCTAGGGAAGGGAGTGTGCTGGTGAATGGCAACTGCCCGAAGCAGCAGCACACCTCTTCCACTGCCAAAACACTCCACATGCATCATGAACTTCACATACCATCAGCTATCCTGGCAGCTATCTAGGAAACCCAGTTGGGTCACTTCCGGTCCCATGCACATTGAGCCCAGTGGCATGGAATCAAGCAGCTTCAGCACCCACACAAAACGAACATGGAGCTCCTCACTCAAGGTTCTCAAAATTCCCCGGCCAAAGACAAGTTCAGTGCAAAAGCCATTTCCCGCTGCCATGGAAACCAAGTGCTCTGGCAGCACATATGTCTGTAAGGGGATATGATACCTAGGGAAGGGAGTGTGGTGGTGAATGGCAACTGCCCGAAGCAGCAGCACAGCTCTTCCACTGCCAAAACAACTCCACCTGCCTCATGAACTTCACATACCATCAGCTGTCCTGGCAGCTATCTAGGAAACCCTGTTGGCTCACTTCCGGTCCCATGCCCATTGAGCCCAGTGGGATGGAATCAAGCAGCTTGAGCACCCACACAAAACGAACATGGAGCTCCTCACTCAAGGCGCTCAAAACGTCACGGCCAAACTCAAGTTCAGTGCCCAAGCCATTTCCCGCTGCCATGGAAACCAAGTGCTCTGGCAGCACATATGTCTGAAAGTGGATATGACACCTAGGGAAGGGAGTGTGCTGGTGAATGGCAACTGCCCGAAGCAGCAGCACAGCTCTTCCAATGCCAAAACAACTCCACCTGCCTCATGAACTTCACATACCACCAGCTGTCCTGGCAGCTCTCTAGGAAACCCTGTTGGGTCACTTCCGGTCTCATGCCCATTGAGCCCAGTGGGATGGAATCAAGAAGCTTCAGCACCCACACAAAACTAACATGGAGCTCCTCACTCAAGGCGCTCAAAACTCCACAGCCAAAGACAAGTTCAGTGCCCAAGCCATTTCCCGCTGCCATGGAAACCAAGTGCTCTGGCGGCACATATGTCTGAAAGTGGATATGACACCTAGGGAAGGGAGTGTGGTGGTGAATGGCAACTGCCAGAAGCAGCAGCACAGCTCTTCCAGTGCCAAAACAACTCCACCTGCCTCATGAACTTCACATACCATCAGCTGTCCTGGCAGCTATCTAGGAAACAATATTGGGTTACTTCCGTTCCCATGCCCATTGAGCCCAGTGGGATGGAATCACGCAGCTTCAGCACCCACACAAAACGAACATGAAGAAGTTCTCTGGCAGCACATATGTCTGAAAGTGGATATGACACCTAGGGAAGGGAGTGTGCTGGTGAATGGCAACTGCCCCAAGCAGCAGCACAGCTCTTCCACTGCCAAAACAACTCCACCTGCCTCATGAACTTCACATACCATCAGCTGTCCTGGCAGCTATCTAGGAAACTCTGTTGGGTCACTTCTGGTCCCATGCCCATTGAGCCCAGTGGGATGGAATCAAGCAGCTTGAGCACCCACACAAAACGAACATGCAGCTCCTCACTCAAGGCGCTCAAAACTCCACAGCCAAAGACAAGTTCAGTGCCCAAGCCATTTCCCGCTGCCATGGAAACCAAGTGCTCTGGCAGCACATATGTCTGAAAGTGGATATGACACCTAGGGAAGGGAGTGTGGTGGTGAATGGCAACTGCCCGAAGCAGCAGCACAGCTCTTCCACTGCCAAAACAACTCCACCTGCCTCATGAACTTCACATACCATCAGCTGTCCTGGCAGCTATCTAGGAAACCCTGTTGGGTCACTTTCGGTCCCATGCCCATTGAGCCCACTGGGATGGAATCAAGCAGCTTCAGCACCCACTCAAATCTAACATGGAGCTCCTCACTCAAGGCGCTCAAAACTTCACAGCGAAACTCAAGTTCAGTGCCCAAGCCATTTCCTGCTGCCATGGAAACCAAGTGCTCTGGCAGCACATATGTCTGAAAGTAGATGTGACACCTAGGGAAGGGAGTGTGGTGGTGAATGGCAACTGCCCGAAGCAGCAGCACGGCTCTTCCACTGCCAAAACAACTCCACCTGCCTCATGAGCTTCACATACCATGAGCTGTCCTGGCAGCTATCTAGGAAACCCTGTTGGGTCACTTCCAGTCCCATGCCCATTGAGCCCAGTGGGATGGAATCAAGCAGCTTCAGCACCCACACATCTAACATGGAGCTCCTCACTCAAGGCGCTCAAAACTTCACAGCCAAACTCAAGTTCAGTGCCCAAGCCATTTCCCGCTGCCATGGAAACCAAGTGCTCTGGCAGCACATATGTCTGAAAGTGGATATGACACCTAGGGAAGGGAGTGTGGTGGTGAATGGCAACTGCCCGAAGCAGCAGCACAGCGCTTCCACTGCCAAAACAACTTCACCTGCCTCATGAACTTCACATACCATCAGCTGTCCTGGCAGCTATCTAGGAAACAATATTGGGTTACTTCCGTTCCCATGCCCATTGAGCCCAGTGGGATGGAATCACGCAGCTTCAGCACCCACACAAAACGAACATGAAGAAGTTTTCTGGCAGCACATATGTCTGAAAGTGGATATGACACCTAGGGAAGGGAGTGTGCTGGTGAATGGCAACTGCCCGAAGCAGCAGCACAGCTCTTCCACTGCCAAAACAATTTCACCTGCCTCATGAATTTCACATACCACCAGCTGTCCTGGCAGCTATCTAGGAAACCCTGTTGGGTCACTTCCGGTCCCATGCCCATTGAGCCCAGTGGGATGGAAATAAGCAGCTTCAGCACCCACACAAAACGAACATGGAGCTCCTCACTCAAGGCGCTCAAAACTTCACAGCCAAACTCAAGTTCAGTGCCCAAGCCATTTCCCGCTGCCATGGAAACCAAGTGCTCTGGCAGCACATATGTCTGAAAGTGGATATGACACCTAGGGAAGGGAGTGTGTTGGTGAATGGCAACTGCCCGAAGCAGCAGCACAGCTCTTCCACTGCCAAAACAACTCCACCTGCCTCATGAACTTCACATACCATCAGCTGTCCTGGCAGCTATCTAGGAAACCCTGTTGGGTCACTTCCGGTCCCATGCCCATTGAGCCCAGGGGGATGGAATCAAGCAGCTTGAGCACCCACACAAAACGAACATGGAGCTCCTCACTCAAGGCGCTCAAAACTCCACAGCCAAAGACAAGTTCAGTGCCGAAGCCATTTCCCGCTGCCATGGAAACCAAGTGCTCTGGCAGCACATATGTCTGAAAGTGGATATGACACCTAGGGAAGGGAGTGTGGTGGTGAATGGCAACTGCCCGAAGCAGCAGCACAGCTCTTCCACTGCCAAAACAACTCCACCTGCCTCATGAACTTCACATACCATCAGCTGTCCTGGCAGCTATCTAGGAAACCCTGTTGGGTCACTTCCGGTCCCATGCCCATTGAGCCCAGTGGGATGGAATCAAGCAGCTTCAGCACCCACACAAAACGAACATGGAGCTCCTCACTCAAGGCGCACAAAACTTCATAGCCAAAGACAAGTTCAGTGCCCAAGCCATTTCCCGCTGCCATGCAAACCAAGTGCTCTGGCAGCACATATGTCTGAAAGTGGATATGACACCTAGGGAAGGGAGTGTGCTGGTGAATGGCAACTGCCCGAAGCAGCAGCACAGCTCTTCCACTGCCAAAACAACTCCACCTGCCTCATGAACTTCACATACCATCAGCTGTCCTGGCAGCTATCTAGGAAACCCTGTTGGGTCACTTCCGGTCCCATGCCCATTGAGCCCAGGGGGATGGAATCAAGCAGCTTGAGCAACCACACAAAACGAACATGGAGCTCCTCACTCAAGGCGCTCAAAACTCCACAGCCAAAGACAAGTTCAGTGCCCAAGCCATTTCCCGCTGCCATGGAAACCAAGTGCTCTGGCAGCACATATGTCTGAAAGTGGATATGACACCTAGGGAAGGGAGTGTGGTCAAGAATGGCAACTGCCCGAAGCAGCAGCACAGCTCTTCCAGTGCCAAAACAACTCCACCTGCCTCATGAACTTCACATACCATCAGCTGTCCTGGCAGCTATCTAGGAAACCCTGTTGGGTCACTTCCGGTCCCATGCCCATTGAGCCCAGTGGGATGGAAGCAAGCAGCTTCAGCACCCACACAAAACGAACATGGAGCTCCTCACTCAAGGCGCACAAAACTTCATAGCCAAAGACAAGTTCAGTGCCCAAGCCATTTCCCGCTGCCATGCAAACCAAGTGCTCTGGCAGCACATATGTCTGAAAGTGGATATGACACCTAGGGAAGGGAGTGTGCTGCTGAATGGCAACTGCCCGAAGCAGCAGCACAGCTCTTCCACTGCCAAAACAACTCCACCTGCCTCATGAACTTCACATACCATCAGCTGTCCTGGCAGCTATCTAGGAAACCCTGTTGGGTCACTTCCGGTCCCATGCCCATTGAGCCCAGTGGGATGGAATCAAGCAGCTTCAGCACCCACACAAAGGAACATGGAACTCCTCACTCAAGGCGCTCAAAACTCCACAGCCAAAGACAAGTTCACTTCCCAAGCCATTTCCCGCTGCCATGGAAACCAAGTGCTCTGGCAGCACATATGTCTGAAAGTGGATATGACACCTAGGGAAGGGAGTGTGCTGGTGAATGGCAACTGCCCGAAGCAGCAGCACAGCTCTTCCACTGCCAAAACAACTCCACCTGCCTCATGAACTTCACATAAGATCAGCTATCCTGGCACCTATCTAGGAAACCATGTTGGGTCACTTCCAGCCCCATGCCCATTGAGCCCAGTGGGATGGAATCAAGCAGCTTGAGCAACCACACAAACGAACATGGAGCTCCTCACTCAAGGCGCTCAAAACTTCACGCCCAGAGACAAGTTCAGTGCCCAAGCCATTTCCCGCTGCCATGGAAACCAAGTGCTCTGGCAGCACATATGTCTGAAAGTGGATATGACACCTAGGGAAGGGAGTGTGTTGGTGAATGGCAACTGCCAGAAGCAGCAGCACAGCTCTTCCACTGCCAAAACAACTCCACCTGCCTCATGAACTTCACATACCATCAGCTGTCCTGGCACCTATCTAGGAAACCCTGTTGGGTCACTTCCGGTCCCATGCCCATTGAGCCCAGTGGGATGGAATCAAGCAGCTTCAGCACCCACACAAAACTAACATGGAGCTCCTCACTCAAGGCGCTCAAAACTCCACGGCCAAAGACAAGTTCAGTGCACAAGCCATTTCCCGCTGCCATGGAAACAAAGTGCTCTGGCAGCACGTATGTCTAAAAGTGGATATGACACCTAGGGAAGGGAATGTAGTGGTGAATGGCAACTGCCCGAAGCAGCAGCACAGCTCTTCCAGTGCCAAAACAACTCCACCTGCCTCATGAACTTCACATACCATCAGCTGTCCTGGCAGCTATCTAGGAAACCCTGTTGGGTCACTTCCGGTCCCATGCCCATTGAGCACAGTTTGATGGAATCAAGCAGCTTCAGCACCCACACAAAACGAACATGGAGCTCCTCACTCAAGGCGCTCAAAACTCCACAGCCAAAGACAAGTTCAGTGCCCAAGCCATTTCCCGCTGCCATGCAAACCAAGTGCTCTGGCAGCACATATGTCTGAAAGTGGATATGACACCTAGGGAAGGGAGTGTGCTGGTGAATGGCAACTGCCCGAAGCAGCAGCACAGCTCTTCCAGTGCCAAAACAACTCCACCTGCCTCATGAACTTCACATACCATCAGCTGTCCTGGCAGCTATCTAGGAAACACTGTTGGGTCACTTCCGGTCCCATGCCCATTGAGCACAGTTTGATGGAATCAAGCAGCTTCAGCACCCACACAAAACGAACATGGAGCTCCTCACTCAAGGCGCTCAAAACTCCACGGCCAAAGACAAGTTCAGTGCACAAGCCATTTCCCGCTGCCATGGAAACCAAGTGCTCTGGCAGCACATATGTCTGAAAGTGGATATGACACCTAGGGAAGGGAGTGTGGTCAAGAATGGCAACTGCCCGAAGCAGCAGCACAGCTCTTCCACTGCCAAAACAACTCCACCTGCCTCATGAACTTCACATACCATCAGCTGTCCTGGCAGCTATCTAGGAAACCCTGTTGGGTCACTTCCGGTCCCAAGCCCACTGAGCCCAGAGGCATGGAATCAAGCAGCTTCAGCACCCACACAAATCTAGCATGGAGCTCCTCACTCAAGGCGCTCAAAACTCCATGGCCAAAGACAAGTTCAGTGCCCAAGCCATTTCCCGCTGATGTGGAAACCAAGTGCTCTGGCAGCACATATGTCTGTAAGTGGATATGACACCTAGGGAAGGGAGTGTGCTGGTGAATGGCAACTGCCCGAAGCAGCAGCACAGCTCTTCCACTGCCAAAACAACTCCACCTGCCTCATGAACTTCACATACCATCAGCTATCCTGGCAGCATTCTAGGAAACCCTGTTGGGTCACTTCCGGTCCCATGCCCATTGAGCCCAGAGCATGGAATCAAGCAGCTTCAGCACGAACACAAAACGAACATGGAGCTCCTCACTCAAGGCCGACAAAACTCCACAGCCAAAGACAAGTTCACTTCCCAAGCCATTTCCCGCTGCCATGGAAACCAAGTGCTCTGGCAGCACATATGTCTGAAAGTGGATATGACACCTAGGGAAGGGAGTGTGCTGGTGAATGGCAACTGCCTGCAGCAACAGCACAGCTGTTCCACTGCCAAAACAACTCCACCTGCCTCATGAACTTCACATACCATTAGCTATTCTGGCAGCTATCTAGGAAACCCTGTTGGGTCACTTCCGGTCCCATGCCCATTGAGCCCAGTGGGATGGAATCAAGCAGCTTCAGCACCCACACAAAACGAACATGGAGCTCCTCACTCAAGACGCTCAAAACTTCACAGACAAACTCAAGTTCAGTGCCCAAGCCATTTCCCGCTGCCATGGAAACCAAGTGCTCTGGCAGCACATATGTCTGAAAGTGGATATGACACCTAGGGAAGGGAGTGTGCTGGTGAATGGCAACTGCCCGAAGCAGCAGCACAGCTCTTCCACTGCCAAAACAACTCCACCTGCCTCATGAACTTCACATACCATCAGCTGTCCTGGCAGCTATCTAGGAAACCCTGTTGGGTCACTTCCGGTCCCATGCCCATTGAGCCCAGTGGGATGGAATCAAGCAGCTTCAGCACCCACAAAAACGAACATGGAGCTCCTCACTCAAGGCGCTCAAAACTTCACAGCCAAACTCAAGTTCAGTGCACAAGCCATTTCCCGCTGCCATGGAAACAAAGTGCTCTGGCAGCACGTATGTCTGAAAGTGGATATGACACCTAGGGAAGGGAATGTAGTGGTGAATGGCAACTGCCCGAAGCAGCAGCACAGCTCTTCCAGTGCCAAAACAACTCCACCTGCCTCATGAACTTCACATACCATCAGCTGTCCTGGCAGCTATCTAGGAAACCCTGTTGGGTCACTTCCTGTCCCATGCCCATTGAGCCCAGTGGGATGGAATCAAGCAGCTTCAGCACCCACACAAAACTAACATGGAGCTCCTCACTCAAGGCCGACAAAACTCCACAGCCAAAGACAAGCTCAGTGCCCAAGCCATTTCCCGCTGCCATGGAAACCAAGTGCTCTGGCAGCACATATGTCTGAAAGTGGATATGACACCTAGGGAAGGGAGTGTGCTGGTGAATGGCAAATGCCAGAAGCAGCAGCACAGCTCTTCCAGTGCCAAAACAACTCCACCTGCCTCATGAACTTCACATACTATCAGCTGTCCTGGCAGCTATCTAGGAAACCCTGTTGGGTCACTTCCTGTCCCATGCCCATTGAGCCCAGTGGGATGGAATCAAGCAGCTTCAGCACCCACACAAAACTAACATGGAGCTCCTCACTCAAGGCGCTCAAAACTCCACGGCCAAAGACAAGTTCAGTGCACAAGCCATTTCCCGCTGCCATGGAAACCAAGTGCTCTGGCAGCACATATGTCTGAAAGTGGATATGACACCTAGGGAAGGGAGTGTGCTGCTGAATGGCAACTGCCCGAAGCAGCAGCACACCTCTTCCACTGCCAAAACACTCCACATGCATCATGAACTTCACATACCATCAGCTGTCCTGGCACCTATCTAGGAAACCCTGTTGGGTCACTTCCGGTCCCATGCACATTGAGCCCAGTGGGATGGAATCAAGCAGCTTCAGACACACATAAACGAACATGGAGCTCCTCACTCAAGGTTCTCAAAATTCCACGGCCAAAGACAAGTTCAGTGCAAAAGCCATTTCCCGCTGCCATGGAAACCAAGTGCTCTGGCAGCACATATGTGTGTAAGGGGATATGATACCTAGGGAAGGGAGTGTGCTGGTGAATGGCAACTGCCCAAAGCAGCAGCACAGCTCTTCCACTGCCAAAACAACTCCACCTGCCTCATGAACTTCACATACCATCAGCTGTCCTGGCAGCTATCTAGGAAACCCTGTTGGGTCACTTCCGGTCCCATGCCCATTGAGCCCAGTGGGATGGAATCAAGCAGCTTGAGCACCCACACAAAACGAACATGGAGCTCCTCACTCAAGGCGCTCAAAACGTCACAGCCAAACTCAAGGTCAGTGCCCAAGCCATTTCCCGCTGCCATGGAAACCAAGTGCTCTGGCAGCACATATGTCTGAAAGTGGATATGACACCTAGGGAAGGGAGTGTGCTGGTGAATGGCAACTGCCCGAAGCAGCAGCACAGCTCTTCCACTGCCAAAACAACTCCACCTGCCTCATGAACTTCACATAAGATCAGCTATCCTGGCACCTATCTAGGAAACCCTGTTGGGTCACTTCCAGCCCCATGCCCATTGAGCCCAGTGGGATGGAATCAAGCAGCTTGAGCAACCACACAAACGAACATGGAGCTCCTCACTCAAGGCGCTCAAAACTTCACGGCCAGAGACAAGTTCAGTGCCCAAGCCATTTCCCGCTGCCATGGAAACCAAGTGCTCTGGCAGCACATATGTCTGAAAGTGGATATGACACCTAGGGAAGGGAGTGTGTTGGTGAATGGCAACTGCCCGAAGCAGCAGCACAGCTCTTCCACTGCCAAAACAACTCCACCTGCCTCATGAACTTCACATACCATCAGCTGTCCTGGCACCTATTTAGGAAACCCTGTTGGGTCACTTCCGGTCCCATGCCCATTGAGCCCAGTGGGATGGAATCAAGCAGCTTCAGCACCCACACAAAACTAACATGGAGCTCCTCACTCAAGGCGCTCAAAACTCCACGGCCAAAGACAAGTTCAGTGCACAAGCCATTTCCCGCTGCCATGGAAACAAAGTGCTCTGGCAGCACGTATGTCTAAAAGTGGATATGACACCTAGGGAAGGGAATGTAGTGGTGAATGGCAACTGCCCGAAGCAGCAGCACAGCTCTTCCACTGCCAAAACAACTCCACCTGCCTCATGAACTTCACATACCATCAGCTGTCCTGGCAGCTATCTAGGAAACCCTGTTGGGTCACTTCCGGTCCCATGCCCATTGAGCACAGTTTGATGGAATCAAGCAGCTTCAGCACCCACACAAAACGAACATGGAGCTCCTCACTCAAGGCGCTCAAAACTCCACAGCCAAAGACAAGTTCAGTGCCCAAGCCATTTCCCGCTGCCATGCAAACCAAGTGCTCTGGCAGCACATATGTCTGAAAGTGGATATGACACCTAGGGAAGGGAGTGTGCTGGTGAATGGCAACTGCCCGAAGCAGCAGCACAGCTCTTCCACTGCCAAAACAACTCCACCTGCCTCATGAACTTCACATACCATCAGCTGTCCTGGCACCTATCTAGGAAACCCTGTTGGGTCACTTCCGGTCCCATGCCCATTGAGCCCAGTGGGATGGAATCAAGCAGCTTCAGCACCCACACAAAACTAACATGGAGCTCCTCACTCAAGGCGCTCAAAACTCCACGGCCAAAGACAAGTTCAGTGCACAAGCCATTTCCCGCTGCCATGGAAACCAAGTGCTCTGGCAGCACATATGTCTGAAAGTGGATATGACACCTAGGGAAGGGAGTGTGGTCAAGAATGGCAACTGCCCGAAGCAGCAGCACAGCTCTTCCACTGCCAAAACAACTCCACCTGCCTCATGAACTTCACATACCATCAGCTGTCCTGGCAGCTATCTAGGAAACCCTGTTGGGTCACTTCCGGTCCCATGCCCACTGAGCCCAGAGGCATGGAATCAAGCAGCTTCAGCACCCACACAAATCTAGCATGGAGCTCCTCACTCAAGGCGCTCAAAACTCCATGGCCAAAGACAAGTTCAGTGCCCAAGCCATTTCCCGCTGATGTGGAAACCAAGTGCTCTGGCAGCACATATGTGTGTAAGTGGATATGACACCTAGGGAAGGGAGTGTGCTGCTGAATGGCAACTGCCCGAAGCAGCAGCACAGCTCTTCCACTGCCAAAACAACTCCACCTGCCTCATGAACTTCACATACCATCAGCTATCCTGGCAGCATTCTAGGAAACCCTGTTGGGTCACTTCCGGTCCCATGCCCATTGAGCCCAGAGGCATGGAATCAAGCAGCTTCAGCACGAACACAAAACGAACATGGAGCTCCTCACTCAAGGCCGACAAAACTCCACAGCCAAAGACAAGTTCACTTCCCAAGCCATTTCCCGCTGCCATGGAAACCAAGTGCTCTGGCAGCACATATGTCTGAAAGTGGATATGACACCTAGGGAAGGGAGTGTGCTGGTGAATGGCAACTGCCTGCAGCAACAGCACAGCTGTTCCACTGCCAAAACAACTCCACCTGCCTCATGAACTTCACATACCATCAGCTGTCCTGGCAGCTATCGAGGAAACCCTGTTGGGTCACTTCCGGTCCCATGCCCATTGAGCCCAGTGGGATGGAATCAAGCAGCTTCAGCACCCACAAAAACGAACATGGAGCTCCTCACTCAAGGCGCTCAAAACTTCACAGCCAAACTCAAGTTCAGTGCCCAAGCCATTTCCCGCTGCCATGGAAACAAAGTGCTCTGGCAGCACGTATGTCTGAAAGTGGATATGACACCTAGGGAAGGGAATGTAGTGGTGAATGGCAACTGCCCGAAGCAGCAGCACAGCTCTTCCAGTGCCAAAACAACTCCACCTGCCTCATGAACTTCACATACCATCAGCTGTCCTGGCAGCTATCTAGGAAACCCTGTTGGGTCACTTCCTGTCCCATGCCCATTGAGCCCAGTGGGATGGAATCAAGCAGCTTCAGCACCCACACAAAACGAACATGGAGCTCCTCACTCAAGGCGCTCAAAACTCCACAGCCAAAGACAAGCTCAGTGCCCAAGCCATTTCCCGCTGCCATGGAAACCAAGTGCTCTGGCAGCACATATGTCTGAAAGTGGATATGACACCTAGGGAAGGGAGTGTGCTGGTGAATGGCAAATGCCAGAAGCAGCAGCACAGCTCTTTCAGTGCCAAAACAACTCCACCTGCCTCATGAACTTCACATACTATCAGCTGTCCTGGCAGCTATCTAGGAAACCCTGTTGGGTCACTTCCTGTCCCATGCCCATTGAGCCCAGTGGGATGGAATCAAGCAGCTTCAGCACCCACACAAAACTAACATGGAGCTCCTCACTCAAGGCGCTCAAAACTCCACGGCCAAAGACAAGTTCAGTGCACAAGCCATTTCCCGCTGCCATGGAAACCAAGTGCTCTGGCAGCACATATGTCTGAAAGTGGATATGACACCTAGGGAAGGGAGTGTGCTGCTGAATGGCAACTGCCCGAAGCAGCAGCACACCTCTTCCACTGCCAAAACACTCCACATGCATCATGAACTTCACATACCATCAGCTGTCCTGGCACCTATCTAGGAAACCCTGTTGGGTCACTTCCGGTCCCATGCACATTGAGCCCAGTGGGATGGAATCAAGCAGCTTCAGACACACATAAACGAACATGGAGCTCCTCACTCAAGGTTCTCAAAATTCCACGGCCAAAGACAAGTTCAGTGCAAAAGCCATTTCCAGCTGCCATGGAAACCAAGTGCTCTGGCAGCACATATGTCTGTAAGGGGATATGATACCTAGGGAAGGGAGTGTGCTGGTGAATGGCAACTGCCCAAAGCAGCAGCACAGCTCTTCCACTGCCAAAACAACTCCACCTGCCTCATGAACTTCACATACCATCAGCTGTCCTGGCAGCTATCTAGGAAACCCTGTTGGGTCACTTCCGGTCCCATGCCCATTGAGCCCAGTGGGATGGAATCAAGCAGCTTGAGCACCCACACAAAACGAACATGGAGCTCCTCACTCAAGGCGCTCAAAACGTCACAGCCAAACTCAAGGTCAGTGCCCAAGCCATTTCCCGCTGCCATGGAAACCAAGTGCTCTGGCAGCACATATGTCTGAAAGTGGATATGACACCTAGGGAAGGGAGTGTGCTGGTGAATGGCAACTGCCCGAAGCAGCAGCACAGCTCTTCCACTGCCAAAACAACTCCACCTGCCTCATGAACTTCACATAAGATCAGCTATCCTGGCACCTATCTAGGAAACCCTGTTGGGTCACTTTCAGCCCCATGCCCATTGAGCCCAGTGGGATGGAATCAAGCAGCTTGAGCAACCACACAAACGAACATGGAGCTCCTCACTCAAGGCGCTCAAAACTTCACGGCCAGAGACAAGTTCAGTGCCCAAGCCATTTCCCGCTGCCATGGAAACCAAGTGCTCTGGCAGCACATATGTCTGAAAGTGGATATGACACCTAGGGAAGGGAGTGTGTTGGTGAATGGCAACTGCCCGAAGCAGCAGCACAGCTCTTCCACTGCCAAAACAACTCCACCTGCCTCATGAACTTCACATACCATCAGCTGTCCTGGCACCTATTTAGGAAACCCTGTTGGGTCACTTCCGGTCCCATGCCCATTGAGCCCAGTGGGATGGAATCAAGCAGCTTCAGCACCCACACAAAACTAACATGGAGCTCCTCACTCAAGGCGCTCAAAACTCCACGGCCAAAGACAAGTTCAGTGCACAAGCCATTTCCCGCTGCCATGGAAACAAAGTGCTCTGGCAGCACGTATGTCTAAAAGTGGATATGACACCTAGGGAAGGGAATGTAGTGGTGAATGGCAACTGCCCGAAGCAGCAGCACAGCTCTTCCACTGCCAAAACAACTCCACCTGCCTCATGAACTTCACATACCATCAGCTGTCCTGGCAGCTATCTAGGAAACCCTGTTGGGTCACTTCCGGTCCCATGCCCATTGAGCACAGTTTGATGGAATCAAGCAGCTTCAGCACCCACACAAAACGAACATGGAGCTCCTCACTCAAGGCGCTCAAAACTCCACAGCCAAAGACAAGTTCAGTGCCCAAGCCATTTCCCGCTGCCATGCAAACCAAGTGCTCTGGCAGCACATATGTCTGAAAGTGGATATGACACCTAGGGAAGGGAGTGTGCTGGTGAATGGCAACTGCCCGAAGCAGCAGCACAGCTCTTCCACTGCCAAAACAACTCCACCTGCCTCATGAACTTCACATACCATCAGCTGTCCTGGCACCTATCTAGGAAACCCTGTTGGGTCACTTCCGGTCCCATGCCCATTGAGCCCAGTGGGATGGAATCAAGCAGCTTCAGCACCCACACAAAACTAACATGGAGCTCCTCACTCAAGGCGCTCAAAACTCCACGGCCAAAGACAAGTTCAGTGCACAAGCCATTTCCCGCTGCCATGGAAACCAAGTGCTCTGGCAGCACATATGTCTGAAAGTGGATATGACACCTAGGGAAGGGAGTGTAGTCAAGAATGGCAACTGCCCGAAGCAGCAGCACAGCTCTTCCACTGCCAAAACAACTCCACCTGCCTCATGAACTTCACATACCATCAGCTGTCCTGGCAGCTATCTAGGAAACCCTGTTGGGTCACTTCCGGTCCCATGCCCACTGAGCCCAGAGGCATGGAATCAAGCAGCTTCAGCACCCACACAAATCTAGCATGGAGCTCCTCACTCAAGGCGCTCAAAACTCCATGGCCAAAGACAAGTTCAGTGCCCAAGCCATTTCCCGCTGATGTGGAAACCAAGTGCTCTGGCAGCACATATGTGTGTAAGTGGATATGACACCTAGGGAAGGGAGTGTGCTGCTGAATGGCAACTGCCCGAAGCAGCAGCACAGCTCTTCCACTGCCAAAACAACTCCACCTGCCTCATGAACTTCACATACCATCAGCTATCCTGGCAGCATTCTAGGAAACCCTGTTGGGTCACTTCCGGTCCCATGCCCATTGAGCCCAGAGGCATGGAATCAAGCAGCTTCAGCACGAACACAAAACGAACATGGAGCTCCTCACTCAAGGCCGACAAAACTCCACAGCCAAAGACAAGTTCACTTCCCAAGCCATTTCCCGCTGCCATGGAAACCAAGTGCTCTGGCAGCACATATGTCTGAAAGTGGATATGACACCTAGGGAAGGGAGTGTGCTGGTGAATGGCAACTGCCTGCAGCAACAGCACAGCTGTTCCACTGCCAAAACAACTCCACCTGCCTCATGAACTTCACATACCATTAGCTATTCTGGCAGCTATCTAGGAAACCCTGTTGGGTCACTTCCGGTCCCATGCCCATTGAGCCCAGTGGGATGGAATCAAGCAGCTTCAGCACCCACACAAAACGAACATGGAGCTCCTCACTCAAGACGCTCAAAACTTCACAGACAAACTCAAGTTCAGTGCCCAAGCCATTTCCCGCTGCCATGGAAACCAAGTGCTCTGGCAGCACATATGTCTGAAAGTGGATATGACACCTAGGGAAGGGAGTGTGCTGGTGAATGGCAACTGCCCGAAGCAGCAGCACAGCTCTTCCACTGCCAAAACAACTCCACCTGCCTCATGAACTTCACATACCATCAGCTGTCCTGGCAGCTATCTAGGAAACCCTGTTGGGTCACTTCCGGTCCCATGCCCATTGAGCCCAGTGGGATGGAATCAAGCAGCTTCAGCACCCACAAAAACGAACATGGAGCTCCTCACTCAAGGCGCTCAAAACTTCACAGCCAAACTCAAGTTCAGTGCCCAAGCCATTTCCCGCTGCCATGGAAACAAAGTGCTCTGGCAGCACATATGTCTGAAAGTGGATATGACACCTAGGGAAGGGAATGTAGTGGTGAATGGCAACTGCCCGAAGCAGCAGCACAGCTCTTCCAGTGCCAAAACAACTCCACCTGCCTCATGAACTTCACATACCATCAGCTGTCCTGGCAGCTATCTAGGAAACCCTGTTGGGTCACTTCCGGTCCCATGCCCATTGAGCACAGTGGGATGGAATCAAGCAGCTCCAGCACCCACACAAAACGAACATGGAGCTCCTCACTCAAGGCGCTCAAAACTCCACAGCCAAAGACAAGTTCAGTGCCCAAGCCATTTCCCGCTGCCATGCAAACCAAGTGCTCTGGCAGCACATATGTCTGAAAGTGGATATGACACCTAGGGAAGGGAGTGTGCTGGTGAATAGCAACTGTCCGAAGCAGCAGCACAGCTCTTCCAGTGCCAAAACAACTCCACCTGCCTCATGAACTTCACATACCATCAGCTGTCCTGGCAGCTATCTAGGAAACCCTGTTGGGTCACTTCCGGTCCCATGCCCATTGAGCCCAGTGGGATGGAATCAAGCAGCTTCAGCACCCACACAAAACTAACATGGAGCTCCTCACTCAAGGCCGACAAAACTCCACAGCCAAAGACAAGTTCAGTGCCCAAGCCATTTCCCTCTGCCATGGAAACCAAGTGCTCTGGCAGCACATATGTCTGAAAGTGGATATGACACCTAGGGAAGGGAGTGTGTTGGTGAATGGCAAATGCCAGAAGCAGCAGCACAGCTCTTCCAGTGCCAAAACAACTCCACCTGCCTCATGAACTTCACATACTATCAGCTGTCCTGGCAGCTATCTAGGAAACCCTGTTGGGTCACTTCCTGTCCCATGCCCATTGAGCCCAGTGGGATGGAATCAAGCAGCTTCAGCACCCACACAAAACTAACATGGAGCTCCTCACTCAAGGCGCTCAAAACTCCACGGCCAAAGACAAGTTCAGTGCACAAGCCATTTCCCGCTGCCATGGAAACCAAGTGCTCTGGCAGCACATATGTCTGAAAGTGGATATGACACCTAGGGAAGGGAGTGTGCTGGTGAATGGCAACTGCCCGAAGCAGCAGCACACCTCTTCCACTGCCAAAACACTCCACATGCATCATGAACTTCACATACCATCAGCTGTCCTGGCACCTATCTAGGAAACCCTGTTGGGTCACTTCCGGTCCCATGCACATTGAGCCCAGTGGGATGGAATCAAGCAGCTTCAGACACACATAAACGAACATGGAGCTCCTCACTCAAGGTTCTCAAAATTCCCCGGCCAAAGACAAGTTCAGTGCAAAAGCCATTTCCCGCTGCCATGGAAACCAAGTGCTCTGGCAGCACATATGTGTGTAAGTGGATATGATACCTAGGGAAGGGAGTGTGCTGGTGAATGGCAACTGCCCAAAGCAGCAGCACAGCTCTTCCACTGCCAAAACAACTCCACCTGCCTCATGAACTTCACATACCATCAGCTGTCCTGGCAGCTATCTAGGAAACCCTGTTGGGTCACTTCCGGTCCCATGCCCATTGAGCCCAGTGGGATGGAATCAAGCAGCTTGAGCACCCACACAAAACGAACATGGAGCTCCTCACTCAAGGCGCTCAAAACGTCACAGCCAAACTCAAGGTCAGTGCCCAAGCCATTTCCCGCTGCCATGGAAACCAAGTGCTCTGGCAGCACATATGTCTGAAAGTGGATATGACACCTAGGGAAGGGAGTGTGCTGGTGAATGGCAACTGCCCGAAGCAGCAGCACAGCTCTTTCAGTGCCAAAACAACTCCACCTGCCTCATGAACTTCACATACCATCAGCTGTCCTGGCAGCTATCTAGGAAACCCTGTTGGGTCACTTCCGGTCCCATGCCCATTGATCCCAGTGGGATGGAATCAAGCAGCTTCAGCACACACATAAAACGAACATGGAGCTCCTCACTCAAGGCGCTCAAAACTCCACGGCCAAAGACAAGTTCAGTGCCCAAGCCATTTCCCTCTGCCATGGAAACCAAGTGCTCTGGCGGCACATATGTCTGAAAGTGGATATGACACCTAGGGAAGGGAGTGTGCTGGTGAATGGCAACTGCCCGAAGCAGCAGCACAGCTCTTCCACTGCCAAAACAACTCCACCTGCCTCATGAACTTCACATACCATCAGCTGTCCTGGCAGCTATCTAGGAAACTCTGTTGGGTCACTTCCGGTCCCATGCCCATTGAGCCCAGTGGGATGGAATCAAGCAGCTTCAGCACCCACACAAAATGAACATGGAGCTCCTCACTCAAGGCGCTCAAAACTCCACAGCCAAAGACAAGCTCAGTGCCCAAGCCATTTCCCGCTGCCATGGAAACCAAGTGCTCTGGCAGCACATATGTCTGAAAGTGGATATGACACCTAGGGAAGGGAGTGTGCTGGTGAATGGCAAATGCCAGTAGCAGCAGCACAGCTCTTCCAGTGCCAAAACAACTCCACCTGCCTCATGAACTTCACATACCATCAGCTATCCTGGCAGCTATCTAGGAAACCCTGTTGGGTCACTTCCGGTCCCATGCACATTGAGCCCAGTGGGATGGAATCAAGCAGCTTCAGACACACATAAACGAACATGGAGCTCCTCACTCAAGGTTCTCAAAATTCCACGGCCAAAGACAAGTTCAGTGCAAAAGCCATTTCCCGCTGCCATGGAAACCAAGTGCTCTGGCAGCACATATGTCTGTAAGGGGATATGATACCTAGGGAAGGGAGTGTGCTGGTGAATGGCAACTGCCCGAAGCAGCAGCACAGCTCTTCCACTGCCAAAACAACTCCACCTGCCTCATGAACTTCACATACCATCAGCTGTCCTGGCAGCTATCTAGGAAACCCTGTTGGGTCACTTCCTGTCCCATGCCCATTGAGCCCAGTGGGATGGAATCAAGCAGCTTGAGCACCCACACAAAACGAACATGGAGCTCCTCACTCAAGGCGCTCAAAACTCCACGGCCAAAGACAAGTTCAGTGCCCAAGCCATTTCCCTCTGCCATGGAAACCAAGTGCTCTGGCAGCACATATGTCTGAAAGTGGATATGACACCTAGGGAAGGGAGTGTGCTGGTGAATGGCAACTGCCCGAAGCAGCAGCACAGGTCTTCCAGTGCCAAAACAACTCCACCTGCCTCATGAACTTCACATACCATCAGCTGTCCTGGCAGCTATCTAGGAAACCCTGTTGGGTCACTTCCTGTCCCATGCCAATTGAGCCGAGTGGGATGGAATCAAGCAGCTTCAGCACCCACACAAAACGAACATGGAGCTCCTCACTCAAGGCGCTCAAAACTCCACGGCCAAAGACAAGTTCAGTGCCCAAGCCATTTCCCTCTGCCATGGAAACCAAGTGCTCTGGCGGCACATATGTCTGAAAGTGGATATGACACCTAGGGAAGGGAGTGTGGTGGTGAATGGCAACTGCCCGAAGCAGCAGCACAGCTCTTCCAGTGCCAAAACAACTCCACCTGCCTCATGAACTTCACATGCCATCAGCTGTCCTGGCAGCTATCTAGGAAACCCTGTTGGGTCACTTCCTGTCCCATGCCCATTGAGCCGAGTGGGATGGAATCAAGCAGCTTCAGCACACACATAAAACGAACATGGAGCTCCTCACTCAAGGCGCTCAAAACTCCACGGCCAAAGACAAGTTCAGTGCCCAAGCCATTTCCCGCTGCCATGGAAACCAAGTGCTCTGGCGGCACATATGTCTGAAAGTGGATATGACACCTAGGGAAGGGAGTGTGCTGGTGAATGGCAACTGCCCGAAGCAGCAGCACAGCTCTTCCAGTGCCAAAACAACTCCACCTGCCTCATGAACTTCACATACCATCAGCTGTCCTGGCAGCTATCTAGGAAACCCTGTTGGGTCACTTCCGGTCTCATGCCCATTGAGCCGAGTGGGATGGAATCAAGCAGCTTCAGCACACACATAAAACGAACATGGAGCTCCTCACTCAAGGCGCTCAAAACTCCACGGCCAAAGACAAGTTCAGTGCACAAGCCATTTCCCGCTGCCATGGAAACCAAGTGCTCTGGCGGCACATATGTCTGAAAGTGGATATGACACCTAGGGAAGGGAGTGTGCTGGTGAATGGCAACTGCCAGAAGCAGCAGCACAGCTCTTCCAGTGCCAAAACAACTCCACCTGCCTCATGAACTTCACATACCATCAGCTGTCCTGGCAGCTATCTAGGAAACAATATTGGGTTACTTCCGTTCCCATGCCCATTGAGCCCAGTGGGATGGAATCAAGCAGCTTCAGCACCCACACAAAACGAACATGAAGAAGTTCTCTGGCAGCACATATGTCTGAAAGTGGATATGACACCTAGGGAAGGGAGTGTGCTGGTGAATGGCAACTGCCCGAAGCAGCAGCACAGCTCTTCCACTGCCAAAAGAACTCCACCTGCCTCATGAACTTCACATACCATCAGCTGTCCTGGCAGCTATCTAGGAAACTCTGTTGGGTCACTTCTGGTCCCATGCCCATTGAGCCCAGTGGGATGGAATCAATCAGCTTCAGCACCCACACAAAACTAACATGGAGCTCCTCACTCAAGGCGCTCCAAACGTCACAGCCAAAGACAAGTTCAGTGCACAAGCCATTTCCCGCTGCCATGGAAACCAAGTGCTCTGGCAGCACATATGTCTGAAAGTGGATATGACACCTAGGGAAGGGAGTGTGGTGGTGAATGGCAACTGCCAGAAGCAGCAGCACAGCTCTTCCAGAGCCAAAACAACTCCACCTGCCTCATGAACTTCACATACCATCAGCTGTCCTGGCAGCTATCTAGGAAACAATATTGGGTTACTTCCGGTCCCATGCCCATTGAGCCCTGTGGGATGGAATCAAGCAGCTTCAGCACCCACACAAAACGAACATGAAGAAGTTCTCTGGCAGCACATATGTCTGAAAGTGGATATGACACCTAGGGAAGGGAGTGTGCTGGTGAATGGCAACTGCCCGAAGCAGCAGCACAGCTCTTCCACTGCCAAAACAACTCCACCTGCCTCATGAACTTCACATACCATCAGCTGTCCTGGCAGCTATCTAGGAAACCCTGTTGGGTCACTTCCGGTCCCATGCCCATTGATCCCAGTGGGATGGAATCAAGCAGCTTCAACACACACACAAAACTAACATGGAGTTCCTCACTCAAGGCGGACAAAACTCCATGGCCAAGACAAGTTCAGTGCACAAGCCATTTCCCGCTGCCATGGAAACCAAGTGCTCTGGCAGCACATATGTCTGAAAGTGGACATGACACCTAGGGAAGGGAGTGTGCTGGTGAATGGCAACTGCCCCAAGCAGCAGCACAGCTCTTCCACTGCCAAAACAACTCCACCTGCCTCATGAACTTCACATACCATCAGCTGTCCTGGCAGCTATCTAGGAAACCCTGTTGGGTCACTTCCTGTCCCATGCCCATTGAGCCCAGTGGGATGGAATCAAGCAGCTTGAGCACCCACACAAAACGAACATGGAGCTCCTCACTCAAGGCGCTCAAAACTCCATGGCCAAAAACAAGTTCAGTGCCCAAGCTATTTCCCGCTGCCATGGAAACCAAGTGCTCTGGCAGCACATATGTCTGAAAGTGGATATGACACCTAGGGAAGGGAGTGTGGTGGTGAATGGCAACTGCCAGAAGCAGCAGCACAGCTCTTCCACTGCCAAAACAACTCCACCTGCCTCATGAACTTCACATACCATCAGCTGTCCTGGCAGCTATCTAGGAAACCATGTTGGGTCACTTCCGGTCCCATGCCCATTGAGCCCAGTGGGATGGAATCAAGCAGCTTGAGCACCCACACAAATCGAACATGAAGAAGTTCTCTGGCAGCACATATGTCTGAAAGTGGATATGACACCTAGGGAAGGGAGTGTGCTGGTGAATGGCAACTGCCCGAAGCAGCAGCACAGCTCTTCCACTGCCAAAACAACTCCACCTGCCTCATGAACTTCACATACCATCAGCTGTCCTTGCAGCTATCTAGGAAACCCTGTTGGGTCACTTCCGGTCCCATGCCCATTGAGCCCAGTGGGATGCAATCAAGCAGCTTCAGCACCCACACAAAACGAACATGGAGCTCCTCACTCAAGGCGCTCAAAACTTCACAGCCAAATTCAAGTTCAGTGCCCAAGCCATTTCCCGCTGCCATGGAAACCAAGTGCTCTGGCAGCACATATGTCTGAAAGTGGATATGACACCTAGGGAAGGGAGTGTGGTGGTGAATGGCAACTGCCCGAAGCAGCAGCACAGCTCTTCCAGTGCCAAAACAACTCCACCTGCCTCATGAACTTCACATACCATCAGCTGTCCTGGCAGCTATCTAGGAAACCCTGTTGGGTCACTTCCGGTCCCATGCCCATTGAGCCCAGTGGGATGGAATCAAGCAGCTTGAGCACCCACACAAAACGAACATGGAGCTCCTCACTCAAGGCGCTCAAAACTCCACGGCCAAAGACAAGTTCAGTGCCCAAGCCATTTCCCGCTGCCATGGAAACCAAGTGCTCTGGCAGCACATGTGTCTGAAAGTGGATATGACACCTAGGGAAGGGAGTGTGCTGGTGAATAGCAACTGCCCCAAGCAGCAGCACAGCTCTTCCAGTGCCAAAACAACTCCACCTGCCTCATGAACTTCACATACCATCAGCTGTCCTGGCAGCTATCTAGGAAACCCTGTTGGGTCACTTCCTGTCCCATGCCCATTGAGCCCAGTGGGATGGAATCAAGCAGCTTCAGCACCCACACAAAACTAACATGGAGCTCCTCACTCAAGGCCGACAAAACTCCACAGCCAAAGACAAGCTCAGTGCCCAAGCCATTTCCCGCTGCCATGGAAACCAAGTGCTCTGGCAGCACATATGTCTGAAAGTGGATATGACACCTAGGGAAGGGAGTGTGTTGGTGAATGGCAAATGCCAGAAGCAGCAGCACAGCTCTTCCAGTGACAAAACAACTCCACCTGCCTCATGAACTTCACATACTATCAGCTGTCCTGGCAGCTATCTAGGAAACCCTGTTGGGTCACTTCCTGTCCCATGCCCATTGAGCCCAGTGGGATGGAATCAAGCAGCTTCAGCACCCACACAAAACTAACATGGAGCTCCTCACTCAAGGCGCTCAAAACTCCACGGGCAAAGACAAGTTCAGTGCACAAGCCATTTCCCGCTGCCATGGAAACCAAGTGCTCTGGCAGCACATATGTCTGAAAGTGGATATGACACCTAGGGAAGGGAGTGTGGTGGTGAATGGCAACTGCCCGAAGCAGCAGCACACCTCTTCCACTGCCAAAACACTCCACATGCATCATGAACTTCACATACCATCAGCTATCCTGGCAGCTATCTAGGAAACCCTGTTGGGTCACTTCCGGTCCCATGCCCATTGAGCCCAGTGGGATGGAATCAAGCAGCTTCAGACACACATAAACGAACATGGAGCTCCTCACTCAAGGTTCTCAAAATTCCACGGCCAACGACAAGTTCACTGCAAAAGCCATTTCCCGCTGCCATGGAAACCAAGTGCTGTGGCAGCACATATGTCTGAAAGTGGATATGACACCTAGGGAAGGGAGTGTGCTGGTGAATGGCAACTGCCCGAAGCAGCAGCACAGCTCTTCCACTGCCAAAAGAACTCCACCTGCCTCATGAACTTCACATACCATCAGCTGTCCTGGCAGCTATCTAGGAAACCCTGTTGGGTCACTTCCGGTCCCATGCCAATTGAGCCGAGTGGGATGGAATCAAGCAGCTTCAGCACACACACACAAAACGAACATGGAGCTCCTCACCCAAGGCGCTCAAAACTCCACAGCCAAAGACAAGTTCAGTGCACAAGCCATTTCCCGCTGCCATGGAAACCAAGTGCTCTGGCAGCACATATGTCTGAAAGTGGATATGACACCTAGGGAAGGGAGTGTGGTGGTGAATGGCAACTGCCCGAAGCAGCAGCACAGCTCTTCCAGTGCCAAAACAACTCCACCTGCCTCATGAACTTCACATACCATCAGCTGTCCTGGCAGCTATCTAGGAAACCCTGTTGGGTCACTTCCTGTCCCATGCCCATTGAGCCGAGTGGGATGGAATCAAGCAGCTTCAGCACACACATAAAAAGAATATGGAGCTCCTCACTCAAGGCGCTCAAAACTCCACGGCCAAAGACAAGCTCAGTGCCCAAGCCATTTCCCGCTGCCATGGAAACCAAGTGCTCTGGCGGCACATATGTCTGAAAGTGGATATGACACCTAGGGAAGGGAGTGTGCTGGTGAATGGCAACTGCCCGAAGCAGCAGCACAGCCCTTCCACTGCCAAAACAACTCCACCTGCCTCATGAACTTCACATACCATCAGCTGTCCTGGCAGCTATCTAGGAAACCATGTTGGGTCACTTCCGGTCTCATGCCCATTGAGCCCAGTGGGATGGAATCAAGAAGCTTCAGCACCCACACAAAACTAACATGGAGCTCCTCACTCAAGGCCCTAAAAACTCCACAGCCAAAGACAAGTTCAGTGCCCAAGCCATTTCCCGCTGCCATGGAAACCAAGTGCTCTGTCAGCACATATGTCTGAAAGTGGATATGACACCTAGGGAAGGGAGTGTGGTGGTGAATGGCAACTGCCCGAAGCAGCAGCACAGCTCTTCCAGTGCCAAAACAACTCCACCTGCCTCATGAACTTCACATACCATCAGCTGTCCTGGCAGCTATCTAGGAAACCCTGTTGGGTCACTTCCTGTCCCATGCCCATTGAGCCCAGTGGGATGGAATCAAGCAGCTTCAGCACCCACACAAAACGAACCTGGAGCTCCTCACTCAAGGCGCTCAAAACTCCACGGCCAAAGACAAGTTCAGTGCCCAAGCCATTTCCCTCTGCCATGGAAACCAAGTTCTCTGGCGGCACATATGTCTGAAAGTGGATATGACACCTAGGGAAGGGAGTGTGCTGGTGAATGGCAACTGCCCGAAGCAGCAGCACAGCTCTTCCACTGCCAAAACAACTCCACCTGCCTCATGAACTTCACATACCATCAGCTGTCCTGGCAGCTATCTAGGAAACCCTGTTGGGTCACTTCCGGTCTCATGCCCATTGAGCCCAGTGGGATGGAATCAAGAAGCTTCAGCACCCACACAAAACTAACATGGAGCTCCTCACTCAAGGCGCTCAAAACTCCACAGCCAAAGACAAGTTCAGTGCCCAAGCCATTTCCCGCTGCCATGGAAACCAAGTGCTTTGGCAGCACATATGTCTGAAAGTGGATATGACACCTAGGGAAGGGAGTGTGGTGGTGAATGGCAACTGCGAGAAGCAGCAGCACAGCTCTTCCAGTGCCAAAACAACTCCACCTGCCTCATGAACTTCACATACCATCAGCTGTCCTGGCAGCTATCTAGGAAACAATATTGGGTTACTTCCGTTCCCATGCCCATTGAGCCCAGTGGGATGGAATCAAGCAGCTTCAGCACCCACACAAAACGAACATGAAGAAGTTCTCTGGCAGCACATATGTCTGAAAGTGGGTATGACACCTAGGGAAGGGAGTGTGCTGGTGAATGGCAACTGCCCGAAGCAGCAGCACAGCTCTTCCACTGCCAAAAGAACTCCACCTGCCTCATGAACTTCACATACCATCAGCTGTCCTGGCAGCTATCTAGGAAACCCTGTTGGGTCACTTCCGGTCCCATGCCAATTGAGCCGAGTGGGATGGAATCAAGCAGCTTCAGCACACACACACAAAACGAACATGGAGCTCCTCACCCAAGGCGCTCAAAACTCCACAGCCAAAGACAAGTTCAGTGCACAAGCCATTTCCCGCTGCCATGGAAACCAAGTGCTCTGGCAGCACATATGTCTGAAAGTGGATATGACACCTAGGGAAGGGAGTGTGGTGGTGAATGGCAACTGCCCGAAGCAGCAGCACAGCTCTTCCAGTGCCAAAACAACTCCACCTGCCTCATGAACTTCACATACCATCAGCTGTCCTGGCAGCTATCTAGGAAACCCTGTTGGGTCACTTCCTGTCCCATGCCCATTGAGCCGAGTGGGATGGAATCAAGCAGCTTCAGCACCCACACAAAACTAACATGGAGCTCCTCACTCAAGGCGCTCAAAACTCCACGGCCAAAGACAAGTTCAGTGCCCAAGCCATTTCCCTCTGCCATGGAAACCAAGTGCTCTGGCGGCACATATGTCTGAAAGTGGATATGACACCTAGGGAAGGGAGTGTGCTGGTGAATGGCAACTGCCCGAAGCAGCAGCACAGCTCTTCCAGTGCCAAAACAACTCCACCTGCCTCATGAACTTCACATACCATCAGCTGTCCTGGCAGCTATCTAGGAAACCCTGTTGGGTCACTTCCGGTCTCATGCCCATTGAGCCCAGTGGGAAGGATTCAAGAAGCTTCAGCACCCACACAAAACTAACATGGAGCTCCTCACTCAAGGCCCTAAAAACTCCACAGCCAAAGACAAGTTCAGTGCCCAAGCCATTTCCCGCTGCCATGGAAACCAAGTGCTCTGGCAGCACATATGTCTGAAAGTGGATATGACACCTAGGGAAGGGAGTGTGGTGGTGAATGGCAACTGCCAGAAGCAGCAGCACAGCTCTTCCAGTGCCAAAACAACTCCACCTGCCTCATGAACTTCACATACCATCAGCTGTCCTGGCAGCTATCTAGGAAACCCTGTTGGGTCACTTCCTGTCCCATGCCCATTGATCCCAGTGGGATGGAATCAAGCAGCTTCAGCACCCACACAAAACGAACATGGAGCTCCTCACTCAAGGCGCTCAAAACTCCACGGCCAAAGACAAGTTCAGTACACAAGCCATTTCCCGCTGCCATGGAAACCAAGTGCTCTGGCAGCACATATGTCTGAAAGTGGATATGACACCTAGGGAAGGGAGTCTGGTGGTGAATGGCAACTGCCCGAAGCAGCAGCACACCTCTTCCACTGCCAAAACACTCCACATGCATCATGAACTTCACATACCATCAGCTGTCCTGGCAGCTATCTAGGAAACCCTGTTGGGTCACTTCCGGTCCCATGCACATTGAGCCCAGTGGGATGGAATCAAGCAGCTTCAGACACACATAAACGAACATGGAGCTCCTCACTCAAGGCGCTCAAAACTCCACGGCCAAAGACAAGTTCAGTGCCCAAGCCATTTCCCTCTGCCATGGAAACCAAGTGCTCTGGCGGCACATATGTCTGAAAGTGGATATGACACCTAGGGAAGGGAGTGTGCTGGTGAATGGCAACTGCCCGAAGCAGCAGCACAGCTCTTCCACTGCCAAAACAACTCCACCTGCCTCATGAACTTCACATACCATCAGCTGTCCTGGCAGCTATCTAGGAAACCCTGTTGGGTCACTTCCGGTCTCATGCCCATTGAGCCCAGTGGGAAGGATTCAAGAAGCTTCAGCACCCACACAAAACTAACATGGAGCTCCTCACTCAAGGCCCTAAAAACTCCACAGCCAAAGACAAGTTCAGTGCCCAAGCCATTTCCCGCTGCCATGGAAACCAAGTGCTCTGGCAGCACATATGTCTGAAAGTGGATATGACACCTAGGGAAGGGAGTGTGGTGGTGAATGGCAACTGCCAGAAGCAGCAGCACAGCTCTTCCAGTGCCAAAACAACTCCACCTGCCTCATGAACTTCACATACCATCAGCTGTCCTGGCAGCTATCTAGGAAACCCTGTTGGGTCACTTCCTGTCCCATGCCCATTGATCCCAGTGGGATGGAATCAAGAAGCTTCAGCACCCACACAAAACGAACATGGAGCTCCTCACTCAAGGCGCTCAAAACTCCACGGCCAAAGACAAGTTCAGTACACAAGCCATTGCCCGCTGCCATGGAAACCAAGTGCTCTGGCAGCACATATGTCTGAAAGTGGATATGACACCTAGGGAAGGGAGTCTGGTGGTGAATGGCAACTGCCCGAAGCAGCAGCACACCTCTTCCACTGCCAAAACACTCCACATGCATCATGAACTTCACATACCATCAGCTGTCCTGGCAGCTATCTAGGAAACCCTGTTGGGTCACTTCCGGTCCCATGCACATTGAGCCCAGTGGGATGGAATCAAGCAGCTTCAGACACACATAAACGAACATGGAGCTCCTCACTCAAGGCGCTCAAAACGTCACGGCCAAAGACAAGTTCAGTGCCCAAGCCATTTTCCTCTGCCATGGAAACCAAGTGCTCTGGCGGCACATATGTCTGAAAGTGGATATGACACCTAGGGAAGGGAGTGTGCTGGTGAATGGCAACTGCCCGAAGCAGCAGCACAGCTCTTCCAGTGCCAAAACAACTCCACCTGCCTCATGAACTTCACATACCATCAGCTGTCCTGGCAGCTATCTAGGAAACCCTGTTGGGTCACTTCCGGTCCCATGCCAATTGAGCCGAGTGGGATGGAATCAAGCAGCTTCAGCACACACACACAAAACGAACATGGAGCTCCTCACCCAAGGCGCTCAAAACTCCACAGCCAAAGACAAGTTCAGTGCCCAAGCTATTTCCCGCTGCCATGGAAACCAAGTGCTCTGGCAGCACATATGTCTGAAAGTGGATATGACACCTAGGGAAGGGAGTGTGGTGGTGAATGGCAACTGCCAGAAGCAGCAGCACAGCTCTTCCAGAGCCAAAACAACTCCACCTGCCTCATGAACTTCACATACCATCAGCTGTCCTGGCAGCTATCTAGGAAACAATATTGGGTTACTTCCGGTCCCATGCCCATTGAGCCCTGTGGGATGGAATCAAGCAGCTTCAGCACCCACACAAAACGAACATGAAGAAGTTCTCTGGCAGCACATATGTCTGAAAGTGGATATGACACCTAGGGAAGGGAGTGTGCTGGTGAATGGCAACTGCCCGAAGCAGCAGCACAGCTCTTCCACTGCCAAAACAACTCCACCTGCCTCATGAACTTCACATACCATCAGCTGTCCTGGCAGCTATCTAGGAAACCCTGTTGGGTCACTTCCGGTCCCATGCCCATTGATCCCAGTGGGATGGAATCAAGCAGCTTCAGCACCCACACAAAACGAACATGGAGTTCCTCACTCAAGGCGGACAAAACTCCATGGCCAAGACAAGTTCAGTGCACAAGCCATTTCCCGCTGCCATGGAAACCAAGTGCTCTGGCAGCACATATGTCTGAAAGTGAATATGACACCTAGGGAAGGGAGTGTGCTGGTGAATGGCAACTGCCCGAAGCAGCAGCACAGCTCTTCCACTGCCAAAACAACTCCACCTGCCTCATGAACTTCACATACCATCAGCTGTCCTGGCAGCTATCTAGGAAACCCTGTTGGGTCACTTCCGGTCCCATGTCCATTGAGCCCAGTGGGATGGAATCAAACAGCTTCAGCACACACATAAAACGAACATGTAGCTCCTCACTCAAGGCGCTCAAAACTCCACGGCCAAAGACAAGTTCAGTGCCCAAGCCATTTCCCGCTGCCATGGAAACCAAGTGCTCTGGCAGCACATATGTCTGAAAGTGGACATGACACCTAGGGAAGGGAGTGTGCTGGTGAATGGCAACTGCCCCAAGCAGCAGCACAGCTCTTCCACTGCCAAAACAACTCCACCTGCCTCATGAACTTCACATACCATCAGCTGTCCTGGCAGCTCTCTAGGAAACCCTGTTGGGTCACTTCCTGTCCCATGCCCATTGGCCCAGTGGGATGGAATCAAGCAGCTTGAGCACCCACACAAAACGAACATGGAGCTCCTCACTCAAGGCGCTCAAAACTCCATGGCCAAAAACAAGTTCAGTGCCCAAGCTATTTCCTGCTGCCATGGAAACCAAGTGCTCTGGCAGCACATATGTCTGAAAGTGGATATGACACCTAGGGAAGGGAGTGTGGTGGTGAATGGCGACTGCCAGAAGCAGCAGCACAGCTCTTCCAGTGCCAAAACAACTCCACCTGCCTCATGAACTTCACATACCATCAGCTGTCCTGGCAGCTATCTAGGAAACCATGTTGGGTCACTTCAGGTCCCATGCCCATTGAGCCCAGTGGGATGGAATCAAGCAGCTTCAGCACCCACACAAATCGAACATGAAGAAGTTCTCTGGCAGCACATATGTCTGAAAGTGGATATGACACCTAGGGAAGGGAGTGTGCTGGTGAATGGCAACTGCCCGAAGCAGCAGCACAGCTCTTCCACTGCCAAAACAACTCCACCTGCCTCATGAACTTCACATACCATCAGCTGTCCTGGCAGCTATCTAGGAAACTCTGTTGGGTCACTTCCGGTCCCATGCCCATTGAGCCCAGTGGGATGGAATCAAACAGCTTCAGCACCCACACAAAACGAACATGGAGCTCCTCACTCAAGGCACTCAAGACTCCACAGCCAAAGACAAGTTCACTTCCCAAGCCATTTCCGGCTGCCATGGAAACCAAGTGCTCTGGCAGCACATATGTCTGAAAGTGGATATGACACCTAGGGAAGGGAGTGTGGTGGTGAATGGCAACTGCCCGAAGCAGCAGCACAGCTCTTCCACTGCCAAAACAACTCCACCTGCCTCATGAACTTCACATACCATCAGCTGTCCTGGCAGCTATCTAAGAAACCCTGTTGGGTCACTTCCGGTCCCATGCCCATTGAGCCCAGTGGTATGGAATCAAGCAGCTTCAGCACCCACACAAAACGAACATGGAGCTCCTCACTCAAGGCGCTCAAAACTTCACAGCCAAACTCAAGTTCAGTCCCAAGCCATTTCCCGCTGCCATGGAAACCAAGTGCTCTGGCAGCACATATGTCTGAAAGTGGATATGACACCTAGGGAAGGGAGTGTGCTGGTGAATGGCAACTGCCAGAAGCAGCAGCACAGCTCTTCCAGTGCCAAAACAACTCCACCTGCCTCATGAACTTCACATACCATCAGCTGTCCTGGCAGCTATCTAGGAAACCCTGTTGGGTCACTTCCGGTCCCATGCCCATTGAGCCCAGTGGGATGGAATCAAGAAGCTTCAGTACCCGCACAATTCTAACATGGAGCTCCTCACTCAAGGCGCTCAAAACTTCACAGCCAAACTCAAGTTCAGTGCCCAAGCCATTTCTCGCTGCCATGGAAACCAAGTGCTCTGGCAGCACATATGTCTGAAAGTGGATATGACAGCTAGGGAAGGGAGTGTGCTGGTGAATGGCAACTGCCCGAAGCAGCAGCACAGCTCTTCCACTGCCAAAACAACTCCACCTGCCTCATGAACTTCACATACCATCAGCTGTCCTGGCAGCTATCTAGGAAACCCTGTTGGGTCACTTCCGGTCCCATGCCCATTGAGCCCAGTGGGATGGAATCAAGAAGCTTGAGCACCCACACAAAACGAACATGGAGCTCCTTACTCAAGGCTCTCAAGACTCCACAGCCAAAGACAAGTTCAGTGCCCAAGCCATTTCCCGCTGCCATGGAAACCAAGTGCTCTGGCAGCACATATGTCTGAAAGTGGATATGACACCTAGGGAAGGGAGTGTGCTGGTGAATGGCAACTGCCCGAAGCAGCAGCACAGCTCTTCCAGTGCCAAAACAACTCCACCTGCCTCATGAACTTCACATACCATCAGCTGTCCTGGCAGCTATCTAGGAAACCCTGTTGGGTCACTTCCGGTCCCATGCCCATTGAGCCCAGTGGGATGGAATCAAGCAGCTTGAGCACCCACACAAATCAAACATGGAGCCCCTCACTCAAGGTGCTCCAAACTTCACAGCTAAACTCAAGTTCAGTGCCCAAGCCATTTCCCGCTGCCATGGAAACCAAGTGCTCTGGTAGCACATATGTCTGAAAGTGGATATGACACCTAGGGAAGGGAGTCTGGTGTTGAATGGCAATTGTCCGAAGCAGCAGCACAGCTCTTCCCCTGCCAAAACAACTCCACCTGCCTCATGAACTTCACATACCATCAGCTGTCCTGGCAGCTATCTAGGAAACCCTGTTGGGTCACTTCCGGTCCCATGCCCATTGAGCCCACTGGTATGGAATCAAGCAGCTTGAGCACCCACACAAAACTAACAAGGAGCTCCTCACTCAAGGCGCTCAAAACTACATGGCGAAAGACAAGTTCAGTGCCCAAGCCATTTCCCGCTGCCATGGAAACCAAGTGCTCTGGCAGCACATATGTCTGAAAGTGGATATGACACCTAGGGAAGGGAGTGTGCTGGTGAATGGCAACTGCCCGAAGCAGCAGCACAGCTCTTCCACTGCCAAAACAACTCCACCTGCCTCATGAACTTCACATACCATCAGCTGTCCTGGCAGCTATCTAGGAAACCCTGTTGGGTCACTTCCGGTCCCATGGCCATTGCACCCAGTCTGATGGAATCAAGCAGCTTGAGCAACCACGCAAAACAAACATGGAGCTCCTCACTCAAGGCGCTCAAAACTCCACGGGCAAAGACAAGTTCAGTGCCCAAGCCATTTCCCGCTGCCATGGAAACCAAGTGCTCTGGCAGCACATATGTCTGAAAGTGGATATGACACCTAGGGAAGGGAGTCTGGTGGTGAATGGGAACTGTCCGAAGCAACAGCACAGCTCTTCCAGTGCCAAAACAACTCCACCTGCCTCATGCATTTCACATACCATCAGCTGTCCTGGCAGCTATCTAGGAAACCCTGTTGGGTCACTTCCGGTCCCATGCCCATTGAGCCCAGTGGGATGGAATCAAGCAGCTTGAGCACCCACACAAAACGAACATGGAGCTCCTCACTCAAGGCGCTCAAAACTACATAGCGAAAGACAAGTTCAGTGCCCAAGCCATTTCCCGCTGCCATGGAAACCAAGTGCTCTGGCAGCACATATGTCTGAAAGTGGATATGACACCTAGGGAAGGGAGTGTGGTGGTGAATGGCAACTGCCCGAAGCAGCAGCACAGCTCTTCCACTGCCAAAACAACTCCACCTGCCTCATGAACTTCACATACCATCAGCTGTCCTGGCAGCTATCTAGGAAACCCTGTTGGGTCACTTCCGGTCCCATGCCCATTGAGCCCAGTGGGATGGAATCAAGCAGCTTCAGCACCCACACAAAACGAACATGGAGCTCCTCACTCAAGGCGCTCAAAACTCCACGGCCAAAGACAAGTTCAGTGCCCAAGCCATTTCCCGCTGCCATGGAAACCAAGTGCTCTGGCAGCACATATGTCTGAAAGTGGATATGACACCTAGGGAAGGGAGTCTGTTGGTGAATGGCAACTGCCCGAAGCAGCAGCACAGCTCTTCCACTGCCAAAACAACTCCACTTGCCTCATGAACTTCATATACCATCAGCTGTCCTGGCAGCTATCTAGGAAACCCTGTTGGGTGACTTCCGTTCCCATGCCCATTGAGCCCAGTGGGATGGAATCAAGCAGCTTCAGCACCCACACAAAACGAACATGGAGCTCCTCACTCAAGGCGCTCAAAACTCCACGGCCAAAGACAAGTTCAGTGCCCAAGCCCTTTCCGCTGCCATGGAAACCAAGTGCTCTGGCAGCACATATGTCTGAAAGTGGATATGACACCTAGGGAAGGGAGTGTGCTGGTGAATGGCAACTCTCCGAAGCAGCAGCACAGCTCTTCCACTGCCAAAACAACTCCACCTGCCTCATGAACTTCACATACCATCAGCTGTCCTGGCAGCTATCTAGGAAACCCTATTGGGTCACTTCCGGTCCCATGCCCATTGAGCCCAGTCTGATGGAATCAAGCAGCTTCAGCACCCACACAAAACGAACATGGAGCTCCTCACTCAAGGCGCTCAAAACTCCACGACCAAAGACAAGTTCAGTGCCCAAGCCATTTCCCGCTGCCATGGAAACCAAGTGCTCTGGCAGCACATATGTCTGAAAGTGGATATGACACCTAGGGAAGGGAGTGTGGTGGTGAATGGCAACTGCCCGAAGCAGCAGCTCAGCTCTTCCACTGCCAAAACAACTCCACCTGCCTCATGAACTTCACATACCATCAGCTGTCCTGGCAGCTATCTAGGAAACCCTGTTGGGTCACTTCCGGTCCCATGCCCATTGAGCCCAGTGGGATGGAATCAAGCAGCTTCAGCACCCACACAAAACGAACATGGAGCTCCTCACTCAAGGCGCCCAAAACTCCACGGCTAAAGACAAGTTCAGTGCCCAAGCATTTCCCGCTGCCATGGAAACCAAGTGCTCTGGCAGCACATATGTCTGAAAGTGGATATGACACCTAGGGAAGGGAGTGTGGTGGTGAATGGCAACTGCCCGAAGCAGCAGCACAGCTCTTCCACTGCCAAAACAACTCCACCTGCCTCATGAACTTCACATACCATCAGCTGTCCTGGCAGCTATCTAGGAAACCCTGTTGGGTCACTTCCGGTCCCATGCCCATTGAGCCCAGTGGGATGGAATCAAGCAGCTTCAGCACCCACACAAAACGAACATGGAGCTCCTCACTCAAGGCGCTCAAAACTCCACGGCCAAAGACAAGTTCAGTGCCCAAGCCATTTCCCGCTGCCATGGAAACCAAGTGCTCTGGCAGCACATATGTCTGAAAGTGGATATGACACCTAGGGAAGGGAGTCTGTTGGTGAATGGCAACTGCCCGAAGCAGCAGCACAGCTCTTCCACTGCCAAAACAACTCCACTTGCCTCATGAACTTCATATACCATCAGCTGTCCTGGCAGCTATCTAGGAAACCCTGTTGGGTGACTTCCGTTCCCATGCCCATTGAGCCCAGTGGGATGGAATCAAGCAGCTTCAGCACCCACACAAAACGAACATGGAGCTCCTCACTCAAGGCGCTCAAAACTCCACGGCCAAAGACAAGTTCAGTGCCCAAGCCCTTTCCGCTGCCATGGAAACCAAGTGCTCTGGCAGCACATATGTCTGAAAGTGGATATGACACCTAGGGAAGGGAGTGTGCTGGTGAATGGCAACTCTCCGAAGCAGCAGCACAGCTCTTCCACTGCCAAAACAACTCCACCTGCCTCATGAACTTCACATACCATCAGCTGTCCTGGCAGCTATCTAGGAAACCCTATTGGGTCACTTCCGGTCCCATGCCCATTGAGCCCAGTCTGATGGAATCAAGCAGCTTCAGCACCCACACAAAACGAACATGGAGCTCCTCACTCAAGGCGCTCAAAACTCCACGACCAAAGACAAGTTCAGTGCCCAAGCCATTTCCCGCTGCCATGGAAACCAAGTGCTCTGGCAGCACATATGTCTGAAAGTGGATATGACACCTAGGGAAGGGAGTGTGGTGGTGAATGGCAACTGCCCGAAGCAGCAGCTCAGCTCTTCCACTGCCAAAACAACTCCACCTGCCTCATGAACTTCACATACCATCAGCTGTCCTGGCAGCTATCTAGGAAACCCTGTTGGGTCACTTCCGGTCCCATGCCCATTGAGCCCAGTGGGATGGAATCAAGCAGCTTCAGCACACACACAAAACGAACATGGAGCTCCTCACTCAAGGCGCCCAAAACTCCACGGCTAAAGACAAGTTCAGTGCCCAAGCATTTCCCGCTGCCATGGAAACCAAGTGCTCTGGCAGCACATATGTCTGAAAGTGGATATGACACCTAGGGAAGGGAGTGTGGTGGTGAATGGCAACTGCCCGAAGCAGCAGCACAGCTCTTCCACTGCCAAAACAACTCCACCTGCCTCATGAACTTCACATACCATCAGCTGTCCTGGCAGCTATCTAGGAAACCCTGTTGGGTCACTTCCGGTCCCATGCCCATTGAGCCCAGTGGGATGGAATCAAGCAGCTTCAGCACCCACACAAAACGAACATGGAGCTCCTCACTCAAGGCGCTCAAAACTCCACGGCCAAAGACAAGTTCAGTGCCCAAGCCATTTCCCGCTGCCATGGAAACCAAGTGCTCTGGCAGCACATATGTCTGAAAGTGGATATGACACCTAGGGAAGGGAGTCTGTTGGTGAATGGCAACTGCCCGAAGCAGCAGCACAGCTCTTCCACTGCCAAAACAACTCCACTTGCCTCATGAACTTCATATACCATCAGCTGTCCTGGCAGCTATCTAGGAAACCCTGTTGGGTGACTTCCGTTCCCATGCCCATTGAGCCCAGTGGGATGGAATCAAGCAGCTTCAGCACCCACACAAAACGAACATGGAGCTCCTCACTCAAGGCGCTCAAAACTCCACGGCCAAAGACAAGTTCAGTGCCCAAGCCCTTTCCGCTGCCATGGAAACCAAGTGCTCTGGCAGCACATATGTCTGAAAGTGGATATGACACCTAGGGAAGGGAGTGTGCTGGTGAATGGCAACTCTCCGAAGCAGCAGCACAGCTCTTCCACTGCCAAAACAACTCCACCTGCCTCATGAACTTCACATACCATCAGCTGTCCTGGCAGCTATCTAGGAAACCCTATTGGGTCACTTCCGGTCCCATGCCCATTGAGCCCAGTCTGATGGAATCAAGCAGCTTCAGCACCCACACAAAACGAACATGGAGCTCCTCACTCAAGGCGCTCAAAACTCCACGACCAAAGACAAGTTCAGTGCCCAAGCCATTTCCCGCTGCCATGGAAACCAAGTGCTCTGGCAGCACATATGTCTGAAAGTGGATATGACACCTAGGGAAGGGAGTGTGGTGGTGAATGGCAACTGCCCGAAGCAGCAGCTCAGCTCTTCCACTGCCAAAACAACTCCACCTGCCTCATGAACTTCACATACCATCAGCTGTCCTGGCAGCTATCTAGGAAACCCTGTTGGGTCACTTCCGGTCCCATGCCCATTGAGCCCAGTGGGATGGAATCAAGCAGCTTGAGCACCCACACAAAACGAACATGGAGCTCCTCACTCAAGGCGCCCAAAACTCCACGGCTAAAGACAAGTTCAGTGCCCAAGCATTTCCCGCTGCCATGGAAACCAAGTGCTCTGGCAGCACATATGTCTGAAAGTGGATATGACACCTAGGGAAGGGAGTGTGGTGGTGAATGGCAACTGCCCGAAGCAGCAGCACAGCTCTTCCAGTGCCAAAACAACTCCACCTGCCTCATGAACTTCACATACCATCAGCTGTCCTGGCAGCTATCTAGGAAACCCTGTTGGGTCACTTCCGGTCCCATGCCCATTGAGCCCAGTGGGATGGAATCAAGCAGCTTCAGCACACACACAAAACGAACATGGAGCACCTCACTCAAGGCACACAAAACTCCACAGCCAAAGACAAGTTCAGTGCCCAAGCCATTTCCCGCTGCCATGGAAACCAAGTGCTCTGGCAGCACATATGTCTGAAAGTGGATATGACACCTAGGGAAGGGAGTGTGCTGGTGAATGGCAACTGCCCGAAGCAGCAGCACAGCTCTTCCACTGCCAAAACAACTCCACTTGCCTCATGAACTTCACATACCATCAGCTGTCCTGGCAGCTATCTAGGAAACCCTGTTGGGTCACTTCCGGTCACATGCCCATTGAGCCCAGTGGGATGGAATCAAGCAGCTTGAGCACCCACACAAAACGAACATGGAGCTCCTCACTCAAGGCGCTCAAAACTCCACAGCCAAAGACAAGTTCAGTGCCCAAGCCATTTCCCGCTGCCATGGAAACCAAGTGCTCTGGCAGCACATATGTCTGAAAGTGGATATGACACCTAGGGAAAGGATTGTGGTGGTGAATGGCAACTGCCCGAAGCAGCAGCACAGCTCTTCCAGTGCCAAAACAACTCCACCTGCCTCATGAACTTCACATATCATCAGCTCTCTTGGCAGCTATCTAGGAAACTCTGTTGGGTCACTTCCGGTCCCATGCCCATTGAGCCCAGCGGGATGGAATCAAGCAGCTTCAGCACCTACACAAAACGAGCATGGAGCTCCTCACTCAAGGCGCTCAAAACTGCACAGCCAAAGACAAGTTCAGTGCCCAAGCATTTCCCGTTGCCATGGAAACCAAGTGCTCTGGCAGCACATATGTCTGAAAGTGGATATGACACCTAGGGCAGGGAGTGTGCTGGTGAATGGCAACTGCCCGAAGCTGCAGCACAGCTCTTCCACTGCCAAAACAACTCCACCTGCCTCATGAACTTCACATACCATCAGCTGTCCTGGCAGCTATCTAGGAAACCCTGTTGGGTCACATCCGGTAGCATGCCCATTGAGCCCAGTGGGATGGAATCAAGCAGCTTCAGCACCCACACAAAACGAAGAGGGAGCTCCTCACTCAAGGCGCTCAAAACTCCACAGCCAAAGACAAGTTCAGTGCCCAAGCATTTCCCGCTGCCATGGAAACCAAGTGCTCTGGCAGCACATATGTCTGAAAGTGGATATGACACCTAGGGAAGGCAGTGTGGTGGTGAATGGAAACTGCCCGAAGCAGCAGCACAGCTCTTCCACTGCCAAAACAACTCCACCTGCCTCATGAACTTCACATACCATCAGCTCTCTTGGCAGCTATCTAGGAAACCCTGTTGGGTCACTTCCGGTCCCATGCCCATTGAGCCCAGTGGGATGGAATCAAGCAGCTTCAGCACACACACAAAACGAACATGGAGCGCCTCACTCAAGGCACACAAAACTACACAGCCAAAGACAAGTTCAGTGCCCAAGCCATTTCCCGCTGCCATGGAAACCAAGTGCTCTGGCAGCACATATGTCTGAAAGTGGATATGACACCTAGGGAAGGGAGTGTGCTGGTGAATGGCAACTGCCCGAAGCAGCAGCACAGCTCTTCCAGTGCCAAAACAACTCCACCTGCCTCATGAACTTCACATACCATCAGCTCTCTTGGCAGCTATCTAGGAAACCCTGTTGGGTCACTTCCGGTCCCATGCCCATTGAGCCCAGTGGGATGGAATCAAGCAGCTTCAGCACCCACACAAAACGAACATGGAGCTCCTCACTCAAGGCGCCCAAAACTACATGGCGACAGACAAGTTCAGTGCCAAAGCCATTTCCCTCTGCCATGGAACCAAGTGCTCTGGCAGCACATATGTCTGAAAGTGGATATGACACCTAGGGAAGGGAGTGTGCTGGTGAATGGCAACTGCCCGAAGCAGCAGCACAGCTCTTCCAGTGCAAAAACAACTCCACCTGCCTCATGAACTTCACATACCATCAGCTGTCCTGGCAGCTATCTAGGAAACCCTGTTGGGTCACATCCGGTCCCATGCCCATTGAGCCCAGTGGGATGGAATCAAGCAGCTTCAGCACCCACACAAAACGAACATGGAGCTCCTCACTCAAGGCGCTCAAAACTCCACAGCCAAAGACAAGTTCAGTGCCCAAGCCATTTCCCGCTGCCATGGAAACCAAGTGCTCTGGCAGCACATATGTCTGAAAGTGGATATGACACCTAGGGAAGGGAGTGTGCTGGTGAATGGCAGCTGCCTGAAACAGCAGCACAGCTCTTCCAGTGCAAAAACAACTCCACCTGCCTCATGAACTTCACATACCATCAGCTGTCCTGGCAGCTATCTAGGAAACCCTGTTGGGTCACATCCGGTCCCATGCCCATTGAGCCCAGTGGGATGGAATCAAGCAGCTTCAGCACCCACACAAAACGAACATGGAGCTCCTCACTCAAGGCGCTCAAAACTCCACAGCCAAAGACAAGTTCAGTGCCCAAGCCATTTCCCGCTGCCATGGAAACCAAGTGCTCTGGCAGCACATATGTCTGAAAGTGGATATGACACCTAGGGAAGGGAGTGTGCTGGTGAATGGCAGCTGCCTGAAACAGCAGCACAGCTCTTCCAGTGCAAAAACAACTCCACCTGCCTCATGAACTTCACATACCATCAGCTGTCCTGGCAGCTATCTAGGAAACCCTGTTGGGTCACTTCCGGTCCCATGCCCATTGAGCCCAGTGGGATGGAATCAAGCAGCTTCAGCACCCACACAAATCTAACATGGAGCTCCTCACTCAAGGCGCTCAAAACTCCAGGGCCAAAGACAAGTTCAGCGCCCAAGCCATTACCCGCTGCCATGGAAACCAAGTGCTCTGGCAGCACATATGTCTGAAAGTGGATATGACACCTAGGGAAGGGAGTGTGCTGGTGAATGGCAACTGCCCGAAGCAGCAGCACAGCTCTTCCACTGCCAAAACAACTCCACCTGCCTCATGAACTTCACATACCATCAGCTCTCTTGGCAGCTATCTAGGAAACCCTGTTGGGTCACTTCCGGTCCCATGCCCATTGAGCCCAGTGGGATGGAATCAAGCAGCTTCAGCACACACACAAAACGAACATGGAGCGCCTCACTCAAGGCACACAAAACTACACAGCCAAAGACAAGTTCAGTGCCCAAGCCATTTCCCGCTGCCATGGAAACCAAGTGCTCTGGCAGCACATATGTCTGAAAGTGGATATGACACCTAGGGAAGGGAGTGTGCTGGTGAATGGCAACTGCCCGAAGCAGCAGCACAGCTCTTCCAGTGCCAAAACAACTCCACCTACCTCATGAACTTCACATACCATCAGCTCTCTTGGCAGCTATCTAGGAAACCCTGTTGGGTCACTTCCGGTCCCATGCCCATTGAGCCCAGTGGGATGGAATCAAGCAGCTTCAGCACCCACACAAAACGAACATGGAGCTCCTCACTCAAGGCGCCCAAAACTACATGGCGACAGACAAGTTCAGTGCCAAAGCCATTTCCCTCTGCCATGGAACCAAGTGCTCTGGCAGCACATATGTCTGAAAGTGGATATGACACCTAGGGAAGGGAGTGTGGTGGTGAATGGCAACTGCCCGAAGCAGCAGCACAGCTCTTCCACTGCCAAAACAACTCCACCTGCCTCATGAACTTCACATACCATCAGCTGTCCTGGCAGCTATCTAGGAAACCCTGTTGGGTCACTTCCGGTCCCATGCCCATTGAGCCCAGTGGGATGGAATCAAGCAGCTTCAGCACCCACACAAAAGGAACATGGAGCTCCTCACTCAAGGCGCTTAAAACTCCGCAGCCAAAGACAAGTTCAGTGCCCAAGCCATTTCCCGCTGCCATGGAAACCAAGTGCTCTGGCAGCACATATGTCTGAAAGTGGATATGACACCTAGGGAAGGGAGTCTGGTGGTGAATGGCAACTGCCCGAAGCAGCAGCACAGCTCTTCCACTGCCAAAACAACTCCGCCTGCCTCATGAACTTCACATACCATCAGCTGTCCTGGCAGCTATCTAGGAAACCCTGTTGGGTCACTTCCGGTCCCATGCCCATTGAGCCCAGTGCGATGGAATCAAGCAGCTTGAGCAACCACGCAAAACGAACATGGAGCTCCTCACTCAAGGCGCTCAAAACTACATGGCGAAAGACATGTTCAGTGCCCAAGCCATTTCCCGCTGCCATGGAAACCAAGTGCTCTGGCAGCACATATGTCTGAAAGTGGATATGACACCTAGGGAAGGGAGTGTGCTGGTGAATGGCAACTGACCGAAGCAGCAGCATAGCTCTTCCACTGCCAAAACAACTCCACCTGCCTCATGAACTTCACATACCATCAGCTGTCCTGGCAGCTATCTAGGAAACCCTGTTGGGTCACTTCCTGTCCCATGCCCATTGAGCCCAGTGGGATGGAATCAAGCAGCTTCAGCACCCACACAAACCGAACATGGATCTCCTCACTCAAGGCGCTAAAAACTCCACAGCCAAAGACAAATTCAGCGCCCAAGCCATTTCCCGCTGCCATGGAAACCAAGTGCTCTGGCAGCACATATGTCTGAAAGTGGATATGACACCTAGGGAAGGGAGTGTGCTGGTGAATGGCAACTGCCCAAAGCAGCAGCACAGCTCTTCCACTGCCAAAACAACTCCGCGTGCCTCATGAACTTCACATACCATCAGCTGTCCTGGCAGCTATCTAGGAAACCCTGTTGGGTCACTTCCGGTCCCATGCCCATTGAGCCCAGTGGGATGGAATCAAGCAGCTTCAGCACCCACACAAAACGAACATGGAGCTCCTCACTCAAGGCGCTCAAAACTCCACAGCCAAAGACAAGTTCAGTGCCCAAGCCATTTCCCGCTGCCATGGAAACCAAGTGCCCTGGCAGCACATATGTCTGAAAGTGGATATGACACCTAGGGAAGGGAGTGTGCTGGTGAATGGCAACTGCCCGAAGCTGCAGCACAGCTCTTCCAGTGCAAAAACAACTCCACCTGCCTCATGAACTTCACATACCATCAGCTGTCCTGGCAGCTATCTAGGAAACCCTGTTGGGTCACATCCGGTCCCATGCCCATTGAGCCCAGTGGGATGGAATCAAGCAGCTTCAGCACCCACACAAAACGAACATGGAGCTCCTCACTCAAGGCGCTCAAAACTCCACAGCCAAAGACAAGTTCAGTGCCCAAGCCATTTCCCGCTGCCATGGAAACCAAGTGCTCTGGCAGCACATATGTCTGAAAGTGGATATGACACCTAGGGAAGGGAGTGTGCTGGTGAATGGCAGCTGCCTGAAACAGCAGCACAGCTCTTCCAGTGCAAAAACAACTCCACCTGCCTCATGAACTTCACATACAATCAGCTGTCCTGGCAGCTATCTAGGAAACCCTGTTGGGTCACATCCGGTCCCATGCCCATTGAGCCCAGTGGGATGGAATCAAGCAGCTTGAGCACCCACACAAAACGAACATGGAGCTCCTCACTCAAGGCGTTCAAAACTCCACAGCCAAAGACAAGTTCAGTGCCCAAGCATTTCCCGCTGCCATGGAAACCAAGTGCTCTGGCAGCACATATGTCTGAAAGAGGATATGACACCAAGGGAAGGGAGTGTGGTGGTGAATGGGAACTGTCTGAAGCAGCAGCACAGCTCTTCCACTGCCAAAACAACTCCACCTGTCTCATGAACTTCACATAAAATCAGCTGTCCTGGCAGCTATCTAGGAAACCCTGGTGGGTCACTTCCGGTCCCATGCCCATTGAGCCCAGTGGGAAGAAATCAAGCAGCTTTAGCACCCACACAAAACGCACATGGAGCTCCTCACTCAAGGCGCTCAAAACTACATGGTGAAAGACAAGTTCAGTGCAAAAGCCATTTCCCACTGCCATGGAAACCAAGTGCTCTGGCAGCACATATGTCTGAAAGTGGATATGACACCTAGAGAAGGGAGTGTGGTGGTGAATGGCAACTGCCCGAAGCAGCAGCACAGCTCTTCCACTGCCAAAACAACTCCACCTGCCTCATGAACATCACATGCCATCAGCTGTCCTGGCAGCTATCTAGGAAACCATGTTGGGTGACTTCCGGTCCCATGCCCTTTGAGCCCAGAGGGATGGAATCAAGCAGCTTCAGCACCCACACAAAACGAACATGGAGCTCCTCACTCAACGCGCGCAAAACTCCGCAGCCAAACACAAGTTCAGTGCCCAAGCCATTTCCTGCTGCCATGGAAACCAAGTGCTCTGGCAGCACATATGTCTGAAAGTGGATAGGACACCTAGGGAAGGGAGTGTGGTGGTGAATGGCAACTGCCCGAAGCAGCAGCACAGCTCTTCCACTGCCAAAACAACTCCACTTGCCTCATGAACTTCACATACCATCAGCTGTCTTGGCAGCTATCTAGGAAACCCTGTTGGGTCACTTCCGGTCCCATGCCCATTGAGACCAGATCAAGCAGCTTCAGCACCCACACAAAACTAACATGGAGCTCCTCACTCAAGGCGCTCAAAACTCCACAGCCCAAGACAAGTTCAGTGCCAAAGCCATTTCCCGCTGCCATGGAAAACAAGTGCACTGTCAGCGCATGTGTCTGAAAGTGGATATGACACCTAGGGAAGGGAGTTTGTTGGTGAATGGCAGCTGCCTGAAGCAGCAGCACAGCTCTTCCACTGCCAAAACAACTCCACCTGCCTCATGAACTTCACATACCATCAGCTGTCCTGGCAGCTATCTAGGAAACCCTGGTGGGTCACTTCCGGTCCCATGCCCATTGAGCCAGAGGGATGGAATCAAGCAGCTTCAGCACCCACACAAAACGAACATGGAGCTCCTCACTCAAGGCGCTCAAAACTCCACAGCCAAGGACAAATTTAGTGCCCAAGCCATTTCCCGCTGCCATGCAAACCAAGTGCTCTGGCAGCACATATGTCTGAAAGTGGATATGACACCTAGGGAAGGGAGTGTGCTGGTGAATGGCAACTGCCTGAAGAAGCAGCACAGCTCTTCCAGTGCCAAAACAACTCCACCTGCCTCATGAACTTCACATACCATCAGCTGTCCTGGCAGCTATCTAGGAAACCCTGTTGGGTCACTTCCGGTCCCATGCCCATTGAGCCCAGTGGGATGGAATCAAGCAGCTTCAGCACCCACACAAAACTAACATGGAGCTCCTCACTCAAGGCGCTCAAAACTCAGCAGCCAAGGACAAATTCAGTGCCCAAGCCATTTCCCACTGCCATGAAACCTAGTGCTCTGGCAGCACATATGTCTGAAAGTGGATATGACACCTAGGGAAGGGAGTGTGCTGGTGAATGGCAACTGCCCGAAGCAGCAGCACAGCTCTTCCACTGCCAAAACAACTCCACCTGCCTCATGAACTTCACATACCATCAGCTGTCCTGGCAGCTATCTAGGAAACCCTGTTGCGTCATTCAGGTCCCATGCCCAATGAGCCCTGTGGGATGGAATCAAGCAGGTTGAGCACCCACACAAAACGAACATGGAGCTCCTCACTCAAGGCAATCAAAACTGCACGGCCAAAGACAAGTTCAGTGCCCAATCCATTTCCCGCTGCCATGGAATCCAAGTGCTCTGGCAGCACATATCTCTGAAAGTGGATATGACACCTAGGGAAGGGAGTGTGCTGGTGAATGGCAACTGCCCGAAGCAGCAGTATAGCTCTTCCACTGCCAAAACAACTCTACCTGCCTCATGAACTTCACATACCATCAGCTGTCCTGGGAGATATCTAGGAAACCCTGTTGGGTCACTTCCGGTCCCATGCCCATTGAGCCCAAAGGGATGAAATCAAGGAGCTTGAGCCCCCACACAAAACGAACATGGGACTCCTCACTCAAGGTGCTCCAAACTTCACGGCCAAAGACAAGTTCAGTGCCCAAGCCATTTCCCGCTGCCATGGAAACCAAGTGCTCTGGCAGCACATATGTCTGAAAGTGGATATGACACCTAGGGAAGGGAGTGTGCTGGTGAATGGCAACTGCCTGAAGCAGCAGCACAGCTCTTCCAGTGCAAAACAACTCCACCTGCCTCATGAACTTCACATACCATCAGCTGTCCTGGCAGCTATCTAGGAAACCCTGTTGGTTCACTTCCGGTCCCATGCCCATTGAGCCCAGTGGGATGGAATCAAGCAGCTTCAGCACCCACACAAAACGAACATGGAGCTCCTCACTCAAGGCGCTTCAAACTTCACGGCCAAAGACAAGTTCAGTGCCCAAGCCATTTCCCGCTGCCATGGAAACCAAGTGCTCTGGCAGCACATATGTCTGAAAGTGGATATGACACCTAGGGAAGGGAGTGTGCTGGTGCATGGCAACTGCCTGAAGCAGCAGCACAGCTCTTCCACTGCCAAAACAACTCCACATGCCTCATGAACTTCACATACCATCAGCTGTCCTGGCTGCTATCTAGGAAACCCTGTTGGGTCACTTCCGGTCATATGCCCATTGAGCCCAGTGGGATGGAATCAAGCAGCTTGAGCACCCAAACAAAACTAACATGGAGCTCCTCACTCAAGGCGCTCAAAACCCACAGCCAAGGACAAGTTCAGTGCCCATACCATTTCCCACTGCCATGGAAACCAAGTGCTCTGGCAGCACATATGTCTGAAAGTGGATATGACACCTAGGGAAGGGAGTGTGGTGGTGAATGGCAACTGCCAAAACCTGCAGCACAGCTCTTCCACTGCCAAAACAACTCCACCTACCTCATGAACTTCATATACCATCAGCTGTCCTGGCAGGTATGTCGGACACCTTGTTGGTTCACTTCCGGTCCCATGCCCATTGAGCCCAGTGGGATGAAATCAAGCAGCTTGAGCACCCACACAAAACTAACATGGGACTCCTCACTCAAGGCGCTCCAAACTTCACGGCCAAAGACAAGTTCAGTGCCCAAGCCATTTCCCTCTGCCATGGAAACCAAGTGCTCTGGCAGCACATATGTCTGAAAGTAGATATGACACCTAGGGAAGGGAGTGTGGTGGTCAATGGCAACTGCCCGAAGCAGCAGCACAGCTCTTCCACTGCCAAAACAACTCCACCTGCCTCATGAACTTCACATACCATCAGCTGTCCTGGCATCTATCTTGGAAACCGTCTTGGGAACTTCCGGTCCCATGCCCATTGAGTCCAGATCAAGCAGCTTGTCCAGAAACAAAACTAACATGGAGCTCCTCACTCAAGGCGCTCAAAACTCCACAGCCAAAGACAAGTTCAGTGCCCAAGCCATTTCCCACTGCCATGGAAACCAAGTGCTCTTAAAGCGCATGTGTCTGAAAGTGGATATGACAACTAGGGAAGGGAATTTGTTGGTGAATGGCAACTGCCCGAAGCAGCAGCACAGCTCTTCCACTGCCAAAACAACTCCACCTGCCTCATGAACTTCACGTACCATCAGCTGTCCTGGCAGCTATCTAGGAAACCCTGTTGGGTGACTTCAGGTCCCATGCCCATTGAGCCCAGTGGGATGGAATCAAGCAGCTTCAGCACCCACACAAAACCAACATGGAGAACCTCACTCAAGGAGCTCCAAACATCACGGCCAAAGACAAGTTCAGTGCCCAAACCATTTCCCGCTGCCATGGAAACCAAGTGCTCTGGCAGCACATATGTCTGAAAGTGGATATGACACCTAGAGAAGGGAGTGTGGTGGTGAATGGCAACTGCCTGAAGCAGCACAACAGCTCTTCCAGTGCCAAAACAACTCCACCTGCCTCATGAACTTCACATACCATCAGCTGTCCTAGCAGCTATCTAGGAAACCCTGTTGGGTCACTTCCGGTCCCATGCCCATTGAGGGAGTGGGATGGAATCAAGCAGCTTGAGCACCCACACAAAACGAACATGGAGCTCCTCACTCAAGGCAATCAAAAGCCCACAGCCAAAGACAAGTTCAGTGCCCAAGCCATTTCCCGCTGCCATGGAAACCAAGTGCTCTGGCAGCACATATGTCTGAAAGTGGATATGACACCTAGAGTAGTGAGTGTGCTGGTGAATGGCAACTGCCCGAAGCAGCAGCACAGCTCTTCCACTGCCAAAACAACTCCACCTGCCTCATGAACTTCACATACCATCAGCTGTCCTGGCAGCTATCTAGGAAACCCTTTTGGGTACTTCCGGTCCCATGCCCATTGAGCCCAGTGGGATGGAATCAAGCAGCTTCAGCACCCACACAAAACGAACATGGAGCTCCTCACTCAAGGCGCTCAAAACTTCAGGGCAAAAGGCAAGTTCAGTGCCCAAGCCATTTCCCGCTGCCATGGAAACCAAATGCTCTGGCAGCACATATCTCTGAAAGTGGATATGACACCTAGGGAAGGGAGTGTGGTGGTGAATGGCAACTGCCCGAAGCAGCAGCACAGCTCTTCCACTGCCAAAACAACTCCACCTGCCTCATGAACTTCACATACCATCAGCTGTCCTGGCAGCTATCTAGGAAACCCTGTTGGATGACTTCTGGTCCCATGCCCATTGAGCCCAGTGGGATGGAATCAAGCAGCTTCAGCACCCACACAAAACGAACATGGAGCTCCTCACTCAAGGCGCTCCAAACTTCACGGCCAAAGACAAGTTCAGTGCCCAAACCATTTCCCGCTGCCATGGAAACCAAGTGCTCTGGCAGCACATATGTCTGAAAGTGGATATGACACCTAGAGAAGGGAGTGTGGTGGTGAATGGCAACTGCCAGAAGCAGCAGCACAGCTCTTCCACTGCCAAAACAACTCCACCTGCCTCATGAACTTCACATACCATCAGCTGTCCTGGCAGCTATCTAGGAAACCCTGTTAGGTCACTTCCGGTCCCATGCCCATTGAGCTCAGCGGGATGGAATCAAGCAGCTTGAGCACCCACACAAAACGAACATGGAGCTCCTCACTCAAGGCGCTCCAAACTTCACGGCCAAAGACAAGTTCAGTGCCCAAGCCATTTCCCGCTGCCATGGAAACCAAGTGCTCTGGCAGCACATATGTCTGAAAGTGGATATGACACCTAGGGAAGGGAGTGTGCTGGTGAATGGCAACTGCCCGAATCAGGAGCACAGCTCTTCCACTGCCAAAACAACTCCAACTGCCTCATGAACTTCACATACCATCAGCTATCCTGGCAGCTATCTAGGAAACCCTGTTGGGTCACTTCCGGTCCCATGCCCAATGAGCCCAGTGGGATGGAATCAAGCAGCTTCAGCACCCACACAAATCTAACATGGAGGTCCTCACTGAAGGCGCTCAAAACTCCACGGCCAAAGACAAGTTCAGTGCCTAAGTCATTTCCCACTGCCATGGCAACCAAGTGCTCTGGCAGCACATATGTCTGAAAGTGGATATGACACCTAGGGAAGGGATTGTGGTGGTGAATGGCAACTGCCCGAAGCAGCAGCACAGCTCTTCCACCGCCAAAACAACTCCACCTGCCTCATGAACTTCACATACCATCAGCTGTCCTGGCAGCTATCTAGGACACCCTGTTGCGTCACTTCCGTTCCCATGCACAATGAGCCCTGTGGGATGGAATCAAGCAGCTTCAGTACCCACACAAATCTAACATGGAGCTCCTCACTGAAGGCGCTCAAAACTCCACGGCCAAAGACAAGTTCAGTGACCAAGCCATTTCCCGCTGCCATGGAAACCAAGTGCTCTGGCAGCACATATGTCTGAAAGTGGATATGACACCTAGGGAAGGGAGTGTGCTGGTGAATGGCAAATGCCAGAAGCAGCAGCACAGCTCTTCCAGTGCCAAAACAACTCCACCTGCCTCATGAACTTCACATACCATCAGCTGTCCTGGCAGCTATCTAGGAAACCCTGTTGGGTCACTTCCGGTCCCATGCCCATTGATCCCAGTGGGATGGAACCTAGCAGCTTCAGCACCCACACAAATCGAACATGGAGCTCCTCACTCAAGGCGTAAAAACTCCACAGCTAAAGTTAAGTTCAGTGAACAAGCCATTTCCTGCTGCCATGGAAACCAAGTGCTCTGCAGCACATATGTCTGAAAGTGGATATGACACCTAGGGAAGGGAGTGTGTTGGTGAATGGCAACTGCCCGAAGCAGCAGCACAGCTCTTCCACTGCCAAAACAACTCCACCTGCCTCATGAACTTCACATACCATCAGCTGTCCTGGCAACTATCTAGGAAACCCTGTTAGGTCACTTCCGGTCCCATGCCCATTGAGCTCAGCGGGATGGAATCAAGCAGCTTGAGCACCCACACAAAACGAACATGGAGCTCCTCACTCAAGGCGCTCCAAACTTCACGGCCAAAGACAAGTTCAGTGCCCAAGCCATTTCCCGCTGCCATGGAAACCAAGTGCTCTGCAGCACATATGTCTGAAAGTGGATATGACACCTAGGGAAGGGAGTGTGCTGGTGAATGGCAACTGCCCGAAGCAGCAGCACAGCTCTTCCAGTGCCAAAACAACTCCACCTGCCTCATGAACTTCACATACCATCAGCTGTCCTGGCAGCTATCTAGGACACCCTGTTGCGTCACTTCCGGTCCCATGCACAATGAGCCCAGTGGGATGGAATCAAGCAGCTTCAGCACCCACACAAATCTAACATGGAGCTCCTCACTGAAGGCGCTCAAAACTCCACGGCCAAAGACAAGTTCAGTGACCAAGCCATTTCCCGCTGCCATGGAAACCAAGTGCTCTGGCAGCACATATGTCTGAAAGTGGATATGACACCTAGGGAAGGGAGTGTGCTGGTGAATGGCAACTGCCCGAAGCAGCAGCACAGCTCTTCCAGTGCCAAAACAACTCCACCTGCCTCATGAACTTCACATACCATCAGCTGTCCTGGCAGCTATCTAGGAAACCCTGTTGGGTCACTTCCGGTCCCATGCCCATTGAGCCCAGTGGGATGGAATCAAGCAGCTTCAGCACCCACACAAATCTAACATGGAGGTCCTCACTGAAGACGCTCAAAACTCCACGGCCAAAGACAAGTTCAGTGAACAAGCCATTTCCTGCTGCCATGGAAACCAAGTGCTCTGCAGCACATATGTCTGAAAGTGGATATGACACCTAGGGAAGGGAGTGTGCTGGTGAATGGCAACTGCCCGAAGCAGCAGCACAGCTCTTCCACTGCCAAAACAACTCCACCTGCCTCATGAACTTCACATACCATCAGCTGTCCTGGCAGGTATGTTGGACACCCTGTTCTGTGACTTCCTGTCCCATTCCCATTGAGCCCAGTGGGATGGAATCAAGCAGCTTGAGAACCCACACAAAACTAACATGGAGCTCCTCACTCAAGGCGCTCCAAACTCCATGGCCAAAGACAAGTTCAGTGCCGAAGCCATTTTCCGGTGCCATGGAAACCAAGTGCTCTGGCAGCACATATCTCTGAAAGTGGATATGACACCTAGGGAAGGGATTGTGTTGGTGAATGTCAACTGCCAAAACCTGCAGCACAGCTCTTCCAATGCCAAGACAACTCCACCTGCCTCATGAACTTCACATACCACCAGCTGTCCTGGCACCTATCTAGGAAACCCTGTTAGGTCACTTGCGGTCCCATGCCCATTGAGCTCAGCGGGATGGAATCAAGCAGCTTGAGCACCCACACAAAACGAACATGGAGCTCCTCACTCAAGGAGCTCCAAACTTCACGGCCAAAGACAAGTTCAGTGCCCAAGCCATTTCCCGCTGCCATGGAAACCAAGTGCTCTGGCAGCACATATGTCTGAAAGTGGATATGACACCTAGGGAAGGGAGTGTGCTGGTGAATGGCAACTGCCCGAAGCAGCAGCACAGCTCTTCCAGTGCCAAAACAACTCCACCTGCCTCATGAACTTCACATACCATCAGCTGTCCTGGCAGCTATCTAGGAAACCCTGTTGGGTCACTTCAGGTCCCATGCCCAATGAGCCCAGTGGGATGGAATCAAGCAGCTTCAGCACCCACACAAATCTAACATGGAGGTCCTCACTGAAGGTGCTCAAAACTCCACGGCCAAAGACAAGTTCAGTGCCTAAGTCATTTCCCATTGCCATGGCAACCAAGTGCTCTGGCAGCACATATGTCTGAAAGTGGATATGACACCTAGGGAAGGGATTGTGGTGGTGAATGGCAACTGCCCGAAGCAGCAGCACAGCTCTTCCACTGCCAAAACAACTCCACCTGCCTCATGAACTTCACATACCATCAGCTGTCCTGGCAGCTATCTTGGACACCCTTTGCGTCACTTCCGGTCCCATGCACAATGAGCCCTGTGGGATGGAATCAAGCAGCTTCAGTACCCACACAAATCTAACATGGAGCTCCTCACTGAAGGCGCTCAAAACTTCACGGCCAAAGACAAGTTCAGTGCCCAAGCCATTTCCCGCTGCCATGGAAACCAAGTGCTCTGGCAGCACATATGTCTGAAAGTGGATATGACACCTAGGGAAGGGAGTGTGCTGGTGAATGGCAACTGCCCGAAGCAGCAACACAGCTCTTACAGTGCCAAAACAACTCCACCTGCCTCATGAACTTCACATACCATCAGCTGTCCTGGCAGCTATCTAGGAAACCCTGTTGGGTCACTTCCGGTCCCATGCCCATTGAGCCCAGTGGGATGGAACCTAGCAGCTTCAGCACCCACACAAATCTAACATGGAGCTCCTCACTCAAGGCGTAAAAACTCCACAGCTAAAGTTAAGTTCAGTGAACAAGCCATTTCCTGCTGCCATGGAAACCAAGTGCTCTGGCAGCACATATGTCTGAAAGTGGATATGACACCTAGGGAAGGGAGTGTGCTGGTGAATGGCAACTGCCCGAAGCAGCAGCACAGCTCTTCCACTGCCAAAACAACTCCACCTGCCTCATGAACTTCACATACCATCAGCTGTCCTGGCAGCCATCTAGGAAACCCTGTTGGGTCACTCCCGGTCCCATGCCCAATGAGCCCAGTGGGATGAAATCAAGCAGCTTGAGCGCCCACACAAAACAAACATGGAGCTCCTCACTCAAGGCGCTCCAAACTCCACAGCCAAAGATAAGTTCAGTGCCCAAGCCATTTCCCGCTGCCATGGAAATCAAGTGCTCCGGCAGCACATATGTCTGAAAGTGGATATGACACCTAGGGAAGGGAGTGTGCTGGTGAATGGCAACTGCCCGAAGCACAACTACAGCTCGTCCAGTGCCAAAACAACTCCACCTGCCTCATGAACTTCACATAGCATCAGCTGTCTTGGCAGCTATCTTGGAAACCCTGTTGGGTCACATCCTGTCCTATGCCCATTGAGCCCAGATCAAGCAGTTTGACCACCCACACAAAACTAACAATGAGCTCCTCACTCAAGGCGCTCAAAACTCCACAGCCAAAGACAAGTTCAGAGCCCAAGCCATTTCCCGCTGCCATGGGAACCAAGTGCTCTGGCAGCGCATATGTCTGAAAGTGGATATGACACCTAGGGAAGGGAGTTTGTTGGTGAATGGCAGCTGCCTGAAGCAGCTGCACAGCTCTTCCAGTGCAAAAACAACTCCACCTGCCTCATGAACTTCACATACCATCAGCTGTCCTGGCAGCTATCTAGGAAACCCTGTTGGGTCACTTCCGGTCCCATGCCCATTGAGCCCAGTGGGATGGAATCAAGCAGCTTCAGCACCCACACAAAACGAACATGGAGCTCCTCAATCAAGGCGCTCCAAACTTCACGGCCAAAGACAAGTTCAGTGCCCAAGCCATTTCCCGCTGCCATGGAAACCAAGTGCTCTGGCAGCACATATGTCTGAAAGTGGATATGACACCTAGGGAAGGGAGTGTGCTGGTGAATGGCAACTGCCCGAAGCAGCAGCACAGCTCTTCCAGTGCCAAAACAACTCCACCTGCCTCATGAACTTCACATACCATCAGCTGTCCTGGCAGCTATCTAGGAAACCCTGTTGGGTCACTTCCGGTCCCATGCCCATTGAGCCCAGTGGGATGGAATCAAGCAGCTTCAGCACCCACACAAATCTAACATGGAGCTCCTCACTCAAGGCGTAAAAACTCCACAGCTAAAGTTAAGTTCAGTGAACAAGCCATTTCCTGCTGCCATGGAAACCAAGTGCTCTGCAGCACATATGTCTGAAAGTGGATATGACACCTAGGGAAGGGAGTGTGCTGGTGAATGGCAACTGCCCGAAGCAGCAGCACAGCTCTTCCAGTGCCAAAACAACTCCACCTGCCTCATGAACTTCACATACCATCAGCTGTCCTGGCAGCCATCTAGGAAACCCTGTTGGGTCACTTCCGGTTCCATGCCCATTGAGCCCAGTGGGATGAAATCAAGCAGCTTGAGCGCCCACACAAAACAAACATGGAGCTCCTCACTCAAGGCGCTCCAAACTCCACAGGCAAAGACAAGTTTAGTGCCCCAGCCATTTCCCGCTGCCATGGAAATCAAGTGCTCCGGCAGCACATATGTCTGAAAGTGGATATGACACCTAGGGAAGGGAGTGTGCTGGTGAATGGCAACTGCCCGAAGCACAACTACAGCTCGTCCAGTGCAAAAACAACTCCACCTGCCTCATGAACTTCACATAGCAACAGCTGTCTTGGCAGCTATCTTGGAAACCCTGTTGGGTCACATCCTGTCCTATGCCCATTGAGCCCAGAACAAGCAGCTTGACCACCCACACAAAACTAACAATGAGCTCCTCACTCAAGGCGCTCAAAACTCCACAGCCAAAGACAAGTTCAGAGCCCAAGCCATTTCCCGCTGCCATGGGAACCAAGTGCTCTGGCAGCGCATATGTCTGAAAGTGGATATGACACCTAGGGAAGGGAGTTTGTTGGTGAATGGCAGCTGCCTGAAGCAGCTGCACAGCTCTTCCACTGCCAAAACAACTCCACCTGCCTCATGAACTTCACATACCATCATCTGTCCTGGCAGCTACCTAGGAAACCCTGTTGGGTCATTTCTGGTCCCATGCCCATTGAGCCCAGTGGGATGGAATCAAGCAGCTTCAGCACCCACACAATACTAACATGGAGCTCCTCACTCAAGGCGCTCCAAACTTCACGGCCAAAGACAAGTTCAGTGCCCAAGCCATTTCCCGCTGCCATGGAAACCAAGTGCTCTGGCAGCACATATGTCTGAAAGTGGATATGACACCTAGGGAAGGGAGTGTGGTGGTGAATGGCAACTGCCCGAAGCAGCAGCACAGCTCTTCCAGTGCCAAAACAACTCCACCTGCCTCATGAACTTCACATACCACCAGCTGTCCTGGCAGCTATCTAGGAAACCCTGTTGGGTCATTCCGGTCCCATGCCCATTGAGCCCAGTGGGATGAAATCAAGCAGCTTCAGCACCCACACAAATCTAACATGGAGGTCCTCACTGAAGACGCTCAAAACTCCACGGCCAAAGACAAGTTCAGTGCCCAAGCGATTTCCCACTGCCATGGGAACCAAGTGCTCTGGCAGCACATATGTCTGAAAGTGCATATGACACCTAGGGAAGGGAGTTTGTTGGTGAATGGCAACTGCCTGAAGCAGCAGCACAGCTCTTCCAGTGCAAAAACAACTCCACCTGCCTCATGAACTTCACATCCCATCAGCTGTCCTGGCAGCTATCTAGGAAACCCTGTTGGGTCACTTCCGGTAACATGCCCATTGAGCCCAGTGGGATGGAATCAAGCAGCTTCAGCACCCACACAAAACTAACATGGAGCTCCTCACTCAAGGCGCTCAAAACTCCACGGCCAAAGACAACTTCAGTGCCCAAGCCATTTCCCGCTGCCATGGAAACCAAGAGCTCTGGCAGCACATATGTCTGAAAGTGGATATGACACCTAGAGAAGGGAGTGTGCTGGTGAATGGCAACTGCCCGAAGCAGCAGCACAGCTCTTCCAGTGCCAAAACAACTCCACCTGCCTCATGAACTTCACATACCATCAGCTGTCCTGGCAGCTATCTAGGAAACCCTGTTGGGTCACTCCCGGTCCCATGCCTATTGAGCCCAGAGGGATGGAATCAAGCAGCTTCAGCACCCACACAAAACGAACATGGAGCTCCTCACTCAAGGTTCTCAAAACTCCACAGCCAAAGACAAGTTCAGTTCCCAAGCCATTTCCCACTGCCATGGAAACCAAGTGCTCTGGCAGCGTATGTGTCTGAAAGTAGATGTGACACCTAGGGAAGGGAGTGTGGTGGTGAATGGCAACTGTCCGAAGCAGCAGCACAGCTCTTCCAGTGCCAAAAAAACTCCACCTGCCTCATGAACTTCACATACCATTAGCTGTCCTGGCAGCTATCTAGGAAACCCTGTTGGGTCACTTCTGGTCCCATGCCCATTGAGCCCAGTGGGATGGAATCAAGCAGGTTGAGCACCCACACAATACGAACATGGAGCTCCTCACTCAAGGCGCTCAAAACTCACGGTCAAAGACAAGTTCAGTGCCCAAGCCATTTCCCGCTGCCATGGAAACTAAGTGCTCTGGCATCACATATGTTTGAAAGTGGATATGACACCTAGGGAAGGGAGTGTGGTGGTGAATGGAAACTGTCTGAAGTAGCAGCACAGCTCTTCCACTGCCAAAACAACTCCACCTGCCTCATGAACTTCACATACCATCAGCTGTCCTGGCAGCTGTCTAGGAAACCCTGTTGGGTCACTTCCGGTCCCATGCCTATTGAGCACAGAGGGATGGAAACAAGCAGCTTCAGGACCCACACAAATCTAACATGGAGCTCCTCACTCAAGGCGCTCAAAACTCCACAGCCAAAGACAAGTTCAGTGCCCAAGGCATTTCCCATTGCCATGGAAACCAAGTGCTCTGGCAGCACATATGTCTGAAAGTGGATATGACACCTAGGGAAGGGAGTGTGGTGGTAAATGGCAACTACCCGAAGCAGCAGCACAGCTCTTCCACTGCCAAAACAACTCCACCTGCCTCATGAACTTCACATACCATCAGCTGTCTTGGCAGCTATCTTGGAAACCCTGTTGGGTCACTTCCGGTCCCATGCCCATTGAGCCCAGATCAGGCAGCTTGACCACCCACACAAAACGAACATGGAGCTCCTCACTCAAGGCTCTCAAAACTCCACAGCGAAAGACAAGTTCAGTGCCCAAGCCATTTCCCACTGCCATGGAAACCAAGTGCTCTGGCAGCGTATGTGTCTGAAAGTAGATGTGACACCTAGGGAAGGGAGTGTGGTGGTGAATGGCAACTGCCTGAAGCAGCAGCACAGCTCTTCCACTGCCAAAACAACTCCACCTGCCTCATGAACTTCACATACCATCAGCTGTCCTGGCAGCTATTAGGAAACCCTGTTGGGTCACTTCCTGTCCCATGCCCATTGAGCCCAGTGCGATGGAATCAAGCAGCTTCAGCACCCACACAAAACGAACATGGAGCTCCTCACTCAATTAGACCCAAACTTCACGGCCTAAGACAAGTTCCGTGCCCAAGCCATTTTCTGCTGCCATGGAAACCAAGTGCTCTGGCAGCACATATGTCTGAAAGTGGATATGATACCTAGGGAAGGGAGTGTGGTGGTGAATGGCAACTGCCTGAAGCAGCAGCACAGCTCTTCCAGTGCCAATACAACTCCACCTGCCTCATGAACTTCACATACCATCAGCTGTCCTGGCAGCTATCTAGGACACCCTGTTGCGTCACTTCCGGTCCCATGCACAATGAGCCCAGTGGGATGGAATCAAGCAGCTTCAGCACCCACACAAATCTAACATGGAGCTCCTCACTGAAGGCGCTCAAAACTCCACGGCCAAAGACAAGTTCAGTGACCAAGCCATTTCCCGCTGCCATGGAAACCAAGTGCTCTGGCAGCACATATGTCTGAAAGTGGATATGACACCTAGGGAAGGGAGTGTGCTGGTGAATGGCAACTGCCCGAAGCAGCAGCACAGCTCTTCCAGTGCCAAAACAACTCCACCTGCCTCATGAACTTCACATACCATCAGCTGTCCTGGCAGCTATCTAGGAAACCCTGTTGGGTCACTTCCGGTCCCATGCCCATTGAGCCCAGTGGGATGGAATCAAGCAGCTTCAGCACCCACACAAATCTAACATGGAGCTCCTCACTCAAGGCGTAAAAACTCCACAGCTAAAGTTAAGTTCAGTGAACAAGCCATTTCCTGCTGCCATGGAAACCAAGTGCTCTGCAGCACATATGTCTGAAAGTGGATATGACACCTAGGGAAGGGAGTGTGGTGGTGAATGGCAACTGCCCGAAGCAGCAGCACAGCTCTTCCAGTGCCAAAACAACTCCACCTGCCTCATGAACTTCACATACCATCAGCTGTCCTGGCAGCTATCTAGGAAACCCTGTTGGGTCACTCCCGGTCCCATGCCTATTGAGCCCAGAGGGATGGAATCAAGCAGCTTCAGCACCCACACAAAACGAACATGGAGCTCCTCACTCAAGGTTCTCAAAACTCCACAGCCAAAGACAAGTTCAGTTCCCAAGCCATTTCCCACTGCCATGGAAACCAAGTGCTCTGGCAGCGTATGTGTCTGAAAGTAGATGTGACACCTAGGGAAGGGAGTGTGGTGGTGAATGGCAACTGTCCGAAGCAGCAGCACAGCTCTTCCAGTGCCAAAAAAACTCCACCTGCCTCATGAACTTCACATACCATTAGCTGTCCTGGCAGCTATCTAGGAAACCCTGTTGGGTCACTTCCGGTCCCATGCCCATTGAGCCCAGTGGGATGGAATCAAGCAGGTTGAGCACCCACACAATACGAACATGGAGCTCCTCACTCAAGGCGCTCAAAACTCACGGTCAAAGACAAGTTCAGTGCCCAAGCCATTTCCCGCTGCCATGGAAACTAAGTGCTCTGGCATCACATATGTTTGAAAGTGGATATGACACCTAGGGAAGGGAGTGTGGTGGTGAATGGAAACTGTCTGAAGTAGCAGCACAGCTCTTCCACTGCCAAAACAACTCCACCTGCCTCATGAACTTCACATACCATCAGCTGTCCTGGCAGCTGTCTAGGAAACCCTGTTGGGTCACTTCCGGTCCCATGCCTATTGAGCACAGAGGGATGGAAACAAGCAGCTTCAGGACCCACACAAATCTAACATGGAGCTCCTCACTCAAGGCGCTCAAAACTCCACAGCCAAAGACAAGTTCAGTGCCCAAGGCATTTCCCATTGCCATGGAAACCAAGTGCTCTGGCAGCACATATGTCTGAAAGTGGATATGACACCTAGGGAAGGGAGTGTGGTGGTAAATGGCAACTACCCGAAGCAGCAGCACAGCTCTTCCACTGCCAAAACAACTCCACCTGCCTCATGAACTTCACATACCATCAGCTGTCTTGGCAGCTATCTTGGAAACCCTGTTGGGTCACTTCCGGTCCCATGCCCATTGAGCCCAGATCAGGCAGCTTGACCACCCACACAAAACGAACATGGAGCTCCTCACTCAAGGCTCTCAAAACTCCACAGCGAAGGACAAGTTCAGTGCCCAAGCCATTTCCCACTGCCATGGAAACCAAGTGCTCTGGCAGCGTATGTGTCTGAAAGTAGATGTGACACCTAGGGAAGGGAGTGTGGTGGTGAATGGCAACTGCCTGAAGCAGCAGCACAGCTCTTCCACTGCCAAAACAACTCCACCTGCCTCATGAACTTCACATACCATCAGCTGTCCTGGCAGCTATTAGGAAACCCTGTTGGGTCACTTCCTGTCCCATGTCCATTGAGCCCAGTGCGATGGAATCAAGCAGCTTCAGCACCCACACAAAACGAACATGGAGCTCCTCACTCAATTAGACCCAAACTTCACGGCCTAAGACAAGTTCCGTGCCCAAGCCATTTTCTGCTGCCATGGAAACCAAGTGCTCTGGCAGCACATATGTCTGAAAGTGGATATGATACCTAGGGAAGGGAGTGTGGTGGTGAATGGCAACTGCCTGAAGCAGCAGCACAGCTCTTCCAGTGCCAATACAACTCCACCTGCCTCATGAACTTCACATACCATCAGCTGTCCTGGCAGGCATTGTGGACAACTTGTTGGGTCACTTCCGGTCCCATGCCCATTGAGCCCAGTGGGATGGAATCAAGCAGCTTGAGCACCCACACAAAACGAACATGGAGCTCCTCACTCAAGGCGCTCAAAATCCCACAGCCAAAGACAAGTTCAGTGCCCAAGCCATTTCCCGCTGCCATGGAAACCAAGTGCTCTGGCAGCACATATGTCTGAAAGTGGATATGACACCTAGGGAAGGGAGTGTGCTGGTGAATGGCAACTGCCCGAAGCAGCAGCACAGCAATTCCAGTGCAAAAACAACTCCACCTGCCTCATGAACTTCACATACCATCAGCTGTCTTGGCAGCTATCTAGGAAACCGTGTTGGGTCACTTGCGGTAACATGCCCATTGAGCCCAGTGGGATATAATCAAGCAGCTTGAGCACCCACATAAAACGAACATGGAGCTCCTCACTCAATGCGATCCAAACTTCACGGCCAAACACAAGTTCAGTGCCCAAGCCATTTCCCGCTGCCATGGAAACCAAGTGCTCTGGCAGCACATATCTGAAAGTGGATATGACACCTAGAGAAGGGAGTGTGCTGGTGAATGGCAACTGCCCGAAGCACCACCACAGCTCTTCCAGTGCAAAAACAACTCCACCTGCCTCATGAACTTCACATACCATCACCTGTCTTGGCAGCTATCTTGGAAACCCTGTTGGGTCACTTCCAGTCCCATGCCCATTGAGCCCAGATCAAGCAGCTTGTCCACAAACAAAACGAACATGGAGCTCCTCACTCAAGGCGCTCAAAACTTCACAGCCAAAGACAAGTTCAGTGCCCAAGCCATTTCCCACTGCCATGGAAACCAAGTGCTCTGGCAGCGCATGTGTCTGAAAGTGGATATGACACCTAGGAACGGGAATTTATTGGTGAATGGCAGCTGCCTGAAGCAGCAGCACCGCTCTTCCAGTGCAAAAACAACTCCACCTGCCTCATGCACTTCACATACCATCAGCTGTACTGGCAGATATCTAGGAAACCCTGTTGGGTCACTTCCGGTCCCATGCCCATTGAGCACAGAGGGATGGAATCAAGCAGCTTCAGCACCCACACAAAACGAACATGGAGCTCCTCACTCAAGGCGCTCAAAACTTCATGGCCAAAGACAAGTTCAGTGCCCAAGAAATTTCCCGCTGATATGGAAACCAAGTGCTCTGGCATCACATATGTCTGAAAGTGGATATGGCACCTAGGGAAGGGAGTGTGGTGGTGAATGGCAACTGTCCGAAGCAGCAGCACAGCTCTTCCAGTGCAAAAACAACTCCACCTGCCTCATGAACTTCACCTAGCATCAGCTGTACTGGCAGATATCTAGGAAACCCTGTTGGGTCACTTCCGGTCCCATGCCCATTGAGCCCAGTGGGATGGAATCAAGCAGCTTCAGCACCCACACAAAACGAACATGGAGCTCCTCACTCAATTAGACCCAAACTTCTCGGCCAAAGACAAGTTCCGTGACCAAGCCATTTTCTGCTGCCATGGAAACCAAGTGCTCTGGCAGCACATATGTCTGAAAGTGGATATGACACCTAGGGAAGGGAGTGTGGTGGTGAATGGCAACTGCCTGAAGCAGCAGCACAGCTCTTCCAGTGCCAATACAACTCCACCTGCCTCATGAACTTCACATACCATCAGCTGTCCTGGCAGCTATCTAGGAAACCCTGTTGTGTCACTTCCGGTCCCATGCCCATTGAGCCCAGTGGGATGGAATCAAGCAGCTTGAACACCCACTCAAAACCAACTTGGGGCTCCTCACTCAAGGCGCTCAAAACGTCACGGCCAAAGACAAGTTCAGTGCCCAAGCCATTTCCCGCTGCCATGGAAGCCAAGTGCTCTGGCAGCACATATGTCTGAAAGTGGATATGACACCTAGGGAAGGGAGTGTGGTGGTGAATGGAAACATCCTGAAGGAGCAGCACAGCTCTTCCAGTGCCAAAACAACTCCACCTGCCTCATGAACTTCACATACCATCAGCTGTCCTGGCAGCTATTTAGGAAACCCTGTTGGGTCACTTCCGGTCCCATGCCCATTGAGCCCAGGGGGATGGAATCAAGCAGCTTCAGCACCCACACAAAACGAACATGGAGCTCCTCACTCAAGGCGCTCAAAACGTCACGGCCAAAGACAAGTTCAGTGCCCAAACCATTTCCCACTGCCATGGAAACCAAGTGCTCTGGCAGCACATATGTCTGAAAGTGGATATGACACCTAGGGAAGGGAGTGTGCTGGTGAATGGCAACTGCCCGAAGCAGCAGCACAGCTCTTCCAGTGCCAAAACAACTCCACCTGCCTCATGAACTTCACATACCATCAGCTGTCCTGGCAGCTATCTAAGAAACCCTGTTGGGTCACTTCCGGTCCCATGCCAATGAGCCCAGTGGGATGAAATAAAGCAGCTTGAGCACCCACACAAAACTAACATGGAGCTCCTCACTCAAGGCGCTCAAAACTTCACGGCCAAAGACAAGTTCAGTGACCAAGCCATTTCCACTGCCATGGAAACCAAGTGCTCTGGCAGCACATATGTCTGAATGTGGATATGACACCTAGGGAAGGGAGTGTGGTGGTGAATGGCAACTGCCCGAAGCAGCAGCACAGCTCTTCCAGTGCCAATACAACTCCACCTGCCTCATCAACTTCACATACCATCAGCTGTCCTGGCAGGCATTGTGGACAACTTGTTGGGTCACTTCCGGTCCCATGCCCATTGAGCCCAGTGGGATGGAATCAAGCAGCTTGAGCACCCACACAAAACTAACATGGGGCTCCTCACTCAAGGCGCTCAAAACTTCAAGGCCAAAGACAAGTTCAGTGCCCAAGCCATTTCCCGCTGCCATGGAAACCAAGTGCTCTGGCAGCACATATGTCTGAAAGTGGATATGACACCTAGGGAAGGGAGTGTGGTGGTGAATGGCAACTGCCCGAAGCAGCAGCACAGCTCTTCCAGTGCCAAAACAACTCCACCTGCCTCATGAACTTCACATACCATCAGCTGTCCTGGCAGCTATCTAAGAAACCCTGTTGGGTCACTTCCGGTCCCATGCCAATGAGCCCAGTGGGATGAAATAAAGCAGCTTGAGCACCCACACAAAACTAACATGGAGCTCCTCACTCAAGGCGCTCAAAACTTCACGGCCAAACACAAGTTCAGTGCCCAAGCCATTTCCACTGCCATGGAAACCAAGTGCTCTGGCAGCACATATGTCTGAATGTGGATATGACACCTAGGGAAGGGAGTGTGGTGGTGAATGGCAACTGCCCGAAGCAGCAGCCCAGCTCTTCCAGTGCCAATACAATTCCACCTGCCTCATGAACTTCACATACCATCAGCTGTCCTGGCAGGCATTGTGGACAACTTGTTGGGTCACTTCCGGTCCCATGCCCATTGAGCCCAGAGGGATGGAATCAAGCAGCTTGAGCACCCACACAAAACTAACATGGGGCTCCTCACTCAAGGCGCTCAAAACTTCAAGGCCAAAGACAAGTTCAGTGCCCAAGCCATTTCCCGCTGCCATGGAAACCAAGTGCTCTGGCAGCACATATGTCTGAAAGTGGATATGACACCTAGGGAAGGGAGTGTGGTGGTGAATGGCAACATCCTGAAGGAGCAGCACAGCTCTTCCAGTGCCAAAACAACTCCACCTGCCTCATGAACTTCACATACCATCAGCTGTCCTGGCAGCTATCTAGGAAACCCTGTTGGGTCACTTCCGGTCCCATGCCTATTGAGCCCAGTGGGATGGAATCAAGCAGCTTCAGGACCCACACAAAACGAACATGGAGCTCCTCACTCAAGGCGCTCAAAACTCCACAGCCAAAGACAAGTTCAGTGACCAAGAAATTTCCCGCTGATATGGAAACCAAGTGCTCTGGCATCACATATGTCTGAAAGTGGATATGACACCTAGGGAAGGGAGTGTGGTGGTGAATGGCAACTGTCCGAAGCAGCAGCACAGCTCTTCCAGTGCAAAAACAACTCCACCTGCCTCATGAACTTCACATACCATCAGCTGTACTGGCAGATATCTAGGAAACCCTGTTGGGTCACTTCCGGTCCCATGCCCATTGACCCAGTGGGATGGAATCAAGCAGCTTCAGCACCCACACAAAACTTACATGGAGCTCCTCACTCAAGGCGTTCAAAACTTCACAGCCAAAGACAAGTTAAGTGCCCAAGGCATTTCCCACTGCCATGGAAACCAAGTGCTCTGGCAGCACATATGTCTGAATGTGGATATGACACCTAGGGAAGGGAGTGTGGTGGTTAATGGCAACTGCCTGAAGCAGCAGCACAGCTCTTCCAGTGCAAAAACAACTCCACCTGCCTCATGAACTTCACCTACCATCAGCTGTCTTGGCAGCTATCTTGGAAACCCTGTTGGGTCACTTCCGGTCCCATGCCCATTGAGCCCAGATCAGGCAGCTTGACCACCCACACAAAACGAACATGGAGCTCCTCACTCAAGGCGCTCAAAACTCCACAGCCAAAGACAAGTTCAGTGCCCAAGCCATTTCCCACTGCCATGGAAACCAAGTGCTCCGGCAGCGCATGTGTCTGAAAGTAGATGTGACACCTAGGGAAGGGAGTGTGGTGGTGAATGGCAACTGCCCGAAGCAGCAGCACAGCTCTTCCACTGCCAAAACAACTCCACCTGCCTCATGATCTTCACATACCATCAGCTTTCCTGGCACCTATCTAGGAAACCCTGTTGGGTCACTTCCGGTCCCATGCCCATTGAGCCCAGTGGGATGGAATCAAGCAGCTTGAGCACCCACACAAAACGAACATGGAGCTCCTCTCTCAAGGCGCTCAAAACTTCATGGCCAAAGACAAGTTCAGTGCCCAAACCATTTCCCACTGCCATGGAAACCAAGTGCTCTGGCAGCACATATGTCTGAAAGTGGATATGACACCTAGGGAAGGGAGTGTGGTGGTGAATGGAAACTTCCTGAAGCAGCAGCACAGCTCTTCCAGTGCAAAATCAACTCCACCTGCCTCATGAACTTCACATACCATCAGCTGTCCTGGCAGCTATCTAGGAAACCCTGTTGGGTCACTTCCGGTCCCATGCCCATTGAGCACAGTGGGATGGAATCCAGCAGCTTGAGCACTAACACAAAACGAACATGGAGCTCCTCACTCAAGGCGCTCAAAACTTCACGGCCAAAGACAAGTTCAGTGCCCAAGCCATTTCCCGCTGCCATGGAAACCAAGTGCTCTGGCAGCACATATGTCTGAAAGTGGATATGACACCTAGGGAAGGGAGTGTGCTGGTGAATGGCAAGTGCCTGAAGCAGCAGCACATCTCTTCCAGTGCCAAAACAACTCCACCTGCCTCATGAACTTCACATACCATCAGCTGCCTTGGAAGGCATGTTGAGCAACTTTTTTGGTAACTTCTGGTCCCATGCCCATTGAGCCCAGTGGGATGCAATCAAGCAGCTTCAGCACCCACACATAACGAACATGGAGCTAATCACTCCAGGCGATCAAGTCTTAACTGAAAGACAAGTTCAGTGCCCAAGCCATTTCCCGCTGCCATGGAAACCAAGTGCTCTGGCAGCACATATGTCTGAAAGTGGATATGACACCAAGGGAAGGGAGTGTGGTGGTGAATGGCAACTGCCCTAAGCAGCAGCACAGCTCTTCCACTGCCAAAACAACTCCACCTGCCTCATGAACTTCACATACCATCAGCTGTCCTGGCAGCTATCTAGGAAACCCTGTTGGGTCACTTCCGGTCCCATGCCCATTGAGCCCAGTGGGATGGAATCAAGCAGCTTGAGCACCCACACAAAACTAACATGGAGCTCCTCACTCAAGGCGCTCCAAACTTCACGGCCAAAGACAAGTTCAGTGCCCAAGCCATTTCCCGCTGCCATGGAAACCAAGTGCTCTGGCAGCACATATGTCTGAAAGTGGATATGACACCTAGGGAAGGGAGTGTGCTGGTGAATGGCAACTGCCCGAAGCAGCAGCACAGCTCTTCCACTGCCAAAACAACTCCACCTGCCTCATGAACTTCACATACCATCAGCTGTCCTGGCAGCTATCTAGGAAACCCTGTTGGGTCACTTCCGGTCCCATGCCCATTGAGCACAGTGGGATGGAATCCAGCAGCTTGAGCACTAACACAAAACTAACATGGAGCTCCTCACTCAAGGCGCTCAAAACTTCACGGCCAAAGACAAGTTCAGTGCCCAAGCCATTTCCCGCTGCCATGGAAACCAAGTGCTCTGGCAGCACATATGTCTGAAAGTGGATATGACAGCTAGGGAAGGGAGTGTGCTGGTGAATGGCAAGTGCCTGAAGCAGCAGCACATCTCTTCCAGTGCCAAAACAACTCCACCTGCCTCATGAACTTCACATACCATCAGCTGCCTTGGAAGGCATGTTGAGCAACTTTTTTGGTAACTTCTGGTCCCATGCCCATTGAGCCCAGTGGGATGCAATCAAGCAGCTTCAGCACCCACACATAACGAACATGGAGCTAATCACTCCAGGCGATCAAGTCTTAACTGAAAGACAAGTTCAGTGCCCAAGCCATTTCCCGCTGCCATGGAAACCAAGTGCTCTGGCAGCACATATGTCTGAAAGTGGATATGACACCAAGGGAAGGGAGTGTGGTGGTGAATGGCAACTGCCCTAAGCAGCAGCACAGCTCTTCCACTGCCAAAACAACTCCACCTGCCTCATGAACTTCACATACCATCAGCTGTCCTGGCAGCTATCTAGGAAACCCTGTTGGGTCACTTCCGGTCCCATGCCCATTGAGCCCAGTGGGATGGAATCAAGCAGCTTGAGCACCCACACAAAACTAACATGGAGCTCCTCACTCAAGGTGCTCCAAACTTCACGGCCAAAGACAAGTTCAGTGCCCAAGCCATTTCCCGCTGCCATGGAAACCAAGTGCTCTGGCACCACATATGTCTGAAAGTGGATATGACACCTAGGGAAGGGAGTGTGCTGGTGAATGGCAACTGCCCGAAGCAGCAGCACAGCTCTTCCACTGCCAAAACAACTCCACCTGCCTCATGAACTTCACATACCATCAGCTGTCCTGGAAGCTATCTAGGAAACCCTGTTGGGTCACTTCCGGTCCCATGCCCATTGAGCACAGTGGGATGGAATCCAGCAGCTTGAGCACTAACACAAAACTAACATGGAGCTCCTCACTCAAGGCGCTCAAAACTTCACGGCCAAAGACAAGTTCAGTGCCCAAGCCATTTCCCGCTGCCATGGAAACCAAGTGCTCTGGCAGCACATATGTCTGAAAGTGGATATGACACCTAGGGAAGGGAGTGTGGTGGTGAATGGCAACTGCCCGAAGCAGCAGCACAGCTCTTCCGGTGCCAAAACAACTCCACCTGCCTCATGAACTTCACATACCATCAGCTGTCCTGGCAGCTACCTAGGAAACCCTGTTGGGTCACTTCCGGTCCCATGCCCATTGAGCCCAGTGGGATGGAATCAAGCAGGTTGTGCACCCACACAAAACTAACATGGAGCTCCTCACTCAAGGCGCTCCAAACTTCACGGCCAAAGACAAGTTCAGTGCCCAAGGCATTTCCACTGCCATGGAAACCAAGTGCTCTGGCAGCACATATGTCTGAAAGTGGATATGACACCTAGGGAAGGGAGTGTGTTTGTGAATGGCAACTGCCCGAAGCAGCAGCACAGCTCTTCCACTGCCAAAACAACTCCACCTGCCTCATGAAATTCACATACCATCAGCTGTCCTGGCAGCTATCTAGAAAACCCTGTTGGGTCATTTTCATTAGCATGCCCATTGAGCCCAGTGGGAAGAAATCAAGCAGCTTGAGCACCCACACAAAACGAACATGGAGCTCCTCACTCAAGGCGCTCAAACCTACATGGTGGAAGACAAGTTCAGTGCCCAAGCCAATTCCCGCTGCCATGGAAACCAAGTGCTCTGGCACCACATATGTCTGAAAGTGGATGTGACACCTAGGGAAGGGAGTGTGCTGTTGAATGGCAACTGCCCGAAGCAGCAGCACAGCTCTTCCAGTGCCAAAACAACTCCACCTGCCTCATGAACTTCACATACCATCAGCTGTCCTGGCAGCTATCTAGGAAACCCTGTTGGGTCACTTCCGGTCCCATGCCCATTGAGCCCAGTGGGATGGCATCAAGCAGCTTGAGCACCCACACAAAACGAACATGGAGCTCCTCACTCCAGGCGCTCAAGACTTCACTGCCAAAGACAAGTTCAGTGCCCAAGTCATTTCCCGAGGCCATGGAAACCAAGTGCTCTGGCAGCACACATGTGTGAAAGCGGATATGACAATTAGGGAAGGGAGTGTGCTGGTGAATGGCAACTGCCCGAAGAAGCAGCACAGCTCTTCTGGTGCCAAAACAACTCCACCTGCCTCATGAACTTCACATACCATCAGCTGCCTTTGAAGGCATGTTGGGCAACTTGTTGGGTCACTTCCGGTCCCATCCCCATTGAGCCCAGTGGGATTAAATGAAGCAGCTTGAGCGTCCACACAAAACTAACATGGAGCTCCTCACTCAAGGCGCTCAAAACTTCACGGCCAAAGACAAGTTCAGTGCCCAAGCCATTTCCCACTGTCATGGAAACCAAGTGCTCTGGCAGCACATATATCTGAAAGTGGATATGACAGCTAAGGAAGGGAGTGTGGTGGTGAATGGCAACTGTCCGAAGCAGCAGCACAGCTCTTCCAGTGCCAAAACAACTCCACCTGCCTCATGAACTTCACATACCATCAGCTGTCCTGGCAGCTATCTAGGAAACCCTGTTGGGTCACTTCCAGTCCCATGCCCATTGAGCCCAGTGGGATGGAATCAAGCAGCTTCAGCAGCCACACAAAACGAACATGGAGCTCCTCACTCAAGGCGCTCCAAACTTCACGGCCAAAGACAAGTTCAGTGCCCAAGCCATTTTCACCGCCATGGAAACCAAGTGCTCTGGCAGCACATATGTCTGAAAGTGGATATGACACCTAGGGAAGGGAGTGTGGTGGTGAATGGCAACTGCCCGAAGCAGCAGCACAGTTCTTCCACTGACAAAACAACTCCACATGCCTCATGAACTTCACATACCATCAGCTGTCCTGGCAGCCATCTAGGAAGCCCTGTGGGTCACTTCCGGTCCCATGCCCATTGAGCCCAGTGGGATGGAATCAAGCAGCTTCAGCACCCACACAAAACTAACATGGAGCTTCTCACTCAAGGTGCTCAAAACTCCACAGCCAAAGACAAGTTCAGTGCCCAAGCCATTTCCCGCTGCCATGGAAATCAAGTGCTCTGGCAGCACAGATGTCTGAAAGTGGATATGACACCTAGGGAAGCGAGTGTGGTGGTGAATGGCAACTGCCCGAAGCAGCAGCACAGCTCTTCCAGTGACAAATCAACTCCACCTGCCTCATGAACTTCACATACCATCAGCTGTCCTGGCAGCTATCTAGGAAACCCTGTTGGGTCACTTCCGGTCCCTTGCCCTTTGAGCCCAGTGGGATGGAATCAAGCAGCTTCAGCACCCACACAAAACGAACAAGGAGCTCCTCACTCAAGGCCCTCAAAATCCCACAGCCAAAGACAAGTTCAGTGCCCAAGCCATTTCCCGCTGCCATGGAAACCAAGTGCTCTGGCAGCACATATGTCTGAAAGTGGATATGACACCTAGGGAAGGGAGTGTGCTGGTGAATGGCAACTGCCCGAAGCAGCAGCACAGCTCTTCCACTGCCAAAACAACTCCACCTGCCTCATGAACTTCACATACCATTAGCTGTCCTGGCAGCTATCTAGGAAACCCTGTTGGGTCACTTCGGGTCCCATGCCCATTGAGCCCAGTGGGATGGAATCAAGCAGCTTGAGCACCCACACAAAACGAACATGGAGCTCCTCACTCAAGGCGCTCCAAACTTCACTGCCAAAGACAAGTTCAGTGCCCAAGCCATTTCCCGCTTCCATGGAAACCAAGTGCTCTGGCAGCACATATGTCTGAAAGTGGATATGACACCTAGGGAAGGGAGTGTGCTGGTGAATGGCAACTGCCCGAAGCAGCAGCACAGCTCTTCCAGTGCCAAAACAACTCCACCTGCCTCATGAATTTCACATACCATCAGCTGTCCTGGCAGCTATCTAGGAACTCCTGTTGGGTCACTTCTGGTCTCATGCCAATTGAGCCCAGTGGGATGGAATCAAGCAGCTTCAGCACCCACACAAAACGAACATGGAGCTCCTCACTCAAGGCGCACAAAAGCCTAAAACCAAAGACAAATTTAGTACCCAAAACATTTCCCGCTGCCATGGAAACCAAGTGCTCTGGCAGCACATATGTCTGAAAGTGGATATGACACCTAGGGAAGTGAGTGTGGTGGTGAATGGCAACTGCCTGAAGCAGCAGCACAGCTCTTCCAGTGCCAAAACAACTCCACCTGCCTCATGAACTTCACATACCATCAGCTGTCCTGGCAGCCATCTAGGAAACCCTGTTGGGTCACTTCCGGTCCCATGCCCATTGAGCCCAGTGGGATGGAATCAAGCAGGTTGAGCACCCACACAAAACTAACATGGAGCTCCTCACTCAAGGCGCTCCAAACTTCACGGCCAAAGACAAGTTCAGTGCCGAAGCCATTTTCCGCTGCCATGGAAACCAAGTGCTCTGGCAGCAGATATGTCTGAAAGTGGATATGACACCTAGGGATGGGGGTGTGCTGGTGAATGGCAACTGCCCGAAGCACCAACACAGCTCTTCCAGTGCAAAAACTACTCCATCTGCCTCATGAACTTCACATACCATTAGCTGTCCTGGCAGCTATTTAAGAAACCCTGTTGGGTCACTTCCGGTCCCATGCCCATTGAGCCCAATGGAATGAAATCAAGCAGCTTGAGCACCCACACAAAACTAACATGGGACTCCTCACTCAAGGCGCTCCAAACTTCACGGCCAAAGACAAGTTCAGTGCCCAAGCCATTTCCCACTGCCATGGAAACCAAGTGCTCTGGCAGCACATCTGTCTGAAAGTGGATAGGACACCTAGGGAAGGGAGTGTGGTGGAGAATGGAAACTGCCCGAAGCAGCAGCACAGCTCTTCCACTGCCAAAACAACTCCACCTGCCTCATGAACTTCACATACCACCAGCTGTCCTGGCAGCTATCTAGGAAACCCTGTTGGGTCACTTCGGGTCCCATGCCCATTGAGCCCAGTGGGATGGAATCAAGCAGCTTGAGCACCCACACAAATCTAACATGGAGCTCCTCACTCAAGGCGCTAAAATCTCCACAGCCAAAGACAAGTTCAGTGACCAAGTGTCAGGAGCCGTGCACTATAGCCACACTGAAGCCATTTTGAATATAGACCTATGGGACAGTGGAAACCCCCGGTTGGCTAGATGCTTGGGAAAGAAGTTATGAAACTAATCACACGCTTAGCTTCAATTGTTCCTAGCAACTGTTTCAGAATATGATTGATGCTGTACTTACCAACATCTTGTTACTGATTACCTACGCTATTGTCGATATGTGGGTTACTATTGTTGATATGGTGGCTGCTCAAGAACAATCGGTCTTGAGACCATGGCTTGCGTCCCAGCTTCTCTTTCCCTGAGCCTTAGTTACTGAAGAATATAAAAACCCTCAGTTGAAATCAATAAACTGACAGCTTGATCAGACCTACTGTCTTGCTGTCCATTCTTTGTGTCTCTTGTCCCTTCATTCTCTCCTAGGTGACTGCGACCCCGTTGACTCTCCTGCTGGACAGGACAAATTGGCGCCCAACGTGGATGTGTGCAGACCACCGACAGAGAGAACGCCGTGCCATCATTCATGGAGAGGCCTCTCGTGGTGTCGAAAGGAACACCGGTTGAGCAGTTTCACGGTTTACCCGCCGGAAGTCAAGCTCGTGGGAAATATTCACGGCGCAAATCTTACGGAGCCAAGGTAAGATGGGACAAGCATTCTCATAACATGACCTATTCTTGCAAGGTCTTATAGATTCATTCAAGACACAAGGAATTAGGGTGAAAAAGAAAGACCTCAAAACCTTTTTGGATTTTGTTGGTCTGATTTGTTCCTGGCATCCCCAGGACGGTTCTATTGATGAGAAAACTTGGTGTAGAGTAGGTGATTGTTTTAAAGATTATTATGAAGTTTTTGGACCTGAGAAAATTCCTGTTACGGCTTTTAATTATTGGATTTTGATTTATGATATTTTAAAGATTAAGTCTCAGCATCCAGATTTACAGGATCTGGCTTTTGAGGGAGAACAATCTCTTAAAAAGAGTCACTCTCGGCTGTCCACACCTATCCCCTCACCTTCCCCAGGTTCTCGACCATCTTCTGTCATTATAGATATTGAGGCAGAGTCCAGTGCCAAGCCCCTGAGCAATCTGCCCCAGAAACTATATGCTCTCAGATTAATAGTCATTCACGACGCCTCTCACCCACCTCTACCTTATGCTTCAGAAGCAGCAGCTCCTTCAGCCCCTGCCTCATTACTAGAAGAGGAGCCTGTAATAGAACCCCGTAAGAGTGAGGCTTCAGATCTCCCCAAGAAGAGTGTAATATGCTGCCCTGTTATTCACATCCCTGCACGAGGTGGTGGACACCATGCCACGAACATCAACCACTGCAGTTTAAAGTTCTAAAAAATATTAAGCAAGCAGTGAAAGATTATGGCACTCAGACACCTTTTACCTTTGCCCTTATTGAGTCCTTTTCAGGCATGCATCTCCCACTTCTTTACCCAACCCCTTAGCTGAGAGAGGCAGGGTAAGATAAGCCATTTAAGGTTTATTAAAAAAAAAAAAAAAGAAAAGAAAGAAAGAAAATGAAAAGAAAAGAAAAGAAAAATATGTTCTGTAACTTGACTTGATAAAGAGTGTTCCAAATCCACTGTTAAATTAACTTAAAGCATGAGATGAACCTATGTGTGCTTGTTTTATAAAAAATCTCTAGGTTAAAGTATTTTGAAGAAGAGTCTGGAAGTTGCAACAGGTTTGAGAGTTATATGTCTCTGTTTCGACATGTTTGGTGTTTGTGCTTATGTTTGTTTTGTCAATATTCTTGGTGTTCTATTATTTTTGTCCGGACAAAACTAAATTTTGTTTTAATACTCTTTCTCCAGTTGTGTCTTTGTCTTGAATTGTTAAGTTGTTGTTCTTGTTCTGAATTGGTGCGTGTGTGACTGACTGACAGAAGAGATGGGACGGATCATGACTAACCCCGTTTCTCTCTCCTGGTAAATAATTTTAGAGAGGTCTAACAAATTTAACAGGACCTGACCAGACCGGACTCCCCACCTCCACTGAAAAAAAATTTGTGTCATTTTCTTGCTGTTTGGTCTTTAGCTTACAGTGTTGTCCTGGCATTGATTAAGCCTAACATACAGTATTCAACATGTTCAGTTAAATGCTAAAGGAACTTTTTGTTTAACTCATTTAGACCTCTAAATTCTTCAGAGTTCTAAACCAAGTCTCATGACTTTGGGAGTTCTAGTAGGATCCCTGGAACTCTCAAAGATTGAGACAAAATTTAAATAATGTACTTGTCATTTAAAATAATTTGGATTATAATCTCACAATATTACAAAATTATGCTAAATTTATTGCATCATATATGCTATTTAAATAGAAGAGCATTTATGTTCATTGGTCAAAATGTTTCCTACTCATGAAATCGATCCAGATTGTAAATTACTTGTGTTCTTACTTACAAAAAAATATGTGAAATTTTGCCTTGCAGGAGAACAACGAATTCTTTAAAGATGTATAGTAAAATGGGTCATAATGTGTATATTTTCTGAATGTTTGCCTTTAAAACAATGGAGTTGAAGTCTGATTCTTTGTGAAAAACAGTGTTTTAACGTCTTCTTTAAAGTAATTTTCATCTTATTGATAACCAAACCTGTTAACTAACTTCAGTAAATTCCAAGGTAGTCTCGCAAGACAACAGCTAAATTTAAGTTTTTTCAGCTCTCTTGACTTCAATAAAACAGAAGCTTAGGGGAAGCTCCAGGCCCATCAGCCATAAAACAAGGAAGGGACATGCTTGGAGTCTGCCTTTTGAAAAATTTCGGACTTTGACTTTGTCCCTGTTGTGGTGATTCTTATCTGCCTTCATTTTAAAAGGGGGAAATTCCCAAATCAGCTAGAAGAAGACTGAAAAAACTTCTCTTTCCCGGTTTTGAGGAGGATTTGTGCTAAAATGTGTTTCCATGAATTAGGAGAAATGATTGAAAATTGCTTAAAGCCATTGTATTTAAAAGTTGGTATCCTTTTATTAAGAAAATGTCTTAAGAAAAGTTGAGGAATGAATCTTGTAAGCTTTACATATAATTGGCTATAATTTTAAAGATACTATTATAACATTGTGTAAATCTTTAACATTAATACCTAATACATGCTGATGTTAGAATTGATATCTGTATTCAAAAAAAGTTTTTGAAGTGTGTATACATAGCAATGCTAGTAAATATCTAAAAATAAAAATATCTCCAATTTTGAAAGCTGTTAAGAAATTGAAGCATTGAAAAAAAAATTGAAACATTGAACTTTAGGTAGTCTCTGTTTAATGGGTAGCTTTGTCAATTGTCTATCCAGCTTCAGTAAGCTCTATTCTTGTTCCAACCTTTGAGTTTGTTACAGTTCTTAAACAGTTAAGAGATGATTTTATGCACTAATTCCCATGTTTAAGGTTATATCTCCCTTTTGGTGACTGACTAAGGAAATATACATTTTGCCTTTCAGTTAGATAATCCCTTGTGTTCTGTATATTGTCTTTGTTAAATTCTCATGATTTAAAAGAACTGTGTTTAAGGGTATTTTCTGGTATGTACTTACTTTAAAATGTTTGGGTGATCATTTATAAGTGATAAAAAAAAAATTTTTTTTTGATGTGTTGTTTGAATCAGTCTGACTAAATGAATGGATATTATAATGAGGAATCTTTGATCAGATACTTTAAGAACTCTTGGCATATTTAATAGGTTTAACTCTTCTGGTTCTGGAATTTCTAAATAGGCCCCTGACAGTCTCAAACTCAGAAGAATGTGTTTCAAAGGTTGTATCTTTCTGCTAATGAAGTTAATTGTGAGACAAATAATTAATTAAATCTAAAAAAAAAAATTAAATTGGGGGTGAGAGGCAATTGCAGAAAAGACATTGGGAAACCTTGCCAGTGGGGAGCCAGGACAGCTAAGTCTAAAAAGTACAAGAGTGTGTAAAATCCTACAGGTGGTATCAGAGCTAAACATAGATACTTTGTTTTCTAGGATTCTAGCAAGCCTATTGCATCCATTAAAGCTAAAGTTTAATTGTAAACTATAGGTATGGTTTATTCAGATTACTAAGAGCAAAATGTAATTCTAAATAATTGGTAACTTGAACATACTTAACAGAATTCTCAAGTAGCTGTTACAAAAGCTGTTTTGTTTTATGTGTGTTATCTGATATGCATGTACATGTTTATGAATGAAAATTGCCAAGCTAAATCCTTTTTAAAAATTATGTATAGATGCATAATTAGGCTCTTAGAGAGTCATGTCTGTTACTGTTTTCTTAGGACCTACAAGATCTGTTCAGCTCAATAGTTCTACACGATTTTAAATGGACTTACTGGTAGCGTACAGTTTCAAGATTGGCCGTGGGAGCCCAAATCCTCATAAGCTAGATGGAAAATATATGGGTATATGTATGCAAGTGTTTAATGATAATTCAGATGTCAGAGAATGTTAAAATGCTCCAACATGGGAAACAGCTCTTACAGCAGACTCATAGACTGTCAATTTTAAGAAGCACTCAGTGGCCTCAGAATCAGCCAAAAAGGCATTCTGATCTGACAGGAGAGCCAGCAAGAGAGCAAGCATATCAGGTGTGGAATGCCAGGACACTGAGCTAAGAGTGTCCCTCCGTGAAAGAGCTCAGTGGTCCACGCCCCAGTGCAAAGAAGCAACCACCGAGGATGGTTGTGCTCTTCTCTCAGTGGAGGAGAGAACTTCCACTTTGTGTGTTGCCAGGTCAAATGGGGTTGTTGTTGATTCAGGAGGTTTCCACAGCCTAAACATTGCGTGTCTGGAGCCTCAGGTGATAACTGACGTCACATATAAGAGTGCTAATTTGTTAAATCCACTAGAGTCACTGTGTACACTGACTTCCCATGCAGGACCATATATTTAGAGTTATAGTAAAAGTAATAGTACATCTTGCTGTATTTTAGTATAAAGATTTATCATCTCAGTTTTGGTTAGGTCTGAATATTTAACTCTTTTGCTCTAATAAGTCAGCTTGCATTTACCTGTCCTGTGATGGTCTTATATCCTGATGCTATATGCTAATCCTTGCATTGTTATTGTGCCTTCTGATTGATCTAGGTTAGCAATTTTATGCAGCTCAAAAAAAGTTTCATGTGTTCCATTGAGCTCATTGAATATGTTCCAAAATTTGAGATTTAAAGGAGTTAACTTAGACAGAGGTAAATCTAGTCCATAGTCTTAAATTAAAGTTTACTCTAACAAAGACTGAAACCTAACAATTCTTTTACATCTAAGTTCTGAAACTCAAGTGTTCAAACTGCTAACCCAACTCACAACCTGATAGTCTGGGAAAGTTAACTATGTTATGTCTTGTTATTTAGACTTCAAGAAAGAGAAACCTTTCAAGTGCCAGAATGTACATCGAACACCTAATGACTTCTGCCTTCTATCAGGAACCACTAGATGGATCCCCTACAGCTGCTGTTACCCAACGGCGCCCCCCTCTCAGCAGGAAGTAGTTAAGAACAGATGACGGCGTCCCTTTTCCCTAAAAGCAGCTGGGGTCCATTTCTCTGTTTGGAAATGTAGGAGCTAGATGGGATAATGGGAAGTTAGGGTCTCCGGTTCCTGGTAAAACTGTCTTGTGTACATGTAACAATGTTAGTGTTATAAGATTCTTGAATGTTAGTATTTTCAACAATACTTGTACATTGTTAAGTATGTCTTTTTGAATCTCACCAGCCAGCTGCTCCCCAATATACCATCATATATGTGTCACCCCAGTAAAAGTCCACAATATTTTGGCCAGAGTGATAGAAATCAATCAATACCTCCGGGACAATGTTCTAGTGCCTTCCTAAATTTCACCAGTCAGTTAGCCACCAGTATAATTAAAGTAAATGAGACCCGAGTTTCACTCATGTCAGGAGAAGTAATTCTAAATGGCATTAAATTGGCAGCCTGCATGTTCAAGGAATGGAGCAGGATGATGGCCTTAGAAACCTCGATGGTTGTTGCACTAGTACTCGCCATGCTCTTCCTGTACTGCATGCGCAAACAGCAGGCCTGGGAGCAAGTTGTCATTGGACAAGCCATGACGGCACTGGCTGTGGAAAATCCTAGCGCTCAAGTTTGGCTGAGCATGATGTGTTAATAGGTGATCAGAGACAGATAAGATCTGACAGGACTCTCCAAGTGATAACCCCCCACATCATGCCATGCGGCTCCAGTTTTCTAACCGGTTCGTCTAAGGTAATGTGGCCATTTACGGTTGGAGCAGTATTTCCCAACAGGACTGTCATTTATGGCAGCATTGCAGGGGAATACATGCTCCAGCTATGAATTGTTACATGGCCCCTTTTCTAGTAAGCGTGTAGCCAATGACGGGCACCTTTCTGATACCCCGCCAACCTAAGACAGGGAGCCCTGGATGACTGGCAGGGCTGCCCAGAGACAGGTAAGAGCTGAGGGTGCCTCAGAATGAACCTAAGACAGGCAGCGCTTATCTTGCTTCACAAACCTTTCTCTTTTCGCCGCTTTCATTGATATATAGAAAAAAGGGGGAGATGTCAGGAGCCGTGCACTATAGCCACACTGAAGCCATTTTGAATATAGACCTATGGGACAGTGGAAACCCCCGGTTGGCTAGATGCTTGGGAAAGAAGTTATGAAACTAATCACACGCTTAGCTTCAATTGTTCCTAGCAACTGTTTCAGAATATGATTGATGCTGTACTTACCAACATCTTGTTACTGATTACCTACGCTATTGTCGATATGTGGGTTACTATTGTTGATATGGTGGCTGCTCAAGAACAATCGGTCTTGAGACCATGGCTTGCGTCCCAGCTTCTCTTTCCCTGAGCCTTAGTTACTGAGGAATATAAAAACCCTCAGTTGAAATCAATAAACTGACAGCTTGATCAGACCTACTGTCTTGCTGTCCATTCTTTGTGTCTCTTGTCCCTTCATTCTCTCCTAGGTGACTGCGACCCCGTTGAAAGTCCTGCTGGACAGGACAACCAAGCCATTTCCCGCTGCCATGGAAACCAAGTGCTCTGGCAGCACATATGTCTGAAAGTGGATATGACACCTAGGGAAGGGAGTGTGTTGGTGAATGGCAACTACCTGAAGCAGCAGCACAGCTCTTCCAGTGCCTAAACAAATCCACCTGCCTCATGAACTTCACATACCATCAGCTGTCCTGGCAGCTATCTAGGAAACCCTGTTGGCTCACTTCCGGTCCCATGCCCATTGAGCCCAGTGGGATGGAATCAAGCAGCTTGAGCACCCAAACAAATCTAACATAGAGCTCCTCACTCAAGGCGCTCAAAACTCCACAGCCAAAGACAAGTCCAGTGCCCAAGCCATTTCCCGCTGCCATGGAAACCAAGTGCTCTGGCACCACATATGTCTGAAAGTGGAAATGACACCTAGGGAAGGGAGTGTGGAGGTGAATGGCAACTGCCCGAAGCAGCAGCACAGCTCTTCCAGTGCCAAAACAACTCACCTGCCTCATGAACTTCACATAGCATCAGCTGTCCTGGCAGCTATCTAGGAAACCCTGTTGGGTCACTTCCGGTCCCATGCCCATTGAGCCCAGTGGGATGGAATCAAGCAGCTTCAGCACCCACGCAAAACGAATATGGAGCTCCTCACTCAAGGCGCTCAAAGCTCCACAGCCAAAGACAAGTTCAGTGCCCAAGCCATTTCCCGCTGCCATGGAAACCAAGTGCTCTGGCACCACATATGTCTGAAAGTGGATATGACACCTAGGGAAGGGAGTGTGGTGGTGAATGGCAACTGCCCGAAGCAGCAGCACAGCTCTTCCAGTGCCAAAACAACTCCACCTGCCTCATGCACTTCACATACCATCAGCTGTGCTGGCAGCTATCTAGGAAACCCTGTTGGGTCACTTCCGGTCCCATGCCCATTGAGCCCAGTGGGATGGAATCAAGCAGCTTGAGCACCCACACAAAACTAACATGGAGCTCCTCACTCAAGGCGCTCAAAAAACCACAGCCAAAGACAAGTTCAGTGCCGAAGCCATTTCCCGCTGCCATGGAAACCAAGTGCTCTGGCAGCACATATGTCTGAAAGTAGATATGACACCTAGGGAAGGGAGTGTGCTGGTGAATAGCAACTGCCCGAAGCAGCAGCACAACTCTTCCACTGCCAAAACAACTCCACCTGCCTCATGAACTTCACATACCATCAGCTGTCCTGGCACCTATCTAGGAAACCCTGTTGGGTCACTTCCGGTCCCATGCCCATTGAGCCCAGTGGGATGGAATCAAGCAGCTTGAGCACCCACACAAAACGAACATGGAGCTCCTCACTCAAGGCGCTCAAAACGTCACGGCCAAAGACAAGTTCAGTGCCCAAGCCATTTCCCGCTGCCATGGAAACCAAGTGCTCTGGCAGCACATATGTCTGAAAGTGGATATGACACCTAGGGAAGGGAGTGTGCTGGTGAATGGCAACTGCCCGAAGCAGCAGCACAGCTCTTCCACTGCCAAAACAACTCCACCTGCCTCATGAACTTCACATACCATCAGCTGTCCTGGCACCTATCTAGGAAACCCTGTTGGGTCACTTCTGGTCCCATGCCCATTGAGCCTAGTGGGATGGAATCAAGCAGTTTCAGCACCCACGCAAAACTAACATGGAGCTCCTCACTCAAGGCGCTCAAAACGTCACGGCCAAAGACAAGTTCAGTGCCGAAGCCATTTCCCGCTGCCATGGAAACCAAGTGCTCTGGCAGCACATATGTCTGAAAGTGGATATGACACCTAGGGAAGGGAGTGTGCTGGTGAATGGCAACTGCCCGAAGCAGCAGCACAGCTCTTCCAGTGCCAAATCAACTCCACCTGCCTCATGAACTTCACATACCATCAGCTGTCCTGGCAGCTATCTAGGAAACCCTGTTGGGTCACTTCCGGTCCCATGCCCATTGAGCCCAGTGGGATGGAATCAAGCAGCTTGAGCACCCAAACAAATCTAACATAGAGCTCAACACTCAAGGCGCTCAAAACTCCACAGCCAAAGACAAGTCCAGTGCCCAAGCCATTTCCCGCTGCCATGGAAACCAAGTGCTCTGGCACCACATATGTCTGAAAGTGGAAATGACACCTAGGGAAGGGAGTGTGGAGGTGAATGGCAACTGCCCGAAGCAGCAGCACAGCTCTTCCACTGCCAAAACAACTCATCTGCCTCATGAACTTCACATACCATCAGCTGTCCTGGCAGCTATCTAGGAAACCCTGTTGGGTCACTTCCGGTCCCATGCCCATTGAGGGCAGTGGGATGGAATCAAGCAGCTTCAGCACCCAAACAAATCTAACATGGATCTTCTCCCTCAAGGCGCTTAAAACCCCACAGCCAAAGACAAGTTCAGTGCCCATGCCATTTCTCGCTGCCATGGAAACCAAGTGCTCTGGCAGCACATATGTCTGAAAGTGGATATAACACCTAGGGAAGGGAGTGTGCTGGTGAATGGCAACTGCCCAAAGCAGCAGCACAGCTCTTCCACTGCCAAAACAACTCCACCTGCCTCATGAACGTCACATACCATCAGCTGTCCTGGCAGCTATCTAGGAAACCCTGTTGGCTCACTTCCGGTCCCATGCCCATTGAGCCCAGTGGGATGGAATCAAGCAGCTTCAGCACCCACACAAAACTAACATGGAGCTCCTCACTCAAGGTGCTCAAAACGTCACGGCCAAAGACAAGTTCAGTGCCCAAGCCATTTCCCGCTGCCATGGAAATCAAGTGCTCTGGCAGCACATATGTCTGAAAGTGGATATGACACCTAGGGAAGGGAGTGTGCTGGTGAATGGCAACTGCCCAAAGCAGCAGCACAGCTCTTCCAGTGCCAAAACAACTCCATCTGCCTCATGAACTTCACATACCATCAGTTGTCCTGGCACCTATCTAGGAAACCCTGTTGGGTCACTTCCGGTCCCATGCCCATTGAGCCCAGTGGGATGGAATCAGGCAGCTTCAGCACCCACGCAAAACGAATATGGAGCTCCTCACTCAAGGCGCTCAAACTCCACAGCCAAAGACAAGTTCAGTGCCCAAGCCATTTCCCGCTGCCATGGAAACCAAGTGATCTGGCACCACATATGTCTGAAAGTGGATATGACACCTAGGGAAGGGAGTGTGCTGGTCAATGGCAACTGCCCGAAGAAGCAGCACAGCTCTTCCACTGCCAAAACAACTCCACCCGCCACATGAACTTCACATACCATCAGCTGTCTTGGCAGCTATCTAGGAAACCCTGTTGGGTCACTTCCGGTCCCATGCCCACTGAGCCCAGTGGGATGGAATCAAGCAGCTTCAGCACCCACACAAATCTAACATGGAGCTCCTCACTCAAGGCGCTCAAACTCCACAGCCAAAGACAAGTTCAGTGCCCAAGCCATTTCCCGCTGCCATGGAAACCAAGTGCTCTGGCAGCACATATGTCTGAAAGTGGATATGACACCTAGGGAAGGGAGTGTGCTGGTGAATGGCAACTGCCCGAAGCAGCAGCACAGCTCTTCCAGTGCCAAAACAACTCCACCTGCCTCATGAACTTCACATACCATCAGCTGTCCTGGCAGCTATCTAGGAAACCCTGTTGGGTCACTTCCGGTCCCATGCCCATTGAGGGCAGTGGGATGGAATCAAGCAGCTTCAGCACCCACACAAATCTAACATGGATCTTCTCCCTCAAGGCGCTTAAAACTCCACATCCAAAGACAAGTTCAGTACCCAAGCCATTTCTCGCTGCCATGGAAACCAAGTGCTCTGGCAGCACATATGTCTGAAAGTGGATATGACACCTAGGGAAGGGAGTGTGCTGGTGAATGGCAACTGCCCAAAGCAGCAGCACAGCTCTTCCACTGCCAAAACAACTCCACCTGCCTCATGAACTTCACATACCATCAGCTGTCCTGGCAGCTATCTAGGAAACCCTGTTGGGTCACTTCCGGTCCCATGCCCATTGAGCCCAGTGGGATGGAATCAAGCAGCTTGAGCACCCAAACAAATCTAACATAGAGCTCAACACTCAAGGCGCTCAAAACTCCACAGCCAAAGACAAGTCCAGTGCCCAAGCCATTTCCCGCTGCCATGGAAACCAAGTGCTCTGGCACCACATATGTCTGAAAGTGGAAATGACACCTAGGGAAGGGAGTGTGGAGGTGAATGGCAACTGCCCGAAGCAGCAGCACAGCTCTTCCACTGCCAAAACAACTCATCTGCCTCATGAACTTCACATACCATCAGCTGTCCTGGCAGCTATCTAGGAAACCCTGTTGGGTCACTTCCGGTCCCATGCCCATTGAGGGCAGTGGGATGGAATCAAGCAGCTTCAGCACCCAAACAAATCTAACATGGATCTTCTCCCTCAAGGCGCTTAAAACCCCACAGCCAAAGACAAGTTCAGTGCCCATGCCATTTCTCGCTGCCATGGAAACCAAGTGCTCTGGCAGCACATATGTCTGAAAGTGGATATAACACCTAGGGAAGGGAGTGTGCTGGTGAATGGCAACTGCCCAAAGCAGCAGCACAGCTCTTCCACTGCCAAAACAACTCCACCTGCCTCATGAACGTCACATACCATCAGCTGTCCTGGCAGCTATCTAGGAAACCCTGTTGGCTCACTTCCGGTCCCATGCCCATTGAGCCCAGTGGGATGGAATCAAGCAGCTTCAGCACCCACACAAAACTAACATGGAGCTCCTCACTCAAGGTGCTCAAAACGTCACGGCCAAAGACAAGTTCAGTGCCCAAGCCATTTCCCGCTGCCATGGAAATCAAGTGCTCTGGCAGCACATATGTCTGAAAGTGGATATGACACCTAGGGAAGGGAGTGTGCTGGTGAATGGCAACTGCCCAAAGCAGCAGCACAGCTCTTCCACTGCCAAAACAACTCCATCTGCCTCATGAACTTCACATACCATCAGTTGTCCTGGCACCTATCTAGGAAACCCTGTTGGGTCACTTCCGGTCCCATGCCCATTGAGCCCAGTGGGATGGAATCAGGCAGCTTCAGCACCCACGCAAAACGAATATGGAGCTCCTCACTCAAGGCGCTCAAACTCCACAGCCAAAGACAAGTTCAGTGCCCAAGCCATTTCCCGCTGCCATGGAAACCAAGTGATCTGGCACCACATATGTCTGAAAGTGGATATGACACCTAGGGAAGGGAGTGTGCTGGTCAATGGCAACTGCCCGAAGAAGCAGCACAGCTCTTCCACTGCCAAAACAACTCCACCCGCCACATGAACTTCACATACCATCAGCTGTCTTGGCAGCTATCTAGGAAACCCTGTTGGGTCACTTCCGGTCCCATGCCCATTGAGCCCAGTGGGATGGAATCAAGCAGCTTCAGCACCCACACAAATCTAACATGGAGCTCCTCACTCAAGGCGCTCAAACTCCACAGCCAAAGACAAGTTCAGTGCCCAAGCCATTTCCCGCTGCCATGGAAACCAAGTGCTCTGGCAGCACATATGTCTGAAAGTGGATATGACACCTAGGGAAGGGAGTGTGCTGGTGAATGGCAACTGCCCGAAGCAGCAGCACAGCTCTTCCAGTGCCAAAACAACTCCACCTGCCTCATGAACTTCACATACCATCAGCTGTCCTGGCAGCTATCTAGGAAACCCTGTTGGGTCACTTCCGGTCCCATGCCCATTGAGGGCAGTGGGATGGAATCAAGCAGCTTCAGCACCCACACAAAACGAACATGGATCTTCTCCCTCAAGGCGCTTAAAACTCCACATCCAAAGACAAGTTCAGTACCCAAGCCATTTCTCGCTGCCATGGAAACCAAGTGCTCTGGCAGCACATATGTCTGAAAGTGGATATGACACCTAGGGAAGGGAGTGTGCTGGTGAATGGCAACTGCCCAAAGCAGCAGCACAGCTCTTCCACTGCCAAAACAACTCCACCTGCCTCATGAACGTCACATACCATCAGCTGTCCTGGCAGCTATCTTGGAAACCCTGTTGGATCACTTCCGGTCCCATGCCCATTGAGCCCAGTGGGATGGAATCAAGCAGCTTCAGCACCCACACAAAACGAACATGGAGCTCCTCACTCAAGGCGCTCAAACTCCACAGCCAAAGACAAGTTCAGTGCCGAAGCCATTTCCCGCTGCCATGGAAACCAAGTGCTCTGGCAGCACATATGTCTGAAAGTGGATATGACACCTAGGGAAGGGAGTGTGCTGGTCAATGGCAACTGCCCGAAGCAGCAGCACAGCTCTTCCAGTGCCAAAACAAATCCACCTGCCTCATGAACTTCACATACCATCAGCTGTCCTGGCAGCTATCTAGGAAATTCTGTTGGGTCACTTCTGGTCCCAAGCCCATTGAGCCCAGTGGGATGGAATCAAGCAGCTTCAGCACCCACACAAAACGAACATGGAGCTTCTCACTCCAGGCGCTCAAACTCCACAGCCAAAGACAAGTTCAGTGCCCAAGCCATTTCCCGCTGCCATGGAAACCAAGTGCTCTGGCAGCACATATGTCTGAAAGTGGATATGACAGCTATGGAAGGGAGTGTGCTGGTGAATGGCAACTGCCCGAAGCAGCAGCACAGCTCTTCCAGTGCCAAAACAACTCCACCTGCCTCATGAACTTCACATACCATCAGCTGTGCTGGCAGCTATCTAGGAAACGCTGTTGGGTCACTTCCGGTCCCATGCCCATTGAGCCCAGTGGGATGGAATCAAGCAGCTTGAGCACCCACACAAAACTAACATAGAGCTCCTCACTCAAGGCGCTCAAAAAACCACAGCCAAAGACAAGTTCAGTGCCCAAGCCATTTCCCGCTGCCATGGAAACCAAGTGCTCTGGCAGCACATATGTCTGAAAGTGGAAATGACACCTAGGGAAGGGAGTGTGCTGGTCAATGGCAACTGCCCGAAGCAGCAGCAAAACTCTTCCACTGCCAAAACAACTCCACCTGCCTCATGAACTTCACATACCATCAGCTGTCCTGGCAGCTATCTAGGAAACCCTGTTGGGTCACTTCCGGTCCCATGCCCATTGAGCCCAGTGGGATGGAATCAAGCAGCTTGAGCACCCACACAAAACGAACATGGAGCTCCTCACTCAAGGCGCTCAAAACTGCACAGCCAAAGACAAGTTCAGTGCCCAAGCCATTTCCCGCTGCCATGGAAACCAAGTGCTCTGGCAGCACATATGTCTGAAAGTGGATATGACACCTAGGGAAGGGAGTGTGGTGGTGAATGGCAACTGCCTGAAGCAGCAGCACAGCTCTTCCAGTGCCAAAACAACTCCACCTGCCTCATGAACTTCAGATACCATCAGCTGTCCTGGCAGCTATCTAGGAAACCCTGTTGGGTCACTTCTGGTCCCATGCCTATTGAGCCTAGTGGGATGGAATCAAGCAGTTTCAGCACCCAAGCAAAACTAACATGGAGAACCTCACTCAAGGCGCTCAAAACGTCACGGCCAAAGACAAGTTCAGTGCCGAAGCCATTTCCCGCTGCCATGGAAACCAAGTGCTCTGGCAGCACATATGTCTGAAAGTGGATATGACACCTAGGGAACTATGTTTTGTGGTGAATGGCAACTGCCTGAAGCAGCAGCACAGCTCTTCCACTGCCAAAACAACTCCACCTGCCTCATGAACTTCACATACCATCAGCTGTCCTGGCAGCTATCTAGGAAACCCTGTTGGGTCACTTCTGGTCCCATGCCCATTGAGCCTAGTGGGATGGAATCAAGCAGTTTCAGCACAAACGCAAAACTAACATGGAGCTCCTCACTCAAGGCGCTCAAAACGTCACGGCCAAAGACAAGTTCAGTGCCCAAACCATTTCCCGCTGCCATGGAAACCAAGTGCTCTGGCAGCACATATGTCTGAAAGTGGATATAACACCTAGGGAACTATATATGTGGTGAATGGCAACTGCCCGAAGCAGCAGCACAGCTCTTCCAGTGCCAAAACAACTCCATCTGCCTCATGAACTTCACATACCATCAGCTGTCCTGGCAGCTATCTAGGAAACCCTGTTGGGTCACTTCCGGTCACATGCCCATTGAGCCCAGTGGAATGGAATCAAGCAGCTTCAGCACCCACGCAAAACGAATATGAAGCTCCTCACTCAAGGCGCTCAAAGCTCCACAGCCAAAGACAAGTTCAGTACCCAAGATTTCCCGCTGCCATGGAAACCAAGTGCTCTGGCAGCACATATGTCTGAAAGTGGATATGACACCTAGGGAAGGGAGTGTGCTGGTGAATGGCAACTGCCCGAAGCAGCAGCACAGCTCTTCCAGTGCCAAAACAACTCCACCCGCCTCATGAACTTCACATACCATCAGCTGTCCTGGCAGCTATCTAGGAAACCCATGTTGGGTCACTTCTGGTCCCATGCCCATTGAGCCCAGTGGGATGGAATCAAGCAGCTTCAGCACCCACACAAAACGAACATGGAGCTCCTCACTCAAGGCGCTCAAAACGTCACGGCCAAAGACAAGTTCAGTGCCCAAGCCATTTCCCGCTGCCATGGAAACCAAGTGCTCTGGCAGCACATATGTCTGAAAGTGGATATGACACCTAGGGAAGGGAGTGTGGTGGTGAATGGCAACTGCCCGAAGCAGCAGCACAGCTCTTCCAGTGCCAAAACAACTCCACCTGCCTCATGAACTTCACATACCATCAGCTGTCCTGGCAGCTATCTAGGAAACCCTGTTGGGTCACTTCCGGTCCCATGCCCATTGAGCCCAGTGGGATGGAATCAAGCAGTTTCAGCACCCACGCAAAACTAACATGGAGCTCCTCACTCAAGGCGCTCAAAACGTCACGGCCAAAGACAAGTTCAGTGCCGAAGCCATTTCAGGCTGCCATGGAAACCAAGTGCTCTGGCAGCACATATGTCTGAAAGTGGATATGACACCTAGGGAACTATGTATGTGGTGAATGGCAACTGCCCGAAGCAGCAGCACAGCTCTTCCAGTGCCAAAACAACTCCATCTGCCTCATGAACTTCACATACCATCAGCTGTCCTGGCAGCTATCTAGGAAACCCTGTTGGGTCACTTCCGGTCCCATGCCCATTGAGCCCAGTGGGATGGAATCAAGCAGCTTCAGCACCCAAGCAAAACGAATATGGAGCTCCTCACTCAAGGCGCTCAAGACTCCACAGCCAAAGACAAGTTCACTTCCCAAGCCATTTCCCGCTGCCATGGAAACCAAGTGCTCTGGCACCACATATGTCTGAAAGTGGATATGACACCTAGGGAAGGGAGTGTGGTGGTGAATGGCAACTGCCCGAAGCAGCAGCACAGCTCTTCCACTGCCAAAACAACTCCACCCGCCTCATGAACTTCACATACCATCAGCTTTCTTGGCAGCTATCTAGGAAACCCTGTTGGCTCACTTCCGGTCCCATGCCCACTGAGCCCAGTGGGATGGAATCAAGCAGCTTCAGCACCCACACAAATCTAACATGGAGCTCCTCACTCAAGGCGCTCAAACTCCACAGCCAAAGACAAGTTCAGTGCCGAAGCCATTTCCCGCTGCCATGGAAACCAAGTGCTCTGGCAGCACATATGTCTGAAAGTGGATATGACACCTAGGGAAGGGAGTGTGCTGGTCAATGGCAACTGCCCGAAGCAGCAGCAAAACTCTTCCACTGCCAAAACAACTCTACCTGCCTCATGAACTTCAGATACCATCAGCTGTCCTGGCAGCTATCTAGGAAACCCTGTTGGGTCACTTCCGGTCCCATGCCCATTGAGGGCAGTGGGATGGAATCAAGCAGCTTCAGCACCCACACAAAACGAACATGGAGCTCCTCACTCAAGGCGCTCAAAACGTCACGGCCAAAGACAAGTTCAGTGCCCAAGCCATTTCCCGCTGCCATGGAAACCAAGTGCTCTGGCAGCACATATGTCTGAAAGTGGATATGACACCTAGGGAAGGGAGTGTGGTGGTGAATGGCAACTGCCTGAAGCAGCAGCACAGCTCTTCCAGTGCCAAAACAACTCCACCTGCCTCATGAACTTCACATACCATCAGCAGTCCTGGCAGCTATCTAGGAAACCCTGTTGGGTCACTTCTGGTCCCATGCCTATTGAGCCTAGTGGGATGGAATCAAGCAGTTTCAGCACCCACGCAAAACTAACATGGAGAACCTCACTCAAGGCGCTCAAAACGTCACGGCCAAAGACAAGTTCAGTGCCGAAGCAATTTTCCGCTGCCATGGAAACCAAGTGCTCTGGCAGCACATATGTCTGAAAGTGGATATGACACCTAGGGAACTATGTTTTGTGGTGAATGGCAACTGCCCGAAGCAGCAGCACAGCTCTTCCAGTGCCAAAACAACTCCACCTGCCTCATGAACTTCACATACCATCAGCTGTCCTGGCAGCTATCTAGGAAACCCTGTTGGGTCACTTCTGGTCCCATGCCCATTGAGCCTAGTGGGATGGAATCAAGCAGTTTCAGCACCCACGCAAAACTAACATGGAGCTCCTCACTCAAGGCGCTCAAAACGTCACGGCCAAAGACAAGTTCAGTGCCGAAGCCATTTCCCGCTGTCATGGAAACCAAGTGCTCTGGCAGCACATATGTCTGAAAGTGGATATGACACCTAGGGAACTATATATGTGGTGAATGGCAACTGCCCGAAGCAGCAGCACAGCTCTTCCAGTGCCAAAACAACTCCATCTGCCTCATGAACTTCACATACCATCAGCTGTCCTGGCAGCTATCTAGGAAACCCTGTTGGGTCACTTCCGGTCACATGCCCATTGAGCCCAGTGGGATGGAATCAAGCAGCTTCAGCACCCACGCAAAACGAATATGAAGCTCCTCACTCAAGGCGCTCAAAACCCCACAGCCAAAGACAAGTTCAGTACCCAAGCCATTTCCCGCTGCCATGGAAACCAAGTGCTCTGGCAGCACATATGTCTGAAAGTGGATATGACACCTAGGGAAGGGAGTGTGCTGGTGAATGGCAACTGCCCGAAGCAGCAGCACAGCTCTTCCAGTGCCAAAACAACTCCACCCGCCTCATGAACTTCACATACCATCAGCTCTCTTGGCAGCTATCTAGGAAACCCTGTTGGGTCACTTCCTGTCCCATGCCCACTGAGCCCAGTGGGATGGAATCAAGCAGCTTCAGCACCCACACAAATCTAACATGGAGCTCCTCACTCAAGGCGCTCAAACTCCACAGCCAAAGACAAGTTCAGTGCCGAAGCCATTTCCCGCTGCCATGGAAACCAAGTGCTCTGGCAGCACATATGTCTGAAAGTGGATATGACACCTAGGGAAGGGAGTGTGCTGGTCAATGGCAACTGCCTGAAGCAGCAGCACAGCTCTTCCAGTGCCAAAACAACTCCACCTGCCTCATGAACTTCACATACCATCAGCTGTCCTGGCAGCTATCTAGGAAACCCTGTTGGGTCAATTCTGGTCCCAAGTCCATTGAGCCCAGTGGGATGGAATCAAGCAGCTTCAGCACCCACACAAAACGAACATGGAGCTCCTCACTCAACACGTTCACAACTCCACGGCCAAAGACAAGTTCAGTGCCGAAGCCATTTCCCGCTGCCATGGAAACCAAGTGATCTGGCAGCACATATGTCTGAAAGTGGATATGACACATAGGGAAGGGAGGGTGGTGGTGAATGGCAACTGCCCGAAGCAGCAGCACAGCTCTTCCACTGCCAAAACAACTCCACCTGCCTCATGAACTTCACATACCATCAGCTGTCTTGGCAGCTATCTAAGAAACCTTTTGGGTCACTTTTGGTCCCATGCCCATTGAGCCCAGTGGGATGGAATCAAGCAGCTTGAGCACCCACACAAAACGAACATGGAGCTCCTAACTCAAGGCGCTCAAAACTCCACAGCCAAAGACAAGTTCAGTGCCAAGCCATTTCCCACTGCCATGGAAACCAAGTGCTCTGGCAGCACATATGTCTGAAAGTGGATATGACACCTAGGGAAAGGAGTGTGCTGGTGAATGGCAACTGCCCGAAGCAGCAGCACAGCTCTTCCACTGCCAAAACAACTCCACCCGCCTCATGAACTTCACATACCATCAGCTGTCCTGGCAGCTATCTAGGAAACCCTGTTGGGTCACTTCTGGTTCCATGCCCATTGAGCCCAGTGGGATGGAATCAAGCAGCTTCAGCACCCACACAAAACGAACATGGAGCTCCTCACTCAAGACGCTCAAAACTTCACAGCCAAAGACAAGTTCAGTGCCCAAGCCATTTCCCGCTGCCATGGAAACCAAGTGCTCTGGCAGCACATATGTCTGAAAGTGGATATGGCACCTAGGGAAGGGAGTGTGCTGGTGAATGGCAACTACCCGAAGCAGCAGCACAGCTCTTCCACTGCCAAAACAACTCCACCTGCCTCATGAACTTGACATACCATCAGCTGTCCTGGCAGCTATCTACTAACCCCTGTTGGGTCACTTCCGGTCCCCCGCCCATTGAGCCCAGGGGGATGGAATCAAGCAGCTTGAGCACCCACACAAAACTAACATGGAGCTCCTCACTCAAGGTGCTCAAAACCCCACGGCCAAAGACAAGTTCAGTGCCGAAGCCATTTCCCGCTGCCATGGAACTCAAGTGCTCTGGCAGCACATATGTCTGAAAGTGGATATGACTCCTAGGGAAGGGAGTGTGCTGGTGAATGGCAACTGCCCGAAGCAGCAGCACAGCTCTTCCACTGCCAAAACAACTCCACCTGCCTCATGAACTTCACATACCATCAGCTGTCCTGGCACCTATCTAGGAAACCCTGTTGGGTCACTTCCGGTCCCATGCCCATTGAGCCCAGTGGGATGGAATCAAGCAGCTTCAGCACCCAAACAAAACGAACATGGAGCTCCGCACTCAAGGCGCTCAAAACGTCATGGCCAAAGACAAGTTCAGTGCCCAAGCCATTTCCCGCTGCCATGGAAACCAAGTGCTCTGGCAGCACATATGTCTGAAAGTGGATATGACACCTAAGGAAGGGAGTGTGCTGGTGAATGGAAACTGCCCGAAGCAGCAGCACAGCTCTTCCAGTGCCAAAACAACTCCACCTGCCTCATGCACTTGACATGCCATCAGCTGTGCTGGCAGCTATTTAGGAAACCCTGTTGGGTCACTTCCGGTCCCATGCCCATTGAGCCCAGTGGGATGGAATCAAGCAGCTTCAGCACCCACACAAAACGAACATGGAGCTCCTCACTCAAGGCGCTCAAAAAACCACAGCCAAAGACAAGTTCAGTGCCCAAACCATTTCCCGCTGCCATGGAAACCAAGTGCTCTGGCACCACATATGTCTGAAAGTGGATATGACAACTAGGGAAGGAAGTATGGTGGTGAATGACAACTGCCCGAAGCAGCAGCACAGCTCTTCCACTGCCAAAACAACTCCACCTGCCTCATGAACTTCACATACCATCAGCTGTCCTGGCAGCTATCTAGGAAACCTTGTTGGCTCACTTCTGGTCCCATGCCCATTGAGCCCAGTGGGATGGAATCAAGCAGCTTCAGCACCCACACAAAACTAACATGTAACTCCTCACTCAAGGTGCTCAAAACGTCACGGCCAAAGACAAGTTCAGTGCCCAAGCCATTTCCCGCTGCCATGGAAACCAAGTGCTCTGGCAGCACATATGTCTGAAAGTGGATATGACACCTAGGGAAGGGAGTGTGCTGTTGAATGGCAACTGCCCGAAGCAGCAGCACAGCTCTTCCAGTGCCAAAACAACTCCACCTGCCTCATGCACTTCACATACCATCAGCTGTCCTGGCAGCTATCTAGGAAACCCTGTTGGGTGACTTCCGTTCCCATGCCCATTGAGCCCAGTGGGATGGAATCAAGCAGCTTCAGCACCCACACAAAACTAACATGGAGCTCCTCACTCAAGGCGCTCAAAACTCCACAGCCAAAGACAAGTTCAGTGCCCAAGCCATTTCCCGCTGCCATGGAAACCAAGTGCTCTGGCAGCACATATCTCTGAAAGTGGATATGACACCTAGAGAAGGGAGTCTGGTGGTGAATGGCAACTGCCCGAAGCAGCAGCACAGCTCTTCCACTGCCAAAACAACTCCACCTGCCTCATGATCTTCACATACCATCAGCTTTCCTGGCAGCTATCTAGGAAACCCTGTTGGGTCACTTGCGGTCCCACGCCCATTGAGCCCAGTGAGATGGAATCAAGCAGCTTCAGCACCCACACAAAACTAACATGGAGCTCCTCACTCAAGGCGCTCAAAACTCCACGGACAAAGACAAGTTCAGTGCCCAAGCCATTTCCCGCTGCCATGGAAACCAAGTGCTCTGGCAGCACATATCTCTGAAAGTGGATATGACACCTAGGGAAGGGAGTGTGCTGGTGAATGGCAACTGCCCGAAGCAGCAGCACAGCTCTTCCACTGCCAAAACAACTCCACCTGCCTCATGAACTTCAGATACCATCAGCTGTCCTGGCAGCTATCTAGGAAACCCTGTTGGGTCACTTCCGGTCCCATGCCCATTGAGCCCAGTGGGATGGAATCAAGCAGCTTCAGAACCCACGCAAAACGAACATGGAGCTTCTCACTCAAGGCGCTCAAAACTCCACGGCCAAAGACAAGTTCAGTGCCCAAGCCATTTCCCGCTGCCATGGAAACCAAGTGCTCTGGCAGCACATATGTCTGAAAGTGGATATGACACCTAGGGAAGGGAGTGTGCTGGTGAATGGCAACTGCCCGAAGCAGCAGCACAGCTTTTCCACTGCCAAAACAACTCCACCTGCCTCATGTATTTCACATACCATCAGCTGTCCTGGTAGCTCTCTAGGAAACCCTGTTGGGTCACTTCCAGTCTGATGCACATTGAGCCCAGTGGGATGGAATTAAGCAGCTTCAGCACCCACACAAAACGAACATGGAGCTCCTCACTCAAGGCGCTCAAAACTCCACGGCCAAAGACAAGTTCAGTGCCCAAGCCATTTCCCGCTGCCATGGAAACCAAGTGCTCTGGCAGCACATATGTCTGAAAGTGGATATGACACCTAGGGAAGGGAGTGTGCTGGTGAAAGGCAACTGCCTGAAGCAGCAGCACAGCTCTTCCACTGCCAAAACAACTCTACCTGCCTCATGAACTTCACATACCAACAGCTGTCCTGGCACCTGTCTAGGAAACCCTGTTGGGTCACTTCCGGTCCCATGCACATTGAGCCCAGTGGGATGGAATCAAGGAGCTTGAGCACCCACACAAATCTAACATGTAACTCCTCACTCAAGGTGCTCAAAACGTCAAGGCCAAAGACAAGTTCAGTGCCCAAGCCATTTCCCGCTGCCATGGAAACCAAGTGCTCTGGCAGCACATATGTCTGAAAGTGGATATGACACCTAGGGAAGGGAGTGTGCTGGTGAATGGCAACTGCCCGAAGCAGCAGCACAGCTCTTCCACTGCCAAAACAACTCCACCTGCCTCATGCACTTCACATACCATCAGCTGTCCTGGCAGCTATCTAGGAAACCCTGTTGGGTCACTTCCGGTCCCATGCCCATTGAGCCCAGTGGGATGGAATCAAGCAGCTTCAGCACCCACACAAAACTAACATGGAGCTCCTCACTCAAGGCGCTCAAAACTCCACAGCCAAAGACAAGTTCAGTGCCCAAGCCATTTCCCGCTGCCATGGAAACCAAGTGCTCTGGCAGCACATATCTCTGAAAGTGGATATGACACCTAGAGAAGGGAGTGTGCTGGTGAATGGCAACTGCCCGAAGCAGCAGCACAGCTCTTCCACTGCCAAAACAACTCCACCTGCCTCATGAACTTCACATACCATCAGCTGTCCTGGCAGCTATCTAGGAAACCCTGTTGGGTCACTTCCGGTCCCATGCCCATTGAGCCCAGTGGGATGGAATCAAGCAGCTTGAGCACCCACACAAATCTAACATGTAACTCCTCACTCAAGGTGCTCAAAACGTCACGGCCAAAGACAAGTTCAGTGCCCAAGCCATTTCCCGCTGCCATGGAAACCAAGTGCTCTGGCAGCACATATGTCTGAAAGTGGATATGACACCTAGGGAAGGGAGTGTGCTGGTGAATGGCAACTGCCCGAAGCAGCAGCACAGCTCTTCCAGTGCCAAAACAACTCCACCTGCCTCATGCACTTCACATACCATCAGCTGTCCTGGCAGCTATCTAGGAAACCCTGTTGGGTCACTTCCGGTCCCATGCCCATTGAGCCCAGTGGGATGGAATCAAGCAGCTCAGCACCCACACAAAACTAACATGGAGCTCCTCACTCAAGGCGCTCAAAACTCCACGGCCAAAGACAAGTTCAGTGCCCAAGCCATTTCCCGCTGCCATGGAAACCAAGTGCTCTGGCAGCACATATCTCTGAAAGTGGATATGACACCTAGAGAAGGGAGTGTGCTGGTGAATGGCAACTGCCCGAAGCAGCAGCACAGCTCTTCCAGTGCCAAAACAACTCCACCTGCCTCATGCATTTCACATACCATCAGCTGTCCTGGCAGCTCTCTAGGAAACCCTGTTGGCTCACTTCCGGTCCCACGCCCATTGAGCCCAGTGGGATGGAATCAAGCAGCTTCAGCACCCACACAAAACGAACATGGAGCTCCTCACTCAAGGCGCTCAAAACTCCACGGACAAAGACAAGTTCAGTGCCCAAGCCATTTCCCGCTGCCATGGAAACCAAGTGCTCTGGCAGCACATATCTCTGAAAGTGGATATGACACCTAGGGAAGGGAGTGTGTTGGTGAATGGCAACTGCCCGAAGCAGCAGCACAGCTCTTCCACTGCCAAAACAACTCCACCTGCCTCATGAACTTCACATACCATCAGCTGTCCTGGCAGCTATCTAGGAAACCCTGTTGGGTCACCTCCGGTCCCATGCACATTGAGCCCAGTGGGATGGAATCAAGCAGCTTCAGCACCCACACAAAACGAACATGGAGCTTCTCACTCAAGGCGCTCAAAACTCCACAGCCAAAGACAAGTTCAGTGCCCAAGCCATTTCCCACTGCCATGGAAACCAAGTGCTCTGGCAGCACATATGTCTGAAAGTGGATATGACTCCTAGGAAAAGGAGTGTGCTGGTGAATGGCAACTGCCCGAAGCAGCAGCACAGCTCTTCCAGTGCCAAAACAACTCTACCTGCCTCATGAACTTCACATACCAACAGCTGTCCTGGCACCTATCTAGGAAACCCTGTTGGGTCACTTCCGGTCCCATGCCCATTGAGCCCAGTGGGATGGAATCAAGCAGCTTGAGCACCCACACAAATCTAACATGTAACTCCTCACTCAAGGTGCTCAAAACGTCACGGCCAAAGACAAGTTCAGTGCCCAAGCCATTTCCCGCTGCCATGGAAACCAAGTGCTCTGGCAGCACATATGTCTGAAAGTGGATATGACACCTAGGGAAGGGAGTGTGCTGGTGAATGGCAACTGCCCGAAGCAGCAGCACAGCTCTTCCACTGCCAAAACAACTCCACCAGCCTCATGCACTTCACATACCATCAGCTGTCCTGGCAGCTATCTAGGAAACCCTGTTGGGTCACTTCCGGTCCCATGCCCATTGAGCCCAGTGGGATGGAATCAAGCAGCTTCAGCACCCACACAAATCTAACATGTAACTCCTCACTCAAGGTGCTCAAAACGTCACGGCCAAAGACAAGTTCAGTGCCCAAGCCATTTCCCGCTGCCATGGAAACCAAGTGCTCTGGCAGCACATATCTCTGAAAGTGGATATGACACCTAGGGAAGGGAGTGTGCTGGTGAATGGCAACTGCCCGAAGCAGCAGCACAGCTCTTCCACTGCCAAAACAACTCCACCTGCCTCATGCATTTCACATACCATCAGCTGTCCTGGCAGCTCTCTAGGAAACCCTGTTGGGTCACTTCCGGTCCCATGCCCATTGAGCCCAGTGGGATGGAATTAAGCAGCTTCAGCACCAACACAAAACTAACATGGAGCTCCTCACTCAAGGCGCTCAAAACTCCACGGCCAAAGACAAGTTCAGTGCCCAAGGCATTTCCCGCTGCCATGGAAACCAAGTGCTCTGGCAGCACATATGTCTGAAAGTGGATATGACACCTAGGGAAGGGAGTGTGTTGGTGAATGGCAACTGCCCGAAGCAGCAGCACAGCTCTTCCACTGCCAAAACAACTCCACCTGCCTCATGAACTTCCCATACCATCAGCTGTCCTGGCACCTATCTAGGAAACCCTGTTGGGTCACTTCCGGTCCCATGCCCATTGAGCCCAGTGGGATGGAATCAAGCAGCTTCAGCACCCACACAAAACTAACATGGAGCTCCTCACTCAAGGCGCTCAAAACTCCACAGCCAAAGACAAGTTCAGTGCCCAAGCCATTTCCCGCTGCCATGGAAACCAAGTGCTCTGGCAGCACATATGTGTGAAAGTGGATATGACACCTAGGGAAGGGAGTGTGCTGGTGAATGGCAACTGCCCGAAGCAGCAGCACAGCTCTTCCACTGCCAAAACAACTCCACCAGCCTCATGAACTTCACATACCATCAGCTGTCCTGGCAGCTATCTAGGAAACCCTGTTGGGTCACTTCCGGTCCCATGCCCATTGAGCCCAGTGGGATGGAATCAAACAGCTTCAGCACCCACACAGATCTAACATGGAGCTCCTCACTCAAGGCGCTCAAAACGTCACGGCCAAAGACAAGTTCAGTGCCCAAGGCATTTCCCGCTGCCATGGAAACCAAGTGCTCTGGCAGCACATATGTCTGAAAGTGGATATGACACCTAGGGAAGGGAGTGTGCTGGTGAATGGCAACTGCCCGAAGCAGCAGCACAGCTCTTCCACTGCCAAAACAACTCCACCTGCCTCATGCATTTCACATACCATCAGCTGTCCTCGCAGGTATTTAGGAAACCCTGTTGGGTCACTTCCGGTCCCATGCCCATTGAGCCCAGTGGGATGGAATTAAGCAGCTTCAGCACCCACACAAAACGAACATGGAGCTCCTCACTCAAGGCGCTCAAAACTCCACGGCCAAAGACAAGTTCAGTGCCCAAGCCATTTCCCGCTGCCATGGAAACCAAGTGCTCTGGCAGCACATATGTCTGAAAGTGGATATGACACCTAGGGAAGGGAGTGTGCTGGTGAATGGCAACTGCCCGAAGCAGCAGCACAGCTCTTCCAGTGCCAAAACAACTCCACCTGCCTCATGAACTTCACATACCATCAGCTGACCTGGCAGCTATCCAGGAAACCCTGTTGGGTCACTTCCGGTCCCACGCCCATTGAGCCCAGTGGGATGGAATCAAGCAGCTTCAGCACCCACACAAAACGAACATGGAGCTCCTCACTCAAGGCGCTCAAAACTCCACGGCCAAAGACAAGTTCAGTGCCCAAGCCATTTCCCGCTGCCATGGAAACCAAGTGCTCTGGCAGCACATATGTCTGAAAGTGGATATGACACCTAGGGAAGGGAGTGTGCTGGTGAATGGCAACTGCCCGAAGCAGCAGCACAGCTCTTCCACTGCCAAAACAACTCCACCTGCCTCATGCATTTCACATACCATCAGCTGTCCTGGCAGCTCTCTAGGAAACCCTGTTGGCTCACTTCCGGTCATACGCCCATTGAGCCCAGTGGGATGGAATCAAGCAGCTTCAGCACCCACACAAAACGAACATGGAGCTCCTCACTCAAGGCGCTCAAAACTCCACAGCCAAAGACAAGTTCAGTGCCCAAGCCATTTCCCGCTGCCATGGAAACCAAGTGCTCTGGCAGCACATATGTCTGAAAGTGGATATGACACCTAGGGAAGGGAGTGTGCTGGTGAATGGCAACTGCCCGAAGCAGCAGCACAGCTCTTCCACTGCCAAAACAACTCCACCTGCCTCATGAACTTCACATACCATCAGCTGTCCTGGCACCTATCTAGGAAACCCTGTTGGGTCACTTCCGGTCCCATGCCCATTGAGCCCAGTGGGATGGAATCAAGCAGCTTGAGCACCCACACAAATCTAACATGTAACTCCTCACTCAAGGTGCTCAAAACGTCACGGCCAAAGACAAGTTCAGTGCCCAAGCCATTTCCCGCTGCCATGGAAACCAAGTGCTCTGGCAGCACATATCTCTGAAAGTGGATATGACACCTAGGGAAGGGAGTGTGCTGGTGAATGGCAACTGCCCGAAGCAGCAGCACAGCTCTTCCAGTGCCAAAACAACTCCACCTGCCTCATGCACTTCACATACCATCAGCTGTCCTGGCAGCTATCTAGGAAACCCTGTTGGGTCACTTCCGGTTCCAAGCCCATTGAGCCCAGTGGGATGGAATCAAGCAGCTTCAGCACCCACACAAAACTAACATGGAGCTCCTCACTCAAGGCGCTCAAAACTCCACAGCCAAAGACAAGTTCAGTGCCCAAGCCATTTCCCGCTGCCATGGAAACCAAGTGCTCTGGCAGCACATATGTCTGAAAGTGGATATGACACCTAGGGAAGGGAGTGTGCTGGTGAATGGCAACTGCCCGAAGCAGCAGCACAGCTCTTCCACTGCCAAAACAACTCCACCTGCCTCATGAACTTCACATACCATCAGCTGTCCTGGCAGCTATCTAGGAAACCCTGTTGGGTCACTTCCGGTCCCATGCCCATTGAGCCCAGTGGGATGGAATCAAGCAGCTTCAGCACCCACACAAAACGAACATGGAGCTCCTCACTCAAGGTGCTCAAAACTCCACGGCCAAAGACAAGTTCAGTGCCCAAGCCATTTCCCGCTGCCATGGAAACCAAGTGCTCTGGAAGCACATATCTCTGAAAATGGATATGACACCTAGGGAAGGGAGTCTGTTGGTGAATGGCAACTGCCCGAAGCAGCAGCACAGCTCTTCCACTGCCAAAACAACTGCACCTGCCTCATGCACTTCACATACCATCAGCTGTCCTGGCAGCCTTCTAGGAAACCCTGTTGGGTCACTTCCGGTCCCACGCCCATTGAGCCCTGTGGGATGGAATCAAGCAGCTTCAGCACCCACACAAAACGAACATGGAGCTCCTCACTCAAGGCGCTCAAAACTCCACGGACAAAGACAAGTTCAGTGCCCAAGCCATTTCCCGCTGCCATGGAAACCAAGTGCTCTGGCAGCACATATGTCTGAAAGTGGATATGACACCTAGGGAAGGGAGTGTGCTGGTGAATGGCAACTGCCCGAAGCAGCAGCACAGCTCTTCCACTGCCAAAACAACTCCACCTGCCTCATGAACTTCACATACCATCAGCTGTCCTGGCAGGTATCTAGGAAACCCTGTTGGGTCACTTCCGGTCCCATGCCCATTGAGCCCAGTGGGATGGAATCAAGCAGCTTAAGCACCCACACAGATCTAACATGGAGCTCCTCACTCAAGGCGCTCAAAACTCCACAGCCAAAGACAAGTTCAGTGCCCAAGCCATTTCCCGCTGCCATGGAAACCAAGTGCTCTGGCAGCACATATCTCTGAAAGTGGATATGACACCTAGGGAAGGGAGTGTGCTGGTGAATGGCAACTGCCCGAAGCAGCAGCACAGCTCTTCCACTGCCAAAACAACTCCACCTGCCTCATGCACTTCACATACCATCAGCTGTCCTGGCAGCCTTCTAGGAAACCCTGTTGGGTCACTTCCGGTCCCACGCCCATTGAGCCCAGTGGGATGGAATCAAGCAGCTTCAGCACCCACACAAAACGAACATGGAGCTCCTCACTCAAGGCGCTCAAAACTCCACGGCCAAAGACAAGTTCAGTGCCCAGGCCCTTTCCCGCTGCCATGGAAACCAAGTGCTCTGGCAGCACATATGTCTGAAAGTGGATATGACACCTAGGGAAGGGAGTGTGCTGGTGAATGGCAACTGCCCGAAGCAGCAGCACAGCTCTTCCAGTGCCAAAACAACTCCACCTGCCTCATGAACTTCACATACCATCAGCTGTCCTGGCAGCTATCTCGGAAACCCTGTGGGGTCACTTCCGGTCCCATGCCCATTGAGCCCAGTGGGATGGAATCAAGCAGCTTGAGCACCCACACAAAACGAACATGGAGCTCCTCACTCAAGGCGCTCAAAACTCCACGGCCAAAGACAAGTTCAGTGCCCAAGCCATTTCCCGCTGCCATGGAAACCAAGTGCTCTGGCAGCACATATGTGTGAAAGTGGATATGACACCTAGGGAAGGGAGTGTGTTGGTGAATGGCAACTGCCCGAAGCAGCAGCACAGCTCTTCCACTGCCAAAACAACTCCACCTGCCTCATGAGTTTCCCATACCATCAGCTGTCCTGGCAGCTATCTAGGAAACCCTGTTGGGTCACTTCCGGTCCCATGCCCATTGAGCCCAGTGGGATGGAATCAAGCAGCTTCAGCACCCACACAAAACTAACATGGAGCTCCTCACTCAAGGCGCTCAAAACTCCACAGCCAAAGACAACTTCAGTGCCCAAGCCATTTCCCGCTGCCATGGAAACCAAGTGCTCTGGCAGCACATATGTGTGAAAGTGGATATGACACCTAGGGAAGGGAGTGTGCTGGTGAATGGCAACTGCCCGAAGCAGCAGCACAGCTCTTCCACTGCCAAAACAACTCCACCAGCCTCATGAACTTCACATACCATCAGCTGTCCTGGCAGCTATCTAGGAAACCCTGTTGGGTCACTTCCGGTCCCATGCCCATTGAGCCCAGTGGGATGGAATCAAACAGCTTCAGCACCCACACAGATCTAACATGGAGCTCCTCTCTCAAGGCGCTCAAAACGTCACGACCAAAGACAAGTTCAGTGCCCAAGCCATTTCCCGCTGCCATGGAAACCAAGTGCTCTGGCAGCACATATGTCTGAAAGTGGATATGACACCTAGGAAAGGGAGTGTGCTGGTAAATGGCAACTGCCCGAAGCAGCAGCACAGCTCTTCCACTGCCAAAACAACTCCACCTGCCTCATGCATTTCACATACCATCAGCTGTCCTCGCAGGTATTTAGGAAACCCTGTTGGGTCACTTCCGGTCCCATGCACATTGAGCCCAGTGGGATGGAATTAAGCAGCTTCAGCACCCACACAAAACGAACATGGAGCTCCTCACTCAAGGCGCTCAAAACTCCACGGCCAAAGACAAGTTCAGTGCCCAAGCCATTTCCCGCTGCCATGGAAACCAAGTGCTCTGGCAGCACATATGTCTGAAAGTGGATATGACACCTAGGGAAGGGAGTGTGCTGGTGAATGGCAACTGCCCGAAGCAGCAGCACAGCTCTTCCACTGCCAAAACAACTCCACCAGCCTCATGAACTTCACATACCATCAACTGTCCTGGCGGCTATCTAGGAAACCCTGTTGGGTCACTTCCGGTCCCATGCCCATTGAGCCCAGTGGGATGGAATCAAGCAGTTTCAGCACCCACACAAAACGAACATGGAGCTCCTCACTCAAGGCGCTCAAAACTCCACGGCCAAAGACAAGTTCAGTGCCCAAGCCATTTCCCGCTGCCATGGAAACCAAGTGCTCTGGCAGCACATATGTCTGAAAGTGGATATGACACCTAGGGAAGGGAGTGTGCTGATGAAAGGCAACTGCCTGAAGCAGCAGCACAGCTCTTCCACTGCCAAAACAACTCCACCTGCCTCATGAACTTCACATACCATCAGCTGTCCTGGCAGCTATCTAGGAAACCCTGTTGGGTCACTTCCGGTCCCATGCCCATTGAGCCCAGTGGGATGGAATCAAGCAGCTTCAGCACCCACACAAAACGAACATGGAGCTCCTCACTCAAGGTGCTCAAAACTCCACGGCCAAAGACAAGTTCAGTGCCCAAGCCATTTCCTGCTGCCATGGAAACCAAGTGCTCTGGCAGCACATATCTCTGAAAATGGATATGACACCTAGGGAAGGGAGTCTGTTGGTGAATGGCAACTGCCCGAAGCAGCAGCACAGCTCTTCCACTGCCAAAACAACTGCACCTGCCTCATGCACTTCACATACCATCAGCTGTCCTGGCAGCCTTCTAGGAAACCCTGTTGGGTCACTTCCGGTCCCACGCCCATTGAGCCCTGTGGGATGGAATCAAGCAGCTTCAGCACCCACACAAAACGAATATGGAGCTCCTCACTCAAGGCGCTCAAAACTCCATGGCCAAAGACAAGTTCAGTGCCCAAGCCATTTCCCGCTGCCATGGAAACCAAGTGCTCTGGCAGCACATATGTCTGAAAGTGGATATGACACCTAGGGAAGGGAGTGTGCTGGTGAAAGGCAACTGCCCGAAGCAGCAGCACAGCTCTTCCACTGCCAAAACAACTCCACCTGCCTCATGAACTTCACATACCATCAGCTGTCCTGGCACCTATCTAGGAAACCCTGTTGGGTCACTTCCGGTCCCATGCCCATTGAGCCCAGTGGGATGGAATCAAGCAGCTTCAGCACCCACACAAATCTAACATGTAACTCCTCACTCAAGGTGCTCAAAACGTCACGGCCAAAGACAAGTTCAGTGCCCAAGCCATTTCCCGCTGCCATGGAAACCAAGTGCTCTGGCAGCACATATGTCTGAAAGTGGATATGACACCTAGGGAAGGGAGTGTGCTGTTGAATGGCAACTGCCCGAAGCAGCAGCACAGCTCTTCCAGTGCCAAAACAACTCCACCTGCCTCATGAACTTCACATACCATCAGCTGTCCTGGCAGCTATCTAGGAAACCCTGTTGGGTCACTTCCGGTCCCATGCCCATTGAGCCCAGTGGGATGGAATCAAGCAGCTTCAGCACCCACACAAAACTAACATGGAGCTCCTCACTCAAGGTGCTCAAAACTCCACGGCCAAAGACAAGTTCAGTGCCAAAGCCATTTCCCGCTGCCATGGAAACCAAGTGCTCTGGCAGCACAAATCTCTGAAAGTGGATATGACACCTAGGGAAGGGAGTCTGGTGGTGAATGGCAACTGCCCGAAGCAGCAGCACAGCTCTTCCAGTGCCAAAACAACTCCACCTGCCTCATGCATTTCACATACCATCAGCTGTCCTGGCACCTATCTAGGAAACCCTGTTGGGTCACTTCCGGTCCCATGCCCATTGAGCCCAGTGGGATGGAATCAAGCAGCTTCAGCACCCACACAAATCTAACATGTAACTCCACACTCAAGGTGCTCAAAACGTCACGGCCAAAGACAAGTTCAGTGCCCAAGCCATTTCCCGCTGCCATGGAAACCAAGTGCTCTGGCAGCACATATGTCTGAAAGTGGATATGACACCTAGGGAAGGGAGTGTGCTGGTGAATGGCAACTGCCCGAAGCAGCAGCACAGCTCTTCCACTGCCAAAACAACTCCACCTGCCTCATGAACTTCACATACCATCAGCTGTCCTGGCAGCTATCTAGGAAACCCTGTTGGGTCACTTCCGGTCCCATGCCCATTGAGCCCAGTGGGATGGAATCAAACAGCTTCAGCACCCACACAGATCTAACATGGAGCTCCTCTCTCAAGGCGCTCAAAACGTCACGACCAAAGACAAGTTCAGTGCCCAAGCCATTTCCCGCTGCCATGGAAACCAAGTGCTCTGGCAGCACATATGTCTGAAAGTGGATATGACACCTAGGAAAGGGAGTGTGCTGGTAAATGGCAACTGCCCGAAGCAGCAGCACAGCTCTTCCACTGCCAAAACAACTCCACCTGCCTCATGCATTTCACATACCATCAGCTGTCCTCGCAGGTATTTAGGAAACCCTGTTGGGTCACTTCCGGTCCCATGCACATTGAGCCCAGTGGGATGGAATTAAGCAGCTTCAGCACCCACACAAAACGAACATGGAGCTCCTCACTCAAGGCGCTCAAAACTCCACGGCCAAAGACAAGTTCAGTGCCCAAGCCATTTCCCGCTGCCATGGAAACCAAGTGCTCTGGCAGCACATATGTCTGAAAGTGGATATGACACCTAGGGAAGGGAGTGTGCTGGTGAATGGCAACTGCCCGAAGCAGCAGCACAGCTCTTCCACTGCCAAAACAACTCCACCAGCCTCATGAACTTCACATACCATCAACTGTCCTGGCGGCTATCTAGGAAACCCTGTTGGGTCACTTCCGGTCCCATGCCCATTGAGCCCAGTGGGATGGAATCAAGCAGTTTCAGCACCCACACAAAACGAACATGGAGCTCCTCACTCAAGGCGCTCAAAACTCCACGGCCAAAGACAAGTTCAGTGCCCAAGCCATTTCCCGCTGCCATGGAAACCAAGTGCTCTGGCAGCACATATGTCTGAAAGTGGATATGACACCTAGGGAAGGGAGTGTGCTGATGAAAGGCAACTGCCTGAAGCAGCAGCACAGCTCTTCCACTGCCAAAACAACTCCACCTGCCTCATGAACTTCACATACCATCAGCTGTCCTGGCAGCTATCTAGGAAACCCTGTTGGGTCACTTCCGGTCCCATGCCCATTGAGCCCAGTGGGATGGAATCAAGCAGCTTCAGCACCCACACAAAACGAACATGGAGCTCCTCACTCAAGGTGCTCAAAACTCCACGGCCAAAGACAAGTTCAGTGCCCAAGCCATTTCCTGCTGCCATGGAAACCAAGTGCTCTGGCAGCACATATCTCTGAAAATGGATATGACACCTAGGGAAGGGAGTCTGTTGGTGAATGGCAACTGCCCGAAGCAGCAGCACAGCTCTTCCACTGCCAAAACAACTGCACCTGCCTCATGCACTTCACATACCATCAGCTGTCCTGGCAGCCTTCTAGGAAACCCTGTTGGGTCACTTCCGGTCCCACGCCCATTGAGCCCTGTGGGATGGAATCAAGCAGCTTCAGCACCCACACAAAACGAATATGGAGCTCCTCACTCAAGGCGCTCAAAACTCCATGGCCAAAGACAAGTTCAGTGCCCAAGCCATTTCCCGCTGCCATGGAAACCAAGTGCTCTGGCAGCACATATGTCTGAAAGTGGATATGACACCTAGGGAAGGGAGTGTGCTGGTGAAAGGCAACTGCCCGAAGCAGCAGCACAGCTCTTCCAGTGCCAAAACAACTCCACCTGCCTCATGAACTTCACATACCATCAGCTGTCCTGGCACCTATCTAGGAAACCCTGTTGGGTCACTTCCGGTCCCATGCCCATTGAGCCCAGTGGGATGGAATCAAGCAGCTTCAGCACCCACACAAATCTAACATGTAACTCCTCACTCAAGGTGCTCAAAACGTCACGGCCAAAGACAAGTTCAGTGCCCAAGCCATTTCCCGCTGCCATGGAAACCAAGTGCTCTGGCAGCACATATGTCTGAAAGTGGATATGACACCTAGGGAAGGGAGTGTGCTGTTGAATGGCAACTGCCCGAAGCAGCAGCACAGCTCTTCCAGTGCCAAAACAACTCCACCTGCCTCATGAACTTCACATACCATCAGCTGTCCTGGCAGCTATCTAGGAAACCCTGTTGGGTCACTTCCGGTCCCATGCCCATTGAGCCCAGTGGGATGGAATCAAGCAGCTTCAGCACCCACACAAAACGAACATGGAGCTCCTCACTCAAGGTGCTCAAAACTCCACGGACAAAGACAAGTTCAGTGCCAAAGCCATTTCCCGCTGCCATGGAAACCAAGTGCTCTGGCAGCACATATCTCTGAAAGTGGATATGACACCTAGGGAAGGGAGTGTGCTGGTGAATGGCAACTGCCCGAAGCAGCAGCACAGCTCTTCCAGTGCCAAAACAACTCCACCTGCCTCATGCATTTCACATACCATCAGCTGTCCTGGCACCTATCTAGGAAACCCTGTTGGGTCACTTCCGGTCCCATGCCCATTGAGCCCAGTGGGATGGAATCAAGCAGCTTCAGCACCCACACAAATCTAACATGTAACTCCACACTCAAGGTGCTCAAAACGTCACGGCCAAAGACAAGTTCAGTGCCCAAGCCATTTCCCGCTGCCATGGAAACCAAGTGCTCTGGCAGCACATATGTCTGAAAGTGGATATGACACCTAGGGAAGGGAGTGTGCTGGTGAATGGCAACTGCCCGAAGCAGCAGCACAGCTCTTCCACTGCCAAAACAACTCCACCTGCCTCATGAACTTCACATACCATCAGCTGTCCTGGCAGCTATCTAGGAAACCCTGTTGGGTCACTTCCGGTCCCATGCCCATTGAGCCCAGTGGGATGGAATCAAGCAGCTTCAGCACCCACACAAAACGAACATGGAGCTCCTCACTCAAGGTGCTCAAAACTCCACGGACAAAGACAAGTTCAGTGCCAAAGCCATTTCCCGCTGCCATGGAAACCAAGTGCTCTGGCAGCACATATCTCTGAAAGTGGATATGACACCTAGGGAAGGGAGTCTGGTGGTGAATGGCAACTGCCCGAAGCAGCAGCACAGCTCTTCCAGTGCCAAAACAACTCCACCTGCCTCATGCATTTCACATACCATCAGCTGTCCTGGCAGCTCTCTAGGAAACCCTGTTGGGTCACTTCCGGTCCCATGCCCATTGAGCCCAGTGGGATGGAATTAAGCAGCTTCAGCACCCACACAAAACGAACATGGAGCTCCTCACTCAAGGCGCTCAAAACTCCACGGCCAAAGACAAGTTCAGTGCCCAAGCCATTTCCCGCTGCCATGGAAACCAAGTGCTCTGGCAGCACATATGTCTGAAAGTGGATATGACACCTAGGGAAGGGAGTGTGTTGGTGAATGGCAACTGCCCGAAGCAGCAGCACAGCTCTTCCACTGCCAAAACAACTCCACCTGCCTCATGAACTTCACATACCATCAGCTGTCCTGGCACCTATCTAGGAAACCCTGTTGGGTCACTTCCGGTCCCATGCCCATTGAGCCCAGTGGGATGGAATCAAGCAGCTTCAGCACCCACACAAAACGAACATGGAGCTCCTCACTCAAGGCGCTCAAAACTCCACAGCCAAAGACAAGTTCAGTGCCCAAGCCATTTCCCGCTGCCATGGAAACCAAGTGCTCTGGCAGCACATATGTCTGAAAGTGGATATGACACCTAGGGAAGGGAGTGTGCTGGTGAATGGCAACTGCCCGAAGCAGCAGCACAGCTCTTCCACTGCCAAAACAACTCCACCTGCCTCATGAACTTCACATACCATCAGCTGTCCTGGCAGCTATCTAGGAAACCCTGTTGGGTCACTTCCGGTCCCATGCCCATTGAGCCCAGTGGGATGGAATCAAGCAGCTTCAGCACCCACACAGATCTAACATGGAGCTCCTCACTCAAGGCGCTCAAAACTCCACAGCCAAAGACAAGTTCAGTGCCAAAGCCATTTCCCTCTGCCATGGAAACCAAGTGCTCTGGCAGCACATATCTCTGAAAGTGGATATGACACCTAGGGAAGGGAGTGTGCTGGTGAATGCAAACTGCCCGAAGTAGCAGCACAGCTCTTCCGCTGCCAAAACAACTCCACCTGCCTCATGAACTTCACATACCATCAGCTGTCCTGGCAGCTATCTAGAAAACCCTGTTGGGTCACTTCCGGTCCCATGCCCATTGAGCCCAGTGGGATGGAATCAAGCAGCTTCAGCACCCACACAGATCTAACATGGAGCTCCTCACTCAAGGCGCTCAAAACTACATGGCCAAAGACAAGTTCAGTGCCAAAGCCATTTCCCGCTGCCATGGAAACCAAGTGCTCTGGCATCACATATGTCTGAAAGTGGATATGACACCTAGGGAAGGGAGTGTGTTGGTGAATGGCAACTGCCCGAAGCAGCAGCACAGCTCTTCCACTGCCAAAACAACTCCACCTGCCTCATGCACTTCACATACCATCAGCTGTCCTGGCACCTATCTAGGAAACCCTGTTGGGTCACTTCCGGTCCCATGCCCATTGAGCCCAGTGGGATGGAATCAAGCAGCTTCAGCACCCAAACAAATCTAACATAGAGCTCCTCACTCAAGGCGCTCAAAACTCCATGGCCAAAGACAAATTCAGTGCCCAAGCCATTTCCCGCTGCCATGGAAACCAAGTGCTCTGGCAGCACATATCTCTGAAAGTGGATATGACACCTAGGGAAGGGAGTGTGCTGGTGAATGGCAACTGCCCGAAGCAGCAGCACAGCTCTTCCACTGCCAAAACAACTCCACCTGCCTCATGAACTTGACATACCATCAGCTGTCCTGGCAGCTATCTAGGAAACCCCGCTGGGTCACTTCCGGTCCCATGCCCATTGAGCCCAGTGGGATGGAATCAAGCAGCTTCAGCACCCACACAAAACTAACATGGAGCTCCTCACTCAAGGCGCTCGAAACTCCACGGCCAAAGACAAGTTCAGTGCCCAAGCCATTTCCCGCTGCCATGGAAACCAAGTGCTCTGGCAGCACATATGTCTGAAAGTGGATATGACACCTAGGGAAGGGAGTGTGCTGGTGAATGGCAACTGCCCGAAGCAGCAGCACAGCTCTTCTACTGCCAAAACAACTCCACCTGCCTCATGAACTCCACATACCATCAACTGTCCTGGCAGCTATGTAGGAAACCCTGTTGGGTCACTTCCGGTCCCATGCCCATTGAGCCCAGTGGGATGGAATCAAGCAGCTTCAGCACCCACACAAAACGAACATGGAGCTCGTCACTCAAGGCGCTCAAAACTCCACAGCCAAAGACAAGTTCAGTGCCCAAGCCATTTCCCGCTGCCATGGAAACCAAGTGCTCTGGCAGCACATATGTCTGAAAGTGGATATGACACCTAGGAAAGGGAGTGTGCTGGTGAATGGCAACTGCCCGAAGCAGCAGCACAGCTCTTCCAGTGCCAAAACAACTCCACCTGCCTCATGCATTTCACATACCATCAGCTGTCCTGGCAGGTATCGAGGAAACCCTGTTGGGTCACTTCCGGTCCCATGCCCATTGAGCCCAGTGGGATGGAATCAAGAAGCTTCAGCACCCAAACAAATCTAACATGGAGCTCCTCACTCAAGGCGCTCAAAACTCCACGGCCAAAGACAAGTTCAGTGCCCAAGCCATTTCCCGCTGCCATGGAAACCAAGTGCTCTGGCAGCACATATCTCTGAAAGTGGATATGACACCTAGGGAAGGGAGTGTGTTGGTGAATGGCAACTGCCCGAAGCAGCAGCACAGCTCTTCCACTGCCAAAACAACTCCACCTGCCTCATGAGCTTCACATACCATCAGCTGTCCTGGCAGCTCTCTAGGAAACCCTGTTGGGTCACTTCCGGTCCCATGCTCTTTGAGCCAGTGAGATGGAATCAAGCAGCTTCAGCACCCACACAGATCTAACATGGAGCTCCTCACTCAAGGCGCTCAAAGCTCCACAGCCAAAGACAAGTTCAGTGCCCAAGCCATTTCCCGCTGCCATGGAAACCAAGTGCTCTGGCAGCACATATGTCTGAAAGTGGATATGACATCTAGGGAAGGGAGTCTGGTGGTGAAAGGCAACTGCCCGAAGCAGCAGCACAGCTCTTCCAGTGCCAAAACAACTCCACCTGCCTCATGAACTTCACATACCATCAGCTGTCCTGGCAGCTATCTAGGAAACCCTGTTGGGTCACTTAGGTCCCATGCCCATTGAGCCCAGTGGGATGGAATCAAGCAGCTTCAGCACCCACACAAATCTAACATGTAACTCCTCACTCAAGGTGCTCAAAACGTCACGGCCAAAGACAAGTTCAGTGCCCAAGCCATTTCCCGCTGCCATGGAAACCAAGTGCTCTGGCAGCACATATCTCTGAAAGTGGATATGACACCTAGGGAAGGGAGTGTGCTGGTGAATGGCAACTGCCCGAAGCAGCAGCACAGCTCTTCCACTGCCAAAACAACTCCACCTGCCTCATGCACTTCACATACCATCAGCTGTCCTGGCAGCTATCTAGGAAACCCTGTTGGGTCACTTCCGGTCCCACGCCCATTTAGCCCAGTGGGATGGAATCAAGCAGCTTCAGCACCCACACAAAACGAACATGGAGCTCCTCACTCAAGGAGCTTAAAACTCCACGGCCAAAGACAAGTTCAGTGCCCAAGCCATTTCCCGCTGCCATGGAAACCAAGTGCTCTGGCAGCACATATGTCTGAAAGTGGATATGACACCTAGGGAAGGGAGTGTGGTGGTGAATGGCAACTGCCCGAAGCAGCAGCACAGCTCTTCCACTGCCAAAACAACTCCACCTGCCTCATGCATTTCACATACCATCAGCTGTCCTGGCAGCTCTCTAGGAAACCCTGTTGGGTCACTTCCGGTCCCATGCCCATTGAGCCCAGTGGGATGGAATTAAGCAGCTTCAGCACCCACACAGATCTAACATGGAGCTCCTCACTCAAGGCGCTCAAAACTCCACAGCCAAAGACAAGTTCAGTGCCCAAGCCATTTCCCGCTGCCATGGAAACCAAGTGCTCTGGCAGCACATATGTCTGAAAGTGGATATGACACCTAGGGAAGGGAGTGTGCTGGTGAATGGCAACTGCCCGAAGCAGCAGCACAGCTCTTCCACTGCCAAAACAACTCCACCTGCCTCATGAACTTCACATACCATCAGCTGTCCTGGCACCTATCTAGGAAACCCTGTTGGGTCACTTCCGGTCCCATGCCCATTGAGCCCAGTGGGAGGGAATCAAGCAGCTTCAGCACCCACACAAATCTAACATGGAGCTCCTCACTCAAGGCGCTCAAAACTCCACAGCCAAAGACAAATTCAGTGCCCAAGCCATTTCCCGCTGCCATGGAAACCAAGTGCTCTGGCAGCACATATCTCTGAAACTGGATATGACACCTAGGGAAGGGAGTGTGCTGGTGAATGGCAACTGCCCGAAGCAGCAGCACAGCTCTTCCACTGCCAAAACAACTCCACCTGCCTCATGAACTTCACATACCATCAGCTGTCCTGGCAGCTATCTAGGAAACCCTGTTGGGTCACTTCCGGTCCCATGCACATTGAGCCCAGTGGGATGGAATCAAGCAGCTTCAGCACCCAAACAAATCTAACATGGTGCTCCTCACTCAAGGCGCTCAAACCTACATGGCGGAAGACAAGTTCAGTGCCCAAGCCATTTCCCACTGCCATGGAAACCAAGTGCTCTGGCAGCACATATCTCTGAAAGTGGATATGACACCTAGGAAAGGGAGTGTGCTGGTGAATGGCAACTGCCCGAAGCAGCAGCACAGCTCTTCCACTGCCAAAACAACTCCACCTGCCTCATGAACTTCACATACCATCAGCTGTCCTGGCAGCTATCTAGGAAACCCTGTTGGGTCACTTCCGGTCCCATGCCCATTGAGCCCAGTGGGATGGAATCAATCAGCTTCAGCACCCACACAAAACGAACATGGAGCTCCTCACTCAAGGCGCTCAAAACTCCACGGCCAAAGACAAGTTCAGTGCCAAAGCCATTTCCCGCTGCCATGGAAACCAAGTGCTCTGGCAGCACATATGTCTGAAAGTGGATATGACACCTAGGGAAGGGAGTGTGGTGGTGAATGGCAACTGCCCGAAGCAGCAGCACAGCTCTTCCACTGCCAAAACAACTCCACCTGCCTCATGAACTTCACGTACCATCAGCTGTCCTGGCAGCTATCTAGGAAACCCTGTTGGGTCACTTAGGTCCCATGCCCATTGAGCCCAGTGGGATGGAATCAAGCAGCTTCAGCACCCACACAAATCTAACATGTAACTCCTCACTCAAGGTGCTCAAAACGTCACGGCCAAAGACAAGTTCAGTGCCCAAGCCATTTCCCGCTGCCATGGAAACCAAGTGCTCTGGCAGCACATAAGTGTGAAAGTGGATATGACACCTAGGGAAGGGAGTGTGCTGGTGAATGGCAACTGCCCGAAGCAGCAGCACAGCTCTTCCACTGCCAAAACAACTCCACCTGCCTCATGAACTTCACATACCATCAGCTGTCCTGGCAGCTATCTAGGAAACCCTGTTGGCTCACTTCCGGTCCCATGCCCATTGAGCCCAGTGGGATGGAATCAAGCAGCTTCAGCACCCACACAAAACTAACATGGAGCTCCTCACTCAAGGTGCTCAAAACTCCACGGCCAAAGACAAGTTCAGTGCCCAAGCCATTTCCCGCTGCCATGGAAACCAAGTGCTCTGGCAGCACATATGTCTGAAAGTGGATATGACACCTAGGGAAGGGAGTGTGCTGGTGAATGGCAACTGCCCGAAGCAGCAGCACAGCTCTTCCACTGCCAAAACAACTCCACCTGCCTCATGCACTTCACATACCATCAGCTGTCCTGGCAGCTATCTAGGAAACCCTGTTGGGTCACTTCCGGTCCCACGCCCATTGAGCCCAGTGGGATGGAATCAAGCAGCTTCAGCACCCACACAAAACAAACATGGAGCTCCTCACTCAAGGCGCTCAAAACTCCGCGGACAAAGACAAGTTCAGTGCCCAAGCCATTTCCCGCTGCCATGGAAACCAAGTGCTCTGGCAGCACATATGTCTGAAAGTGGATATGACACCTAGGGAAGGGAGTGTGCTGGTGAATGGCAACTGCCCGAAGCAGAAGCACAGCTCTTCCAGTGCCAAAACAACTCCACCTGCCTCATGCATTTCACATACCATCAGCTGTCCTGGCAGCTCTCTAGGAAACCCTGTTGGGTCACTTCCGGTCCCATGCCCATTGAGCCCAGTGGGATGGAATCAAGCAGCTTCAGCACCCACACAAAACGAACATGGAGCTCCTCACTCAAGGCGCTCAAAACTACATGGCCAAAGACAAGTTCAGTGCCAAAGCCATTTCCCGCTGCCATGGAAACCAAGTGCTCTGGCAGCACATATCTCTGAAAGTGGATATGACACCTAGGGAAGGGAGTCTGGTGGTGAATGGCAACTGCCCGAAGCAGCAGCACAGCTCTTCCACTGCCAAAACAACTCCACCTGCCTCATGAACTTCACATACCATCAGCTGTCCTGGCACCTATCTAGGAAACCCTGTTGGGTCACTTCCGGTCCCATGCCCATTGAGCCCAGTGGGAGGGAATCAAGCAGCTTCAGCACCCAAACAAATCTAACATGGAGCTCCTCACTCAAGGCGCTCAAAACTCCACAGCCAAAGACAAATTCAGTGCCCAAGCCATTTCCCGCTGCCATGGAAACCAAGTGCTCTGGCAGCACATATCTCTGAAAGTGGATATGACACCTAGGGAAGGGAGTGTGCTGGTGAATGGCAACTGCCCGAAGCAGCAGCACAGCTCTTCCAGTGCCAAAACAACTCCACCTGCCTCATGAACTTCACATACCATCAGCTGTCCTGGCAGCTATCTAGGAAACCCTGCTGGGACACTTCCGGTCCCATGCCCATTGAGCCCAGTGGGATGGAATCAAGCAGCTTCAGCACCCACACAAAACTAACATGGAGCTCCTCACTCAAGGCGCTCAAAACTCCACGGCCAAAGACAAGTTCAGTGCCCAAGCCATTTCCCGCTGCCATGGAAACCAAGTGCTCTGGCAGCACATATGTCTGAAAGTGGATATGACACCTAGGGAAGGGAGTGTGGTGGTGAATGGCAACTGCCCGAAGCAGCAGCACAGCTCTTCCAGTGCCAAAACAACTCCACCTGCCTCATGAACTCCACATACCATCAGCTGTCCTGGCAGCTATCTAGGAAACCCTGTTGGGTCACTTCCGGTCCCATGCCCATTGAGCCCAGTGGGATGGAATCAAGCAGCTTCAGCACCCACACAAAACGAACATGGAGCTCCTCACTCAAGGCGCTCAAAACTCCACGGCCAAAGACAAGTTCAGTGCCCAAGCCATTTCCCGCTGCCATGGAAACCAAGTGCTCTGGCAGCACATATGTCTGAAAGTGGATATGACACCTAGGGAAGGGAGTGTGGTGGTGAATGGCAACTGCCCGAAGGAGCAGCACAGCTCTTCCACTGCCAAAACTACTCCACCTGCCTCATGAACTTCACATACCATCAGCTGTCCTGGCAGCTATCTAGGTAACCCTGTTGGGTCACTTCAGATCCCATGCCCATTGAGCCCAGTGGGATGGAATCCAGCAGCTTCAGCACCCACACAAATCTAACATGGAGATCCTCACTCAAGACGCACAAAACTCCACAGCCATAGACAAGTTCAGTGCCCAAGCCATTTCCCGCTGCCATGGAAACCAAGTGCTCTGGCAGCACATATGTCTGAAAGTGGATATGACACCTAGGGAAGGGAGTGTGTTGGTGAATGGCAACTGCCCGAAGCAGCAGCACAGCTCTTCCACTGCCAAAACAACTCCACCTGCCTCATGCACTTCACATACCATCAGCTGTCCTGGCAGCTATCTAGGAAACCCTGTTGGGTCACTTCCGGTCCCATGCCCATTGAGCCCAGTGGGATGGAATCAAGCAGCTTCAGCACCCACACAAAACGAACATGGAGCTCCTCACTCAAGCGCTCAAATGTACATGGCCAAAGACAAGTTCAGTGCCCAAGCCATTTCCCGCTGCCATGGAAACCAAGTGCTCTGGCAGCACATATGTGTGAAAGTGGATATGACACCTAGGGAAGGGAGTGTGCTGGTGAATGGCAACTGCCCGAAGCAGCAGCACAGCTCTTCCACTGCCAAAACAACTCCACCTGCCTCATGAACTTCACATACCATCAGCTGTCCTGGCAGCTATCTAGGAAACCCTGTTGGGTCACTTCCGGTCCCATGCCCATTGACCCCAGTGGGATGGAATCAAGCAGCTTCAGCACCCACACAAAACGAACATGGAGCTCCTCACCCAAGGTGCTCAAAAGCCCACAGCCAAAGACAAGTTCAGTGCCCAAGCCATTTCCCTCTGCCATGGAATCCAAGTGCTCTGGCAGCACATATGTCTGAAAGTGGATATGACACCTAGGGAAGGGAGTGTGCTGGTGAATGGCAACTGCCCGAAGCAGCAGCACAGCTCTTCCACTGCCAAAACAACTCCACCTGCCTCATGAGCTTCACATACCATCAGCTGTCCTGGCACCTATCTAGGAAACCCTGTTGGGTCACTTCCGGTCCCATGCTCTTTGAGCCCAGTGGGATGGAATCAAGCAGCTTCAGCACCCACACAAAACTAACATGGAGCTCCTCACTCAAGGCGCTCAAAACTACATGGCGAAAGACAAGTTCAGTGCCCAAGCCATTTCCCGCTGCCATGGAAGCCAAGTGCTCTGGCAGCACATAGGTCTGAAAGTGGATATGACACCTAGGGAAGGGACTCTGGTGGTGAAAGGCAACTGCCCGAAACTGCAGCACAGCTCTTCCAGTGCCAAAACAACTCCACCTGCCTCATGAACTTCACATACCATCAGCTGTCCTGGCACCTATCTAGGAAACCCTGTTGGGTCACTTCCGGTCCCATGCCCATTGAGCCCAGTGGGATGGAATCAAACAGCTTCAGCACCCACACAGATCTAACATGGAGCTCGTCTCTCAAGGCGCTCAAAACGTCACGGCCAAAGACAAGTTCAGTGCCCAAGCCATTTCCCGCTGCCATGGAAACCAAGTGCTCTGGCAGCACATATGTCTGAAAGTGGATATGACACCTAGGAAAGGGAGTGTGCTGGTAAATGGCAACTGCCCGAAGCAGCAGCACAGCTCTTCCACTGCCAAAACAACTCCACCTGCCTCATGCATTTCACATACCATCAGCTGTCCTCGCAGGTATTTAGGAAACCCTGTTGGGTCACTTCCGGTCCCATGCCCATTGAGCCCAGTGGGATGGAATCAAGCAGCTTCAGCACCCACACAAAACGAACATGGAGCTCCTCACTCAAGGCGCTCAAAACTCCACGGCCAAAGACAAGTTCAGTGCCCAAGCCATTTCCCGCTGCCATGGAAACCAAGTGCTCTGGCAGCACATATGTCTGAAAGTGGATATGACACCTAGGGAAGGGAGTGTGCTGGTGAATGGCAACTGCCCGAAGCAGCAGCACAGCTCTTCCACTGCCAAAACAACTCCACCAGCCTCATGAACTTCACATACCATCAACTGTCCTGGCACCTATCTAGGAAACCCTGTTGGGTCACTTCCGGTCCCATGCCCATTGAGCCCAGTGGGATGGAATCAAGCAGTTTCAGCACCCACACAAAACGAACATGGAGCTCCTCACTCAAGGCGCTCAAAACTCCACGGCCAAAGACAAGTTCAGTGCCCAAGCCATTTCCCGCTGCCATGGAAACCAAGTGCTCTGGCAGCACATATGTCTGAAAGTGGATATGACACCTAGGGAAGGGAGTGTGCTGGTGAAAGGCAACTGCCTGAAGCAGCAGCACAGCTCTTCCACTGCCAAAACAACTCCACCTGCCTCATGAACTTCACATACCATCAGCTGTCCTGGCAGCTATCTAGGAAACCCTGTTGGGTCACTTCCGGTCCCATGCCCATTGAGCCCAGTGGGATGGAATCAAGCAGCTTCAGCACCCACACAAAACGAACATGGAGCTCCTCACTCAAGGTGCTCAAAACTCCACGGCCAAAGACAAGTTCAGTGCCCAAGCCATTTCCCGCTGCCATGGAAACCAAGTGCTCTGGCAGCACATATCTCTGAAAATGGATATGACACCTAGAGAAGGGAGTCTGTTGGTGAATGGCAACTGCCCGAAGCAGCAGCACAGCTCTTCCACTGCCAAAACAACTGCACCTGCCTCATGCACTTCACATACCATCAGCTGTCCTGGCAGCCTTCTAGGAAACCCTGTTGGGTCACTTCCGGTCCCACGCCCATTGAGCCCTGTGGGATGGAATCAAGCAGCTTCAGCACCCACACAAAACGAACATGGAGCTCCTCACTCAAGGCGCTCAAAACTCCACGGACAAAGACAAGTTCAGTGCCCAAGCCATTTCCCGCTGCCATGGAAACCAAGTGCTCTGGCAGCACATATGTCTGAAAGTGGATATGACACCTAGGGAAGGGAGTGTGCTGGTGAATGGCAACTGCCCGAAGCAGCAGCACAGCTCTTCCACTGCCAAAACAACTCCACCTGCCTCATGCACTTCACATACCATCAGCTGTCCTGGCAGGTATCTAGGAAACCCTGTTGGGTCACTTCCGGTCCCATGCCCATTGAGCCCAGTGGGATGGAATCAAGCAGCTTAAGCACCCACACAGATCTAACATGGAGCTCCTCACTCAAGGCGCTCAAAACTCCACAGCCAAAGACAAGTTCAGTGCCCAAGCCATTTCCCGCTGCCATGGAAACCAAGTGCTCTGGCAGCACATATCTCTGAAAGTGGATATGACACCTAGGGAAGGGAGTGTGCTGGTGAATGGCAACTGCCCGAAGCAGCAGCACAGCTCTTCCACTGCCAAAACAACTCCACCTGCCTCATGCACTTCACATACCATCAGCTGTCCTGGCAGCCTTCTAGGAAACCCTGTTGGGTCACTTCCGGTCCCACGCCCATTGAGCCCAGTGGGATGGAATCAAGCAGCTTCAGCACCCACACAAAACGAACATGGAGCTCCTCACTCAAGGCGCTCAAAACTCCACGGCCAAAGACAAGTTCAGTGCCCAGGCCCTTTCCCGCTGCCATGGAAACCAAGTGCTCTGGCAGCACATATGTCTGAAAGTGGATATGACACCTAGGGAAGGGAGTGTGCTGGTGAATGGCAACTGCCCGAAGCAGCAGCACAGCTCTTCCAGTGCCAAAACAACTCCACCTGCCTCATGCATTTCACATACCATCAGCTGTCCTGGCACCTATCTAGGAAACCCTGTTGGGTCACTTCCGGTCCCATGCCCATTGAGCCCAGTGGGATGGAATCAAGCAGCTTCAGCACCCACACAAAACTAACATGGAGCTCCTCACTCAAGGCGCTCAAAACTCCACAGCCAAAGACAACTTCAGTGCCCAAGCCATTTCCGGCTGCCATGGAAACCAAGTGCTCTGGCAGCACATATGTGTGAAAGGGGATATGACACCTAGGGAAGGGAGTGTGCTGGTGAATGGCAACTGCCCGAAGCAGCAGCACAGCTCTTCCACTGCCAAAACAACTCCACCAGCCTCATGAACTTCACATACCATCAGCTGTCCTGGCAGCTATCTAGGAAACCCTGTTGGGTCACTTCCGGTCCCATGCCCATTGAGCCCAGTGGGATGGAATCAAACAGCTTCAGCACCCACACAGATCTAACATGGAGCTCCTCTCTCAAGGCGCTCAAAACGTCACGGCCAAAGACAAGTTCAGTGCCCGAGCCATTTCCCTCTGCCATGGAAACCAAGTGCTCTGGCAGCACATATGTCTGAAAGTGGATATGACACCTAGGGAAGGGAGTGTGCTGGTAAATGGCAACTGCCCGAAGCAGCAGCACAGCTCTTCCACTGCCAAAACAACTCCACCTGCCTCATGCATTTCACATACCATCAGCTGTCCTCGCAGGTATTTAGGAAACCCTGTTGGGTCACTTCCGGTCCCATGCCCATTGAGCCCAGTGGGATGGAATTAAGCAGCTTCAGCACCCACACAAAACGAACATGGAGCTCCTCACTCAAGGCGCTCAAAACTCCACGGCCAAAGACAAGTTCAGTGCCCAAGCCATTTCCCGCTGCCATGGAAACCAAGTGCTCTGGCAGCACATATGTCTGAAAGTGGATATGACACCTAGGGAAGGGAGTGTGCTGGTGAATGGCAACTGCCCGAAGCAGCAGCACAGCTCTTCCACTGCCAAAACAACTCCACCAGCCTCATGAACTTCACATACCATCAACTGTCCTGGCACCTATCTAGGAAACCCTGTTGGGTCACTTCCGGTCCCATGCCCATTGAGCCCAGTGGGATGGAATCAAGCAGTTTCAGCACCCACACAAAACGAACATGGAGCTCCTCACTCAAGGCGCTCAAAACTCCACGGCCAAAGACAAGTTCAGTGCCCAAGCCATTTCCCGCTGCCATGGAAACCAAGTGCTCTGGCAGCACATATGTCTGAAAGTGGATATGACACCTAGGGAAGGGAGTGTGCTGGTGAAAGGCAACTGCCTGAAGCAGCAGCACAGCTCTTCCACTGCCAAAACAACTCCACCTGCCTCATGAACTTCACATACCATCAGCTGTCCTGGCAGCTATCTAGGAAACCCTGTTGGGTCACTTCCGGTCCCATGCCCATTGAGCCCAGTGGGATGAAATCAAGCAGCTTCAGCACCCACGCAAAACGAACATGGAGCTTCTCACTCAAGGCGCTCAAAACTCCACAGCCAAAGACAAGTTCAGTGCCCAAGCCATTTCCCGCTGCCATGGAAACCAAGTGCTCTGGCAGCACATATGTCTGAAAGTGGATATGACACCTAGGAAAGGGAGTGTGCTGGTGAATGGCAACTGCCCGAAGCAGCAGCACAGCTCTTCCAGTGCCAAAACAACTCCACCTGCCTCATGCATTTCACATACCATCAGCTGTCCTGGCAGGTATCTAGGAAACCCTGTTGGGTCACTTCCGGTCCCATGCCCATTGAGCCCAGTGGGATGGAATCAAGCAGCTTCATCACCCACACAAATCTAACATGTAACTCCTCACTCAAGGTGCTCAAAACGTCACGGCCAAAGACAAGTTCAGTGCCCAAGCCATTTCCCGCTGCCATGGAAACCAAGTGCTCTGGCAGCACATATGTCTGAAAGTGGATATGACACCTAGGGAAGGGAGTGTGCTGGTGAATGGCAACTGCCCGAAGCAGCAGCACAGCTCTTCCACTGCCAAAACAACTCCACCTGCCTCATGAACTTCACATACCATCAGCTGTCCTGGCAGCTATCTAGGAAACCCTGTTGGGTCACTTCCGGTCCCATGCCCATTGAGCCCAGTGGGATGGAATCAAGCAGCTTCAGCACCCACACAAAACGAACATGGAGCTCCTCACTCAAGGTGCTCAAAACTCCACGGCCAAAGACAAGTTCAGTGCCAAAGCCATTTCCCGCTGCCATGGAAACCAAGTGCTCTGGCAGCACATATCTCTGAAAGTGGATATGACACCTAGGGAAGGGAGTCTGGTGGTGAATGGCAACTGCCCGAAGCAGCAGCACAGCTCTTCCAGTGCCAAAACAACTCCACCTGCCTCATGCATTTCACATACCATCAGCTGTCCTGGCAGCTCTCTAGGAAACCCTGTTGGGTCACTTCCGGTCCCATGCCCATTGAGCCCAGTGGGATGGAATTAAGCAGCTTCAGCACCCACACAAAACGAACATGGAGCTCCTCACTCAAGGCGCTCAAAACTCCACGGCCAAAGACAAGTTCAGTGCCCAAGCCATTTCCCGCTGCCATGGAAACCAAGTGCTCTGGCAGCACATATGTGTGAAAGTGGATATGACACCTAGGGAAGGGAGTGTGTTGGTGAATGGCAACTGCCCGAAGCAGCAGCACAGCTCTTCCACTGCCAAAACAACTCCACCTGCCTCATGAACTTCACATACCATCAGCTGTCCTGGCAGCTATCTAGGAAACCCTGTTGGGTCACTTCCGGTCCCATGCCCATTGAGCCCAGTGGGATGGAATCAAGCAGCTTCAGCACCCACACAAAACGAACATGGAGCTCCTCACTCAAGGCGCTCAAAACTCCACAGCCAAAGACAAGTTCAGTGCCCAAGCCATTTCCCGCTGCCATGGAAACCAAGTGCTCTGGCAGCACATAGGTCTGAAAGTGGATATGACACCTAGGGAAGGGAGTGTGCTGGTGAATGGCAACTGCCCGAAGCAGCAGCACAGCTCTTCCACTGCCAAAACAACTCCACCTGCCTCATGAACTTCACATACCATCAGCTGTCCTGGCAGCTATCTAGGAAACCCTGTTGGCTCACTTCCGGTCCCATGCCCATTGAGCCCAGTGGGATGGAATCAAGCAGCTTCAGCACCCACACAGATCTAACATGGAGCTCCTCACTCAAGGCGCTCAAAACTCCACAGCCAAAGACAAGTTCAGTGCCTAAGCCATTTCCCTCTGCCATGGAAACCAAGTGCTCTGGCAGCACATATCTCTGAAAGTGGATATGACACCTAGGGAAGGGAGTGTGCTGTTGAATGCAAACTGCCCGAAGTAGCAGCACAGCTCTTCCGCTGCCAAAACAACTCCACCTGCCTCATGAACTTCACATACCATCAGCTGTCCTGGCAGCTATCTAGAAAACCCTGTTGGGTCACTTCCGGTCCCATGCCCATTGAGCCCAGTGGGATGGAATCAAGCAGCTTCAGCACCCACACAGATCTAACATGGAGCTCCTCACTCAAGGCGCTCAAAACTACATGGCCAAAGACAAGTTCAGTGCCAAAGCCATTTCCCGCTGCCATGGAAACCAAGTGCTCTGGCAGCACATATGTCTGAAAGTGGATATGACACCTAGGGAAGGGAGTGTGTTGGTGAATGGCAACTGCCCGAAGCAGCAGCACAGCTCTTCCACTGCCAAAACAACTCCACCTGCCTCATGCACTTCACATACCATCAGCTGTCCTGGCAGCTATCTAGGAAACCCTGTTGGGTCACTTCCGGTCCCATGCCCATTGAGCCCAGTGGGATGGAATCAAGCAGCTTCAGCACCCAAACAAATCTAACATAGAGCTCCTCACTCAAGGCGCTCAAAACTCCATGGCCAAAGACAAATTCAGTGCCCAAGCCATTTCCCGCTGCCATGGAAACCAAGTGCTCTGGCAGCACATATCTCTGAAAGTGGATATGACACCTAGGGAAGGGAGTGTGCTGGTGAATGGCAACTGCCCGAAGCAGCAGCACAGCTCTTCCACTGCCAAAACAACTCCACCTGCCTCATGAACTTGACATACCATCAGCTGTCCTGGCAGCTATCTAGGAAACCCTGTTGGGTCACTTCCGGTCCCATGCCCATTGAGCCCAGTGGGATGGAATCAAGCAGCTTCAGCACCCACACAAAACTAACATGGAGCTCCTCACTCAAGGCGCTCGAAACTCCACGGCCAAAGACAAGTTCAGTGCCCAAGCCATTTCCCGCTGCCATGGAAACCAAGTGCTCTGGCAGCACATATGTCTGAAAGTGGATATGACACCTAGGGAAGGGAGTGTGCTGGTGAATGGCAACTGCCCGAAGCAGCAGCACAGCTCTTCTACTGCCAAAACAACTCCACCTGCCTCATGAACTCCACATACCATCAACTGTCCTGGCAGCTATCTAGGAAACCCTGTTGGGTCACTTCCGGTCCCATGCCCATTGAGCCCAGTGGGATGGAATCAAGCAGCTTCAGCACCCACACAAAACGAACATGGAGCTCCTCACTCAAGGCGCTCAAAACTCCACAGCCAAAGACAAGTTCAGTGCCCAAGCCATTTCCCGCTGCCATGGAAACCAAGTGCTCTGGCAGCACATATGTCTGAAAGTGGATATGACACCTAGGAAAGGGAGTGTGCTGGTGAATGGCAACTGCCCGAAGCAGCAGCACAGCTCTTCCAGTGCCAAAACAACTCCACCTGCCTCATGCATTTCACATACCATCAGCTGTCCTGGCAGGTATCTAGGAAACCCTGTTGGGTCACTTCCGGTCCCATGCCCATTGAGCCCAGTGGGATGGAATCAAGAAGCTTCAGCACCCAAACAAATCTAACATGGAGCTCCTCACTCAAGGCGCTCAAAACTCCACGGCCAAAGACAAGTTCAGTGCCCAAGCCATTTCCCGCTGCCATGGAAACCAAGTGCTCTGGCAGCACATATCTCTGAAAGTGGATATGACACCTAGGGAAGGGAGTGTGTTGGTGAATGGCAACTGCCCGAAGCAGCAGCACAGCTCTTCCACTGCCAAAACAACTCCACCTGCCTCATGCATTTCACATACCATCAGCTGTCCTGGCAGCTCTCTAGGAAACCCTGTTGGGTCACTTCCGGTCCCATGCTCTTTGAGCCAGTGGGATGGAATCAAGCAGCTTCAGCACCCACACAGATCTAACATGGAGCTCCTCACTCAAGGCGCTCAAAGCTCCACAGCCAAAGACAAGTTCAGTGCCCAAGCCATTTCCCGCTGCCATGGAAACCAAGTGCTCTGGCAGCACATATGTCTGAAAGTGGATATGACATCTAGGGAAGGGAGTCTGGTGGTGAAAGGCAACTGCCCGAAGCAGCAGCACAGCTCTTCCAGTGCCAAAACAACTCCACCTGCCTCATGAACTTCACATACCATCAGCTGTCCTGGCAGCTATCTAGGAAACCCTGTTGGGTCACTTAGGTCCCATGCCCATTGAGCCCAGTGGGATGGAATCAAGCAGCTTCAGCACCCACACAAATCTAACATGTAACTCCTCACTCAAGGTGCTCAAAACGTCACGGCCAAAGACAAGTTCAGTGCCCAAGCCATTTCCCGCTGCCATGGAAACCAAGTGCTCTGGCAGCACATATCTCTGAAAGTGGATATGACACCTAGGGAAGGGAGTGTGCTGGTGAATGGCAACTGCCCGAAGCAGCAGCACAGCTCTTCCACTGCCAAAACAACTCCACCTGCCTCATGCACTTCACATACCATCAGCTGTCCTGGCAGCTATCTAGGAAACCCTGTTGGGTCACTTCCGGTCCCACGCCCATTTAGCCCTGTGGGATGGAATCAAGCAGCTTCAGCACCCACACAAAACGAACATGGAGCTCCTCACTCAAGGAGCTTAAAACTCCACGGCCAAAGACAAGTTCAGTGCCCAAGCCATTTCCCGCTGCCATGGAAACCAAGTGCTCTGGCAGCACATATGTTTGAAAGTGGATATGACACCTAGGGAAGGGAGTGTGGTGGTGAATGGCAACTGCCCGAAGCAGCAGCACAGCTCTTCCACTGCCAAAACAACTCCACCTGCCTCATGCATTTCACATACCATCAGCTGTCCTGGCAGCTCTCTAGGAAACCCTGTTGGGTCACTTCCGGTCCCATGCCCATTGAGCCCAGTGGGATGGAATTAAGCAGCTTCAGCACCCACACAAAACGAACATGGAGCTCCTCACTCAAGGCGCTCAAAACTCCACAGCCAAAGACAAGTTCAGTGCCCAAGCCATTTCCCGCTGCCATGGAAACCAAGTGCTCTGGCAGCACATATGTCTGAAAGTGGATATGACACCTAGGGAAGGGAGTGTGCTGGTGAATGGCAACTGCCCGAAGCAGCAGCACAGCTCTTCCACTGCCAAAACAACTCCACCTGCCTCATGCACTTCACATACCATCAGCTGTCCTGGCACCTATCTAGGAAACCCTGTTGGGTCACTTCCGGTCCCATGCCCATTGAGCCCAGTGGGATGGAATCAAGCAGCTTCAGCACCCACACAAAACGAACATGGAGTTCCTCACCCAAGGTGCTCAAAAGCCCACAGCCAAAGACAAGTTCAGTGCCCAAGCCATTTCCCGCTGCCATGGAAACCAAGTGCTCTGGCAGCACATATGTCTGAAAGTGGATATGACACCTAGGGAAGGGAGTGTGCTGGTGAATGGCAACTGCCCGAAGCAGCAGCACAGCTCTTCCACTGCCAAAACAACTCCACCTGCCTCATGCACTTCACATACCATCAGCTGTCCTGGCACCTATCTAGGAAACCCTGTTGGGTCACTTCCGGTCCCATGCTCTTTGAGCCCAGTGGGATGGAATCAAGCAGCTTCAGCACCCACACAAAACTAACATGGAGCTCCTCACTCAAGGCGCTCAAAGCTCCACAGCCAAAGACAAGTTCAGTGCCCAAGCCATTTCCCGCTGCCATGGAAACCAAGTGCTCTGGCAGCACATATGTCTGAAAGTGGATATGACACCTAGGGAAGGGAGTCTGGTGGTGAATGGCAACTGCCCGAAGCAGCAGCACAGCTCTTCCAGTGCCAAAACAACTCCACCTACCTCATGAACTTCACATAACATCAGCTGTTCTGGCACCTATCTAGGAAACCCTGTTGTGTCACTTCCGGTCCCATGCCCATTGAGCCCAGTGGGAGGGAATCAAGCAGCTTCAGCACCCACACAAATCTAACATGGAGCTCCTCACTCAAGGCGCTCAAAACTCCACAGCCAAAGACAAATTCAGTGCCCAAGCCATTTCCCGCTGCCATGGAAACCAAGTGCTCTGGCAGCACATATCTCTGAAAGTGGATATGACACCTAGGGAAGGGAGTGTGCTGGTGAATGGCAACTGCCCGAAGCAGCAGCACAGCTCTTCCACTGCCAAAACAACTCCACCTGCCTCATGCACTTCACATACCATCAGCTGTCCTGGCAGCTATCTAGGAAACCCTGTTGGGTCACTTCCGGTCCCATGCACATTGAGCCCAGTGGGATGGAATCAAGCAGCTTCAGCACCCAAACAAATCTAACATGGTGCTCCTCACTCAAGGCGCTCAAACCTACATGGCGGAAGACAAGTTCAGTGCCCAAGCCATTTCCCACTGCCATGGAAACCAAGTGCTCTGGCAGCACATATCTCTGAAAGTGGATATGACACCTAGGAAAGGGAGTGTGCTGGTGAATGGCAACTGCCCGAAGCAGCAGCACAGCTCTTCCACTGCCAAAACAACTCCACCTGCCTCATGAACTTCACATACCATCAGCTGTCCTGGCAGCTATCTAGGAAACCCTGTTGGGTCACTTCCGGTCCCATGCCCATTGAGCCCAGTGGGATGGAATCAATCAGCTTCAGCACCCACACAAAACGAACATGGAGCTCCTCACTCAAGGCGCTCAAAACTCCACGGCCAAAGACAAGTTCAGTGCCAAAGCCATTTCCCGCTGCCATGGAAACCAAGTGCTCTGGCAGCACATATGTCTGAAAGTGGATATGACACCTAGGGAAGGGAGTGTGGTGGTGAATGGCAACTGCCCGAAGCAGCAGCACAGCTCTTCCACTGCCAAAACAACTCCACCTGCCTCATGAACTTCACGTACCATCAGCTGTCCTGGCAGCTATCTAGGAAACCCTGTTGGGTCACTTAGGTCCCATGCCCATTGAGCCCAGTGGGATGGAATCAAGCAGCTTCAGCACCCACACAAATCTAACATGTAACTCCTCACTCAAGGTGCTCAAAACGTCACGGCCAAAGACAAGTTCAGTGCCCAAGCCATTTCCCGCTGCCATGGAAACCACGTGCTCTGGCAGCACATATGTCTGAAAGTGGATATGACACCTAGGGAAGGGAGTGTGCTGGTGAATGGCAACTGCCCGAAGCAGCAGCACAGCTCTTCCAGTGCCAAAACAACTCCACCTGCCTCATGAACTTCACATACCATCAGCTGTCCTGGCAGCTATCTAGGAAACCCTGTTGGGTCACTTCCGGTCCCATGCCCATTGAGCCCAGTGGGATGGAATCAAGCAGCTTCAGCACCCACACAAAACTAACATGAAGCTCCTCACTCAAGGTGCTCAAAACTCCACGGCCAAAGACAAGTTCAGTGCCCAAGCCATTTCCCGCTGCCATGGAAACCAAGTGCTCTGGCAGCACATATGTCTGAAAGTGGATATGACACCTAGGGAAGGGAGTGTGCTGGTGAATGGCAACTGCCCGAAGCAGCAGCACAGCTCTTCCACTGCCAAAACAACTCCACCTGCCTCATGCACTTCACATACCATCAGCTGTCCTGGCAGCTATCTAGGAAACCCTGTTGGGTCACTTCCGGTCCCACGCCCATTGAGCCCAGTGGGATGGAATCAAGCAGCTTCAGCACCCACACAAAACAAACATGGAGCTCCTCACTCAAGGCGCTCAAAACTCCACGGCCAAAGACAAGTTCAGTGCCCAAGCCATTTCCCGCTGCCATGGAAACCAAGTGCTCTGGCAGCACATATGTCTGAAAGGGGATATGACACCTAGGGAAGGGAGTGTGCTGGTGAATGGCAACTGCCCGAAGCAGAAGCACAGCTCTTCCAGTGCCAAAACAACTCCACCTGCCTCATGCATTTCACATACCATCAGCTGTCCTGGCAGCTATCTAGGAAACCCTGTTGGGTCACTTCCGGTCCCATGCCCATTGAGCCCAGTGGGATGGAATCAAGCAGCTTCAGCACCCACACAAAACGAACATGGAGCTCCTCACTCAAGGCGCTCAAAACTCCACAGCCAAAGACAAGTTCAGTGCCCAAGCCATTTCCCGCTGCCATGGAAACCAAGTGCTCTGGCAGCACATATGTCTGAAAGTGGATATGACACCTAGGGAAGGGAGTGTGCTGGTGAATGGATGCCCGAAGCAGCAGCACAGCTCTTCCACTGCCAAAACAACTCCACCTGCCTCATGAACTTCACATACCATCAACTGTCCTGGCAGCTATCTAGGAAACCCTGTTGGGTCACTTCCGGTCCCATGCCCATTGAGCCCAGTGGGATGGAATCAAGCAGCTTCAGCACCCACACAGATCTAACATGGAGCTCCTCACTCAAGGCGCTCAAAACTCCACGGCCAAAGACAAGTTCAGTGCCCAAGCCATTTCCCGCTGCCATGGAAACCAAGTGCTCTGGCAGCACATATGTCTGAAAGTGGATATGACACCTAGGGAAGGGAGTGTGCTGGTGAATGGCAACTGCCCGAAGTAGCAGCACAGCTCTTCCACTGCCAAAACAACTCCACCTGCCTCATGAACTTCACATACCATCAGCTGTCCTGGCAGCTATCTAGAAAACCCTGTTGGGTCACTTCCGGTTCCATGCCCATTGAGCCCAGTGGGATGGAATCAAGCAGCTTCAGCACCCACACAGATCTAACATGGAGCTCCTCACTCAAGGCGCTCAAAACTACATGGCCAAAGACAAGTTCAGTGCCAAAGCCATTTCCCGCTGCCATGGAAACCAAGTGCTCTGGCAGCACATATCTCTGAAAGTGGATATGACACCTAGGGAAGGGAGTCTGGTGGTGAATGGCAACTGCCCGAAGCAGCAGCACAGCTCTTCCACTGCCAAAACAACTCCACCTGCCTCATGAACTTCACATACCATCAGCTGTCCTGGCAGCTATCTAGGAAACCCTGTTGGGTCACTTCCGGTCCCATGCCCATTGAGCCCAGTGGGAGGGAATCAAGCAGCTTCAGCACCCAAACAAATCTAACATGGAGCTCCTCACTCAAGGCGCTCAAAACTCCACAGCCAAAGACAAATTCAGTGCCCAAGCCATTTCCCGCTGCCATGGAAACCAAGTGCTCTGGCAGCACATATCTCTGAAAGTGGATATGACACCTAGGGAAGGGAGTGTGCTGGTGAATGGCAACTGCCCGAAGCAGCAGCACAGCTCTTCCACTGCCAAAACAACTCCACCTGCCTCATGAACTCCACATACCATCAAATGTCCTGGCAGCTATCTAGGAAACCCTGTTGGGTCACTTCCGGTCCCATGCCCATTGAGCCCAGTGGGATGGAATCAATCAGCTTCAGCACCCACACAAAACGAACATGGAGCTCCTCACTCAAGGCGCTCAAAACTCCACGGCCAAAGACAAGTTCAGTGCCCAAGCCATTTCCCGCTGCCATGGAAACCAAGTGCTCTGGCAGCACATATGTCTGAAAGTGGATATGACACCTAGGGAAGGGAGTGTGGTGGTGAATGGCAACTGCCCGAAGCAGCAGCACAGCTCTTCCACTGCCAAAACTACTCCACCTGCCTCATGAACTTCACATACCATCAGCTGTCCTGGCAGCTATCTAGGAAACCCTGTTGGGTCACTTCCGGTCCCATGCCCATTGAGCCCAGTGGGATGGAATCAAGCAGCTTCAGCACCCACACAAATCTAACATGTAACTCCTCACTCAAGGTGCTCAAAACGTCACGGCCAAAGACAAGTTCAGTGCCCAAGCCATTTCCCGCTGCCATGGAAACCAAGTGCTCTGGCAGCACATATGTGTGAAAGTGGATATGACACCTAGGGAAGGGAGTGTGCTGGTGAATGGCAACTGCCCGAAGCAGCAGCACAGCTCTTCCACTGCCAAAACAACTCCACCTGCCTCATGAACTTCACATACCATCAGCTGTCCTGGCAGCTATCTAGGAAACCCTGTTGGCTCACTTCCGGTCCCATGCCCATTGAGCCCAGTGGGATGGAATCAAGCAGCTTCAGCACCCACAGAAAACTAACATGGAGCTCCTCACTCAAGGTGCTCAAAACTCCACAGCCAAAGACAAGTTCAGTGCCAAAGCCATTTCCCGCTGCCATGGAAACCAAGTGCTCTGGCAGCACATATCTCTGAAAGTGGATATGACACCTAGGGAAGGGAGTGTGCTGGTGAATGGCAACTGCCCGAAGCAGCAGCACAGCTCTTCCACTGCCAAAACAACTCCACCTGCCTCATGCACTTCACATACCATCAGCTGTCCTGGCAGCTATCTAGGAAACCCTGTTGGGTCACTTCCGGTCCCACGCCCATTGAGCCCAGTGGGATGGAATCAAGCAGCTTCAGCACCCACACAAAACAAACATGGAGCTCCTCACTCAAGGCGCTCAAAACTCCACGGACAAAGACAAGTTCAGTGCCCAAGCCATTTCCCGCTGCCATGGAAACCAAGTGCTCTGGCAGCACATATGTCTGAAAGTGGATATGACACCTAGGGAAGGGAGTGTGCTGGTGAATGGCAACTGCCCGAAGCAGAAGCACAGCTCTTCCAGTGCCAAAACAACTCCACCTGCCTCATGCATTTCACATACCATCAGCTGTCCTGGCAGCTCTCTAGGAAACCCTGTTGGGTCACTTCCGGTCCCATGCCCATTGAGCCCAGTGGGATGGAATCAAGCAGCTTCAGCACCCACACAAAACGAACATGGAGCTCCTCACTCAAGGCGCTCAAAACTCCACAGCCAAAGACAAGTTCAGTGCCCAAGCCATTTCCCGCTGCCATGGAAACCAAGTGTTCTGGCAGCACATATGTCTGAAAGTGGATATGACACCTAGGGAAGGGAGTGTGCTGGTGAATGGATGCCCGAAGCAGCAGCACAGCTCTTCCAGTGCCAAAACAACTCCACCTGCCTCATGAACTTCACATACCATCAGCTGTCCTGGCAGCTATCTAGGAAACCCTGTTGGGTCACTTCCGGTCCCATGCCCATTGAGCCCAGTGGGATGGAATCAAGCAGCTTCAGCACCCACACAGATCTAACATGGAGCTCCTCACTCAAGGCGCTCAAAACTCCACGGCCAAAGACAAGTTCAGTGCCCAAGCCATTTCCCGCTGCCATGGAAACCAAGTGCTCTGGCAGCACATATGTCTGAAAGTGGATATGACACCTAGGGAAGGGAGTGTGCTGGTGAATGGCAACTGCCCGAAGTAGCAGCACAGCTCATCCACTGCCAAAACAACTCCACCTGCCTCATGAACTTCACATACCATCAGCTGTCCTGGCAGCTATCTAGAAAACCCTGTTGGGTCACTTCCGGTTCCATGCCCAATGAGCCCAGTGGGATGGAATCAAGCAGCTTCAGCACCCACACAGATCTAACATGGAGCTCCTCACTCAAGGCGCTCAAAACTACATGGCCAAAGACAAGTTCAGTGCCAAAGCCATTTCCCGCTGCCATGGAAACCAAGTGCTCTGGCAGCACATATCTCTGAAAGTGGATATGACACCTAGGGAAGGGAGTCTGGTGGTGAATGGCAACTGCCCGAAGCAGCAGCACAGCTCTTCCACTGCCAAAACAACTCCACCTGCCTCATGAACTTCACATACCATCAGCTGTCCTGGCAGCTATCTAGGAAACCCTGTTGGGTCACTTCCGGTCCCATGCCCATTGAGCCCAGTGGGAGGGAATCAAGCAGCTTCAGCACCCAAACAAATCTAACATGGAGCTCCTCACTCAAGGCGCTCAAAACTCCACAGCCAAAGACAAATTCAGTGCCCAAGCCATTTCCCGCTGCCATGGAAACCAAGTGCTCTGGCAGCACATATCTCTGAAAGTGGATATGACACCTAGGGAAGGGAGTGTGCTGGTGAATGGCAACTGCCCGAAGCAGCAGCACAGCTCTTCCAGTGCCAAAACAACTCCACCTGCCTCATGAACTTCACATACCATCAGCTGTCCTGGCAGCCTTCTAGGAAACCCTGCTGGGACACTTCCGGTCCCATGCCCATTGAGCCCAGTGGGATGGAATCAAGCAGCTTCAGCACCCACACAAAACTAACATGGAGCTCCTCACTCAAGGCGCTCGAAACTCCACGGCCAAAGACAAGTTCAGTGCCCAAGCCATTTCCCGCTGCCATGGAAACCAAGTGCTCTGGCAGCACATATGTCTGAAAGTGGATATGACACCTAGGGAAGGGAGTCTGGTGGTGAATGGCAACTGCCCGAAGCAGCAGCACAGCTCTTCCACTGCCAAAACAACTCCACCTGCCTCATGAACTCCACATACCATCAAATGTCCTGGCAGCTATCTAGGAAACCCTGTTGGGTCACTTCCGGTCCCATGCCCATTGAGCCCAGTGGGATGGAATCAATCAGCTTCAGCACCCACACAAAACGAACATGGAGCTCCTCACTCAAGGCGCTCAAAACTCCACGGCCAAAGACAAGTTCAGTGCCCAAGCCATTTCCCGCTGCCATGGAAACCAAGTGCTCTGGCAGCACATATGTCTGAAAGTGGATATGACACCTAGGGAAGGGAGTGTGGTGGTGAATGGCAACTGCCCGAAGCAGCAGCACAGCTCTTCCACTGCCAAAACTACTCCACCTGCCTCATGAACTTCACATACCATCAGCTGTCCTGGCAGCTATCTAGGAAACCCTGTTGGGTCACTTAGGTCCCATGCCCATTGAGCCCAGTGGGATGGAATCAAGCAGCTTCAGCACCCACACAAATCTAACATGTAACTCCTCACTCAAGGTGCTCAAAACGTCACGGCCAAAGACAAGTTCAGTGCCCAAGCCATTTCCCGCTGCCATGGAAACCAAGTGCTCTGGCAGCACATATGTGTGAAAGTGGATATGACACCTAGGGAAGGGAGTGTGCTGGTGAATGGCAACTGCCCGAAGCAGCAGCACAGCTCTTCCACTGCCAAAACAACTCCACCTGCCTCATGAACTTCACATACCATCAGCTGTCCTGGCAGCTATCTAGGAAACCCTGTTGGCTCACTTCCGGTCCCATGCCCATTGAGCCCAGTGGGATGGAATCAAGCAGCTTCAGCACCCACAGAAAACTAACATGGAGCTCCTCACTCAAGGTGCTCAAAACTCCACAGCCAAAGACAAGTTCAGTGCCAAAGCCATTTCCCGCTGCCATGGAAACCAAGTGCTCTGGCAGCACATATCTCTGAAAGTGGATATGACACCTAGGGAAGGGAGTGTGCTGGTGAATGGCAACTGCCCGAAGTAGCAGCACAGCTCTTCCACTGCCAAAACAACTCCACCTGCCTCATGAACTTCACATACCATCAGCTGTCCTGGCAGCTATCTAGAAAACCCTGTTGGGTCACTTCCGGTTCCATGCCCATTGAGCCCAGTGGGATGGAATCAAGCAGCTTCAGCACCCACACAGATCTAACATGGAGCTCCTCACTCAAGGCGCTCAAAACTACATGGCCAAAGACAAGTTCAGTGCCAAAGCCATTTCCCGCTGCCATGGAAACCAAGTGCTCTGGCAGCACATATCTCTGAAAGTGGATATGACACCTAGGGAAGGGAGTCTGGTGGTGAATGGCAACTGCCCGAAGCAGCAGCACAGCTCTTCCACTGCCAAAACAACTCCACCTGCCTCATGAACTTCACATACCATCAGCTGTCCTGGCAGCTATCTAGGAAACCCTGTTGGGTCACTTCCGGTCCCATGCCCATTGAGCCCAGTGGGAGGGAATCAAGCAGCTTCAGCACCCAAACAAATCTAACATGGAGCTCCTCACTCAAGGCGCTCAAAACTCCACAGCCAAAGACAAATTCAGTGCCCAAGCCATTTCCCGCTGCCATGGAAACCAAGTGCTCTGGCAGCACATATCTCTGAAAGTGGATATGACACCTAGGGAAGGGAGTGTGCTGGTGAATGGCAACTGCCCGAAGCAGCAGCACAGCTCTTCCAGTGCCAAAACAACTCCACCTGCCTCATGAACTTCACATACCATCAGCTGTCCTGGCAGCTATCTAGGAAACCCTGCTGGGACACTTCCGGTCCCATGCCCATTGAGCCCAGTGGGATGGAATCAAGCAGCTTCAGCACCCACACAAAACTAACATGGAGCTCCTCACTCAAGGCGCTCGAAACTCCACGGCCAAAGACAAGTTCAGTGCCCAAGCCATTTCCCGCTGCCATGGAAACCAAGTGCTCTGGCAGCACATATGTCTGAAAGTGGATATGACACCTAGGGAAGGGAGTCTGGTGGTGAATGGCAACTGCCCGAAGCAGCAGCACAGCTCTTCCACTGCCAAAACAACTCCACCTGCCTCATGAACTCCACATACCATCAAATGTCCTGGCAGCTATCTAGGAAACCCTGTTGGGTCACTTCCGGTCCCATGCCCATTGAGCCCAGTGGGATGGAATCAATCAGCTTCAGCACCCACACAAAACGAACATGGAGCTCCTCACTCAAGGCGCTCAAAACTCCACGGCCAAAGACAAGTTCAGTGCCCAAGCCATTTCCCGCTGCCATGGAAACCAAGTGCTCTGGCAGCACATATGTCTGAAAGTGGATATGACACCTAGGGAAGGGAGTGTGGTGGTGAATGGCAACTGCCCGAAGCAGCAGCACAGCTCTTCCACTGCCAAAACTACTCCACCTGCCTCATGAACTTCACATACCATCAGCTGTCCTGGCAGCTATCTAGGAAACCCTGTTGGGTCACTTAGGTCCCATGCCCATTGAGCCCAGTGGGATGGAATCAAGCAGCTTCAGCACCCACACAAATCTAACATGTAACTCCTCACTCAAGGTGCTCAAAACGTCACGGCCAAAGACAAGTTCAGTGCCCAAGCCATTTCCCGCTGCCATGGAAACCAAGTGCTCTGGCAGCACATATGTGTGAAAGTGGATATGACACCTAGGGAAGGGAGTGTGCTGGTGAATGGCAACTGCCCGAAGCAGCAGCACAGCTCTTCCACTGCCAAAACAACTCCACCTGCCTCATGAACTTCACATACCATCAGCTGTCCTGGCAACTATCTAGGAAACCCTGTTGGCTCACTTCCGGTCCCATGCCCATTGAGCCCAGTGGGATGGAATCAAGCAGCTTCAGCACCCACAGAAAACTAACATGGAGCTCCTCACTCAAGGTGCTCAAAACTCCACAGCCAAAGACAAGTTCAGTGCCAAAGCCATTTCCCGCTGCCATGGAAACCAAGTGCTCTGGCAGCACATATCTCTGAAAGTGGATATGACACCTAGGGAAGGGAGTCTGGTGGTGAATGGCAACTGCCCGAAGCAGCAGCACAGCTCTTCCACTGCCAAAACAACTCCACCTGCCTCATGCACTTCACATACCATCAGCTGTCCTGGCAGCTATCTAGGAAACCCTGTTGGGTCACTTCCGGTCCCACGCCCATTGAGCCCAGTGGGATGGAATCAAGCAGCTTCAGCACCCACACAAAACAAACATGGAGCTCCTCACACAAGGCGCTCAAAACTCCACGGACAAAGACAAGTTCAGTGCCCAAGCCATTTCCCGCTGCCATGGAAACCAAGTGCTCTGGCAGCACATATGTCTGAAAGTGGATATGACACCTAGGGAAGGGAGTGTGCTGGTGAATGGCAACTGCCCGAAGCAGAAGCACAGCTCTTCCAGTGCCAAAACAACTCCACCTGCCTCATGCATTTCACATACCATCAGCTGTCCTGGCAGCTCTCTAGGAAACCCTGTTGGGTCACTTAGGTCCCATGCCCATTGAGCCCAGTGGGATGGAATCAAGCAGCTTCAGCACCCACACAAAACGAACATGGAGCTCCTCACTCAAGGCGCTCAAAACTCCACAGCCAAAGACAAGTTCAGTGCCCAAGCCATTTCCCGCTGCCATGGAAACCAAGTGCTCTGGCAGCACATATGTCTGAAAGTGGATATGACACCTAGGGAAGGGAGTGTGCTGGTGAATGGATGCCCGAAGCAGCAGCACAGCTCTTCCAGTGCCAAAACAACTCCACCTGCCTCATGAACTTCACATACCATCAGCTGTCCTGGCAGCTATCTAGGAAACCCTGTTGGGTCACTTCCGGTCCCATGCCCATTGAGCCCAGTGGGATGGAATCAAGCAGCTTCAGCACCCACACAAATCTAACATGTAACTCCTCACTCAAGGTGCTCAAAACGTCACGGCCCAAGACAAGTTCAGTGCCCAAGCCATTTCCCGCTGCCATGGAAACCAAGTGCTCTGGCAGCACATATCTCTGAAAGTGGATATGACACCTAGGGAAGGGAGTCTGGTGGTGAATGGCAACTGCCCGAAGCAGCAGCACAGCTCTTCCACTGCCAAAACAACTCCACCTGCCTCATGCACTTCACATACCATCAGCTGTCCTGGCAGCTATCTAGGAAACCCTGTTGGGTCACTTCCGGTCCCACGCCCATTGAGCCCAGTGGGATGGAATCAAGCAGCTTCAGCACCCACACAAAACAAACATGGAGCTCCTCACTCAAGGCGCTCAAAACTCCACGGCCAAAGACAAGTTCAGTGCCCAAGCCATTTCCCGCTGCCATGGAAACCAAGTGCTCTGGCAGCACATATGTCTGAAAGTGGATATGACACCTAGGGAAGGGAGTATGCTGGTGAATGGCAACTGCCCGAAGCAGCAGCACAGCTCTTCCAGTGCCAAAACAACTCCACCTGCCTCATGCATTTCACATACCATCAGCTGTCCTGGCAGCTCTCTAGGAAACCCTGTTGGGTCACTTCCGGTCCCATGCCCATTGAGCCCAGTGGGATGGAATTAAGCAGCTTCAGCACCCACACAAAACGAACATGGAGCTCCTCACTCAAGGCGCTCAAAACTCCCCGGCCAAAGACAAGTTCAGTGCCCAAGCCATTTCCCGCTGCCATGGAAACCAAGTGCTCTGGCAGCACATATGTGTGAAAGTGGATATGACACCTAGGGAAGGGATTGTGTTGGTGAATGGCAACTGCCCGAAGCAGCAGCACAGCTCTTCCACTGCCAAAACAACTCCGTCTGCCTCATGAACTTCACATACCATCAGCTGTCCTGGCAGCTATCTAGGAAACCCTGTTGGGTCACTTCCGGTCCCATGCCCATTGAGCCCAGTGGGATGGAATCAAGCAGCTTCAGCACCCACACAAAACTAACATGGAGCTCCTCACTCAAGGCGCTCAAAACTCCACAGCCAAAGACAAGTTCAGTGCCCAAGCCATTTCCCGCTGCCATGGAAACCAAGTGCTCTGGCAGCACATATGTCTGAAAGTGGATATGACACCTAGGGAAGGGAGTGTGCTGGTGAATGGCAACTGCCCGAAGCAGCAGCACAGCTCTTCCACTGCCAAAACAACTCCACCTGCCTCATGAACTTCACATACCATCAGCTGTCCTGGCAGCTATCTAGGAAACCCTGTTGGGTCACTTCCGGTCCCATGCCCATTGAGCCCAGTGGGATGGAATCAAGCAGCTTCAGCACCCACACAGATCTAACATGGAGCTCCTCACTCAAGGCGCTCAAAACTCCACGGACAAAGACAAGTTCAGTGCCCAAGCCATTTCCCGCTGCCATGGAAACCAAGTGCTCTGGCAGCACATATCTCTGAAAGTGGATATGACACCTAGGGAAGGGAGTGTGCTGGTGAATGGCAACTGCCCGAAGCAGCAGCACAGCTCTTCCACTGCCAAAACTACTCCACCTGCCTCATGAACTTCACATACCATCAGCTGTCCTGGCAGCTATATAGGTATCCCTGTTGGGTCACTTCAGATCCCATGCCCATTGAGCCCAGTGGGATGGAATCCAGCAGCTTCAGCACCCACACAAATCTAACATGGAGATCCTCACTCAAGACGCACAAAACTCCACAGCCAAAGACAAGTTCAGTGCCCAAGCCATTTCCCGCTGCCATGGAAACCAAGTGCTCTGGCAGCACATATGTCTGAAAGTGGATATGACACCTAGGGAAGGGAGTGTGTTGGTGAATGGCAACTGCCCGAAGCAGCAGCACAGCTCTTCCAGTGCCAAAACAACTCCACCTGCCTCATGCACTTCACATACCATCAGCTGTCCTGGCAGCTATCTAGGAAACCCTGTTGGGTCACTTCCGGTCCCATGCCCATTGAGCCCAGTGGGATGGAATCAAGCAGCTTCAGCACCCACACAAAACGAACATGGAGCTCCTCACTCAAGCGCTCAAATGTACATGGCGGAATACAAGTTCAGTGCCCAAGCCATTTCCCGCTGCCATGGAAACCAAGTGCTCTGGCAGCACATATGTGTGAAAGTGGATATGACACCTAGGGAAGGGAGTGTGTTGGTGAATGGCAACTGCCCGAAGCAGCAGCACAGCTCTTCCACTGCCAAAACAACTCCACCTGCCTCATGAACTTCACATACCATCAGCTGTCCTGGCACCTATCTAGGAAACCCTGTTGGGTCACTTCCGGTCCCATGCCCATTGAGCCCAGTGGGATGGAATCAAGCAGCTTCAGCACCCACACAAAACTAACATGGAGCTCCTCACTCAAGGCGCTCAAAACTCCACAGCCAAAGACAAGTTCAGTGCCCAAGCCATTTCCCGCTGCCATGGAAACCAAGTGCTCTGGCAGCACATATGTCTGAAAGTGGATATGACACCTAGGGAAGGGAGTGTGCTGGTGAATGGCAACTGCCCGAAGCAGCACAGCTCTTCCACTGCCAAAACAACTCCACCTGCCTCATGAACTTCACATACCATCAGCTGTCCTGGCAGCTATCTAGGAAACCCTGTTGGGTCACTTCCGGTCCCATGCCCATTGAGCCCAGTGGGATGGAATCAAGCAGCTTCAGCACCCACAAAAAACGAACATGGAGCTCCTCACTCAAGGCGCACGAAACTCCCCAGCCAAAGACAAGTTCAGTGCCCAAGCCATTTCCCGCTGCCATGGAAACCAAGTGCTCTGGCAGCACATATGTCTGAAAGTGGATATGACACCTAGGGAAGGGAGTGTGCTGGTGAATGCAAACTGCCCGAAGTAGCAGCACAGCTCTTCCACTGCCAAAACAACTCCACCTGCCTCATGAACTTCACATACCATCAGCTGTCCTGGCAGCTATCTAGAAAACCCTGTTGGGTCACTTCCGGTCCCATGCCCATTGAAACCAGTGGGATGGAATCAAGCAGCTTCAGCACCCACACAGATCTAACATGGAGCTCCTCACTCAAGGCGCTCAAAACTACATGGCCAAAGACAAGTTCAGTGCCAAAGCCATTTCCCGCTGCATTGGAAACCAAGTGCTCTGGCAGCACATATCTCTGAAAGTGGATATGACACCTAGGGAAGGGAGTCTGGTGGTGAATGGCAACTGCCCGAAGCAGCAGCACAGCTCTTCCACTGCCAAAACAACTCCACCTGCCTCATGAACTTCACATACCATCAGCTGTCCTGGCAGCTATCTAGGAAACCCTGCTGGGACACTTCCGGTCCCATGCCCATTGAGCCCAGTGGGATGGAATCAAGCAGCTTCAGCACCCACACAAAACTAACATGGAGCTCCTCACTCAAGGCGCTCGAAACTCCACGGCCAAAGACAAGTTCAGTGCCCAAGCCATTTCCCGCTGCCATGGAAACCAAGTGCTCTGGCAGCACATATGTCTGAAAGTGGATATGACACCTAGGGAAGGGAGTGTGTTGGTGAATGGCAACTGCCCGAAGCAGCAGCACAGCTCTTCCACTGCCAAAACAACTCCACCTGCCTCATGCACTTCACATACCATCAGCTGTCCTGGCAGCTATCTAGGAAACCCTGTTGGCTCACTTCCGGTCCCATGCCCATTGAGCCCAGTGGGATGGAATCAAGCAGCTTCAGCACCCACACAGATCTAACATGGAGCTCCTCACTCAAGGCGCTCAAAATTCCACGGCCAAAGACAAGTTCAGTGCCCAAGCCATTTCCCGCTGCCATGGAAACCAAGTGCTCTGGCAGCACATATGTCTGAAAGTGGATATGATACCTAGGGAAGGGAGTGTGCTGGTGAATGGCAACTGCCCGAAGCAGCAGCACAGCTCTTCCAGTGCCAAAACAACTCCACCTGCCTCATGAACTTCACATACCATCAGCTGTCCTGGCAGCTATCTAGGAAACCCTGTTGGGTCACTTTCGGTCCCATGCCCATTGAGCCCAGTGGGATGGAATCAAGCAGCTTCAGCACCCACACAAAACGAGCATGGAGCTCCTCACTCAAGGCGCTCAAAACTTCACAGCCAAAGACAAGTTCAGTGCCCAAGCCATTTCCCGCTGCCATGGAAACCAAGTGCTCTGGCAGCACATATGTCTGAAAGTGGATATGACACCTAGGGAAGGGAGTGTGTTGGTGAATGGCAACTACCCGAAGCAGCAGCACAGCTCTTCCACTGCCAAAACAACTCCACCTGCCTCATGAACTTCACATACCATCAGCTGTCCTGGCAGCTATCTAGGAAACCCTGTTGGCTCACTTCCGGTCCCATGCCCATTGAGCCCAGTGGGATGGAATCAAGCAGCTTCAGCACCCACACAAATATAGCATGGAGCTCCTCACTCAAGGCGCTCAAAACTCCACAGCCAAAGACAAGTTCAGTGCCCAAGCCATTTCCCGCTGCCATGGAAACCAAGTGCTCTGGCAGCACATATGTGTGAAATTGGATATGACACCTAGGGAAGGGAGTGTGCTGGTGAATGGCAACTGCCCGAAGCAGCAGCACAGCTCTTCCACTGCCAAAACAACTCCACCTGCATCATGAACTTCACATACCATCAGCTGTTCTGGCAGCTATCTAGGAAACCCTGTTGGGTCACTTCCGGTCCCATGCCCATTGAGCCCAGTGGGATGGAAACAAGCAGCTTCAGCACCCAAACATATCTAACATGGAGCTCCTCACTCAAGGCGCTCAAATCCCGACAGCCAAAGACAAGTTCAGTGCCCAAGCCATTTCCTGCTGCCATGGAAACCAAGTGCTCTGGCAGCACATATGTCAAAGTGGATATGACACCTAGGGAAGAGAGTGTGTTGCTGAATGGCAACTGTCTGAAGCAGCAGCACAGCTCTTTCAGAGCCAAAACAACTCCACCTGCCTCATGAACTTCACATACCATCAGCTGTCCTGGCAGCTATCTAGGAACCCAAGTTGGGTCACTTCCGGTCCCATGCCCATTGAGCCCAGTGGGATGGAATCAAGCAGCTTCAGCACCCACACAAATATAGCATGGAGCTCCTCACTCAAGGCGCTCAAAATTCCATGGCGGAAGACAAGTTCAGTGCCCAAGCCATTTCCCGCTACCATGGAAACCAAGTGCTCTGGCAGCACATATGTCCGAAAGTGTATATGAGACTTAGGGAAGGGAGTGTGGTGGTGAATGGCAACTGCCCGAAGCAGCAGCACAGCTCTTCCAGTGCCAAAACAACTCCACCTGCCTCATGAACTTCACATACCATCAGCTCTCCTGGCATGTAGGTTGGACACCCTGTTGGGTCACTTCCGGTCCCATGCCCATTGAGCCCAGTGGGATGGAATCAAGCAGCTTCAGCACCCACACAAAACTAACATGGAGCTCTTCACTCCAGTCGCTGAAACGCCCACAGCCAAAGACAAGTTCAGTGCCCAAGCCATTTCCCGCTGCCATGGAAACCAAGTGCTCTGGCAGCACATATGTGTGAAAGTGGATATGACACCTAGGGAAGGGAGTGTGCTGGTGAATGGCAACTGCCCGAAGCAGCAGCACAGCTCTTCCAGTGCCAAAACAACTCCATCTGCCTCATGAACTTCACATACCATCAGCTGTCCTGGCAACTATCTAGGAAACCCTGTTGGGTGACTTCTGGTCCCACACCCATTGAGCCCAGTGGGATGGAATCCAGCAGCTTCAGCACCCACACAAAACGAACATGGAGCTCCTCACTCAAGGCGCTCAAAAGCCCACAGCCAAAGACAAGTTCAGTGCCCAAGCCATTTCCCGCTGCCATGGAAACCAAGTGCTCTGGCAGCACATATGTCTGAAAGTGGATATGACACCTAGGGAAGGGAGTGTGTTGGTGAATGGCAACTGCCCGAAGCAGCAGCACAGCTCTTGACCTGCCAAAACAACTCCACCTGCCTCATGAACTTCACATACCATCAGCTCTCCTGGCATGTATGTTGGACATCCTGGTGAGTCACTTCCGGTCCCATGCCCATTGAGCCCAGTGGGATGGAATCAAGCAGCTTCAGCACCCACACAGATCTAACATGGAGCTCCTCACTCAAGGCGCTCAAAACGCCACAGCCAAAGACAAGTTCAGTACCCAAGCCATTTCCCGCTGCCATGGAAACCAAGTGCTCTGGCAGCACATATGTCTGAAAGTGGATATGACACCTAGGGAAGGGAGTGTGCTGGTGAATGGCAACTGCCCGAAGCAGCAGCACAGCTCTTCCACTGCCAAAACAACTCCACCTGCATCATGAACTTCACATACCATCAGCTGTCCTGGCAGCTATCTAGGAAACCCTGTTGGGTCAATTCCGGTCCCATACCCATTGAGCCCAGTGGGATGGAATCAAGCAGCTTCAGCACCCACACAAAACTAACATGGAGCTCCTCACCCAAGGCGCTCAAAAGCCCACAGCCAAAGACAAGTTCAGTGCCCAAGCCATTTCCCGCTGCCATGGAAACCAAGTGCTCTGGCAGCACATATGTCCGAAAGTGTATATGAGACTTAGGGAAGGGAGTGTGGTGGTGAATGGCAACTGCCCGAAGCAGCAGCACAGCTCTTCCAGTGCCAAAACAACTCCACCTGCCTCATGAACTTCACATACCATCAGCTCTCCTGGCATGTAGGTTGGACACCCTGTTGGGTCACTTCCGGTCCCATGCCCATTGAGCCCAGTGGGATGGAATCAAGCAGCTTCAGCACCCACACAAAACTAACATGGAGCTCCTCACTCCATTCGCTGAAACGCCCACAGCCAAAGACAAGTTCAGTGCCCAAGCCATTTCCCGCTGCCATGGAAACCAAGTGCTCTGGCAGCACATATGTCTGAAAGTGGATATCACACCTAGGGAAGGGAGTGAGCTGGTGAATGGCAACTGCCCGAAGCAGCAGCACAGCTCTTCCAGTGCCAAAACAACTCCACCTGCCTCATGAACTTCACATACCATCAGCTGTCCTGGCAGCTATCTAGGAAACCTTGTTGGGTCATTTCCGGTCCTATGCCCATTGAGCCCAGGGAGATGGAATCAAGCAGCTTGAGCACCCACACAAATCTAACATGGAGCCCCTCACTAAAGGCGCTCAAAATGCCACAGTCAAAGACAAGTCCAGTGCCCAAACCATTTCCCGCTGCCATGGAAACCAAGTGCTCTGGCAGCACATATGTCTGAAAGTGGATATGACACCTAGGGAAGGGAGTGTGCTGGTGAATGGCAACTGCTCGAAGCAGCAGCACAGCTCTTCCACTGCCAAAACAACTCCACCTGCCTCATGAACTTCACATACCATCAGCTGTCCTGGCAGCTATCTAGGAAACCCTGATGGGTCCCTTCCAGTCCCATGCCCATTGAACCCAGTGGGATGGAATCAAGCAGCTTCAGCACCCACACAAAACGAACATGAAGCTCCTCACTCAAGGCGCTCTAAATCCCACAGCCATAGACAAGTTCAGTGGCCAAGCCATTTCCCGCTTCCATGGAAACCAAGTGCTCTGGCAGCACATATGTCTGAAAGTGGATATGACACCTAGGGAAGGGAGTGTGCTGGTGAATGGCAACTGCCCGAAGCAGCAGCACAGCTCTTCCACTGCCAAAACAACTCCACCTGCCTCATGAACTTCACATACCATCAGCTGTCCTGGCAGCTATCTAGGAAACTCTGTTGGGTCACTTCCGGTCTCATGCCCATTGAGCCCAGAGGGATGGAATCAAGCAGCTTCAGCACCCACACAAAACTAACATGGAGCTCCTCACTCAAGGCGCTCAAAATGCCACAGCGATAGACAAGTTCAGTGCCTATACCATTTCCCACTGCCATGGAAACCAAGTGCTCTGGCAGCACATACGTCTGAAAGTGGATATAACACCTAGGGAAGGGAGTGTGAGGGTGAAGGGCAACTGCTCGAAGCAGCAGCACAGCTCTTCCACTGCCAAAACAACTCCACCTGCCTCATGAACTTCACATACCATCAGCTGTCCTGGCAGCTATCTAGAAAACCCTGTTGGGTCATTTTCGGTCCCATGCCCATTGAGCCCAGTGGGATGAAATCAAGCAGCTTGAGCACCCACACAAAACGAACATGGAGCTCCTCACTCTAGGCGCTCAAAACTCCACAGCCAAAGACAAGTTTAGTGCCTATACCATTTCCCACTGCCATGGAAACCAAGTGCTCTGGCAGCACATATGTCTGAAAGTGGATATGACACCTAGGGAAGGGAGTGTGCTGGTGAATGGCAACTGCCCGAAGCAGCAGCACAGCTCTTCCACTGCCAAAACAACTCCACCTGCCTCATGAACTTCACATACCATCAGCTGTCCTGGCAGCTATCTAGGAAACCCTGTTGGGTCACTTCCGGTCCCATGCCCATTGAGCCCAGGGGGATGGAATCAAGCAGCTTGAGCACAGACACAAATCTAACATAGAGCTCCTCACTCAAGGCGCTCAAAACTCCACAGCCAAAGACAAGTTCAGTGCCCAAGCCATTTCCCGCTGCCATGGAAACCAAGTGCTCTGGCAGCACATATGTGTGAAAGTGGATATGACACCTAGGGAAGGGAGTCTGGTGGTGAATGGCAACTGCCCGAAGCAGCAGCACAGCTCTTCCACTGCCAAAACAACTCCACCTGCCTCATGAACTTCACATACCATCAGCTGTCCTGGCAGCTATCTAGGAAACCCTGTTGGGTCACTTCCGGTCCCATGCCCATTGAGCCCAGTGGGATGGAATCAAGCAGCTTCAGCACCCACACAAAACGAACATGGAGCTCCTCACTCAAGACGCTCACAACTCCACGGCCAAAGACAAGTTCAGTGCCGAAGCCATTTCCCGCTGCCATGGAAACCAAGTGCTCTGGCAGCACATATGTCTGAAAGTGGATATGACACCTAGGGAAGGGAGTGTGCTGGTGAATGGCAACTGCCCAAAGCAGCTGCAGCACAGCTCTTCCACTGCCAAAACAACTCCACCTGCCTCATGAACTTCACATACCATCAGCTGTCCTGGCAGCTTCTAAGAAACCCTGTTGGGTCACTTCCGGTCCCATGCCCATTGAGCCCAGTGGGATGGAATCAAGCAGCTTCAGCACCCACACAAAACGAACATGGAGCTCCTCACTCAAGGCGCTCAAAACTCCATGGCCAAAGACAAGTTCAGTGCCCAAGACATTTCCCGCTGCCATGGAAACCAAGTGCTCTGGCAGCACATATGTCTGAAAGTGGATATGACACCTAGGGAAGGGAGTGTGTTGGTGAATGGCAACTGCCCGAAGCAGCAGCACAGCTCTTCCAGTGCCAAAACAACTCCACCTGCCTCATGAACTTCACATACCATCAGCTCTCCTGGCATGTATGTTGGACATCCTGGTGAGTCACTTCCGGTCCCATGCCCATTGAGCCCAGTGGGATGGAATCAAGCAGCTTCAGCACCCACACAGATCTAACATGGAGCTCCTCACTCAAGGCGCTCAAAACGCCACAGCCAAAGACAAGTTCAGTACCCAAGCCATTTCCCGCTGCCATGGAAACCAAGTGCTCTGGCAGCACATATGTCTGAAAGTGGATATGACACCTAGGGAAGGGAGTGTGCTGGTGAATGGCAACTGCCCGAAGCAGCAGCACAGCTCTTCCACTGCCAAAACAACTCCACCTGCATCATGAACTTCACATACCATCAGCTGTCCTGGCAGCTATCTAGGAAACCCTGTTGGGTCAATTCCGGTCCCATACCCATTGAGCCCAGTGGGATGGAATCAAGCAGCTTCAGCACCCACACAAAACTAACATGGAGCTCCTCACCCAAGGCGCTCAAAAGCCCACAGCCAAAGACAAGTTCAGTGCCCAAGCCATTTCCCGCTGCCATGGAAACCAAGTGCTCTGGCAGCACATATGTCCGAAAGTGTATATGAGACTTAGGGAAGGGAGTGTGGTGGTGAATGGCAACTGCCCGAAGCAGCAGCACAGCTCTTCCAGTGCCAAAACAACTCCACCTGCCTCATGAACTTCACATACCATCAGCTCTCCTGGCATGTAGGTTGGACACCCTGTTGGGTCACTTCCGGTCCCATGCCCATTGAGCCCAGTGGGATGGAATCAAGCAGCTTCAGCACCCACACAAAACTAACATGGAGCTCCTCACTCCATTCGCTGAAACGCCCACAGCCAAAGACAAGTTCAGTGCCCAAGCCATTTCCCGCTGCCATGGAAACCAAGTGCTCTGGCAGCACATATGTCTGAAAGTGGATATCACACCTAGGGAAGGGAGTGAGCTGGTGAATGGCAACTGCCCGAAGCAGCAGCACAGCTCTTCCAGTGCCAAAACAACTCCACCTGCCTCATGAACTTCACATACCATCAGCTGTCCTGGCAGCTATCTAGGAAACCTTGTTGGGTCATTTCCGGTCCTATGCCCATTGAGCCCAGGGAGATGGAATCAAGCAGCTTGAGCACCCACACAAATCTAACATGGAGCCCCTCACTAAAGGCGCTCAAAATGCCACAGTCAAAGACAAGTCCAGTGCCCAAACCATTTCCCGCTGCCATGGAAACCAAGTGCTCTGGCAGCACATATGTCTGAAAGTGGATATGACACCTAGGGAAGGGAGTGTGCTGGTGAATGGCAACTGCTCGAAGCAGCAGCACAGCTCTTCCACTGCCAAAACAACTCCACCTGCCTCATGAACTTCACATACCATCAGCTGTCCTGGCAGCTATCTAGGAAACCCTGATGGGTCCCTTCCAGTCCCATGCCCATTGAACCCAGTGGGATGGAATCAAGCAGCTTCAGCACCCACACAAAACGAACATGAAGCTCCTCACTCAAGGCGCTCTAAATCCCACAGCCATAGACAAGTTCAGTGGCCAAGCCATTTCCCGCTTCCATGGAAACCAAGTGCTCTGGCAGCACATATGTCTGAAAGTGGATATGACACCTAGGGAAGGGAGTGTGCTGGTGAATGGCAACTGCCCGAAGCAGCAGCACAGCTCTTCCACTGCCAAAACAACTCCACCTGCCTCATGAACTTCACATACCATCAGCTGTCCTGGCAGCTATCTAGGAAACTCTGTTGGGTCACTTCCGGTCTCATGCCCATTGAGCCCAGAGGGATGGAATCAAGCAGCTTCAGCACCCACACAAAACTAACATGGAGCTCCTCACTCAAGGCGCTCAAAATGCCACAGCGATAGACAAGTTCAGTGCCTATACCATTTCCCACTGCCATGGAAACCAAGTGCTCTGGCAGCACATACGTCTGAAAGTGGATATAACACCTAGGGAAGGGAGTGTGCTGGTGAAGGGCAACTGCCCGAAGCAGCAGCACAGCTCTTCCACTGCCAAAACAACTCCACCTGCCTCATGAACTTCACATACCATCAGCTGTCCTGGCAGCTATCTAGAAAACCCTGTTGGGTCATTTTCGGTCCCATGCCCATTGAGCCCAGTGGGATGAAATCAAGCAGCTTGAGCACCCACACAAAACGAACATGGAGCTCCTCACTCTAGGCGCTCAAAACTCCACAGCCAAAGACAAGTTTAGTGCCTATACCATTTCCCACTGCCATGGAAACCAAGTGCTCTGGCAGCACATATGTCTGAAAGTGGATATGACACCTAGGGAAGGGAGTGTGCTGGTGAATGGCAACTGCCCGAAGTAGCAGCACAGCTCTTCCACTGCCAAAACAACTCCACCTGCCTCATGAACTTCACATACCATCAGCTGTCCTGGCAGCTATCTAGGAAACCCTGTTGGGTCACTTCCGGTCCCATGCCCATTGAGCCCAGGGGGATGGAATCAAGCAGCTTGAGCACAGACACAAATCTAACATAGAGCTCCTCACTCAAGGCGCTCAAAACTCCACAGCCAAAGACAAGTTCAGTGCCCAAGCCATTTCCCGCTGCCATGGAAACCAAGTGCTCTGGCAGCACATATGTGTGAAAGTGGATATGACACCTAGGGAAGGGAGTCTGGTGGTGAATGGCAACTGCCCGAAGCAGCAGCACAGCTCTTCCACTGCCAAAACAACTCCACCTGCCTCATGAACTTCACATACCATCAGCTGTCCTGGCAGCTATCTAGGAAACCCTGTTGGGTCACTTCCGGTCCCATGCCCATTGAGCCCAGTGGGATGGAATCAAGCAGCTTCAGCACCCACACAAAACGAACATGGAGCTCCTCACTCAAGACGCTCACAACTCCACGGCCAAAGACAAGTTCAGTGCCGAAGCCATTTCCCGCTGCCATGGAAACCAAGTGCTCTGGCAGCACATATGTCTGAAAGTGGATATGACACCTAGGGAAGGGAGTGTGCTGGTGAATGGCAACTGCCCAAAGCAGCTGCAGCACAGCTCTTCCACTGCCAAAACAACTCCACCTGCCTCATGAACTTCACATACCATCAGCTGTCCTGGCAGCTTCTAAGAAACCCTGTTGGGTCACTTCCGGTCCCATGCCCATTGAGCCCAGTGGGATGGAATCAAGCAGCTTCAGCACCCACACAAAACGAACATGGAGCTCCTCACTCAAGGCGCTCAAAACTCCATGGCCAAAGACAAGTTCAGTGCCCAAGACATTTCCCGCTGCCATGGAAACCAAGTGCTCTGGCAGCACATATGTCTGAAAGTGGATATGACACCTAGGGAAGGAAGAGTGTTGGTGAGTGGCAACTGCCCAAAGCAGCAGCACAGCTCTTCCAGTGCCAAAACAACGACACCTGCCTCATGAACTTCACATACCATCAGCTGTCCTGGCAGCTTCTAAGAAACCCTGTTGGGTCACTTCCGGTCCCATGCACAATGAGCCCAGTGGGATGGAATCAAGCAGCTTCAGCACCCACACAAAACGAACATGAAGCTCCTCACTCAAGGCGCTCAAAACTCCACGGCCAAAGACAAGTTTAGTGCCCAAGCCATTTCCCGCTGCCATGGAAACCAAGTGCTCTGGCAGCACATATATCTGAAAGTGGATATGACACCTAGGGAAGGGAGTGTGGTGGTGAATGACAACTGCGCGAAGCTGCTGCACAGCTTTTACACTGCCAAAACAACTCCACCTGCGTCATGAACTTCAAATACCATCAGCTGTCCTGGCAGCTATCTAGGAAACCCTGTTGGGTCACTTCCGGCCCCATGCCCATTGAGCCCAGAGGGATGGAATCAAGCAGCTTCAGCACCCACACAAAACGAACATGGAGCTCGTCACTAAAGGCGATAAAAATTAAATGACGAAAGACAAGTTCAGTGCCCTAGCCATTTCCCGCTGCCATGGAAACCAAGTGCTCTGGCAGCACATATGTCTGAAAGTGGATATGACACCTAGGGAAGGGAGTTTGTTTTTGAATGGCAACTGCTCAAAGCAGCCGCATAGCTCTTCCACTGCCAAAACAACTCCACCTGCCTCATGAACTTCACATACCATTAGTTGTCCTGACAGCTATCTAGAAAACCCTGTTGGCTCACTTCCGGTCCCATGCCCATTGAGCCCAGTGGGATAGAATCAAGCAGCTTCAGCACCCACACAAAACGAACATGGAGCTCCTCACTCAAGGCTCTAAAAACACCATGGGCAAAGACAAGTTCAGTGCCGAAGCCATTTCCCGCTGCCATGGAAACCAAGTGCTCTGGCAGCACATATATCTGAAAGTGGATATGACACCTAGGGAACTCTGTGTGGTGGTGAATGGCAACTGCCTGAAGCAGCAGCACAGCTCTTCCACTACCAAAACAACTCCACCTGCCTCATGAACTTCACATACCATTAGTTGTCCTGGCAGCTATCTAGAAAACCCTGTTGGCTCACTTCCGGTCCCATGCCCATTGAGCCCAGTGGGATGGAATCAAGCAGCTTCAGCACCCACACAAAACGAACATGGAGCTCCTCACTCAAGGCGCTAAAAACTCCACGGCCAAAACAAGTTCAGTGCCCAAGCCATTTCCCGCTGACATGGAAACCAAGTGCTCTGGCAGCACATATGTCTGAAAGTGGATATGACACCTAGGGAAGGGAGTGTGCTGGTGAATGGCAACTGCCCGAAGCAGCAGCACAGCTCTTCCACTGCCAAAACAACTCCACCTGCCTCATGAACTTCACATACCATCAGCTGTCCTGGCAGCTATCTAGGAAACCCTGTTGGGTCACTTCCGGTCACATGCCCATTGAGCACAGTTTGATGGAATCAAGCAGCTTCAGCACCCACACAAAACGAACATGGAGCTCCTCACTCAAGGCGCTCAAAACTCCACAGCCAAAGACAAGTTCAGTGTCCAAGCCATTTCCCGCTGCCATGGAAACCAAGTGCTCTGGCAGCACATATGTCTGAAAGTGGATATGACACCTAGGGAAGGGAGTGTGGTGGTGAATGGCAACTGCCTGAAGCAGCAGCACTACTCTTCCAGTGCCAAAACAACTCCACCTGCCTCAGGAACTTCACATACCATCAGCTGTCCTTTCAGCTATCTAGGAAACCCTGTTGGGTCACTTCCGGTCCCATGCCCATTGAGCCCAGTGGGATGGAATCAAGCAGCTTCAGCACCCACACAAAACGAACATGGAGCTCCTCACTCAAGGCTCTAAAAACACCATGGGCAAAGACAAGTTCAGTGCCCAAGCCATTTCCCGCTGCCATGGAAACCAAGTGCTCTGGCAGCACATATGTCTGAAAGTGGATATGACACCTAGGGAACTCTGTGTGGTGGTGAATGGCAACTGCCTGAAGCAGCAGCACAGCTCTTCCACTGCCAAAACAACTCCACCTGCCTCATGAACTTCACATACCATTAGTTGTCCTGGCAGCTATCTAGAAAACTCTGTTGGGTCACTTCCGGTCCCATGCCCATTGAGCCCAGTGGGATGGAATCAAGCAGCTTCAGCACCCACACAAAACTTACATGGAGCTCCTCACTCAAGGCGCTCAAAACTCCTCGGCCAAAGACAAGTTCAGTCCCCAAGCCATTTCCCGCTGCCATGGAAACCAAGTGCTCTGGCAGCACATATGTCTGAAAGTGGATATGACACCTAGGGAAGGGAGTGTGCTGGTGAATGGCAACTGCCCGAAGCAGCAGCACAGCTCTTCCAGTGCCAAAACAGCTCCACCTGCCTCATGAACTTCACATACCATCAGCTGTCCTGGCACCTATCTAGGAAACCGTGTTGGCTCACTTCTGGTCCCATGCACATTGAGCCCAGTGGGATGGAAGCAAGCAGCTTCAGCACCCACACAAAACGAACATGGAGCTCCTCACTCAAGGCGCTAAAAACTCCACGGCTAAAGACAAGTTCAGTGCCCAAGCCATTTCCCGCTGCCATGGAAACCAAGTGCTCTGGCAGCACATATGTCTGAAAGTGAATATGACACCTAGGGAAGGGAATGTGCTGGTGAATGGGAACTGCCCGAAGCAGCAGCACAGCTCTTCCACTGCCAAAACAACTCCACCTGCCTCATGAACTTCACATACCATCAGCTGTCCTGGCAGCTATCTAGGAAACCCTGTTGAGTCACTTCTGGTCCCATGCCCATTGAGGGCAGTGGGATGGAATCAAGCAGCTTCAGCACCCACACAAAACGAACATGGAGCTCCGCACTCAAGGCGCTCAAACCTCCACAGCCAAAGACAAGTTCAGTGCCCAAGCCATTTCCCGCTGCCATGGCAACCAAGTGCTCTGGCAGCACATATGTCTGAAAGTGGATATGACACCTAGGGAAGGGAGTGTGGTGGTGAATGGCAACTGCCCGAAACAGCAGCACAGCTCTTCCACTGCCAAAACAACTCCATCTGCCTCATGAACTTCACATACCATCAGCTGTCCTGGCAGCTATCTAGGAAACCCTGTTGGGTCACTTCCGGTCCCATGCCCATTGAGCCCAGTGGGATGGAATCAAGCAGCTTCAGCACCCACACAAAACGAACATGGAGCTCCTCACTCAAGGCGCTCACAACTCCACAGCCAAAGACAAGTTCAGTGCCCAAGCCATTTCCCGCTGCCATGGAAACCAAGTGCTCTGGCAGCACATATGTCTGAAAGTGGATATGACACCTAGGGAAGGGAGTGTGGTGGTGAATGGCAACTGCCCGAAGCAGCAGCACAGCTCTTCCACTGCCAAAACAACTCCACCTGCCTCATGAACTTCACATACCATCAGCTGTCCTGGCTGCTATCTAGGAACCCTTGTTGGGTCACTTCTGGTCCCATGCCCATTGAGCCCAGTGGGATGGAATCAAGCAGCTTCAGCACCCTCACAAAACGAACATGGAGCTCCTCACGCAAGATGCTCAAAACTGCACGGCCAAAGACAAGTTCAGTGCCCAAGCCATTTCCCGCTGCCATGGAAACCAAGTGCTCTGGCAGCACATATGTCTGAAAGTGGATATGACACCTAAGGAAGGGAGGGTGGTGGTGAATGGCAACTGCCCGAAGCAGCAGCACAGCTCTTCCACTGCCAAAACAACTCCACCTGCCTCATGAACTTCACATACCATCAGCTGTCCTGGCAGCTCTCTAGGAAATCCTGTTGGGTCACTTCTGTTCCCATGCCCATTGAGCCCAGTGGGATGGAATCAAGCAGCTTCAGCACCCACACAAAACTAACATGGAGCTTCTCACTCAAGGTGCTCAAAACTCCACAGCCAAAGACAAGTTCAGTGACCCAAGCCATTTCCCGCTGCCATGGAAACCAAGTGCTCTGGCAGCACATATGTCTGAAAGTGGATATGACACCTAGGGAAGGGAGTCTGCTGGTGAATGGCAACTGCCTGAAGCAGCAGCACAGCTCTTCCACTGCCAAAACAACTCCACCTGCCTCATGAACTTCACATACCATCAGCTGTCCTGGCAGCTATCTAGGAAACCCTGTTGAGTCACTTCTGGTCCTATGCACATTGAGCCCAGTGGGATGGAATCAAGCAGCTTCAGCACCCACACAAATCTAACATGGAGCTCCTAACTCAAGGCGCTCAAAACTCCACAGCCAAAGACAAGTTCAGTGCCCAAGCCATTTCCCGTTGCCATGGAAACCAAGTGCTCTGGCAGCACATATGTCTGAAAGTGGATATGACACCTAGGGAAGGGAGTGTGCTGGTGAATGGCAACTGCCCGAAGCAGCAGCACAGCTCTTCCAGTGCCAAAACAACTCCACCTGCCTCATGAACTTCACATACCATCAGCTGTCCTGGCAGCTATCTAGGAAACCCTGTTGGGTCACTTCCGGTCCCATGCCCATTGAGCCCAGTGGGATGGAATCAAGCAGCTTGAGCAGCCACACAAAAGTAACATGGAGCTCCTCACTCAAGGCGCGCAAAACTCCACAGCCAAAGACAAGTTCAGTGCCCAAGCCATTTCCCGCTGTCATGAAAACTCAAGTGCTCTGGCAGCACATATGTCTGAAAGTGGATATGACACCTAGGGAAGGGAGTGTGGTGGTGAATGGCAACTGCCCGAAGCAGCAGCACAGCTCTTCCACTGCCAAAACCACTCCACCTGCCTCATGAACTTCACATACCATCAGCTGTCCTGGCAGCTATCTAGGAAACCCTGTTGGGTCACTTCCGGTCCCATGCTTTTTGAGCCCAGTGGGATGGAATCAAGCAGCTTCAGCACCCACACAAAACTAACATGGAGGTCCTCACTCAAGGCGCTCCAAACTCCACGGCCAAAGACAAGTTCAGTGCCCAAGGCATTTCCCGCTGCCATGGAAACCAAGTGCTCTGGCAGCACATATGTGTGAAAGTGGATATGACACCTAGGGAAGGGAGTGTGGTGGTGAATGGCAACTGCCCGAAGCAGCAGCACAGCTCTTCCAGTGCCAAAACAACTATACCTGCCTCATGAACTTCACATACCATCAGCTGTCCTGGCAGCTATCTAGGAATCCCTGTTGGGTCACTTCCGGTCCCATGCCCATTGAGCCCAGTGGGATGGAATCAAGCAGCTTCAGCACCCACACAAACGAACATGGAGCTTCTCACTCAAGGCGCTCAAATGTACATAGCCAAAGACAAGTTCAGTGCCCAAGCCATTCCTGCTGCCATGGAAACCAAGTGCTCTGGCAGCACATATGTCTGAAAGTGGATATGACACCTAGGGAAGGGAGTGTGGTGGTGAATGGCAACTGCCCGAAGCAGCAGCACAGCTCTTCCACTGCTAAAACAACTCCACCTGCCTCATAAACTTCACATACCATCAGCTGTCCTGGCAGCTATCTAGGAAACCATGTTGGGTCACTTCCGGTCCCATGCCCTTTGAGCCCAGTGGGATGGAATCAAGCAGCTTCAGCACCCACACAAAACGAACATGGAGCTCCTCACTCAAGGCGCAAAAAACTCCGCAGCCAAAGACAAGTTCAGTGCCCAAGTCATTTCCCGCTGCCATGGAAACCAAGTGCTCTGGCAGCACATATGTCTGAAAGTGGATATGACACCTAGGGATGGGGGTGTGGTTGTGGTGAATGGCAAATGCTCGAAGCAGCAGCACAGCTCTTCCACTGCCAAAACTACTCCACCTGCCTCATGAACTTCACATACCATCAGCTGTCCTGGCAGCTATCTAGGAAACCCTGTTGGGTCACTTCGGGTCCCATGCCCATTGAGCCCAGTGGGATAGAATCAAGCAGCTTGAGCACCCACACAAAATGAACATGGAGCTCCTCACTCAAGGCGCCCAAAATTACATGCGAAAGACAAGTTCAGTGCACAAGCCATTTCCTGCTGCCATGGAAACCAAGTGCCCTGGCAGCACATATGTCTGAAAGTGGATATGACACCTAGGGAAGGGAGTGTGCTGGTGAATGGCAACTGCCCGAAGCAGCAGCACAGCTCTTCCACTGCCAAAACAACTCCACCTGCCTCATGAACTTCACATACCATCAGCTGTCCTGGCAGCTATCTAGGAAACCCTGTTGGGTCACTTCCGGTCCCATGCCCATTGAGCCCAGTGGGATGGAATCAAGCAGCTTGAGCACCCACACAAAACGAACATGGAGCTCCTCACTCAAGGCGCTGAAAACTCCGCAGCCAAAGACAAGTTCAGTGCACAAGCCATTTCCCGCTGCCATGGAAACCAAGTGCTCTGGCAGCACATATGTCTGAAAGTGGATATGACACCTAGGGAAGGGGGTGTGGTTGTGGTGAATGGCAACTGCCCGAAGCAGCAGCACAGCTCTTCCACTGCCAAAACTACTCCACCTGCCTCATGAACTTCACATACCATCAGCTGTCCTGGCAGCTATCTAGGAAACCCTGTTGGGTCACTTCCGGTCCCATGCCCATTGAGCCCAGTGGGATGGAATCAAGCAGCTTCAGCACCCACACAAAACGAACATGGAGCTCCTCACTCAAGGCGCTCAAAAATCCACGGCCAAAGACAACTTCAGTGCCCAAGCCATTTCCCGCTGCCATGGAAACCAAGTGCTCTGGCAGCACATATGTGTGAAAGTGGATATGACACCTTGGGAAGGGAGTGTGGTGGTGAATGGAAACTGCCCGAAGCAGCAGCACAGCTCTTCCAGTGCCAAAACAACTCCACCTGCCTCATGAACTTCACATACCATCAGCTGTCCTGGCAGCTATCTAGGAAACCCTGTTGGGTCACTTCCGGTCCAATGGCCTTGAGCCCAGTGGGATGGAATCAAGCAGCTTCAGCACCCACACAAAACGAACATGGAGCTCCTCACTCAAGGCGCTCAAAACTACATGGCGAAAGACAAGTTCAGTGCCCAAGCCATTTCCCGCTGCCATGGAAACCAAGTGCTCTGGCAGCACATATGTGTGAAAGTGGATATGACACCTAGGGAAGGGAGTGTGCTGGTGAATGGCAACTGCCCCAAGCAGCAGCACAGCTCTTCCACTGCCAAAACAACTCCATCTTCCTCATGAACTTCACATACCATCAGCTGTCCTGGCAGCTATCTAGGAAACCCTGTTGGGTCACTTCCGGTCCCATGCCCATTGAGCCCAGTGGGATGGAATCAAGCAGCTTCAGCACCCACACAAAACGAACATGGAGCTCCTCACTCAAGGTGCTCAAAACTCCACGGCCAAAGACAAGTTCAGTGCCCAAGCCATTTCCTGCTGCCATGGAAACCAAGTGCTCTGGCAGCACATATGTCTGAAAGTGGATATGACACCTAGGGAAGGGAGTGTGCTGGTGAATGGCAACTGCCCGAAGCAGCAGCACAGCTCTTCCACTGCCAAAACAACTCCACCTGCCTCATGAACGTCACATACCATCAGCTGTCCTGGCAGCTATCTAGGAAACCCTGTTGGGTCACTTCCGGTCCCATGCCCATTGAGCCCAGTGGGATGGAATCAAGCAGCTTGAGCACCCACACAAAACGAACATGGAGCTCCTCACTTAAGGCGCTCAAAACTCCACGGCCAAAGACAAGTTCAGTGCCCAAGCCATTTCCTGCTGCCATGGAAACCAAGTGCTCTGGCAGCACATATGTGTGAAAGTGGATATGACACCTAGGGATGGGGGTGTGGTTGTGGTGAATGGCAACTGCCCGAAGCAGCAGCACAGCTCTTCCACTGCCAAAACTACTCCACCTGCCTCATGAACTTCACATACCATCAGCTGTCCTGGCAGCTATCTAGGAAACCCTGTTGGGTCACTTCTGGTCCAATGGCCTTGAGCCCAGTGGGATGGAATCAAGCAGCTTCAGCACCCACACAAAGCTAACATGGAGCTCCTCACTCAAGGCGCTCAAAACTACATGGCGAAAGACAAGTTCAGTGCCCAAGCCATTTCCCGCTGCCATGGAAACCAAGTGCTCTGGCAGCACATAGGTCTGAAAGTGGATATGACACCTAGGGAAGGGAGTGTGCTGGTGCTGAATGGCAACTGCCCGAAGCAGCAGCACAGCTCTTCCACTGCCAAAACAACTCCACCTACCTCATGAACTTCACATACCATCAGCTGTCCTGGCAGCTATCTAGGAAACCCTGTTGGGTCACTTCGGGTCCCTTGCCCATTGAGCTCAGTGTGATGGAATCAAGCAGCTTCAGCACCCACACAAAACGAACATGGAGCTCCTCACTCAAGGCGCTGAAAACTCCACGGCCAAAGACAAGTTCAGTGCCCAAGCCATTTCCCGCTGCCATGGAAACCAAGTGCTCTGGCAGCACATATGTCTGAAAGTGGATATGACACCTAGGGAAGGGAGTGTGCTGGTGAATGGCAACTGCCCGAAGCAGCAGCACAGCTCTTCCACTGCCAAAACAACTCCATCTGCCTCATGAACTTCACATACCATCAGCTGTCCTGGCAGCTATCTAGGAAACCCTGTTGGGTCACTTCCGGTCCCATGCCCATTGAGCCCAGGGGGATGGAATCAAGCAGCTTCAGCACCCACACAAAACAAACATGGAGCTCCTCACTCAAGGCGCTCAAAACTCCACGGCCTAAGACAAGTTCAGTGCCCAAGCTATTTCCCGCTGCCATGGAAACCAAGTGCTCTGGCAGCACATAGGTCTGAAAGTGGATATGACACCTAGGGAAGGGAGTGTGGTGATGAATGGCAACTGCCCGAAGCAGCAGCACAGCTCTTCCACTGCCAAAACAACTCCACCTGCCTCATGAACTTCACATACCATCAGCTGTCCTGGCAGCTATCTAGGAAACCCTGTTGGGTCACTTCCGGTCCCATGCCCATTGAGCCCAGTGGGATGGAATCAAGCAGCTTCAGCACCCACACAAAACGAACATGGAGCTCCTCACTCAAGGCGCTCAAAACTCCACGACCCAAGACAAGTTCAGTGCCCAAGCCATTTCCCGCTGCCATGGAAACCAAGTGCTCTGGCAGCACATATGTCTGAAAGTGGATATGACACCTAGGGAAGGGAGTGTGCTGGTGAATGGCAACTGCCCGAAGCAGCAGCACAGCTCTTCCACTGCCAAAACAACTCCACCTGCCTCATGAACGTCACATACCATCAGCTGTCCTGGCAGCTATCTAGGAAACCCTGTTGGGTCACTTCCGGTCCCATGCCCATTGAGCCCAGTGGGATGGAATCACGCAGCTTGAGCACCCACACAAAACGAACATGGAGCTCCTCACTTAAGGCGCTCAAAACTCCACGGCCAAAGACAAGTTCAGTGCCCAAGCCATTTCCTGCTGCCATGGAAACCAAGTGCTCTGGCAGCACATATGTCTGAAAGTGGATATGACACCTAGGGATGGGGGTGTGGTTGTGGTGAATGGCAACTGCCCGAAGCAGCAGCACAGCTCTTCCACTGCCAAAACTACTCCACCTGCCTCATGAACTTCACATACCATCAGCTGTCCTGGCAGCTATCTAGGAAACCCTGTTGTGTCACTTCCGGTCCCATGCCCATTGAGCCCAGTGGGATGGAATCAAGCAGCTTCAGCACCCACACAAATCGAACATGGAGCTCCTCAGTGAAGGCACTCAAAACTCCACAGCCAAAGACAAGTTCAGTGCCCAAGCCATTTCCCGCTGCCATGGAAACCAAGTGCTCTGGCAGCACATATGTCTGAAAGTGGATATGACACCTAGGGAAGGGAGTGTGGTGGTGAATGGCAACTGCCCGAAGCAGCAGCACAGCTCTTCCAGTGCCAAAACAACTCCACCTGCCTCATGAACTTCACATACCATCAGCTGTCCTGGCAGCTATCTAGGAAACCCTGTTGGGTCACTTCTGGTCCAATGGCCTTGAGCCCAGTGGGATGGAATCAAGCAGCTTCAGCACCCACACAAAACGAACATGGAGCTCCTCACTCAAGGCGCTCAAAACTACATGGCGAAAGACAAGTTCAGTGCCCAAGCCATTTCCCGCTGCCATGGAAACCAAGTGCTCTGGCAGCACATATGTCTGAAAGTGGATATGACACCTAGGGAAGGGAGTGTGCTGGTGCTGAATGGCAACTGCCCGAAGCAGCAGCACAGCTCTTCCACTGCCAAAACAACTCCACCTACCTCATGAACTTCACATACCATCAGCTGTCCTGGCAGCTATCTAGGAAACCCTGTTGGGTCACTTCGGGTCCCTTGCCCATTGAGCTCAGTGGGATGGAATCAAGCAGCTTCAGCACCCACACAAAACGAACATGGAGCTCCTCACTCAAGGCGCTCAAAACTCCACGGCCAAAGACAAGTTCAGTGCCCAAGCCATTTCCCGCTGCCATGGAAACCAAGTGCTCTGGCAGCACATATGTCTGAAAGTGGATATGACACCTAGGGAAGGGAGTGTGCTGGTGAATGGCAACTGCCCGAAGCAGCAGCACAGCTCTTCCACTGCCAAAACAACTCCATCTGCCTCATGAACTTCACATACCATCAGCTGTCCTGGCAGCTATCTAGGAAACCCTGTTGGGTCACTTCCGGTCCCATGCCCATTGAGCCCAGTGGGATGGAATCAAGCAGCTTCAGCACCCACACAAAACGAACATGGAGCTCCTCACTCAAGGCGCTCAAAACTCCACGGCCTAAGACAAGTTCAGTGCCCAAGCTATTTCCCGCTGCCATGGAAACCAAGTGCTCTGGCACCACATAGGTCTGAAAGTGGATATGACACCTAGGGAAGGGAGTGTGGTGATGAATGGCAACTGCCCGAAGCAGCAGCACAGCTCTTCCACTGCCAAAACAACTCCACCTGCCTCATGAACTTCACATACCATCAGCTGTCCTGACAGCTATCTCGGAATCCCTGTTGGGTCACTTCCGGTCCCATGCCCATTGAGCCCAGTGGGATGGAATCAAGCAGCTTGAGCACCCACACAAAACGAACATGGAGCTCCTCACTCAAGGCGCTGAAAACTCCACGGCCAAAGACAAGTTCAGTGCCCAAGCCATTTCCCGCTGCCATGGAAACCAAGTGCTCTGGCAGCACATATGTCTGAAAGTGGATATGACACCTAGGGAAGGGAGTGTGCTGGTGAATGGCAACTGCCCGAAGCAGCAGCACAGCTCTTCCACTGCCAAAACAACTCCACCTGCCTCATGAACTTCACATACCATCAGCTGTCCTGGCAGCTATCTAGGAAACCCTGTTGGGTCACTTCCGGTCCCATGCCCATTGAGCTCAGTGGGATGGAATCATGCAGCTTGAGCACCCACACAAAACGAACATGGAGCTCCTCACTCAAGGCGCTCAAAACTACATGGCGAAAGACAAGTTCAGTGCCCAAGCCATTTCTCGATGCCATGGAAACCAAGTGCTCTGGCAGCACATATGTCTGAAAGTGGATATGACACCTAGGGAAGGGAGTGTGTTGGTGAATGGCAACTGCCCGAAGCAGCAGCACAGCTCTTCCACTGCCAAAACAACTCCACCTGCCTCATGAACTTCACATACCATCAGCTGTCCTGGCAGCTATCTAGGAAACCCTGCTGGGTCACTTCCGGTCCCATGCTCATTGAGCCCAGGGGGATGGAATCAAGCAGCTTCAGCACCCACACAAAACGAACATGGAGCTCCTCACTCAAGGCGCTCAAAACTACATGGCGAAAGACAAGTTCAGTGCCCAAGCCATTTCCCGCTGCCATGGAAACCAAGTGCTCTGGCAGCACAATTGTCTGAAAGTGGATATGACACCTAGGGAAGGGAGTCTGGTGCTGAAAGTCAACTGCCCAAAGCAGCACAACAGCTCTTCCAGTGCCAAAACAACTCCACCTGCCTCATGAACTTCACATACCATCAGCTGTCCTGGCAGCTATCTAGGAAACCCTGTTGGGTCACTTCCGGTCCCATGCCCATTGAGCCCAGTGGGATGGAATCAAGCAGCTTCAGCACCCACACAAAACGAACATGGAGCTCCTCACTCAAGGCGCTCAAAACTACATGGCGAAAGACAAGTTCAGTGCCCAAGCCATTTCCTGCTGCCATGGAAACCAAGTGCTCTGGCAGCACATATGTCTGAAAGTGGATATGACACCTAAGGAAGGGAGTTTGTTGGTGAATGGCAACTGCCCGAAGCAGCAGCACAGCTCTTCCACTGCCAAAACAACTCCACCTGCCTCATGAACTTCACATACCAGCAGCTGTCCTGGCAGCTATCTAGGAAACCCTGTTGGGTCACATCCGGTCCCATGCCCATTGAGCCCAGGGGGATGGAATCAAGCAGCTTCAGCACCCACACAAATCTAACATGGAGCTCCTCACTCAAGGCGCTCAAAACTCCACGGCCAAAGACAAGTTCAGTGACCAAGCTATTTCCCGCTGCCGTGGAAACCAAGTGCTCTGGCAGCACATATGTCTGAAAGTGGATATGACACCTAGGGAAGGGAGTGTGGTGATGAATGGCAACTGCCCGAAGCAGCAGCACAGCTCTTCCACTGCCAAAACAACTCCACCTGCCTCATGAACTTCACATACCATCAGCTGTCCTGGCAGCTATCTAGGAAACCCTGTGGGGTCACTTCTGGTCCCATGCCCATTGAGCCCAGTGGGATGGAATCAAGCAGCTTGAGCACCCACACAAAACGAACATGGAGCTCCTCACTCAAGGCTCTCAAAATTACATGGCGAAAGACAAGTTCAGTGCCCAAGCCATTTCCCTCTGCAAAGGAAACCAAGTGCTCTGGCAGCACATATGTCTGAAAGTGGATATGACACCTAGGGAAGGGAGTGTGCTGGTGAATGGCAACTGCCCGAAGCAGCAGCACAACTCTTCCACTGCCAAAACAACTCCATCTTCCTCATGAACTTCACATACCATCAGCTGTCCTGGCAGCTATCTAGGAAACCCTGTTGGGTCACTTCCGGTCCCATGCCCATTGAGCCCAGTGGGATGGAATCAAGCAGCTTCAGCACCCACACAAAACGAACATGGAGCTCCTCACTCAAGGCGCTCAAAACTCCACGGCCAAAGACAAGTTCAGTGCCCAAGCTATTTCCCGCTGCCATGGAAAAGAAGTGCTGTTTCAGCACATAGGTCTGAAAGTGGATATGACACCTAGGGAAGGGAGTGTGGTGATGAATGGCAACTGCCCGAAGCAGCAGCACAGCTCTTCCACTGCCAAAACAACTCCACCTGCCTCATGAACTTCACATACCATCAGCTGTCCTGGCAGCTATCTCGGAAACCCTGTGGGGTCACTTCCGGTCCCATGCCCATTGAGCCCAGTGGGATGGAATCAAGCAGCTTGAGCACCCACACAAAACGAACATGGAGCTCCTCACTCAAGGCGCTGAAAACTCCACGGCCAAAGACAAGTTCAGTGCCCAAGCCATTTCCCGCTGCCATGGAAACCAAGTGCTCTGGCACCACATAGGTCTGAAAGTGGATATGACACCTAGGGAAGGGAGTGTGCTGGTGAATGGCAACTGCCCGAAGCAGCAGCACAGCTCTTCCACTGCCCAAACAACTCCACCTGCCTCATGAACTTCACATACCATCAGTTGTCCTGGCAGCTATCTAGGAAACCCTGTTGGGTCACTTCCTGTCCCATGCCCATTGAGCCCAGTGGGATGGAATCAAGCAGCTTGAGCACCCACACAAAACTAACATGGAGCTCCTCACTCAAGGCGCTAAAAACTCCGCAGCCAAAGACAAGTTCAGTGCCCATGCCATTTCCCGCTGCCATGGAAACCAAGTGCTCTGGCAGCACATATGTGTGAAAGTGGATATGACACCTAGGGAAGAAAGTGTGGTGATGAATGGCAACTGCCCAAAGCAGCAGCACAGCTCTTCCACTGCCAAAACAACTCCACCTGCCTCATGAACTTCACATACCATCAGCTATCTTGGCAGCTATCTAGGAAACCCTGTTGGGTCACTTCCGGTCCCATGCCCATTGAGCCCAGTGGGATGGAATCAAGCAGCTTCAGCACCCACACAAAACGAACATGGAGCTCCTCACTCAAGGCGCTCAAAACTCCACGGCCAAAGACAAGTTCAGTGCCCAAGCCATTTCCTGCTGCCATGGGCCATTTCCTGCTGCCATGGAAACCAAGTGCTCTGGCAGCACATATGTCTGAAAGTGGATATGACACCTAGGGAAGGGAGTGTGCTGGTGAATGGCAACTGCCCGAAGCAGCAGCACAGCTCTTCCACTGCCAAAACAACTCCACCTGCCTCATGAACTTCACATACCATCAGCTGTCCTGGCAGCTATCTAGGAAACCCTGTTGGGTCACTTCCGGTCCCATGCCCATTGAGCCCAGTGGGATGGAATCATGCAGCTTCAGCACCCACACAAAACGAACATGAAGCTCCTCACTCAAGACGCTGAAAATTCCACGGCCAAAGACAAGTTCAGTGCCCAAGCCATTTCCCGCTGCCATGGAAACCAAGTGCTCTGGCAGCACATATGTGTCTGAAAGTGGATATGACACCTAGGGAAGGGAGTGTGCTGGTGAATGGCAACTGCCCGAAGCAGCAGCACAGCTCTTCCACTGCCAAAACAACTCCACCTGCCTCATGAACTTCACATACCATCAGCTGTCCTGGCAGCTATCTAGGATACCCTGTTGGGTCACTTCCGGTCCCATGCCCATTGAGCCCAGTGGGATGGAATCAAGCAGCTTCAGCACCCACACAAAACGAACATGGAGCTCCTCACTCAAGGCGCTCAAAACTACATGGCGAAAGACAAGTTCAGTGCCCAAGCCATTTCCCGCTGCCATGGAAACCAAGTGCTCTGGCAGCACATATGTCTGAAAGTGGATATGACACCTAGGGAAGGGAGTGTGCTGGTGAATGGCAACTGCCCGAAGCAGCAGCACAGCTCTTCCACTGCCAAAACAACTCCACCTGCCTCATGAACTTCACATAGCATCAGCTGTCCTGGCAGCTATCTAGGAAACCCTGTTGGGTCACTTCCGGTCCCATGCCCATTGAGCCCAGTGGGATGGAATCATGCAGCTTGAGCATCCACACAAAACGAACATGAAGCTCCTCACTCAAGGCGCTGAAAACTCCACGGCCAAAGACAAGTTCAGTGCTTAAGCCATTTCCCGCTGCCATGGAAACCAAGTGCTCTGGCAGCACATATGTCTGAAAGTGGATATGACACCTAGGGAAGGGAGTGTGCTGGTGAATGGCAACTGCCCGAAGCAGCAGCACAGCTCTTCCACTGCCAAAACAACTCCACCTGCCTCATGAACTTCACATACCATCAGCTGTCCTGGCAGCTATCTAGGAAACCCTGTTGGGTCACTTCCGGTCCCATGCCCATTGAGCCCAGTGGGATGGAATCAAGCAGCTTCATCACCCACACAAAACTAACATGGAGCTCCTCACTCAAGGCGCTAAAAACTCCACAGCGAAAGACGAGTTCAGTGCCCAAGCCATTTCCTGCTTCCATGGAAACCAAGTGCTCTGGCAGCACATATGTCTGAAAGTGGATATGACACCTAGGGAAGGGAGTGTGCTGGTGAATGGCAACTGCCTGAAGCATCAGCACAGCTCTTCCACTGCCAAAACAACTCCACCTGCCTCATGAACTTCACATACCATCAGCTGTCCTGGCAGCTATCTAGGAAACCCTGTTGGGTCACTTCCGGTCCCATGCCCATTGCGCCCAGTGGGATGGAATCAAGCAGCTTCAGCACCCACACAAAACGAACATGGAGCTCCTCACTCAAGGCGCTCAAAACTCCACAGCCAAAGACAAGTTCAGTGCCCAAGCCATTTCCCGCTGCCATGGAAACCAAGTGCTCTGGCAGCACATATGTCTGAAAGTGGATATGACACCTAGGGAAGGGAGTGTGCTGGTGAATGGCAACTGCCCGAAGCAGCAGCACAGCTCTTCCAGTGCCAAAACAACTCCCACTGCCTCATGAATTTCACATACCATCAGCTGTCCTGGCCTCTATCTAGGAAACCCTGTTGGGTCACTTCCGGTCCCATGCCCATTGAGCCCAGTGGGATGGAATCAAGCAGCTTCAGCACCCACACAAAACGAACATGGGGCTCCTCATTCAAGGCGCTCAAAACTCCACGGCCAAAGACAAGTTCAGTGCCCAAGCCATTTCCTGCTGCCATGGAAACCAAGTGCTCTGGCAGCACATATGTGTGAAAGTGGATATGACACCTAGGGAAGGGAGTGTGCTGGTGAATGGCAACTGCCCGAAGCAGCAGCACAGCTCTTCCAGTGCCAAAACAACTCCACCTGCCTCATGAACTTCACATACCATCAGCTGTCCTGGCAGCTATCTAGGAAACCCTGTTGGGTCACTTCCGGTCCCATGCCCATTGAGCCCAGTGGGATGGAATCATGCAGCTTGAGCACCCACACAAAACGAACATGGAGCTCCTCACTCAAGGCGCTCAAAACTCCACAGCCAAAGACAAGTTCAGTGCCCAAGCCATTTCCCGCTGCCATGGAAACCAAGTGCTCTGGCAGCACATATGTCTGAAAGTGGATATGACACCTAGTTAATGGAGTGTGCTGGTGAATGGCAACTGCCCGAAGCAGCAACCCAGCTCTTCCACTGTCAAAACAACTCCACCTGCCTCATGAACTTCACATACCATCAGCTGTCCAGGCAGCTATCTAGGAAACCCTGTTGGGTCACTTCCGGTCCCATGCCCATTGAGCCCAGTGGGATGGAATCAAGCAGCTTCAGCACCCACACAAAACGAACATGGAGCTCCTCACTCAAGGCGCTAAAAATTCCACGGCCAAAGACAAGTTCAGTGCCCAAGCCATTTCCCGCTTCCATGGAAACCAAGTGCTCTGGCAGCACATATGTCTGAAAGTGGATATGACACCTAGGGAAGGGAGTGTGCTGGTGAATGGCAACTGCCTGAAGCAGCAGCACAGCTCTTCCACTGCCAAAACAACTCCACCTGCCTCATGAACTTCACATACCATCAGCTGTCCTGGCAGCTATCTAGGAAAACCTGTTGGGTCACTTCCGGTCCCATGCCCATTGAGCCCAGTGGGATGGAATCAAGCAGCTTCAGCACCCACACAAAACGAACATGGAGCTCCTCACTCAAGGCGCTCAAAATTACATGGCCAAAGACAAGTTCAGTGACGAAGCCATTTCCCGCTGCCATGGAAACCAAGTGCTCTGGCAGCACATATGTGTGAAAGTGGATATGACACCTAGGGAAGGGAGTGTGCTGGTGAATGGCAACTGCCCGAAGCAGCACAGCTCTTCCACTGCCAAAACAACTCCCACTGCCTCATGAATTTCACATACCATCAGCTGTCCTGGCAGCTATCTAGGAAACCCTATTGGGTCACTTCCTGTCCCATGCCCATTGAGCCCAGTGGGATGGAATCAAGCAGCTTCAGCACCCACACAAAACGAACATGGAGCTCCACACTCAAGGCGTTCAAAACTACATGGCGAAAGACAAGTTCAGTGCCCAAGCCATTTCCCGCTGCCATGGAAACCAAGTGCTCTGGCAGCACATATGTCTGAAAGTGGATATGACACCTAGGGAAGGGAGTGTGCTGGTGAATGGCAACTGCCCGAAGCAGCAGCACAGCTCTTCCACTGCCAAAACAACTCCAACTGCCTCATGAACTTCACATACCATCAGCTGTCCTGGCAGCTATCTAGGAAACCCTGTTGGGTCACTTCCGGTCCCATGCCCATTGAGCCCAGTGGGATGGAATCATGCAGCTTGACCATCCACACAAAACGAACATAAAGCTCCTCACTCAAGGCGCTGAAAACTCCACGGCCAAAGACAAGTTCAGTGCCTAAGCCATTTCCCGCTGCCATGGAAACCAAGTGCTCTGGCAGCACATATGTCTGAAAGTGGATATGACACCTAGGGAAGGGAGTGTGCTGGTGAATGGCAACTGCCGCAAGCAGCAGCACAGCTCTTCCACTGCCAAAACAACTCCACCTGCCTCATGAACTTCACATACCATCAGCTGTCCTGGCAGCTATCTAGGAAACCCTGTTGGCTCACTTCCGGTCCCATGCCCATTGAGCCCAGTGGGATGGAATCAAGCAGCTTCAGCACCCACACAAAACTAACATGGAGCTCCTCACACAAGGCGGTAAAAATTCCACGGCCAAAGACAAGTTCAGTGCCCAAGCCATTTCCTGCTTCCATGGAAACCAAGTGCTCTGGCAGCACATATGTGTGAAAGTGGATATGACACCTAGGGAAGGGAGTGTGCTGGTGAATGGCAACTGCCTGAAGCAGCAGCACAGCTCTTCCACTGCCAAAACAACTCCACCTGCCTCATGAACTTCACATACCATCAGCTGTCCTGGCCTCTATCTAGGAAACCCTGTTGGGTCACTTCCGGTCCCATGCCCATTGAGCCCAGTGGGATGGAATCAAGCAGCTTCAGCACCCACACAAAACGAACATGGGGCTCCTCATTCAAGGCGCTCAAAACTCCACGGCCAAAGACAAGTTCAGTGCCCAAGCCATTTCCTGCTGCCATGGAAACCAAGTGCTCTGGCAGCACATATGTCTGAAAGTGGATATGACACCTAGGGAAGGGAGTGTGCTGGTGAATGGCAACTGCCCGAAGCAGCAGCACAGCTCTTCCAGTGCCAAAACAACTCCACCTGCCTCATGAACTTCACATACCATCAGCTGTCCTGGCAGCTATCTAGGAAACCCTGTTGGGTCACTTCCGGTCCCATGCCCATTGAGCCCAGTGGGATGGAATCATGCAGCTTGAGCACCCACACAAAACGAACATGGAGCTCCTCACTCAAGGCGCTCAAAACTCCACAGCCAAAGACAAGTTCAGTGCCCAAGCCATTTCCCGCTGCCATGGAAACCAAGTGCTCTGGCAGCACATATGTCTGAAAGTGGATATGACACCTAGTTAATGGAGTGTGCTGGTGAATGGCAACTGCCCGAAGCAGCAACCCAGCTCTTCCACTGTCAAAACAACTCCACCTGCCTCATGAACTTCACATACCATCAGCTGTCCAGGCAGCTATCTAGGAAACCCTGTTGGGTCACTTCCGGTCCCATGCCCATTGAGCCCAGTGGGATGGAATCAAGCAGCTTCAGCACCCACACAAAACGAACATGGAGCTCCTCACTCAAGGCGCTAAAAATTCCACGGCCAAAGACAAGTTCAGTGCCCAAGCCATTTCCCGCTGCCATGGAAACCAAGTGCTCTGGCAGCACATATGTGTGAAAGTGGATATGACACCTAGGGAAGGGAGTGTGCTGGTGAATGGCAACTGCCTGAAGCAGCAGCACAGCTCTTCCAGTGCCAAAACAACTCCACCTGCCTCATGAACTTCACATACCATCAGCTGTCCTGGCAGCTATCTAGGAAACCCTGTTGGGTCACTTCCGGTCCCATGCCCATTGAGCCCAGTGGGATGGAATCAAGCAGCTTCAGCACCCACACAAAACGAACATGGAGCTCCTCACTCAAGGCGCTCAAAATTACATGGCCAAAGACAAGTTCAGTGACGAAGCCATTTCCCGCTGCCATGGAAACCAAGTGCTCTGGCAGCACATATGTGTGAAAGTGGATATGACACCTAGGGAAGGGAGTGTGCTGGTGAATGGCAACTGCCCGAAGCAGCACAGCTCTTCCACTGCCAAAACAACTCCCACTGCCTCATGAATTTCACATACCATCAGCTGTCCTGGCAGCTATCTAGGAAACCCTATTGGGTCACTTCCTGTCCCATGCCCATTGAGCCCAGTGGGATGGAATCAAGCAGCTTCAGCACCCACACAAAACGAACATGGAGCTCCACACTCAAGGCGTTCAAAACTACATGGCGAAAGACAAGTTCAGTGCCCAAGCCATTTCCCGCTGCCATGGAAACCAAGTGCTCTGGCAGCACATATGTCTGAAAGTGGATATGACACCTAGGGAAGGGAGTGTGCTGGTGAATGGCAACTGCCCGAAGCAGCAGCACAGCTCTTCCACTGCCAAAACAACTCCAACTGCCTCATGAACTTCACATACCATCAGCTGTCCTGGCAGCTATCTAGGAAACCCTGTTGGCTCACTTCCGGTCCCATGCCCATTGAGCCCAGTGGGATGGAATCAAGCAGCTTCAGCACCCACACAAAACTAACATGGAGCTCCTCACACAAGGCGGTAAAAATTCCACGGCCAAAGACAAGTTCAGTGCCCAAGCCATTTCCTGCTTCCATGGAAACCAAGTGCTCTGGCAGCACATATGTGTGAAAGTGGATATGACACCTAGGGAAGGGAGTGTGCTGGTGAATGGCAACTGCCTGAAGCAGCAGCACAGCTCTTCCACTGCCAAAACAACTCCACCTGCCTCATGAACTTCACATACCATCAGCTGTCCTGGCAGCTATCTAGGAAACCCTGTTGGGTCACTTCCGGTCCCATGCCCATTGAGTCCAGTGGGATGGAATCAAGCAGCTTCAGCACCCACACAAAACTAAGATGGAGCTCCTCACTCAAGGCGCTCAAAACTCCACGACCCAAGACAAGTTCAGTGCCCAAGCCATTTCCCGCTGCCATGGAAACCAAGTGCTCTGGCAGCACATATGTCTGAAAGTGGATATGACACCTAGGGAAGGGAGTGTGGTGAGGAAAGGCAACTGCCCAAAGCAGCAGCACAGCTCTTCCACTGCCAAAACAACTCCACCTGCCTCATGAACTTCACATACCATCAGCTGTCCTGGCAGCTATCTAGGAAACCCTGTTGGGTCACTTCCGGTCCCATGCCCATTGAGCCCAGTGGGATGGAATCAAGCAGCTTCAGCACCCACACAAAACGAACATGGAGCTCCTCACTCAAGACGCTCAAAACTACATGGCGAAAGACAAGTTCAGTGCCCAAGCCATTTCCCGCTGCCATGGAAACCAAGTGCTCTGGCAGCACATATGTCTGAAAGTGGATATGACACCTAGGGAAGGGAGTGTGCTGGTGAATGGCAACTGCCCGAAGCAGCAGCACAGCTCTTCCACTGCCAAAACAACTCCACCTGCCTCATGAACTTCACATACCATCAGCTGTCCTGGCAGCTATCTAGGAAACCCTGTTGGGTCACTTCCGGTCCCATGCCCATTGAGCCCAGTGGGATGGAATCAAGCAGCTTCAGCACCCACACAAAACGAACATGGAGCTCCTCACTCAAGGCGCTCAAAACTACATGGCGAAAGACAAGTTCAGTGCCCAAGCCATTTCCCGCTGCCATGGAAACCAAGTGCTCTGGCAGCACATAGGTCTGAAAGTGGATATGACACCTAGGGAAGGGAGTGTGCTGGTGCTGAATGGCAACTGCCCGAAGCAGCAGCACAGCTCTTCCACTGCCAAAACAACTCCACCTACCTCATGAACTTCACATACCATCAGCTGTCCTGGCAGCTATCTAGGAAACCCTGTTGGGTCACTTCCGGTCCCATGCCCATTGAGCCCAGTGGGATGGAATCAAGCAGCTTCAGCACCCACACAAAACGAACATGGAGCTCCTCACTCAAGGCGCTCAAAACTCCACGGCCTAAGACAAGTTCAGTGCCCAAGCTATTTCCCGCTGCCATGGAAATCAAGTGCTCTGGCAGCACATAGGTCTGAAAGTGGATATGACACCTAGGGAAGGGAGTGTGGTGATGAATGGCAACTGCCCGAAGCAGCAGCACAGCTCTTCCACTGCCAAAACAACTCCACCTGCCTCATGAACTTCACATACCATCAGCTGTCCTGACAGCTATCTCGCAAACCCTGTGGGGTCACTTCCGGTCCCATGCCCATTGAGCCCAGTGGGATGGAATCAAGCAGCTTGAGCACCCACACAAAACGAACATGGAGCTCCTCAATCAAGGCGCTGAAAACTCCACGGCCAAAGACAAGTTCAGTGCCCAAGCCATTTCCCGCTGCCATGGAAACCAAGTGCTCTGGCAGCACATATGTCTGAAAGTGGATATGACACCTAGGGAAGGGAGTGTGCTGGTGAATGGCAACTGCCCGAAGCAGCAGCACAGCTCTTCCACTGCCAAAACAACTCCCACTGCCTCATGAATTTCACATACCATCAGCTGTCCTGGCCTCTATCTAGGAAACCCTGTTGGGTCACTTCCGGTCCCATGCCCATTGAGCCCAGTGGGATGGAATCAAGCAGCTTCAGCACCCACACAAAACGAACATGGGGCTCCTCATTCAAGGCGCTCAAAACTCCACGGCCAAACTGAAGTTCAGTGCCCAAGCCATTTCCCGCTGCCATGGAAACCAAGTGCTCTGGCAGCACATATGTCTGAAAGTGTATATGACACCTAGGGAAGGGAGTGTGCTGGTGAATGGCAACTGCCCGGAGCAGCAGCACAGCTCTTCCACTGCCAAAACAACTCCACCTGCCTCATGAACTTCACATACCATCAGCTGTCCTGGCAGCTATCTAGGAAACCCTGTTGGGTCACTTCCGGTCCCATGCCCATTGAGCCCAGTGGGATGGAATCAAGCAGCTTCAGCACCCACACAAAACGAACATGGAGCTCCTCACTCAAGGCGCTCAAAACTACATGGCGAAAGACAAGTTCAGTGCCCAAGCCATTTCCCGCTGCCATGGAAACCAAGTGCTCTGGCAGCACATAGGTCTGAAAGTGGATATGACACCTAGGGAAGGGAGTGTGGTGATGTATGGCAACTGCCCGAAGCAGCAGCCCAGCTCTTCCACTGCCAAAACAACTCCACCTGCCTCATGAACTTCACATACCATCAGCTGTCCTGGCAGCTATCTAGGAAACCCTGTTGGGTCACTTCCGGTCCCATGCCCATTGAGCCCAGTGGGATGGAATCAAGCAGCTTCAGCACCCACACAAAACTAAGATGGAGCTCCTCACTCAAGACGCTCAAAACTCCACAGTCAAAGACAAGTTCAGTGCCCAAGCCATTTCCCGCTGCCATGGAAACCAAGTGCTCTGGCAGCACATAGGTCTGAAATTGGATATGACACCTAGGGAAGGGAGTGTGCTGGTGAATGGCAACTGCCCGAAGCAGGAGCACAGCTCTTCCACTGCCAAAACAACTCCAACTGCCTCATGAACTTCACATACCATCAGCTGTCCTGGCAGCTATCTAGGAAACCCTGTTGGCTCACTTCCGGTCCCATGCCCATTGAGCCCAGTGGGATGGAATCAAGCAGCTTCAGCACCCACACAAAACGAACATGGAGCTCCTCACTCAAGACGCTCAAAGCTACACGGCCAAAGACAAGTTCAGTGCCCAAGCCATTTCCCGCTGCCATGGAAACCAAGTGCTCTGGCAGCACATATGTCTGAAAGTGGATATGACACCTAGGGAAGGGAATGTGCTGGTGAAAGGAAACTGCCCGAAGCAGCACAACAGCTCTTCCACTGCCAAAACAACTCCACCTGCCTCATGAACTTCACATACCATCAGCTGTCCTGGCAGCTATCTAGGAAACCCTGTTGGGTCACTTCCGGTCCCATGCCCATTGAGCCCAGTGGGATGGAATCAAGCAGCTTCAGCACCCACACAAAACTAACATGGAGCTCCTCACTCAAGGCGCTCAAAACTCCACAGCGAAAGACAAGTTCAGTGCCCAAGCCATTTCCTACTGCAATGGAAACCAAGTGCTCTGGCAGCACATATGTCTGAAAGTGGATATGACACCTAGGGAAGGGAGTGTGCTGGTGAATGGCAACTGCCCGAAGCAGCAGCACAGCCCTTCCAGTGCCAAAACAACTCCGCCTACCTCATGAACTTCACATACCATCAGCTGTCCTGGCAGCTATCTAGGAAACCCTGTTGGGTCACTTCCGGTCCCATGCCCATTGAGCCCAGTGGGATGGAATCAAGCAGCTTGAGCACCCACACAAAACGAACATGGAGCTCCTCATTCAAGGCGCTCAAAGCTCCACAGACAAAGACAAGTTCAGTGCCCAAGCCATTTCCCGCTGCCATGGAAACCAAGTGCTCTGGCAGCACATATGTCTGAAAGTGGATATGACACCTAGGGAAGGGAGTGTGCTGGTGAATGGCAATTGTCCGAAGCAGCAGCACAGCTCTTCCACTGCCAAAACAACTCCACCTGCCTCATGAATTTCACATACCATCAGCTGTCCTCGCAGCTATCTAGGAAACCCTGTTAGGACACTTACGGTCCCATGCCCATTGAGCCCAGTGGGATGGAATCAAGCAGCTTGAGCACCCACACAAAACGAACATGGAGCTCCTCACTCAAGGCGCTCAAAACTCCACGGCCAAAGACAAGTTCAGTGCCCAAGCCATTTCCCGCTGCCATTTAAACCAAGTGCTCTGGCAGCACATATGTCTGAAAGTGGATATGACACCTAGGGAAGGGAGTGTGTTGGTGAATGGCAACTGCCCGAAGCAGCACAACAGCTCTTCCACTGCCAAAACAACTCCACCTGCCTCATGAACTTCACATACCATCAGCTGTCCTGGCAGCTATCTAGGAAACCCTGTTGGGTCACTTCCAGTCCCATGCCCATTGAGCCCAGTGGGATGGAATCAAGCAGCTTGAGCATCCACACAAAACGAACATGGAGCTCCTCACTCAAGACGCTCAAAACTACATGGCGAAAGACAAGTTCAGTGCCCAAGCCATTTCCCGGTGCCATGGAAACCAAGTGCTCTGGCAGCACATATGTGTCTGAAAGTGGATATGACACCTAGGGAAGGGAGTGTGCTGGTGAATGGCAACTGCCCGAAGCAGCAGCACAGCTCTTCCACTGCCAAAACAACTCCACCTGCCTCATGAACTTCACATACCATCAGCTGTCCTGGCAGCTATCTAGGAAACCCTGTTGGGTCACTTCCGGTCCCATGCCCATTGAGCCCAGTGGGATGGAATCAAGCAGCTTGAGCACCCACACAAAACGAACATGGAGCTCCTCACTCAAGGCGCTAAAAACTCCATGGCCAAAGACAAGTTCAGTGCCCATGCCATTTCCCGCTGCCATGGAAACCAAGTGCTCTGGCAGCACATATGTGTGAAAGTGGATATGACACCTAGGGAAGGGAGTGTGGTGATGTATGGCAACTGCCCGAAGCAGCAGCACAGCTCTTCCACTGCCAAAACAACTCCACCTGCCTCATGAACTTCACATACCATCAGCTGTCCTGGCAGCTATCTTGGAAACCCTGTTGGGTCACTTCCGGTCCCATGCCCATTGAGCCCAGTGGGATGGAATCAAGCAGCTTCAGCACCCACACAAAACTAAGATGGAGCTCCTCACACAAGACGCTCAAAACTCCACAGCCAAAGACGAGTTCAGTGCCCAAGCCATTTCCCGCTGCCATGGAAACCAAGTGCTCTGGCAGCACATATGTCTGAAAATGGATATGACACCTAGGGAAGGGAGTGTGCTGGTGAATGGCAACTGCCCGAAGCAGCAGCACAGCTCTTCCACTGCCAAAACAACTCCAACTGCCTCATGAACTTCACATACCATCAGCTGTCCTGGCAGCTATCTAGGAAACCCTGTTGGGTAACTTCCGGTCCCATGCCCATTGAGCCCAGTGGGATGGAATCAAGCAGCTTCAGCACCCACACAAAACGAACATGGAGCTCCTCACTCAAGGCGCTCAAAACTACACGGCCAAAGACAAGTTCAGTGCCCAAGACATTTCCCGCTGCCATGGAAACCAAGTGCTCTGGCAGCACATAGGTCTGAAAGTGGATATGACACCTAGGGAAGGGAGTGTGCTGGTGAATGGCAACTGCCCGAAGCAGCAGCACAGCTCTTCCACTGCCAAAACAACTCCACCTGCCTCATGAACTTCACATACCATCAGCTGTCCTGGCAGCTATCTAGGAAACCCTGTTGGGTCACTTCCGGTCCCATGCCCATTGAGCCCAGTGGGATGGAATCAAGCAGCTTCAGCACCCACACAAAACGAACATGGAGCTCCTCACTCAAGACGCTTAAAAGTCCATGGCCAAATACAAGTTCAGTGCCCAAGCCATTTCCCGCTGCCATGGAAACCAAGTGCTCTGGCAGCACATATGTCTGAAAGTGGATATGACACCTAGGGAAGGGAGTGTGCTGGTGAATGGCAACTGCCCGAAGCAGCACAGCTCTTCCACTGCCAAAACAACTCCACCTGCCTCATGAACTTCACATACCATCAGCTGTCCTGGCAACTATCTAGGAAACCCTGTTGGGTCACTTCCGGTCCCATGCCCATTGAGCCCAGTGGGATGGAATCAAGCAGCTTCAGCACCCACACAAAACGAACATGGAGCTCCTCACTCAAGGCGCTCAAAACTCCACAGCCAAAGACAAGTTCAGTGCCTAAGCCATTTCCCGCTGCCATGGAAACCAAGTGCTCTGGCAGCACATATGTCTGAAAGTGGATATGACACCTAGGGAAGGGAGTGTGCTGGTGAATGGCAACTGCCCGAAGCAGCACAACAGCTCTTCCACTGCCAAAACAACTCCACCTGCCTCATGAACTTCACATACCATCAGCTGTCCTGGCAGCTATCTAGGAAACCCTGTTGGGTCACTTCCGGTCCCATGCCCATTGAGCCCAGTGGGGTGGAATCAAGCAGCTTCAGCACCCACACAAAACGAACATGGAGCTCCTCACTCAAGGCGCTCAAAGCTCCACAGACAAAGACAAGTTCAGTGCCCAAGCCATTTCCCGCTGCCATGGAAACCAAGTGCTCTGGCAGCACATATGTCTGAAAGTGGATATGACACCTAGGGAAGGGAGTGTGCTGGTGAATGGCAATTGTCCGAAGCAGCAGCACAGCTCTTCCACTGCCAAAACAACTCCACCTGCCTCATGAATTTCACATACCATCAGCTGTCCTCGCAGATATCTAGGAAACCCTGTTAGGACACTTACGGTCCCATGCCCATTGAGCCCAGTGGGATGGAATCAAGCAGCTTGAGCACCCACACAAAACGAACATGGAGCTCCTCACTCAAGGCGCTCAAAACTCCACGGCCAAAGACAAGTTCAGTGCCCAAGCCATTTCCTGCTGCTATGGAAACCAAGTGCTCTGGCAGCACATATGTCTGAAAGTGGATATGACACCTAGGGAAGGGAGTGTGTTGGTGAATGGCAACTGCCCGAAGCAGCACAACAGCTCTTCCACTGCCAAAACAACTCCACCTGCCTCATGAACTTCACATACCATCAGCTGTCCTGGCAGCTATCTAGGAAACCCTGTTGGCTCACTTCCGGTCCCATGCCCATTGAGCCCAGTGGGATGGAATCAAGCAGCTTCAGCACCCACACAAAACTAACATGGAGCTCCTCACACAAGGCGGTAAAAATTCCACGGCCAAAGACAAGTTCAGTGCCCAAGCCATTTCCTGCTTCCATGGAAACCAAGTGCTCTGGCAGCACATATGTGTGAAAGTGGATATGACACCTAGGGAAGGGAGTGTGCTGGTGAATGGCAACTGCCTGAAGCAGCAGCACAGCTCTTCCACTGCCAAAACAACTCCACCTGCCTCATGAACTTCACATACCATCAGCTGTCCTGGCCTCTATCTAGGAAACCCTGTTGGGTCACTTCCGGTCCCATGCCCATTGAGCCCAGTGGGATGGAATCAAGCAGCTTCAGCACCCACACAAAACGAACATGGGGCTCCTCATTCAAGGCGCTCAAAACTCCACGGCCAAAGACAAGTTCAGTGCCCAAGCCATTTCCTGCTGCCATGGAAACCAAGTGCTCTGGCAGCACATATGTCTGAAAGTGGATATGACACCTAGGGAAGGGAGTGTGCTGGTGAATGGCAACTGCCCGAAGCAGCAGCACAGCTCTTCCAGTGCCAAAACAACTCCACCTGCCTCATGAACTTCACATACCATCAGCTGTCCTGGCAGCTATCTAGGAAACCCTGTTGGGTCACTTCCGGTCCCATGCCCATTGAGCCCAGTGGGATGGAATCATGCAGCTTGAGCACCCACACAAAACGAACATGGAGCTCCTCACTCAAGGCGCTCAAAACTCCACAGCCAAAGACAAGTTCAGTGCCCAAGCCATTTCCCGCTGCCATGGAAACCAAGTGCTCTGGCAGCACATATGTCTGAAAGTGGATATGACACCTAGTTAATGGAGTGTGCTGGTGAATGGCAACTGCCCGAAGCAGCAACCCAGCTCTTCCACTGTCAAAACAACTCCACCTGCCTCATGAACTTCACATACCATCAGCTGTCCAGGCAGCTATCTAGGAAACCCTGTTGGGTCACTTCCGGTCCCATGCCCATTGAGCCCAGTGGGATGGAATCAAGCAGCTTCAGCACCCACACAAAACGAACATGGAGCTCCTCACTCAAGGCGCTAAAAATTCCACGGCCAAAGACAAGTTCAGTGCCCAAGCCATTTCCCGCTGCCATGGAAACCAAGTGCTCTGGCAGCACATATGTGTGAAAGTGGATATGACACCTAGGGAAGGGAGTGTGCTGGTGAATGGCAACTGCCTGAAGCAGCAGCACAGCTCTTCCACTGCCAAAACAACTCCACCTGCCTCATGAACTTCACATACCATCAGCTGTCCTGGCAGCTATCTAGGAAACCCTGTTGGGTCACTTCCGGTCCCATGCCCATTGAGCCCAGTGGGATGGAATCAAGCAGCTTCAGCACCCACACAAAACGAACATGGAGCTCCTCACTCAAGGCGCTCAAAATTACATGGCCAAAGACAAGTTCAGTGACGAAGCCATTTCCCGCTGCCATGGAAACCAAGTGCTCTGGCAGCACATATGTGTGAAAGTGGATATGACACCTAGGGAAGGGAGTGTGCTGGTGAATGGCAACTGCCCGAAGCAGCACAGCTCTTCCACTGCCAAAACAACTCCCACTGCCTCATGAATTTCACATACCATCAGCTGTCCTGGCAGCTATCTAGGAAACCCTATTGGGTCACTTCCTGTCCCATGCCCATTGAGCCCAGTGGGATGGAATCAAGCAGCTTCAGCACCCACACAAAACGAACATGGAGCTCCACACTCAAGGCGTTCAAAACTACATGGCGAAAGACAAGTTCAGTGCCCAAGCCATTTCCCGCTGCCATGGAAACCAAGTGCTCTGGCAGCACATATGTCTGAAAGTGGATATGACACCTAGGGAAGGGAGTGTGCTGGTGAATGGCAACTGCCCGAAGCAGCAGCACAGCTCTTCCACTGCCAAAACAACTCCAACTGCCTCATGAACTTCACATACCATCAGCTGTCCTGGCAGCTATCTAGGAAACCCTGTTGGCTCACTTCCGGTCCCATGCCCATTGAGCCCAGTGGGATGGAATCAAGCAGCTTCAGCACCCACACAAAACTAACATGGAGCTCCTCACACAAGGCGGTAAAAATTCCACGGCCAAAGACAAGTTCAGTGCCCAAGCCATTTCCTGCTTCCATGGAAACCAAGTGCTCTGGCAGCACATATGTGTGAAAGTGGATATGACACCTAGGGAAGGGAGTGTGCTGGTGAATGGCAACTGCCTGAAGCAGCAGCACAGCTCTTCCACTGCCAAAACAACTCCACCTGCCTCATGAACTTCACATACCATCAGCTGTCCTGGCAGCTATATAGGAAACCCTGTTGGGTCACTTCCGGTCCCATGCCCATTGAGTCCAGTGGGATGGAATCAAGCAGCTTCAGCACCCACACAAAACTAAGATGGAGCTCCTCACTCAAGGCGCTCAAAACTCCACGACCCAAGACAAGTTCAGTGCCCAAGCCATTTCCCGCTGCCATGGAAACCAAGTGCTCTGGCAGCACATATGTCTGAAAGTGGATATGACACCTAGGGAAGGGAGTGTGGTGAGGAAAGGCAACTGCCCAAAGCAGCAGCACAGCTCTTCCACTGCCAAAACAACTCCACCTGCCTCATGAACTTCACATACCATCAGCTGTCCTGGCAGCTATCTAGGAAACCCTGTTGGGTCACTTCCGGTCCCATGCCCATTGAGCCCAGTGGGATGGAATCAAGCAGCTTGAGCACCCACACAAAACGAACATGGAGCTCCTCACTCAAGACGCTCAAAACTACATGGCGAAAGACAAGTTCAGTGCCCAAGCCATTTCCCGCTGCCATGGAAACCAAGTGCTCTGGCAGCACATATGTCTGAAAGTGGATATGACACCTAGGGAAGGGAGTGTGCTGGTGAATGGCAACTGCCCGAAGCAGCAGCACAGCTCTTCCACTGCCAAAACAACTCCACCTGCCTCATGAACTTCACATACCATCAGCTGTCCTGGCAGCTATCTAGGAAACCCTGTTGGGTCACTTCCGGTCCCATGCCCATTGAGCCCAGTGGGATGGAATCAAGCAGCTTCAGCACCCACACAAAACGAACATGGAGCTCCTCACTCAAGGCGCTCAAAACTACATGGCGAAAGACAAGTTCAGTGCCCAAGCCATTTCCCGCTGCCATGGAAACCAAGTGCTCTGGCAGCACATAGGTCTGAAAGTGGATATGACACCTAGGGAAGGGAGTGTGCTGGTGCTGAATGGCAACTGCCCGAAGCAGCAGCACAGCTCTTCCACTGCCAAAACAACTCCACCTACCTCATGAACTTCACATACCATCAGCTGTCCTGGCAGCTATCTAGGAAACCCTGTTGGGTCACTTCCGGTCCCATGCCCATTGAGCCCAGTGGGATGGAATCAAGCAGCTTCAGCACCCACACAAAACGAACATGGAGCTCCTCACTCAAGGCGCTCAAAACTCCACGGCCTAAGACAAGTTCAGTGCCCAAGCTATTTCCCGCTGCCATGGAAATCAAGTGCTCTGGCAGCACATAGGTCTGAAAGTGGATATGACACCTAGGGAAGGGAGTGTGGTGATGAATGGCAACTGCCCGAAGCAGCAGCACAGCTCTTCCACTGCCAAAACAACTCCACCTGCCTCATGAACTTCACATACCATCAGCTGTCCTGACAGCTATCTCGCAAACCCTGTGGGGTCACTTCCGGTCCCATGCCCATTGAGCCCAGTGGGATGGAATCAAGCAGCTTGAGCACCCACACAAAACGAACATGGAGCTCCTCAATCAAGGCGCTGAAAACTCCACGGCCAAAGACAAGTTCAGTGCCCAAGCCATTTCCCGCTGCCATGGAAACCAAGTGCTCTGGCAGCACATATGTCTGAAAGTGGATATGACACCTAGGGAAGGGAGTGTGCTGGTGAATGGCAACTGCCCGAAGCAGCAGCACAGCTCTTCCACTGCCAAAACAACTCCCACTGCCTCATGAATTTCACATACCATCAGCTGTCCTGGCCTCTATCTAGGAAACCCTGTTGGGTCACTTCCGGTCCCATGCCCATTGAGCCCAGTGGGATGGAATCAAGCAGCTTCAGCACCCACACAAAACGAACATGGGGCTCCTCATTCAAGGCGCTCAAAACTCCACGGCCAAACTGAAGTTCAGTGCCCAAGCCATTTCCCGCTGCCATGGAAACCAAGTGCTCTGGCAGCACATATGTCTGAAAGTGTATATGACACCTAGGGAAGGGAGTGTGCTGGTGAATGGCAACTGCCCGGAGCAGCAGCACAGCTCTTCCACTGCCAAAACAACTCCACCTGCCTCATGAACTTCACATACCATCAGCTGTCCTGGCAGCTATCTAGGAAACCCTGTTGGGTCACTTCCGGTCCCATGCCCATTGAGCCCAGTGGGATGGAATCAAGCAGCTTCAGCACCCACACAAAACGAACATGGAGCTCCTCACTCAAGGCGCTCAAAACTACATGGCGAAAGACAAGTTCAGTGCCCAAGCCATTTCCCGCTGCCATGGAAACCAAGTGCTCTGGCAGCACATAGGTCTGAAAGTGGATATGACACCTAGGGAAGGGAGTGTGGTGATGTATGGCAACTGCCCGAAGCAGCAGCCCAGCTCTTCCACTGCCAAAACAACTCCACCTGCCTCATGAACTTCACATACCATCAGCTGTCCTGGCAGCTATCTAGGAAACCCTGTTGGGTCACTTCCGGTCCCATGCCCATTGAGCCCAGTGGGATGGAATCAAGCAGCTTCAGCACCCACACAAAACTAAGATGGAGCTCCTCACTCAAGACGCTCAAAACTCCACAGTCAAAGACAAGTTCAGTGCCCAAGCCATTTCCCGCTGCCATGGAAACCAAGTGCTCTGGCAGCACATAGGTCTGAAATTGGATATGACACCTAGGGAAGGGAGTGTGCTGGTGAATGGCAACTGCCCGAAGCAGGAGCACAGCTCTTCCACTGCCAAAACAACTCCAACTGCCTCATGAACTTCACATACCATCAGCTGTCCTGGCAGCTATCTAGGAAACCCTGTTGGCTCACTTCCGGTCCCATGCCCATTGAGCCCAGTGGGATGGAATCAAGCAGCTTCAGCACCCACACAAAACGAACATGGAGCTCCTCACTCAAGACGCTCAAAGCTACACGGCCAAAGACAAGTTCAGTGCCCAAGCCATTTCCCGCTGCCATGGAAACCAAGTGCTCTGGCAGCACATATGTCTGAAAGTGGATATGACACCTAGGGAAGGGAATGTGCTGGTGAAAGGAAACTGCCCGAAGCAGCACAACAGCTCTTCCACTGCCAAAACAACTCCACCTGCCTCATGAACTTCACATACCATCAGCTGTCCTGGCAGCTATCTAGGAAACCCTGTTGGGTCACTTCCGGTCCCATGCCCATTGAGCCCAGTGGGATGGAATCAAGCAGCTTCAGCACCCACACAAAACTAACATGGAGCTCCTCACTCAAGGCGCTCAAAACTCCACAGCGAAAGACAAGTTCAGTGCCCAAGCCATTTCCTACTGCAATGGAAACCAAGTGCTCTGGCAGCACATATGTCTGAAAGTGGATATGACACCTAGGGAAGGGAGTGTGCTGGTGAATGGCAACTGCCCGAAGCAGCAGCACAGCCCTTCCAGTGCCAAAACAACTCCGCCTACCTCATGAACTTCACATACCATCAGCTGTCCTGGCAGCTATCTAGGAAACCCTGTTGGGTCACTTCCGGTCCCATGCCCATTGAGCCCAGTGGGATGGAATCAAGCAGCTTGAGCACCCACACAAAACGAACATGGAGCTCCTCATTCAAGGCGCTCAAAGCTCCACAGACAAAGACAAGTTCAGTGCCCAAGCCATTTCCCGCTGCCATGGAAACCAAGTGCTCTGGCAGCACATATGTCTGAAAGTGGATATGACACCTAGGGAAGGGAGTGTGCTGGTGAATGGCAATTGTCCGAAGCAGCAGCACAGCTCTTCCACTGCCAAAACAACTCCACCTGCCTCATGAATTTCACATACCATCAGCTGTCCTCGCAGCTATCTAGGAAACCCTGTTAGGACACTTACGGTCCCATGCCCATTGAGCCCAGTGGGATGGAATCAAGCAGCTTGAGCACCCACACAAAACGAACATGGAGCTCCTCACTCAAGGCGCTCAAAACTCCACGGCCAAAGACAAGTTCAGTGCCCAAGCCATTTCCCGCTGCCATTTAAACCAAGTGCTCTGGCAGCACATATGTCTGAAAGTGGATATGACACCTAGGGAAGGGAGTGTGTTGGTGAATGGCAACTGCCCGAAGCAGCACAACAGCTCTTCCACTGCCAAAACAACTCCACCTGCCTCATGAACTTCACATACCATCAGCTGTCCTGGCAGCTATCTAGGAAACCCTGTTGGGTCACTTCCAGTCCCATGCCCATTGAGCCCAGTGGGATGGAATCAAGCAGCTTGAGCATCCACACAAAACGAACATGGAGCTCCTCACTCAAGACGCTCAAAACTACATGGCGAAAGACAAGTTCAGTGCCCAAGCCATTTCCCGGTGCCATGGAAACCAAGTGCTCTGGCAGCACATATGTGTCTGAAAGTGGATATGACACCTAGGGAAGGGAGTGTGCTGGTGAATGGCAACTGCCCGAAGCAGCAGCACAGCTCTTCCACTGCCAAAACAACTCCACCTGCCTCATGAACTTCACATACCATCAGCTGTCCTGGCAGCTATCTAGGAAACCCTGTTGGGTCACTTCCGGTCCCATGCCCATTGAGCCCAGTGGGATGGAATCAAGCAGCTTGAGCACCCACACAAAACGAACATGGAGCTCCTCACTCAAGGCGCTAAAAACTCCATGGCCAAAGACAAGTTCAGTGCCCATGCCATTTCCCGCTGCCATGGAAACCAAGTGCTCTGGCAGCACATATGTGTGAAAGTGGATATGACACCTAGGGAAGGGAGTGTGGTGATGTATGGCAACTGCCCGAAGCAGCAGCACAGCTCTTCCACTGCCAAAACAACTCCACCTGCCTCATGAACTTCACATACCATCAGCTGTCCTGGCAGCTATCTTGGAAACCCTGTTGGGTCACTTCCGGTCCCATGCCCATTGAGCCCAGTGGGATGGAATCAAGCAGCTTCAGCACCCACACAAAACTAAGATGGAGCTCCTCACACAAGACGCTCAAAACTCCACAGCCAAAGACGAGTTCAGTGCCCAAGCCATTTCCCGCTGCCATGGAAACCAAGTGCTCTGGCAGCACATATGTCTGAAAATGGATATGACACCTAGGGAAGGGAGTGTGCTGGTGAATGGCAACTGCCCGAAGCAGCAGCACAGCTCTTCCACTGCCAAAACAACTCCAACTGCCTCATGAACTTCACATACCATCAGCTGTCCTGGCAGCTATCTAGGAAACCCTGTTGGGTAACTTCCGGTCCCATGCCCATTGAGCCCAGTGGGATGGAATCAAGCAGCTTCAGCACCCACACAAAACGAACATGGAGCTCCTCACTCAAGGCGCTCAAAACTACACGGCCAAAGACAAGTTCAGTGCCCAAGACATTTCCCGCTGCCATGGAAACCAAGTGCTCTGGCAGCACATAGGTCTGAAAGTGGATATGACACCTAGGGAAGGGAGTGTGCTGGTGAATGGCAACTGCCCGAAGCAGCAGCACAGCTCTTCCACTGCCAAAACAACTCCACCTGCCTCATGAACTTCACATACCATCAGCTGTCCTGGCAGCTATCTAGGAAACCCTGTTGGGTCACTTCCGGTCCCATGCCCATTGAGCCCAGTGGGATGGAATCAAGCAGCTTCAGCACCCACACAAAACGAACATGGAGCTCCTCACTCAAGACGCTTAAAAGTCCATGGCCAAATACAAGTTCAGTGCCCAAGCCATTTCCCGCTGCCATGGAAACCAAGTGCTCTGGCAGCACATATGTCTGAAAGTGGATATGACACCTAGGGAAGGGAGTGTGCTGGTGAATGGCAACTGCCCGAAGCAGCACAGCTCTTCCACTGCCAAAACAACTCCACCTGCCTCATGAACTTCACATACCATCAGCTGTCCTGGCAGCTATCTAGGAAACCCTGTTGGGTCACTTCCGGTCCCATGCCCATTGAGCCCAGTGGGATGGAATCAAGCAGCTTCAGCACCCACACAAAACGAACATGGAGCTCCTCACTCAAGGCGCTCAAAACTCCACAGCCAAAGACAAGTTCAGTGCCTAAGCCATTTCCCGCTGCCATGGAAACCAAGTGCTCTGGCAGCACATATGTCTGAAAGTGGATATGACACCTAGGGAAGGGAGTGTGCTGGTGAATGGCAACTGCCCGAAGCAGCACAACAGCTCTTCCACTGCCAAAACAACTCCACCTGCCTCATGAACTTCACATACCATCAGCTGTCCTGGCAGCTATCTAGGAAACCCTGTTGGGTCACTTCCGGTCCCATGCCCATTGAGCCCAGTGGGGTGGAATCAAGCAGCTTCAGCACCCACACAAAACGAACATGGAGCTCCTCACTCAAGGCGCTCAAAGCTCCACAGACAAAGACAAGTTCAGTGCCCAAGCCATTTCCCGCTGCCATGGAAACCAAGTGCTCTGGCAGCACATATGTCTGAAAGTGGATATGACACCTAGGGAAGGGAGTGTGCTGGTGAATGGCAATTGTCCGAAGCAGCAGCACAGCTCTTCCACTGCCAAAACAACTCCACCTGCCTCATGAATTTCACATACCATCAGCTGTCCTCGCAGATATCTAGGAAACCCTGTTAGGACACTTACGGTCCCATGCCCATTGAGCCCAGTGGGATGGAATCAAGCAGCTTGAGCACCCACACAAAACGAACATGGAGCTCCTCACTCAAGGCGCTCAAAACTCCACGGCCAAAGACAAGTTCAGTGCCCAAGCCATTTCCTGCTGCTATGGAAACCAAGTGCTCTGGCAGCACATATGTCTGAAAGTGGATATGACACCTAGGGAAGGGAGTGTGTTGGTGAATGGCAACTGCCCGAAGCAGCACAACAGCTCTTCCACTGCCAAAACAACTCCACCTGCCTCATGAACTTCACATACCATCAGCTGTCCTGGCAGCTATCTAGGAAACCCTGTTGGGTCACTTCCGGTCCCATGCCCATTGAGCCCAGTGGGATGGAATCAAGCAGCTTGAGCACCCACACAAAACGAACATGGAGCTCCTCACTCAAGACGCTCAAAACTACATGGCGAAAGACAAGGTCAGTGCCCAAGCCATTTCCCGGTGCCATGGAAACCAAGTGCTCTGGCAGCACATATGTGTCTGAAAGTGGATATGACACCTAGGGAAGGGAGTGTGCTGGTGAATGGCAACTGCCCGAAGCAGCAGCACAGCTCTTCCACTGCCAAAACAACTCCACCTGCCTCATGAACTTCACATACCATCAGCTGTCCTGGCAGCTATCTAGGAAACCCTGTTGGGTCACTTCCGGTCCCATGCCCATTGAGCCCAGTGGGATGGAATCAAGCAGCTTCAGCACCCACACAAAACTAAGATGGAGCTCCTCACACAAGACGCTCAAAACTCCACAGCCAAAGACGAGTTCAGTGCCCAAGCCATTTCCCGCTGCCATGGAAACCAAGTGCTCTGGCAGCACATATGTCTGAAAGTGGATATGACACCTAGGGAAGGGAGTGTGCTGGTGAATGGCAACTGCCCGAAGCAGCAGCACAGCTCTTCCAGTGCCAAAACAACTCCACCTGCCTCATGAACTTCACATACCATCAGCTGTCCTGGCAGCTATCTAGGAAACCCTGTTGGGTCACTTCCGGTCCCATGCCCATTGAGCCCAGTGGGATGGAATCAAGCAGCTTCAGCACCCACACAAAACGAACATGGAGCTCCTCACTCAAGGCGCTCAAAACTCCACGGCCAAAGACAAGTTCAGTGCCCAAGACATTTCCCGCTGCCATGGAAACCAAGTGCTCTGGCAGCACATAGGTCTGAAAGTGGATATGACACCTAGGGAAGGGAGTGTGCTGGTGAATGGCAACTGCCCGAAGCAGCAGCACAGCTCTTCCACTGCCAAAACAACTCCACCTGCCTCATGAACTTCACATACCATCAGCTGTCCTGGCAGCTATCTAGGAAACCCTGTTGGGTCACTTCCGGTCCCATGCCCATTGAGCCCAGTGGGATGGAATCAAGCAGCTTCAGCACCCACACAAAACGAACATGGAGCTCCTCACTCAAGACGCCTAAAATTCCTTGGCCAAAGACAAGTTCAGTGCCCAAGCCATTTCCCGCTGCCATGGAAACCAAGTGCTCTGGCAGCACATATGTCTGAAAGTGGATATGACACCTAGGGAAGGGAGTGTGCTGGTGAATGGCAACTGCCCGAAGCAGCACAGCTCTTCCACTGCCAAAACAACTCCACCTGCCTCATGAACTTCACATACCATCAGCTGTCCTGGCAGCTATCTAGGAAACCCTGTTGGGTCACTTCCGGTCCCATGCCCATTGAGCCCAGTGGGATGGAATCAAGCAGCTTCAGCACCCACACAAAACGAACATGGAGCTCCTCACTCAAGGCGCTCAAAACTCCACAGCCAAAGACAAGTTCAGTGCCTAAGCCATTTCCCGCTGCCATGGAAACCAAGTGCTCTGGCAGCACATATGTCTGAAAGTGGATATGACACCTAGGGAAGGGAGTGTGCTGGTGAATGGCAACTGCCCGAAGCAGCACAACAGCTCTTCCACTGCCAAAACAACTCCACCTGCCTCATGAACTTCACATACCATCAGCTGTCCTGGCAGCTATCTAGGAAACCCTGTTGGGTCACTTCCGGTCCCATGCCCATTGAGCCCAGTGGGGTGGAATCAAGCAGCTTCAGCACCCACACAAAACGAACATGGAGCTCCTCACTCAAGGCGCTCAAAGCTCCACAGACAAAGACAAGTTCAGTGCCCAAGCCATTTCCCGCTGCCATGGAAACCAAGTGCTCTGGCAGCACATATATCTGAAAGTGGATATGACACCTAGGGAAGGGAGTGTGCTGGTGAATGGCAACTGCCCGAAGCAGCAGCACAGCTCTTCCACTGCCAAAACAACTCCACCTGCCTCATGAACTTCACATACCATCAGCTGTCCTGGCAGCTATCTAGGAAACCCTGTTGGGTCACTTCCGGTCCCATGCCCATTGAGCCCAGTGGGATGGAATCAAGCAGCTTCAGCACCCACACAAAACGAACATGGAGCTCCTCACTCAAGACGCCTAAAATTCCTTGGCCAAAGACAAGTTCAGTGCCCAAGCCATTTCCCGCTGCCATGGAAACCAAGTGCTCTGGCAGCACATATGTCTGAAAGTGGATATGACACCTAGGGAAAGGAGTGTGCTGGTGAATGGCAACTGCCCGAAGCAGCACAGCTCTTCCACTGCCAAAACAACTCCACCTGCCTCATGAACTTCACATACCATCAGCTGTCCTGGCAGCTATCTAGGAAACCCTGTTGGGTCACTTCCGGTCCCATGCCCATTGAGCCCAGTGGGATGGAATCAAGCAGCTTCAGCACCCACACAAAACGAACATGGAGCTCCTCACTCAAGGCGCTCAAAACTCCACAGCCAAAGACAAGTTCAGTGCCTAAGCCATTTCCCGCTGCCATGGAAACCAAGTGCTCTGGCAGCACATATGTCTGAAAGTGGATATGACACCTAGGGAAGGGAGTGTGCTGGTGAATGGCAACTGCCCGAAGCAGCACAACAGCTCTTCCACTGCCAAAACAACTCCACCTGCCTCATGAACTTCACATACCATCAGCTGTCCTGGCAGCTATCTAGGAAACCCTGTTGGGTCACTTCCGGTCCCATGCCCATTGAGCCCAGTGGGGTGGAATCAAGCAGCTTCAGCACCCACACAAAACGAACATGGAGCTCCTCACTCAAGGCGCTCAAAGCTCCACAGACAAAGACAAGTTCAGTGCCCAAGCCATTTCCCGCTGCCATGGAAACCAAGTGCTCTGGCAGCACATATATCTGAAAGTGGATATGACACCTAGGGAAGGGAGTGTGCTGGTGAATGGCAACTGCCCGAAGCAGCAGCACAGCTCTTCCACTGCCAAAACAACTCCACCTGCCTCATGAACTTCACATACCATCAGCTGTCCTGGCAGCTATCTAGGAAACCCTGTTGGGTCACTTCCGGTCCCATGCCCATTGAGCCCAGTGGGATGGAATCAAGCAGCTTCAGCACCCACACAAAACGAACATGGAGCTCCTCACTCAAGACGCTTAAAATTCCATGGCCAAAGACAAGTTCAGTGCCCAAGCCATTTCCCGCTGCCATGGAAACCAAGTGCTCTGGCAGCACATAGGTCTGAAAGTGGATATGACACCTAGGGAAGGGAGTGTGCTGGTGAATGGCAACTGCCCGAAGCAGCAGCACAGCTCTTCCACTGCCAAAACAACTCCACCTGCCTCATGAACTTCACATACCATCAGCTGTCCTGGCAGCTATCTAGGAAACCCTGTTGGGTCACTTCCGGTCCCATGCCCATTGAGCCCAGTGGGATGGAATCAAGCAGCTTCAGCACCCACACAAAACGAACATGGAGCTCCTCACTCAAGGCGCTCAAAACTCCACAGCCAAAGACAAGTTCAGTGCCCAAGCCATTTCCCGCTGCCATGGAAACCAAGTGCTCTGGCAGCACATATGTCTGAAAGTGGATATGACACCTAGGGAAGGGAGTGTGCTGGTGAATGGCAACTGCCCGAAGCAGCACAACAGCTCTTCCACTGCGAAAACAACTCCACCTGCCTCATGAACTTCACATACCATCAGCTGTCCTGGCAGCTATCTAGGAAACCCTGTTGGGTCACTTCCGGTCCCATGCCCATTGAGCCCAGTGGGATGGAATCAAGCAGCTTCAGCACCCACACAAAACGAACATGGAGCTCCTCACTCAAGACGCTTAAAATTCCATGGCCAAAGACAAGTTCAGTGCCCAAGCCATTTCCCGCTGCCATGGAAACCAAGTGCTCTGGCAGCACATAGGTCTGAAAGTGGATATGACACCTAGGGAAGGGAGTGTGCTGGTGAATGGCAACTGCCCGAAGCAGCAGCACAACAGCTCTTCCACTGCCAAAACAACTCCACCTGCCTCATGAACTTCACATACCATCAGCTGTCCTGGCAGCTATCTAGGAAACCCTGTTGGGTCACTTCCGGTCCCATGCCCATTGAGCCCAGTGGGATGGAATCAAGCAGCTTCAGCACCCACACAAAACGAACATGGAGCTCCTCACTCAAGGCGCTCAAAACTCCACAGCCAAAGACAAGTTCAGTGCCTAAGCCATTTCCCGCTGCCATGGAAACCAAGTGCTCTGGCAGCACATATGTCTGAAAGTGGATATGACACCTAGGGAAGGGAGTGTGCTGGTGAATGGCAACTGCCCGAAGCAGCACAACAGCTCTTCCACTGCCAAAACAACTCCACCTGCCTCATGAACTTCACATACCATCAGCTGTCCTGGCAGCTATCTAGGAAACCCTGTTGGGTCACTTCCGGTCCCATGCCCATTGAGCCCAGTGGGGTGGAATCAAGCAGCTTCAGCACCCACACAAAACGAACATGGAGCTCCTCACTCAAGGCGCTCAAAGCTCCACAGACAAAGACAAGTTCAGTGCCCAAGCCATTTCCCGCTGCCATGGAAACCAAGTGCTCTGGCAGCACATATATCTGAAAGTGGATATGACACCTAGGGAAGGGAGTGTGCTGGTGAATGGCAACTGCCCGAAGCAGCAGCACAGCTCTTCCACTGCCAAAACAACTCCACCTGCCTCATGAACTTCACATACCATCAGCTGTCCTGGCAGCTATCTAGGAAACCCTGTTGGGTCACTTCCGGACCCATGCCCATTGAGCCCAGTGGGATGGAATCAAGCAGCTTCAGCACCCACACAAAACGAACATGGAGCTCCTCACTCAAGGCGCTCAAAACTACATGGCGAAAGACAAGTTCAGTGCCCAAGCCATTTCCCGCTGCCATGGAAGCCAAGTGCTCTGGCAGCACATAGGTCTGAAAGTGGATATGACACCTAGGGAAGGGAGTGTGGTGATGTATGGCAACTGCCCGAAGCAGCAGCCCAGCTCTTCCACTGCCAAAACAACTCCACCTGCCTCATGAACTTCACATACCATCAGCTGTCCTGGCAGCTATCTAGGAAACCCTGTTGGGTCACTTCCGGTCCCATGGCCATTGAGCTCAGTGGGATGGAATCAAGCAGCTTCAGCACCCACACAAAACGAACATGGAGCTCCTCACTCAAGACGCTTAAAACTCCACAGCCAAAGACAAGTTCAGTGCCCAAGCCATTTCCCGCTGCCATGGAAACCAAGTGCTCTGGCAGCACATATGTCTGAAAGTGGATATGACACCTAGGGAAGGGAGTGTGCTGGTGAATGGCAACTGCCCGAAGCAGCACAACAGCTCTTCCACTGCCAAAACAACTCCACCTGCCTCATGAACTTCACATACCATCAGCTGTCCTGGCAGCTATCTAGGAAACCCTGTTGGGTCACTTCCGGTCCCATGCCCATTGAGCCCAGTGGGATGGAATCAAGCAGCTTCAGCACCCACACAAAACAAACATCGAGCTCCTCACTCAAGGCGCTCAAAACTCCACAGCGAAAGACGAGTTCAGTGCCCAAGCCATTTCCCGCTGCCATGGAAACCAAGTGCTCTGGCAGCACATATGTCTGAAAGTGGATATGACACCTAGGGAAGGGAGTGTGCTGGTGAATGGCAACTGCCCGAAGCAGCAGCACAGCTCTTCCACTGCCAAAACAACTCCAACTGCCTCATGAACTTCACATACCATCAGCTGTCCTGGCAGCTATCTAGGAAACCCTGTTGGGTCACTTCCGGTCCCATGCCCATTGAGCCCAGTGGGATGGAATCAAGCAGCTTCAGCACCCACACAAAACGAACATGGAGCTCCTCACTCAAGGCGCTGAAAACTCCACGGCCAAAGACGAGTTCAGTGCCCAAGCCATTTCCCGCTGCCATGGAAACCAAGTGCTCTGGCAGCACATATGTCTGAAAGTGGATATGACACCTAGGGAAGGGAGTGTGCTGGTGAATGGCAACTGCCCGAAGCAGCAGCACAGCTCTTCCACTGCCAAAACAACTCCACCTGCCTCATGAACTTCACATACCATCAGCTGTCCTGGCAGCTATCTAGGAAACCCTGTTGGGTCACTTCCGGTCCCATGCCCATTGAGCCCAGTGGGATGGAATCAAGCAGCTTCAGCACCCACACAAAACGAACATGGAGCTCCTCACTCAAGACGCTTAAAATTCCATGGCCAAAGACAAGTTCAGTGCCCAAGCCATTTCCCGCTGCCATGGAAGCCAAGTGCTCTGGCAGCACATATGTCTGAAAGTGGATATGACACCTAGGGAAGGGAGTGTGCTGGTGAATGGCAACTGCCCGAAGCAGCAGCACAGCTCTTCCACTGCCAAAACAACTCCACCTGCCTCATGAACTTCACATACCATCAGCTGTCCTGGCAGCTATCTAGGAAACCCTGTTGGGTCACTTCCGGTCCCATGCCCATTGAGCCCAGTGGGATGGAATCAAGCAGCTTCAGCACCCACACAAAACGAACATGGAGCTCCTCACTCAAGGCGCTCAAAACTCCACAGCCAAAGACAAGTTCAGTGCCCAAGCCATTTCCCGCTGCCATGGAAACCAAGTGCTCTGGCAGCACATATGTCTGAAAGTGGATATGACACCTAGGGAAGGGAGTGTGCTGGTGAATGGCAACTGCCCGAAGCAGCAGCACAGCTCTTCCACTGCCAAAACAACTCCACCTGCCTCATGAACTTCACATACCATCAGCTGTCCTGGCAGCTATCTAGGAAACCCTGTTGGGTCACTTCCGGACCCATGCCCATTGAGCCCAGTGGGATGGAATCAAGCAGCTTCAGCACCCACACAAAACGAACATGGAGCTCCTCACTCAAGGCGCTCAAAACTACATGGCGAAAGACAAGTTCAGTGCCCAAGCCATTTCCCGCTGCCATGGAAGCCAAGTGCTCTGGCAGCACATAGGTCTGAAAGTGGATATGACACCTAGGGAAGGGAGTGTGGTGATGTATGGCAACTGCCCGAAGCAGCAGCCCAGCTCTTCCACTGCCAAAACAACTCCACCTGCCTCATGAACTTCACATACCATCAGCTGTCCTGGCAGCTATCTAGGAAACCCTGTTGGGTCACTTCCGGTCCCATGCCCATTGAGCCCAGTGGGATGGAATCAAGCAGCTTCAGCACCCACACAAAACGAACATGGAGCTCCTCACTCAAGACGCTTAAAACTCCACAGCCAAAGACAAGTTCAGTGCCCAAGCCATTTCCCGCTGCCATGGAAACCAAGTGCTCTGGCAGCACATATGTCTGAAAGTGGATATGACACCTAGGGAAGGGAGTGTGCTGGTGAATGGCAACTGCCCGAAGCAGCACAACAGCTCTTCCACTGCCAAAACAACTCCACCTGCCTCATGAACTTCACATACCATCAGCTGTCCTGGCAGCTATCTAGGAAACCCTGTTGGGTCACTTCCGGTCCCATGCCCATTGAGCCCAGTGGGATGGAATCAAGCAGCTTCAGCACCCACACAAAACAAACATCGAGCTCCTCACTCAAGGCGCTCAAAACTCCACAGCGAAAGACGAGTTCAGTGCCCAAGCCATTTCCCGCTGCCATGGAAACCAAGTGCTCTGGCAGCACATATGTCTGAAAGTGGATATGACACCTAGGGAAGGGAGTGTGCTGGTGAATGGCAACTGCCCGAAGCAGCAGCACAGCTCTTCCACTGCCAAAACAACTCCAACTGCCTCATGAACTTCACATACCATCAGCTGTCCTGGCAGCTATCTAGGAAACCCTGTTGGGTCACTTCCGGTCCCATGCCCATTGAGCCCAGTGGGATGGAATCAAGCAGCTTCAGCACCCACACAAAACGAACATGGAGCTCCTCACTCAAGGCGCTCAAAACTCCACGGCCAAAGACGAGTTCAGTGCCCAAGACATTTCCCGCTGCCATGGAAACCAAGTGCTCTGGCAGCACATATGTCTGAAAGTGGATATGACACCTAGGGAAGGGAGTGTGCTGGTGAATGGCAACTGCCCGAAGCAGCAGCACAGCTCTTCCACTGCCAAAACAACTCCACCTGCCTCATGAACTTCACATACCATCAGCTGTCCTGGCAGCTATCTAGGAAACCCTGTTGGGTCACTTCCGGTCCCATGCCCATTGAGCCCAGTGGGATGGAATCAAGCAGCTTCAGCACCCACACAAAACGAACATGGAGCTCCTCACTCAAGACGCTTAAAATTCCATGGCCAAAGACAAGTTCAGTGCCCAAGCCATTTCCCGCTGCCATGGAAGCCAAGTGCTCTGGCAGCACATATGTCTGAAAGTGGATATGACACCTAGGGAAGGGAGTGTGCTGGTGAATGGCAACTGCCCGAAGCAGCAGCACAGCTCTTCCACTGCCAAAACAACTCCACCTGCCTCATGAACTTCACATACCATCAGCTGTCCTGGCAGCTATCTAGGAAACCCTGTTGGGTCACTTCCGGTCCCATGCCCATTGAGCCCAGTGGGATGGAATCAAGCAGCTTCAGCACCCACACAAAACGAACATGGAGCTCCTCACTCAAGGCGCTCAAAACTCCACAGCCAAAGACAAGTTCAGTGCCCAAGCCATTTCCCGCTGCCATGGAAACTAAGTGCTCTGGCAGCACATATGTCTGAAAGTGGATATGACACCTAGGGAAGGGAGTGTGCTGGTGAATGGCAACTGCCCGAAGCAGCAGCACAGCTCTTCCACTGCCAAAACAACTCCACCTGCCTCATGAACTTCACATACCATCAGCTGTCCTGGCAGCTATCTAGGAAACCCTGTTGGGTCACTTCCGGTCCCATGCCCATTGAGCCCAGTGGGATATAATCAAGCAGCTTCAGCACCCACACAAAACGAACATGGAGCTCCTCACTCAAGGCGCTCAAAGCTCCACAGACAAAGACAAGTTCAGTGCCCAAGCCATTTCCCGCTGCCATGGAAACCAAGTGCTCTGGCAGCACATATATCTGAAAGTGGATATGACACCTAGGGAAGGGAGTGTGCTGGTGAATGGCAACTGCCCGAAGCAGCAGCACAGCTCTTCCACTGCCAAAACAACTCCACCTGCCTCATGAACTTCACATACCATCAGCTGTCCTGGCAGCTATCTAGGAAACCCTGTTGGGTCACTTCCGGACCCATGCCCATTGAGCCCAGTGGGATGGAATCAAGCAGATTCAGCACCCACACAAAACAAACATCGAGCTCCTCACTCAAGGCGCTCAAAACTCCACAGCGAAAGACGAGTTCAGTGCCCAAGCCATTTCCCGCTGCCATGGAAACCAAGTGCTCTGGCAGCACATATGTCTGAAAGTGGATATGACACCTAGGGAAGGGAGTGTGCTGGTGAATGGCAACTGCCCGAAGCAGCAGCACAGCTCTTCCACTGCCAAAACAACTCCACCTGCCTCATGAACTTCACATACCATCAGCTGTCCTGGCAGCTATCTAGGAAACCCTGTTGGGTCACTTCCGGTCCCATGCCCATTGAGCCCAGTGGGATGGAATCAAGCAGCTTCAGCACCCACACAAAACGAACATGGAGCTCCTCACTCAAGGCGCTCAAAACTCCACAGCCAAAGACAAGTTCAGTGCCTAAGCCATTTCCCGCTGCCATGGAAACCAAGTGCTCTGGCAGCACATATGTCTGAAAGTGGATATGACACCTAGGGAAGGGAGTGTGCTGGTGAATGGCAATTGTCCGAAGCAGCAGCACAGCTCTTCCACTGCCAAAACAACTCCACCTGCCTCATGAATTTCACATACCATCAGCTGTCCTCGCAGCTATCTAGGAAACCCTGTTAGGACACTTACGGTCCCATGCCCATTGAGCCCAGTGGGATGGAATCAAGCAGCTTGAGCACCCACACAAAACGAACATGGAGCTCCTCACTCAAGGCGCTCAAAACTCCACGGCCAAAGACAAGTTCAGTGCCCAAGCCATTTCCTGCTGCTATGGAAACCAAGTGCTCTGGCAGCACATATGTCTGAAAGTGGATATGACACCTAGGGAAGGGAGTGTGTTGGTGAATGGCAACTGCCCGAAGCAGCACAACAGCTCTTCCACTGCCAAAACAACTCCACCTGCCTCATGAACTTCACATACCATCAGCTGTCCTGGCAGCTATCTAGGAAACCCTGTTGGGTCACTTCCGGTCCCATGCCCATTGAGCCCAGTGGGATGGAATCAAGCAGCTTCAGCACCCACACAAAACGAACATGGAGCTCCTCACTCAAGACGCTCAAAACTACATGGCGAAAGACAAGTTCAGTGCCCAAGCCATTTCCCGCTGCCATGGAAACCAAGTGCTCTGGCAGCACATATGTGTCTGAAAGTGGATATGACACCTAGGGAAGGGAGTGTGCTGGTGAATGGCAACTGCCTGAAGCAGCAGCACAGCTCTTCCACTGCCAAAACAACTCCACCTGCCTCATGAACTTCACATACCATCAGCTGTCCTGGCAGCTATCTAGGAAACCCTGTTGGGTCACTTCCGGTCCCATGCCCATTGAGCCCAGTGGGATGGAATCAAGCAGCTTCAGCACCCACACAAAACGAACATGGAGCTCCTCACTCAAGACGCTTAAAATTCCATGGCCAAAGACAAGTTCAGTGCCCAAGCCATTTCCCGCTGCCATGGAAGCCAAGTGCTCTGGCAGCACATATGTCTGAAAGTGGATATGACACCTAGGGAAGGGAGTGTGCTGGTGAATGGCAACTGCCCGAAGCAGCAGCACAGCTCTTCCACTGCCAAAACAACTCCACCTGCCTCATGAACTTCACATACCATCAGCTGTCCTGGCAGCTATCTAGGAAACCCTGTTGGGTCACTTCCGGTCCCATGCCCATTGAGCCCAGTGGGATGGAATCAAGCAGCTTCAGCACCCACACAAAACGAACATGGAGCTCCTCACTCAAGGCGCTCAAAACTCCACAGCCAAAGACAAGTTCAGTGCCCAAGCCATTTCCCGCTGCCATGGAAACCAAGTGCTCTGGCAGCACATATGTCTGAAAGTGGATATGACACCTAGGGAAGGGAGTGTGCTGGTGAATGGCAACTGCCCGAAGCAGCAGCACAGCTCTTCCACTGCCAAAACAACTCCACCTGCCTCATGAACTTCACATACCATCAGCTGTCCTGGCAGCTATCTAGGAAACCCTGTTGGGTCACTTCCGGTCCCATGCCCATTGAGCCCAGTGGGATGGAATCAAGCAGCTTCAGCACCCACACAAAACAAACATCGAGCTCCTCACTCAAGGCGCTCAAAACTCCACAGCGAAAGACGAGTTCAGTGCCCAAGCCATTTCCCGCTGCCATGGAAACCAAGTGCTCTGGCAGCACATATGTCTGAAAGTGGATATGACACCTAGGGAAGGGAGTGTGCTGGTGAATGGCAACTGCCCGAAGTAGCAGCACAGCTCATCCACTGCCAAAACAACTCCACCTGCCTCATGAACTTCACATACCATCAGCTGTCCTGGCAGCTATCTAGGAAACCCTGTTGGGTCACTTCCGGTCCCATGCCCATTGAGCCCAGTGGGATGGAATCAAGCAGCTTCAGCACCCACACAAAACGAACATGGAGCTCCTCACTCAAGGCGCTCAAAACTCCACAGCCAAAGACAAGTTCAGTGCCTAAGCCATTTCCCGCTGCCATGGAAACCAAGTGCTCTGGCAGCACATATGTCTGAAAGTGGATATGACACCTAGGGAAGGGAGTGTGCTGGTGAATGGCAGTTGTCCGAAGCAGCAGCACAGCTCTTCCACTGCCAAAACAACTCCACCTGCCTCATGAATTTCACATACCATCAGCTGTCCTGGCAGCTATCTAGGAAACCCTGTTAGGACACTTACGGTCCCATGCCCATTGAGCCCAGTGGGATGGAATCAAGCAGCTTGAGCACCCACACAAAACGAACATGGAGCTCCTCACTCAAGGCGCTCAAATCTCCACGGCCAAAGACAAGTTCAGTGCCCAAGCCATTTCCTGCTGCTATGGAAACCAAGTGCTCTGGCAGCACATATGTCTGAAAGTGGATATGACACCTAGGGAAGGGAGTGTGTTGGTGAATGGCAACTGCCTGAAGCAGCACAACAGCTCTTCCACTGCCAAAACAACTCCACCTGCCTCATGAACTTCACATACCATCAGCTGTCCTGGCAGCTATCTAGGAAACCCTGTTGGGTCACTTCCGGTCCCATGCCCATTGAGCCCAGTGGGATGGAATCAAGCAGCTTCAGCACCCACACAAAACGAACATGGAGCTCCTCACTCAAGACGCTCAAAACTACATGGCGAAAGACAAGTTCAGTGCCCAAGCCATTTCCCGGTGCCATGGAAACCAAGTGCTCTGGCAGCACATATGTGTCTGAAAGTGGATATGACACCTAGGGAAGGGAGTGTGCTGGTGAATGGCAACTGCCTGAAGCAGCAGCACAGCTCTTCCACTGCCAAAACAACTCCACCTGCCTCATGAACTTCACATACCATCAGCTGTCCTGGCAGCTATCTAGGAAACCCTGTTGGGTCACTTCCGGTCCCATGCCCATTGAGCCCAGTGGGATGGAATCAAGCAGCTTGAGCACCCACACAAAATGAACATGGAGCTCCTCACTCAAGACGCTTAAAATTCCATGGCCAAAGACAAGTTCAGTGCCCAAGCCATTTCCCGCTGCCATGGAAACCAAGTGCTCTGGCAGCACATATGTCTGAAAGTGGATATGACACCTAGGGAAGGGAGTGTGCTGGTGAATGGCAACTGCCCGAAGCAGCAGCACAGCTCTTCCACTGCCAAAACAACTCCACCTGCCTCATGAACTTCACATACCAGCAGCTGTCCTGGCAGCTATCTAGGAAACCCTGTTGGGTCACTTCCGGTCCCATGCCCATTGAGCCCAGTGGGATGGAATCAAGCAGCTTCAGCACCCACACAAAACGAACATGGAGCTCCTCACTCAAGGCGCTCAAAACTCCACAGCCAAAGACAAGTTCAGTGCCTAAGCCATTTCCCGCTGCCATGGAAACCAAGTGCTCTGGCAGCACATATGTCTGAAAGTGGATATGACACCTAGGGAAGGGAGTGTGCTGGTGAATGGCAACTGCCCGAAGCAGCACAACAGCTCTTCCACTGCCAAAACAACTCCAACTGCCTCATGAACTTCACATACCATCAGCTGTCCTGGCAGCTATCTAGGAAACCCTGTTGGGTCACTTCCGGTCCCATGCCCATTGAGCCAAGTGGGGTGGAATCAAGCAGCTTCAGCACCCACACAAAACGAACATGGAGCTCCTCACTCAAGGCGCTCAAAGCTCCACAGACAAAGACAAGTTCAGTGCCCAAGCCATTTCCCGCTGCCATGGAAACCAAGTGCTCTGGCAGCACATATATCTGAAAGTGGATATGACACCTAGGGAAGGGAGTGTGCTGGTGAATGGCAACTGCCCGAAGCAGCAGCACAACAGCTCTTCCACTGCCAAAACAACTCCACCTGCCTCATGAACTTCACATACCATCAGCTGTCCTGGCAGCTATCTAGGAAACCCTGTTGGGTCACTTCCGGTCCCATGCCCATTGAGCCCAGTGGGATGGAATCAAGCAGCTTCAGCACCCACACAAAACGAACATGGAGCTCCTCACTCAAGGCGCTCAAAACTACATGGCGAAAGACAAGTTCAGTGCCCAAGCCATTTCCCGCTGCCATGGAAGCCAAGTGCTCTGGCAGCACATAGGTCTGAAAGTGGATATGACACCTAGGGAAGGGAGTGTGGTGATGTATGGCAACTGCCCGAAGCAGCAGCCCAGCTCTTCCACTGCCAAAACAACTCCACCTGCCTCATGAACTTCACATACCATCAGCTGTCCTGGCAGCTATCTAGGAAACCCTGTTGGGTCACTTCCGGTCCCATGCCCATTGAGCCCAGTGGGATGGAATCAAGCAGCTTCAGCACCCACACAAAACGAACATGGAGCTCCTCACTCAAGACGCTTAAAATTCCATGGCCAAAGACAAGTTCAGTGCCCAAGCCATTTCCCGCTGCCATGGAAACCAAGTGCTCTGGCAGCACATATGTCTGAAAGTGGATATGACACCTAGGGAAGGGAGTGTGCTGGTGAATGGCAACTGCCCGAAGCAGCAGCACAGCTCTTCCACTGCCAAAACAACTCCACCTGCCTCATGAACTTCACATACCATCAGCTGTCCTGGCAGCTATCTAGGAAACCCTGTTGGGTCACTTCCGGTCCCATGCCCATTGAGCCCAGTGGGATATAATCAAGCAGCTTCAGCACCCACACAAAACGAACATGGAGCTCCTCACTCAAGGCGCTCAAAACTCCACAGCCAAAGACAAGTTCAGTGCCCAAGCCATTTCCCGCTGCCATGGAAACCAAGTGCTCTGGCAGCACATATGTCTGAAAGTGGATATGACACCTAGGGAAGGGAGTGTGCTGGTGAATGGCAACTGCCCGAAGCAGCACAACAGCTCTTCCACTGCCAAAACAACTCCACCTGCCTCATGAACTTCACATACCATCAGCTGTCCTGGCAGCTATCTAGGAAACCCTGTTGGCTCACTTCCGGTCCCATGCCCATTGAGCCCAGTGGGATGGAATCAAGCAGCTTCAGCACCCACACAAAACAAACATCGAGCTCCTCACTCAAGGCGCTCAAAACTCCACAGCGAAAGACGAGTTCAGTGCCCAAGCCATTTCCCGCTGCCATGGAAACCAAGTGCTCTGGCAGCACATATGTCTGAAAGTGGATATGACACCTAGGGAAGGGAGTGTGCTGGTGAATGGCAACTGCCCGAAGCAGCAGCACAGCTCTTCCACTGCCAAAACAACTCCACCTGCCTCATGAACTTCACATACCATCAGCTGTCCTGGCAGCTATCTAGGAAACCCTGTTGGGTCACTTCCGGTCCCATGCCCACTGAGCCCAGTGGGATGGAATCAAGCAGCTTCAGCACCCACACAAATCTAACATGGAGCTCCTCACTCAAGGCGTGCAAATCTCCAAAGCCAAAGACAAGTTCAGTGCCCAAGCCATTTCCCGCTGCCATGGAAACCAAGTGCTCTGGCAGCACATATGTCTGAAAGTGGATATGACACCTAGGGAAGGGAGTGTGCTGGTGAATGGCAACTGCCCGAACCAGCAGCACAGCTCTTCCAGTGCCAAAACAACTCCCACTGCCTCATGAATTTCACATACCATCAGCTGTCCTGGCCTCTATCTAGGAAACCCTGTTGGGTCACTTCCGGTCCCATGCCCATTGAGCCCAGTGGGATGGAATCAAGCAGCTTCAGCACCCACACAAAACGAACATGGAGCTCCTCATTCAAGGCGCTCAAAACTCCACGGCCAAACTCAAGTTCAGTGCCCAAGCCATTTCCCGCTGCCATGGAAACCAAGTGCTCTGGCAGCACATATGTCTGAAAGTGGATATGACACCTAGGGAAGGGAGTGTGCTGGTGAATGGCAACTGCCCGAAGCAGCAGCACAGCTCTTCCAGTGCCAAAACAACTCCACCTGCCTCATGAACTTCACATACCATCAGCTGTCCTGGCAGCTATCTAGGAAACCCTGTTGGGTCACTTCCGGTCCCATGCCCATTGAGCCCAGTGGGATGGAATCAAGCAGCTTCAGCACCCACACAAAACTAAGATGGAGCTCCTCACTCAAGGCGCTCAAAACTCCACAGACAAAGACAAGTTCAGTGCCAGAGCGATTTCCCGCTGCCATGGAAACCAAGTGCTCTGGCAGCACATATATCTGAAAGTGGATATGACACCTAGGGAAGGGAGTGTGCTGGTGAATGGCAACTGCCTGAAGCAGCAGCACAGCTCTTCCAGTGCCAAAACAACTCCACCTGCCTCATGAACTTCACATACCATCAGCTGTCCTGGCAGCTATCTAGGAAACCCTGTTGGGTCACTTCCGGTCCCATGCCCATTGAGCCCAGTGGGGTGGAATCAAGCAGCTTCAGCACCCACACAAAACGAACATGGAGCTCCTCACTCAAGGCGCTCAAAACTCCACAGTCAAAGACAAGTTCAGTGCCCAAGCCATTTCCCGCTGCCATGGAAACCAAGTGCTCTGGAAGCACATATGTCTGAAAGTGGATATGACACCTAGGGAAGGGAGTGTGCTGGTGAATGGCAACTGCCCGAAGCAGCAGCACAGCTCTTCCACTGCCAAAACAACTATCACTGCCTCATGAATTTCACATACCATCAGCTGTCCTGGCCTCTATCTAGGAAACCCTGTTGGGTCACTTCCGGTCCCATGCCCATTGAGCCCAGTGGGATGGAATCAAGCAGCTTCAGCACCCACACAAAACGAACATGGGGCTCCTCATTGAAGGCGCTCAAAACTCCACGGCCAAACTCAAGTTCAGTGCCCAAGCCATTTCCCGCTGCCATGGAAACCAAGTGCTCTGGCAGCACATATGTCTGAAAGTGGATATGACACCTAGGGAAGGGAGTGTGCTGGTGAATGGCAACTGCCCGAAGCAGCAGCACAGCTCTTCCACTGCCAAAACGACTCCAACTGCCTCATGAACTTCACATACCATCAGCTGTCCTGGCAGCTATCTAGGAAACCCTGTTGGGTCACTTCCGGTCCCATGCCCATTGAGCCCAGTGGGATGGAATCAAGCAGCTTCAGCACCCACACAAAACGAACATGGAGCTCCTCACTCAAGACGCTAAAAATTCCACGGCCAAAGACAAGTTCAGTGCCCAAGCCATTTCCTGCTGCCATGGAAACCAAGTGCTCTGGCAGCACATATGTCTGAAAGTGGATATGACACCTAGGGAAGGGAGTGTGCTGGTGAATGGCAACTGCCCGAAGCAGCAGCACAGCTCTTCCACTGCCAAAACAACTCCACCTGCCTCATGAACTTCACATACCATCAGCTGTCCTGGCAGCTATCTAGGAAACCCTGTTGGGTCACTTCCGGTCCCATGCCCATTGAGCCCAGTGGGATGGAATCAAGCAGCTTCAGCACCCACACAAAACGAACATGGAGCTCTTCACTCAAGGCGCTCAAAACTCCACAGCCAAAGACAAGTTCAGTGCCCAAGCCATTTCCCGCTGCCATGGAAACCAAGTGCTCTGGCAGCACATATGTCTGAAAGTGGATATGACACCTAGGGAAGGGAGTCTGGTGCTGAAAGGAAACTGCCCGAAGCAGCACAACAGCTCTTCCACTGCCAAAACAACTCCACCTGCCTCATGAACTTCACATACCATCAGCTGTCCTGGCAGCTATCTAGGAAACCCTGTTGGGTCACTTCCGGTCCCATGCCCATTGAGCCCAGTGGGATGGAATCAAGCAGCTTCAGCACCCACACAAATCTAAGATGGAGCTCCTCACTCAAGGCGCTCAAAACTCCACAGCGAAAGACGAGTTCAGTGCCCAAGACATTTCCCGCTGCCATGGAAACCAAGTGCTCTGGCAGCACATATGTCTGAAAGTGGATATGACACCTACGGAAGGGAGTGTGCTGGTGAATGGCAACTGCCCGAAGCAGCAGCACAGCTCTTCCAGTGCCAAAACAACTCCACCTGCCTCATGAACTTCACATACCATCAGCTGTCCTGGCAGCTATCTAGGAAACCCTGTTGGGTCACTTCCGGTCCCATGCCCATTGAGTCCAGTGGGATGGAATCAAGCAGCTTCAGCACCCACACAAAACTAAGATGGAGCTCCTCACTCAAGGCGCTCAAAACTCCACAGACAAAGACAAGTTCAGTGCCAGAGCGATTTCCCGCTGCCATGGAAACCAAGTGCTCTGGCAGCACATATATCTGAAAGTGGATATGACACCTAGGGAAGGGAGTGTGGTGGTGAATGCCAACTGCCTGAAGCAGCAGCACAGCTCTTCCAGTGCCAAAACAACTCCACCTGCCTCATGAACTTCACATACCATCAGCTGTCCTGGCAGCTATCTAGGAAACCCTGTTGGGTCACTTCCGGTCCCATGCCCATTGAGCCCAGTGGGATGGAATCAAGCAGCTTCAGCCCCCACACAAAATGAACATGCAGCTCCTCACTCAAGACACTCAAAACTACATGGCGAAAGACAAGTTCAGTGCCCAAGCCATTTCCCGCTGCCATGGAAACCAAGTGCTCTGGCAGCACATATGTCTGAAAGTGGATATGACACCTAGGGAAGGGAGTGTGCTGGTGAATGGCAACTGCCCGAAGCAGCAGCACAGCTCTTCCACTGCCAAAACAACTCCACCTGCCTCATGAACTTCACATACCATCAGCTGTCCTGGCAGCTATCTAGGAAACCCTGTTGGGTCACTTCCGGTCCCATGCCCATTGAGCCCAGTGGGATGGAATCAAGAAGCTTCAGCACCCACACAAAACGAACATGGAGCTCCTCACTCAAGACGCTAAAAATTCCACGGCCAAAGACAAGTTCAGTGCCCAAGCCATTTCCCGCTGCCATGGAAACCAAGTGCTCTGGCAGCACATAGGTCTGAAAGTGGATATGACACCTAGGGAAGGGAGTGTGGTGATGTATGGCAACTGCCCGAAGCAGCAGCCCAGCTCTTCCACTGCCAAAACAACTCCATCTGCCTCATGAACTTCACATACCATCAGCTGTCCTGGCAGATATCTAGGAAACCCTGTTGGGTCACTTCCGGTCCCATGCCCATTGAGCCCAGTGGGATGGAATCAAGCAGCTTCAGCACCCACACAAAACGAACATGGAGCTCCTCACTCAAGACGCTCAAAACTCCACAGCGAAAGACGAGTTCAGTGCCCAAGCCATTTCCCGCTGCCATGGAAACCAAGTGCTCTGGCAGCACATATGTCTGAAAGTGGATATGACACCTAGGGAAGGGAGTGTGCTGGTGAATGGCAACTGCCCGAAGCAGCAGCACAGCTCTTCCACTGCCAAAACGACTCCAACTGCCTCATGAACTTCACATACCATCAGCTGTCCTGGCAGCTATCTAGGAAACCCTGTTGGGTCACTTCCGGTCCCATGCCCATTGAGCCCAGTGGGATGGAATCAAGCAGCTTCAGCACCCACACAAAACGAACATGGAGCTCCTAACTCAAGACGCTAAAAATTCCACGGCCAAAGACAAGTTCAGTGCCCAAGCCATTTCCCGCTGCCATGGAAACCAAGTGCTCTGGCAGCACATATGTCTGAAAGTGGATATGACACCTAGGGAAGGGAGTGTGCTGGTGAATGGCAACTGCCCGAAGCAGCAGCACAGCTCTTCCACTGCCAAAACAACTCCACCTGCCTCATGAACTTCACATACCATCAGCTGTCCTGGCAGCTATCTAGGAAACCCTGTTGGGTCACTTCCGGTCCCATGCCCATTGAGCCCAGTGGGATGGAATCAAGCAGCTTCAGCACCCACACAAAACTAAGATGGAGCTCCTCACTCAAGGCGCTCAAAACTCCACAGCGAAAGACGAGTTCAGTGCCCAAGCCATTTCCCGCTGCCATGGAAACCAAGTGCTCTGGCAGCACATATGTCTGAAAGTGGATATGACACCTACGGAAGGGAGTGTGCTGGTGAATGGCAACTGCCCGAAGCAGCAGCACAGCTCTTCCAGTGCCAAAACAACTCCACCTACCTCATGAACTTCACATACCATCAGCTGTCCTGGCAGCTATCTAGGAAACCCTGTTGGGTCACTTCCGGTCCCATGCCCATTGAGCCCAGTGGGGTGGAATCAAGCAGCTTCAGCACCCACACAAAACGAACATGGAGCTCCTCACTCAAGGCGCTCAAAGCTCCACAGACAAAGACAAGTTCAGTGCCCAAGCCATTTCCCGCTGCCATGGAAACCAAGTGCTCTGGCAGCACATATGTCTGAAAGTGTATATGACACCTAGGGAAGGGAGTGTGCTGGTGAATGGCAATTGCCCGAAGCAGCAGCACAGCTCTTCCACTGCCAAAACAACTCCACCTGCCTCATGAACTTCACATACCATCAGCTGTCCTGGCAGCTATCTAGGAAACCCTGTTGGGTCACTTCCGGTCCCATGCCCATTGAGCCCAGGGGGATGGAATCAAGCAGCTTCAGCACCCACACAAAACGAACATGGAGCTCCTCACTCAAGGCGCTCAAAACTACATGGCGAAAGACAAGTTCAGTGCCCAAGCCATTTCCCGCTGCCATGGAAACCAAGTGCTCTGGCAGCACATATGTCTGAAAGTGGATATGACACCTAGGGAAGGGAGTGTGGTGGTGAATGGCAACTGCCCGAAGCAGCAGCACAGCTCTTCCACTGCCAAAACAACTCCACCTGCCTCATGAACTTCACATACCATCAGCTGTCCTGGCAGCTATCTAGGAAACCCTGTTGGGTCACTTCCGGTCCCATGCCCATTGAGCCCAGTGGGATGGAATCAAGCAGCTTCAGCACAAACACAAAACTAACATGGAGCTCCTCACTCAAGGCGCTCAAAACTCCACAGCCAAAGACAAGTTCAGTGCCCAAGCCATTTCCCGCTGCCATGGAAACCAAGTGCTCTGGCAGCACATAGGTCTGAAAGTGGATATGACACCTAGGGAAGGGAGTGTGGTGGTGAATGGCAACTGCCCAAAGCAGCAGCACAGCTCTTCCACTGCCAAAACAACTCCACCTGCCTCATGAACTTCACATACCATCAGCTGTCCTGGCAGCTATCTAGGAAACCCTGTTGGGTCACTTCCGGTCCCATGCCCATTGAGCCCAGTGGGATGGAATCAAGCAGCTTCAGCACCCACACAAACGAACATGCAGCTCCTCACTCAAGGCGCTCAAAACTCCACAGCCAAAGACAAGTTCAGTGCCCAAGCCATTTCCCGCTGCCATGGAAACCAAGTGCTCTGGCAGCACATATGTCTGAAAGTGGATATGACACCTAGGGAAGGGAGTGTGCTGGTGAATGGCAACTGCCCGAAGCAGCAGCACAGCTCTTCCACTGCCAAAACAACTCCACCTGCCTCATGAACTTCACATACCATCAGCTGTCCTGGCAGCTATCTAGGAAACCCTGTTGGGTCACTTCCGGTCCCATGCCCATTGAGCCCAGTGGGATGGAATCAAGCAGCTTCAGCACCCACACAAAACGAACATGGAGCTCCTCACTCAAGGCGCTCAAAACCCCACAGACAAAGACAAGTTCAGTGCCCAAGCCATTTCCCGCTGCCATGGAAACCAAGTGCTCTGGCAGCACATATGTCTGAAAGTGGATATGACACCTAGGGAAGGGAGTGTGGTGATGAATGGCAACTGTCCAAAGCAGCAGCACAGCTCTTCCACTGCCAAAACAACTCCACCTGCCTCATGAACTTCACATACCATCAGCTGTCCTGGCAGCTATCTAGGAAACCCTGTTGGGTCACTTCCGGTCCCATGCCCATTGAGCCCAGTGGGATGGAATCAAGCAGCTTCAGCACCCACACAAAACGAACATGGAGCTCCTCACTCAAGGCGCTCAAAACTCCACAGACAAAGACAAGTTCAGTGCCCAAGCCATTTCCCGCTGCCATGGAAACCAAGTGCTCTGGCAGCACATAGGTCTGAAAGTGGATATGACACCTAGGGAAGGGAGTGTGCTGGTGAATGGCAACTGCCCGAAGCATTAGCACAGCTCTTCCACTGCCAAAACAACTCCACCTGCCTCATGAACTTCACATACCATCAGCTGTCCTGGCAGCTATCTAGGAAACCCTGTTGGGTTACTTCCGGTCCCATGCCCATTGAGCCCATTGGGATGGAATCAAGCAGCTTGAGCACCCACACAAAACGAACATGAAGCTCCTCACTCAAGGCCCTAGAAACTCCACAGCCAAAGACAAGTTCAGTGCCTAAGCCATTTCCCGCTGCCATGGAAACCAAGTGCTCTGGCAGCACATATGTCTGAAAGTGGATATGACACCTAGGGAAGGGAGTGTGGTGGTGAATGGCAACTGCCCGAAGCAGCACAACAGCTCTTCCACTGCCAAAACAACTCCACCTGCCTCATGAACTTCACATACCATCAGCTGTCCTGGCAGCTATCTAGGAAACCCTGTTGGGTCACTTCCGGTCCCATGCCCATTGAGCCCAGTGGGATGGAATCAAGCAGCTTCAGCACCCACACAAAACGAACATGGAGCTCCTCACTCAAGGCGCTCAAAACTCCATGGCCAAAGACAAGTTCAGTGCCCAAGCCATTTCCCGCTGCCATGGAAACCAAGTGCTCTGGCAGAACATATGTCTGAAAGTGGATATGACACCTAGGGAAGTGAGTGTGCTGGTGAATGGCAACTGCCCGAAGCAGCAGCCCAGCTTTTCCACTGCCAAAACAACTCCACCTGCCTCATGAACTTCACATACCATCAGCTGTCCTGGCAGCTATCTAGGAAACCCTGTTGGGTCACTTCCGGTCCCATGCTCATTGAGCCCAGGGGGATGGAATCAAGCAGCTTCAGCACCCACACAAAACGAACATGGAGCTCCTCACTCAAGGCGCTCAAAACTCCACAGCCAAAGACAAGTTCAGTGCCCAAGCCATTTCCCGCTGCCATGGAAACCAAGTGCTCTGGCAGCACATATGTCTGAAAGTGGATATGACACCTAGGGAAGGGAGTGTGCTGGTGAATGGCAACTGCCCGAAGCAGCAGCACAGCTCTTCCAGTGCCAAAACAACTCCACCTACCTCATGAACTTCACATACCATCAGCTGTCCTGGCAGCTATCTCGGAAACCCTGTGGGGTCACTTCCGGTCCCATGCCCATTGAGCCCAGTGGGATGGAATCAAGCAGCTTCAGCACCCACACAAAACGAACATGGAGCTCCTCACTCAAGGCGCTCAAAACTCCACAGACAAAGACAAGTTCAGTGCCCAAGCCATTTCCCGCTGCCATGGAAACCAAGTGCTCTGGCAGCACATATGTCTGAAAGTGGATATGACACCTAGGGAAGGGAATGTGCTGGTGAATGGCAACTGCCTGAAGCAGCAGCACAGCTCTTCCACTGCCAAAACAACTCCACCTGCCTCATGAACTTCACATACCATCAGCTGTCCTGGCAGCTATCTAGGAAACCCTGTTGGGTCACTTCCGGTCCCATGCCCATTGAGCCCAGTGGGATGGAATCAAGCAGCTTGAGCACCCACACAAAACGAACATGGAGCTCCACACTCAAGGCCCTAGAAACTCCACAGCCAAAGACAAGTTCAGTGTCCAAGCCATTTCCCGCTGCCATGGAAACCAAGTGCTCTGGCAGCACATATGTCTGAAAGTGGATATGACACCTAGGGAAGGGAGTGTGCTGGTGAATGGCAACTGCCCGAAGCAGCAACACAGCTCTTCCACTGCCAAAACAACTCCACCTGCCTCATTAACTTCACATACCATCAGCTGTCCTGGCAGCTATCTAGGAAACCCTGTTGGGTCACTTCCGGTCCCATGCCCATTGAGCCCAGTGGGATGGAATCAAGCAGCTTGATCACAAACACAAAACGAACATGGAGCTCCTCACTCAAGGCCCTAGAAACTCCACAGCCAAAGACAAGTTCAGTGCACAAGCCATTTCCCGCTGCCATGGAAACCAAGTGCTCTGGCAGCACATATGTCTGAAAGTGGATATGACACCTAGGGAAGGGAGTGTGCTGGTGAATGGCAACTGCCCGAAGCAGCAGCACAGCTCTTCCACTGCCAAAACGACTCCACCTGCCTCATGAACTTCACATACCATCAGCTGTCCTGGCAGCTATCTAGGAAACCCTGTTGGGTCACTTCCGGTCCCATGCCCATTGAGCCCAGTGGGATGGAATCAAGCAGCTTGAGCACCCACACAAAACGAACATGGAGCTCCTCACTCAAGGCGCTCAAAACTCCACAGCCAAAGACAAGTTCAGTGCCCAAGCCATTTCCCGCTGCCATGGAAACCAAGTGCTCTGGCAGCACATATGTCTGAAAGTGGATATGACACCTAGGGAAGGGAGTGTGCTGGTGAATGGCAACTGCCCGAAGCAGCAGCACAGCTCTTCCACTGCCAAAACAACTCCACCTACCTCATGAACTTCACATACCATCAGCTGTCCTGGCAGCTATCTAGGAAAACCTGTTTTGTCACTTCCGGTCCCATGCTCATTGAGCCCAGTGGGATGGAATCAAGCAGCTTCAGCACCCACACAAAACGAACATGGAGCTCCTCACTCAAGGCGCTCAAAACTACACGGCAAAAGACAAGTTCAGTGCCCAAGCCATTTCCCGCTGCCATGGAAACCAAGTGCTCTGGCAGCACATATGTGTGAAAGTGGATATGACACCTAGGGAAGGGAGTGTGCTGGTGAATGGCAACTGCCCGAAGCAGCAGCACAGCTCTTCCACTGCCAAAACAACTCCAACTGCCTCATGAACTTCACATACCATCAGCTGTCCTGGCAGCTATCTAGGAAACCCTTTTGGGTCACTTCCGGTCCCATGCCCATTGAGCCCAGTGGGATGGAATCAAGCAGCTTCAGCACCCACACAAAACTAACATGGAGCTCCTCACTCAAGGCGCTCAAAGCTCCACAGCCAAAGACAAGTTCAGTGCCCAAGCCATTTCCCGCTGCCATGGAAACCAAGTGCTCTGGCAGCACAAATGTCTGAAAGTGGATATGACACCTAGGGAAGGGAGTGTGCTGGTGAATGGCAATTGTCAGAAGCAGCAGCACAGCTCTTCCAGTGCCAAAACAACTCCACCTACCTCATGAACTTCACATACCATCAGCTGTCCTGGCAGCTATCTAGGAAACCCTGTTGGGTCACTTCCGGTCCCATGCCCATTGAGCCCAGTGGGATGGAATCAAGCAGCTTCAGCACCCACACAAAACGAACATGGAGCTATTCACTCAAGGCGCTAAAACTCCATGGCCAAAGACAAGTTCAGTGCCCAAGCCATTTCCTACTGCAATGGAAACCAAGTGCTCTGGCAGCACATATGTCTGAAAGTGGATATGACACCTAGGGAAGGGAGTGTGTTGGTGAATGGCAACTGCCCGAAGCAGCAGCACAGCTCTTCCACTGCCAAAACAACTCCACCTGCCTCATGAACTTCACATACCATCAGCTGTCCTGGCAGCTATCTAGGAAACCCTGTTGGGTCACTTCCGGTCCCATGCCCATTGAGCCCAGTGGGATGGAATCAAGCAGCTTCAGCACCCACACAAAACGAACATGGAGCTCCTCACTCAAGGCGCTCAAAACTCCACAACCAAAGACAAGTTCAGTGCCCAAGCCATTTCCCGCTGCCATGGAAACCAAGTGCTCTGGCAGCACATATGTCTGAAAGTGGATATGACACCTAGGAAAGGGAGTGTGCTGGTGAATGGCAACTGCCCGAAGCAGCAGCACAGCTCTTCCACTGCCAAAACAACTCCACCTACCTCATGAACTTCACATACCATCAGCTGTCCTGGCAGCTATCTAGGAAACCCTGTTGGGTCACTTCCGGTCCCATGCCCATTGAGCCCAGTGGGATGGAATCAAGCAGCTTCAGCACCCACACAAAACGAACATGGAGCTCCTCACTCAAGGCGCTCAAAGCTACACGGCCAAAGACAAGTTCAGTGCCCAAGCCATTTCCCGCTGCCATGGAAACCAAGTGCTCTGACAGCACATATGTCTGAAAGTGGATATGACACCTAGGGAAGGGAGTGTGCTGGTGAATGGCAACTGCCCGAAGCAGCAGCACAGCTCTTCCACTGCCAAACAATTCAACCTGCCTCATGAACTTCACATACCATCAGCTGTCCTGGCAGCTATCTCGGAAACCCTGTGGGGTCACTTCCGGTCCCATGCCCATTGAGCCCAGTGGGATGGAATCAAGCAGCTTCAGCACACACACAAAACTAACATCGAGCTCCTCACTCAAGGCGCTCAAAATTACATGGCGAAAGACAAGTTCAGTGCCCAAGCCATTTCCCGCTGCCATGCAAACCAAGTGCTCTGGCAGCACATATGTCTGAAAGTGGATATGACACCTACGGAAGGGAGTGTGGTGGTGAATGGCAACTGTCAGAAGCAGCAGCACAGCTCTTCCACTGCCAAAACAACTCCACCTACCTCATGAACTTCACATACCATCAGCTGTCCTGGCAGCTATCTAGGAAACCCTGTTGGGTCACTTCCGGTCCCATGCCCATTGAGCCCAGTGGGATGGAATCAAGCAGCTTGAGCACCCACACAAAACGAACATGGAGCTCCTCACTCAAGGCGCTCAAAACTCCACGGCCAAAGACTAGTTCAGTGGCCAAGCCAATTCCCGCTGCCATGGAAACCAAGTGCTCTGGCAGCACATATGTCTGAAAGTGGATATGACACCTAGGGAAGTGAGTGTGCTGGTGAATGGCAACTGCCCGAAGCAGCAGCCCAGCTTTTCCACTGCCAAAACAACTCCACCTGCCTCATGAACTTCACATACCATCAGCTGTCCTGGCAGCTATCTAGGAAACCCTGTTGGGTCACTTCCGGTCCCATGCTCATTGAGCCCAGGGGGATGGAATCAAGCAGCTTCAGCACCCACACAAAACGAACATGGAGCTCCTCACTCAAGGCGCTCAAAACTCCACAGACAAAGACAAGTTCAGTGCCCAAGCCATTTCCCGCTGCCATGGAAACCAAGTGCTCTGGCAGCACATATGTCTGAAAGTGGATATGACACCTAGGGAAGGGAGTGTGCTGGTGAATGGCAACTGCCCGAAGCAGCAGCACAGCTCTTCCAGTGCCAAAACAACTCCACCTACCTCATGAACTTCACATACCATCAGCTGTCCTGGCAGCTATCTCGGAAACCCTGTGGGGTCACTTCCGGTCCCATGCCCATTGAGCCCAGTGGGATGGAATCAAGCAGCTTCAGCACCCACACAAAACGAACATGGAGCTCCTCACTCAAGGCGCTCAAAACTCCACGGCCAAAGACTAGTTCAGTGGCCAAGCCAATTCCCGCTGCCATGGAAACCAAGTGCTCTGGCAGCACATATGTCTGAAAGTGGATATGACACCTAGGGAAGTGAGTGTGCTGGTGAATGGCAACTGCCCGAAGCAGCAGCCCAGCTTTTCCACTGCCAAAACAACTCCACCTGCCTCATGAACTTCACATACCATCAGCTGTCCTGGCAGCTATCTAGGAAACCCTGTTGGGTCACTTCCGGTCCCATGCTCATTGAGCCCAGGGGGATGGAATCAAGCAGCTTCAGCACCCACACAAAACGAACATGGAGCTCCTCACTCAAGGCGCTCAAAACTCCACAGCCAAAGACAAGTTCAGTGCCCAAGCCATTTCCCGCTGCCATGGAAACCAAGTGCTCTGGCAGCACATATGTCTGAAAGTGGATATGACACCTAGGGAAGGGAGTGTGCTGGTGAATGGCAACTGCCCGAAGCAGCAACACAGCTCTTCCACTGCCAAAACAACTCCACCTGCCTCATTAACTTCACATACCATCAGCTGTCCTGGCAGCTATCTAGGAAACCCTGTTGGGTCACTTCCGGTCCCATGCCCATTGAGCCCAGTGGGATGGAATCAAGCAGCTTGATCACAAACACAAAACGAACATGGAGCTCCTCACTCAAGGCCCTAGAAACTCCACAGACAAAGACAAGTTCAGTGCACAAGCCATTTCCCGCTGCCATGGAAACCAAGTGCTCTGGCAGCACATATGTCTGAAAGTGGATATGACACCTAGGGAAGGGAGTGTGCTGGTGAATGGCAACTGCCCGAAGCAGCAGCACAGCTCTTCCACTGCCAAAACGACTCCACCTGCCTCATGAACTTCACATACCATCAGCTGTCCTGGCAGCTATCTAGGAAACCCTGTTGGGTCACTTCCGGTCCCATGCCCATTGAGCCCAGTGGGATGGAATCAAGCAGCTTGAGCACCCACACAAAACGAACATGGAGCTCCTCACTCAAGGCGCTCAAAACTCCACAGCCAAAGACAAGTTCAGTGCCCAAGCCATTTCCCGCTGCCATGGAAACCAAGTGCTCTGGCAGCACATATGTCTGAAAGTGGATATGACACCTAGGGAAGGGAGTGTGCTGGTGAATGGCAACTGCCCGAAGCAGCAGCACAGCTCTTCCACTGCCAAAACAACTCCACCTACCTCATGAACTTCACATACCATCAGCTGTCCTGGCAGCTATCTAGGAAAACCTGTTTTGTCACTTCCGGTCCCATGCTCATTGAGCCCAGGGGGATGGAATCAAGCAGCTTCAGCACCCACACAAAACGAACATGGAGCTCCTCACTCAAGGCGCTCAAAACTACACGGCGAAAGACAAGTTCAGTGCCCAAGCCATTTCCCGCTGCCATGGAAACCAAGTGCTCTGGCAGCACATATGTGTGAAAGTGGATATGACACCTAGGGAAGGGAGTGTGCTGGTGAATGGCAACTGCCCGAAGCAGCAGCACAGCTCTTCCACTGCCAAAACAACTCCAACTGCCTCATGAACTTCACATACCATCAGCTGTCCTGGCAGCTATCTAGGAAACCCTTTTGGGTCACTTCCGGTCCCATGCCCATTGAGCCCAGTGGGATGGAATCAAGCAGCTTGAGCACCCACACAAAACTAACATGGAGCTCCTCACTCAAGGCGCTCAAAGCTTCACAGCCAAAGACAAGTTCAGTGCCCAAGCCATTTCCCGCTGCCATGGAAACCAAGTGCTCTGGCAGCACAAATGTCTGAAAGTGGATATGACACCTAGGGAAGGGAGTGTGCTGGTGAATGGCAACTGTCAGAAGCAGCAGCACAGCTCTTCCAGTGCCAAAACAACTCCACCTGCCTCATGAACTTCACATACCATCAGCTGTCCTGGCAGCTATCTAGGAAACCCTGTTGGGTCACTTCCGGTCCCATGCCCATTGAGCTCAGTGGGATGGAATCAAGCAGCTTCAGCACCCACACAAAACGAACATGGAGCTCCTCACTCAAGGCGCTCAAAACTACACGGCGAAAGACAAGTTCAGTGCCTAAGCCATTTCCCGCTGCCATGGAAACCAAGTGCTCTGGCAGTACTTATGTCTGAAAGTGGATATGACACCTAGGGAAGGGAGTGTGGTGATGTATGGCAACTGCCCGAAGCAGCAGCACAGCTCTTCCACTGCCAAAACAACTCCACCTGCCTCATGAACTTCACATACCATCAGCTGTCCTGGCAGCTATCTAGGAAACCCTGTTGGGTCACTTCCGGTCCCATGCCCATTGAGTTCAGTGGGATGGAATCAAGCAGCTTCAGCACCCACACAAAACGAACATGGAGCTCCTCACTCAAGGCGCTCAAAACTCCACAGCCAAAGACTAGTTCAGTGCCGAAGCCATTTCCCGCTGCCATTTAAACCAAGTGCTCGGGCAGCACATATGTCCGAAAGTGGATATGACACCTAGGGAAGGGAGTGTGCTGGTGAATGGCAACTGACCGAAGCAGCAGCACAGCTCTTCCACTGCCAAAACAACTCCACCTACCTCATGAACTTCACATACCATCAGCTGTCCTGGCAGCTATCTAGGAAACCCTGTTGGGTCACTTCCGGTCCCATGCCCATTGAGCTCAGTGGGATGGAATCAAGCAGCTTCAGCACCCACACAAAACGAACATGGAGCTCCTCACTCAAGGCGCTAGAAACTCCACAGCCAAAGACAAGTTCAGTGCCCAGGCCATTTCCCGCTGCCATGGAAACCAAGTGCTCTGGCAGCACATATGTGTGAAAGTGGATATGACACCTAGGGAAGGGAGTGTGTTGGTGAATGGCAACTGCCTGAAGCAGCAGCACAGCTCTTCCAGTGCCAAAACAACTCCACCTACCTCATGAACTTCACATACCATCAGCTGTCCTGGCAGCTATCTAGGATTGCCTGTTGGGTCACTTCCGGTCCCATGCCCATTGAGCCCAGAGGGATGGAATCAAGCAGCTTCAGCACCCACACAAAACGAACATGGAGCTCCTCACTCAAGGCGCTCAAATCTACATGGCGAAAGACAAGTTCAGTGCCCAAGCCATTTCCCGCTGCCATGGAAACCAAGTGCTCTGGCAGCACATATGTCTGAAAGAGGATATGACACCTAGGGAAGGGAGTGTGCTGGTGAATGGCAACTGCCCGAAGCAGCAGCACAGCTCTTCCACTGCCAAAACAACTCCACCTGCCTCATGAACTTCACATACCATCAGCTGTCCTGGCAGCTATCTAGGAAACCCTGTTGGGTCACTTCCGGTCCCATGCCCATTGAGCCCAGTGGGATGGAATCAAGCAGCTTCAGCACCCACACAAAACGAACATGGAGCTCCTCACTCAAGGCGCTCAAAACTACACGAGCCAAAGACTAGTTCAGTGCCGAAGCCATTTCCCGCTGCCATTTAAACCAAGTGCTCTGGCAGCACATATGTCTGAAAGTGGATATGACACCTAGGGAAGGGAATGTGCTGGTGAATGGCAACTGACCGAAGCAGCAGCACAGCTCTTCCACTGCCAAAACAACTCCACCTACCTCATGAACTTCACATACCATCAGCTGTCCTGGCAGCTATCTAGGAAACCCTGTTGGGTCACTTCCGGTCCCATGCCCATTGAGCTCAGTGGGATGGAATCAAGCAGCTTCAGCACCCACACAAAACGAACATGGAGCTCCTCACTCAAGGCGCTCAAAACTACACGGCGAAAGACAAGTTCAGTGCCTAAGCCATTTCCCGCTGCCATGGAAACCAAGTGCTCTGGCAGCACATATGTGTGAAAGTGGATATGACACCTAGGGAAGGGAGTGTGCTGGTGAATGGCAACAGCCCGAAGCAGCAGCACAGCTCTTCCACTGCAAAAAACAACTCCACCTACCTTATGAACTTCACATACCATCAGCTGTCCTGGCAGCTATCTAGGAAACCCTGTTGGGTCACTTCCGGTCCCATGCCCATTGAGCCCAGTGGGATGGAATCAAGCAGCTTCAGCACCCACACAAAACTAACATGGAGCTCCTCACTCAAGACGCTCAAAACTCCACAGCCAAAGACGAGTTCAGTGCCCAAGCCATTTCCCGCTGCCATGGAAACCAAGTGCTCTGGCAGCACATATGTCTGAAAGTGGATATGACACCTAGGGAAGGGAGTCTGGTGCTGAAAGGAAACTGCCCGAAGCAGCACAACAGCTCTTCCACTGAAAAAAAAACTCCACCTGCCTCATGAACTTCACATACCATCAGCTGTCCTGGCAGCTATCTAGGAAACCCTGTTGGGTCACTTCCGGTCCCATGCCCATTGAGCCCAGTGGGATGGAATCAAGCAGCTTCAGCACCCACACAAAACTAACATGGAGCTCCTCACTCAAGGCGCTCAAAACTCCACAGCGAAAGACGAGTTCAGTGCCCAAGCCATTTCCCGCTGCCATGGAAACCAAGTGCTCTGGCAGCACATATGTCTGAAAGTGTATATGACACCTAGGGAAGGGAGTCTGGTGCTGAAAGGAAACTGCCCGAAGCAGCACAACAGCTCTTCCACTGAAAAAAAAACTCCACCTGCCTCATGAACTTCACATACCATCAGCTGTCCTGGCAGCTATCTAGGAAACCCTGTTGGGTCACTTCCGGTCCCATGCCCATTGAGCCCAGTGGGATGGAATCAAGCAGCTTCAGCACCCACACAAAACTAACATGGAGCTCCTCACTCAAGGCGCTCAAAACTCCACAGCGAAAGACGAGTTCAGTGCCCAAGCCATTTCCCGCTGCCATGGAAACCAAGTGCTCTGGCAGCACATATGTCTGAAAGTGGATATGACACCTAGGGAAGGGAGTGTGCTGGTGAATGGCAACTGCCCGAAGCAGCAGCACAGCTCTTCCACTGCCAAAACAACTCCGCCTACCTCATGAACTTCACATACCATCAGCTGTCCTGGCAGCTATCTAGGAAACCCTGTTGGGTCACTTCCGGTCCCATGCCCATTGAGCCCAGTGGGATGGAATCAAGCAGCTTGAGCACCCACACAAAACGAACATGGAGCTCCTCATTCAAGGCGCTCAAAGCTCCACAGACAAAGACAAGTTCAGTGCCCAAGCCATTTCCCGCTGCCATGGAAACCAAGTGCTCTGGCAGCACATATGTCTGAAAGTGGATATGACACCTAGGGAAGGGAGTGTGCTGGTGAATGGCAACTGCCCGAAGCAGCAGCACAGCTCTTCCACTGCCAAAACAACTCCCACTGCCTCATGAATTTCACATACCATCAGCTGTGCTCGCAGCTATCTAGGAAACCCTGTTAGGACACTTACGGTCCCATGCCCATTGAGCCCAGTGGGATGGAATCAAGCAGCTTGAGCACCCACACAAAACGAACATGGAGCTCCTCACTCAAGGCGCTCAAAACTCCACAGCCAAAGACAAGTTCAGTGCCCAAGCCATTTCCTGCTGCTATGGAAACCAAGTGCTCTGGCAGCACATATGTCTGAAAGTGGATATGACACCTAGGGAAGGGAGTGTGTTGGTGAATGGCAACTGCCCGAAGCAGCAGCACAGCTCTTCCAGTGCCAAAACAACTCCACCTGCCTCATGAACTTCACATACCATCAGCTGTCCTGGCAGCTATCTAGGAAACCCTGTTGGGTCACTTCCGGTCCCATGCCCATTGAGCCCAGTGGGATGGAATCAAGCAGCTTGAGCATCCACACAAAACGAACATGGAGCTCCTCACTCAAGACGCTCAAAACTACACGGCGAAAGACAAGTTCAGTGCCCAAGCCATTTCCCGGTGCCATGGAAACCAAGTGCTCTGGCAGCACATATGTGTCTGAAAGTGGATATGACACCTAGGGAAGGGAGTGTGGTGATGTATGGCAACTGCCCGAAGCAGCAGCCCAGCTCTTCCAGTGCCAAAACAACTCCACCTGCCTCATGAACTTCACATACCATCAGCTGTCCTGGCAGCTATCTAGGAAACCCTGTTGGGTCACTTCCGGTCCCATGCCCATTGAGCCCAGTGGGATGGAATCAAGCAGCTTCAGCACCCACACAAAACTAAGATGGAGCTCCTCACACAAGACGCTCAAAACTCGACAGCCAAAGACAAGTTCAGTGCCCAAGCCATTTCCCGCTGCCATGGAAACCAAGTGCTCTGGCAGCACATAGGTCTGAAAGTGGATATGACACCTAGGGAAGGGAGTGTGCTGGTGAATGGCAACTGCCCGAAGCAGCAGCACAGCTCTTCCCCTGCCAAAACAACTCCAACTGCCTCATGAACTTCACATACCATCAGCTGTCCTGGCAGCTATCTAGGAAACCCTGTTGGGTCACTTCCGGTCCCATGCCCATTGAGCCCAGTGGGATGGAATCAAGCAGCTTCAGCACCCACACAAAACGAACATGGAGCTCCTCACTCAAGACGCGAAAAATTCCATAGCCAAAGACAAGTTCAGTGCCCATGCCATTTCCCGCTGCCATGGAAACCAAGTGCTCTGGCAGCACATATGTGTGAAAGTGGATATGACACCTAGGGAAGGGAGTGTGCTGGTGAATGGCAACTGCCCGAAGCAGCAGCACAGCTCTTCCACTGCCAAAACAACTCCACCTGCCTCATGAACTTCACATACCATCAGCTGTCCTGGCAGCTATCTAGGAAACCCTGTTGGGTCACTTCCGGTCCCATGCCCATTGAGCCCAGTGGGATGGAATCAAGCAGCTTCAGCACCCACACAAAACGAACATGGAGCTCCTCACTCAAGGCGCTCAAAACTCCACAGCCAAAGACAAGTTCAGTGCCTAAGCCATTTCCCGCTGCCATGGAAACCAAGTGCTCTGGCAGCACATATGTCTGAAAGTGTATATGACACCTAGGGAAGTGAGTGTGCTGCTGAAAGGAAACTGCCCGAAGCAGCACAACAGCTCTTCCACTGCCAAAACAACTCCACCTGCCTCATGAACTTCACATACCATCAGCTGTCCTGGCAGCTATCTAGGAAACCCTGTTGGGTCACTTCCGGTCCCATGCCCATTGAGCCCAGTGGGATGGAATCAAGCAGCTTCAGCACCCACACAAAACTAAGATGGAGCTCCTCACACAAGACGCTCAAAACTCGACAGCCAAAGACGAGTTCAGTGCCCAAGCCATTTCCCGCTGCCATGGAAACCAAGTGCTCTGGCAGCACATAGGTCTGAAAGTGGATATGACACCTAGGGAAGGGAGTGTGCTGGTGAATGGCAACTGCCCGAAGCAGCAGCACAGCTCTTCCCCTGCCAAAACAACTCCAACTGCCTCATGAACTTCACATACCATCAGCTGTCCTGGCAGCTATCTAGGAAACCCTGTTGGGTCACTTCCGGTCCCATGCCCATTGAGCCCAGTGGGATGGAATCAAGCAGCTTCAGCACCCACACAAAACGAACATGGAACTCCTCACTCAAGACGCGAAAAATTCCATAGCCAAAGACAAGTTCAGTGCCTAAGCCATTTCCCGCTGCCATGGAAACCAAGTGCTCTGGCAGCACATATGTGTGAAAGTGGATATGACACCTAGGGAAGGGAGTGTGCTGGTGAATGGCAACTGCCCGAAGCAGCAGCACAGCTCTTCCACTGCCAAAACAACTCCACCTGCCTCATGAACTTCACATACCATCAGCTGTCCTGGCAGCTATCTAGGAAACCCTGTTGGGTCACTTCCGGTCCCATGCCCATTGAGCCCAGTGGGATGGAATCAAGCAGCTTCAGCACCCACACAAAACGAACATGGAGCTCCTCACTCAAGGCGCTCAAAACTCCACAGCCAAAGACAAGTTCAGTGCCTAAGCCATTTCCCGCTGCCATGGAAACCAAGTGCTCTGGCAGCACATATGTCTGAAAGTGTATATGACACCTAGGGAAGGGAGTCTGGTGCTGAAAGGAAACTGCCCGAAGCAGCACAACAGCTCTTCCACTGCCAAAACAACTCCACCTGCCTCATGAACTTCACATACCATCAGCTGTCCTGGCAGCTATCTAGGAAACCCTGTTGGGTCACTTCCGGTCCCATGCCCATTGAGCCCAGTGGGATGGAATCAAGCAGCTTCAGCACCCACACAAAACTAAGATGGAGCTCCTCACACAAGACGCTCAAAACTCGACAGCCAAAGACGAGTTCAGTGCCCAAGCCATTTCCCGCTGCCATGGAAACCAAGTGCTCTGGCAGCACATAGGTCTGAAAGTGGATATGACACCTAGGGAAGGGAGTGTGCTGGTGAATGGCAACTGCCCGAAGCAGCAGCACAGCTCTTCCCCTGCCAAAACAACTCCAACTGCCTCATGAACTTCACATACCATCAGCTGTCCTGGCAGCTATCTAGGAAACCCTGTTGGGTCACTTCCGGTCCCATGCCCATTGAGCCCAGTGGGATGGAATCAAGCAGCTTCAGCACCCACACAAAACGAACATGGAGCTCCTCACTCAAGACGCGAAAAATTCCATAGCCAAAGACAAGTTCAGTGCCTAAGCCATTTCCCGCTGCCATGGAAACCAAGTGCTCTGGCAGCACATATGTGTGAAAGTGGATATGACACCTAGGGAAGGGAGTGTGCTGGTGAATGGCAACTGCCCGAAGCAGCAGCACAGCTCTTCCACTGCCAAAACAACTCCACCTGCCTCATGAACTTCACATACCATCAGCTGTCCTGGCAGCTATCTAGGAAACCCTGTTGGGTCACTTCCGGTCCCATGCCCTTTGAGCCCAGTGGGATGGAATCAAGCAGCTTCAGCACCCACACAAAACGAACATGGAGCTCCTCACTCAAGGCGCTCAAAACTCCACAGCCAAAGACAAGTTCAGTGCCTAAGCCATTTCCCGCTGCCATGGAAACCAAGTGCTCTGGCAGCACATATGTCTGAAAGTGTATATGACACCTAGGGAAGGGAGTCTGGTGCTGAAAGGAAACTGCCCGAAGCAGCACAACAGCTCTTCCACTGCCAAAACAACTCCACCTGCCTCATGAACTTCACATACCATCAGCTGTCCTGGCAGCTATCTAGGAAACCCTGTTGGGTCACTTCCGGTCCCATGCCCATTGAGCCCAGTGGGATGGAATCAAGCAGCTTCAGCACCCACACAAAACGAACATGGAGCTCCTCACTCAAGGCGCTCAAAACTCCACAGCGAAAGACGAGTTCAGTGCCCAAGCCATTTCCCGCTGCCATGGAAACCAAGTGCTCTGGCAGCACATAGGTCTGAAAGTGGATATGACACCTAGGGAAGGGAGTGTGCTGGTGAATGGCAACTGCCCGAAGCAGCAGCACAGCTCTTCCACTGAAAAAACAACTCCACCTACCTCATGAACTTCACATACCATCAGCTGTCCTGGCAGCTATCCAGGAAACCCTGTTGGGTCACTTCCGGTCCCATGCCCATTGAGCCCAGTGGGATGGAATCAAGCAGCTTCAGCACCCACACAAAACTAACATGGAGCTCCTCACCCAAGGCGCTCAAAGCTCCACAGACAAAGACAAGTTCAGTGCCCAAGACATTTCCCGCTGCCATGGAAACCAAGTGCTCTGGCAGCACATATGTCTGAAAGTGGATATGACACCTAGGGAAGGGAGTGTGCTGGTGAATGGCAATTGCCCGAAGCAGCAGCACAGCTCTTCCACTGCCAAAACAACTCCCACTGCCTCATGAATTTCACATACCATCAGCTGTCCTGGCAGCTATCTAGGAAACCCTGTTGGGACACTTACGGTCCCATGCCCATTGAGCCCAGTGGGATGGAATCAAGCAGCTTGAGCACCCACACAAAACTAACATGGAGCTCCTCACTCAAGGCGCTCAAAACTCCACGGCCAAAGACAAGTTCAGTGCCCAAGCCATTTCCTGCTGCTATGGAAACCAAGTGCTCTGGCAGCACATATGTCTGAAAGTGGATATGACACCTAGGGAAGGGAGTGTGTTGGTGAATGGCAACTGCCCGAAGCAGCAGCACAGCTCTTCCAGTGCCAAAACAACTCCACCTGCCTCATGAACTTCACATACCATCAGCTGTCCTGGCAGCTATCTAGGAAACCCTGTTGGGTCACTTCCGGTCCCATGCCCATTGAGCCCAGTGGGATGGAATCAAGCAGCTTGAGCACCCACACAAAACGAACATGGAGCTCCTCACTCAAGACGCTCAAAACTACATGGCGAAAGACAAGTTCAGTGCCCAAGCCATTTCCCGGTGCCATGGAAACCAAGTGCTCTGGCAGCACATATGTGTCTGAAAGTGGATATGACACCTAGGGAAGGGAGTGTGGTGATGTATGGCAACTGCCCGAAGCAGCACAACAGCTCTTCCACTGCCAAAACAACTCCACCTGCCTCATGAACTTCACATACCATCAGCTGTCCTGGCAGCTATCTAGGAAACCCTGTTGGGTCACTTCTGGTCCCATGCCCATTGAGCCCAGTGGGATGGAATCAAGCAGCTTCAGCACCCACACAAAACTAAGATGGAGCTCCTCACACAAGACGCTCAAAACTCGACAGCCAAAGACGAGTTCAGTGCCCAAGCCATTTCCCGCTGCCATGGAAACCAAGTGCTCTGGCAGCACATAGGTCTGAAAGTGGATATGACACCTAGGGAAGGGAGTGTGCTGGTGAATGGCAACTGCCCGAAGCAGCAGCACAGCTCTTCCACTGCCAAAACAACTCCAACTGCCTCATGAACTTCACATACCATCAGCTGTCCTGGCAGCTATCTAGGAAACCCTGTTGGGTCACTTCCGGTCCCATGCCCATTGAGCCCAGTGGGATGGAATCAAGCAGCTTCAGCACCCACACAAAACGAACATGGAGCTCCTCACTCAAGACGCGAAAAATTCCATAGCCAAAGACAAGTTCAGTGCCCAAGCCATTTCCCGCTGCCATGGAAACCAAGTGCTCTGGCAGCACATATGTGTGAAAGTGGATATGACACCTAGGGAAGGGAGTGTGCTGGTGTATGGCAACTGCCCGAAGCAGCAGCACAGCTCTTCCACTGCCAAAACAACTCCACCTGCCTCATGAACTTCACATACCATCAGCTGTCCTGGCAGCTATCTAGGAAACCCTGTTGGGTCACTTCCGGTCCCATGCCCATTGAGCCCAGTGGGATGGAATCAAGCAGCTTGATCACAAACACAAAACGAACATGGAGCTCCTCACTCAAGGCCCTAGAAACTCCACAGCCAAAGACAAGTTCAGTGCACAAGCCATTTCCCGCTGCCATGGAAACCAAGTGCTCTGGCAGCACATATGTCTGAAAGTGGATATGACACCTAGGGAAGGGAGTGTGCTGGTGAATGGCAACTGCCGCAAGCAGCAGCACAGCTCTTCCACTGCCAAAACAACTCCACCTGCCTCATGAACTTCACATACCATCAGCTGTCCTGGCAGCTATCTAGGAAACCCTGTTGGGTCACTTCCGGTCCCATGCCCAGTGAGCCCAGTGGGATGGAATCAAGCAGCTTGAGCACCCACACAAAACGAACATGGAGCTCCTCACTCAAGGTGCTCAAAACTGCACAGCCAAAGACAAGTTCAGTGCCCAAGCCATTTCCCGCTGCCATGGAAACCAAGTGCTCTGGCAGCACATATGTCTGAAAGTGGATATGACACCTAGGGAAGGGAGTGTGCTGGTGAATGGCAACTGCCCGAAGCAGCAGCACAGCTCTTCCACTGCCAAAACAACTCCACCTACCTCATGAACTTCACATACCATCAGCTGTCCTGGCAGCTATCTAGGAAAACCTGTTTTGTCACTTCCGGTCCCATGCTCATTGAGCCCAGTGGGATGGAATCAAGCAGCTTCAGCACCCACACAAAACGAACATGGAGCTCCTCACTCAAGGCGCTCAAATCTACACGGCGAAAGACAAGTTCAGTGCCTAAGCCATTTCCCGCTGCCATGGAAACCAAGTGCTCTGGCAGCACATATGTGTGAAAGTGGATATGACACCTAGGGAAGGGAGTGTGCTGGTGAATGGCAACTGCCCGAATCAGCACAACAGCTCTTCCACTGCCAAAACAACTCCAACTGCCTCATGAACTTCACATACCATCAGCTGTCCTGGCAGCTATCTAGGAAACCCTTTTGGGTCACTTCCGGTCCCATGCCCATTGAGCCCAGTGGGATGGAATCAAGCAGCTTGAGCACCCACACAAAACGAACATGGAGCTCCTCACTCAAGGCGCTCAAAGCTCCACAGCCAAAGACAAGTTCAGTGCCCAAGCCATTTCCCGCTGCCATGGAAACCAAGTGCTCTGGCAGCACAAATGTCTGAAAGTGGATATGACACCTAGGGAAGGGAGTGTGCTGGTGAATGGCAACTGTCAGAAGCAGCAGCACAGCTCTTCCAGTGCCAAAACAACTCCACCTGCCTCATGAACTTCACATACCATCAGCTGTCCTGGCAGCTATCTAGGAAACCCTGTTGGGTCACTTCCGGTCCCATGCCCATTGAGCTCAGTGGGATGGAATCAAGCAGCTTCAGCACCCACACAAAACGAACATGGAGCTCCTCACTCAAGGCGCTCAAAACTACACGGCGAAAGACAAGTTCAGTGCCTAAGCCATTTCCCGCTGCCATGGAAACCAAGTGCTCTGGAAGTACATATGTCTGAAAGTGGATATGACACCTAGGGAAGGGAGTGTGGTGATGTATGGCAACTGCCCGAAGCAGCAGCACAGCTCTTCCACTGCCAAAACAACTCCACCTGCCTCATGAACTTCACATACCATCAGCTGTCCTGGCAGCTATCTAGGAAACCCTGTTGGGTCACTTCCGGTCCCATGCCCATTGAGATCAGTGGGATGGAATCAAGCAGCTTGAGCACCCACACAAAACGAACATGGAGCTCCTCACTCAAGGCGCTCAAAACTCCACAGCCAAAGACTAGTTCAGTGCCGAAGCCATTTCCCGCTGCCATTTAAACCAAGTGCTCTGGCAGCACATATGTCCGAAAGTGGATATGACACCTAGGGAAGGGAGTGTGCTGGTGAATGGCAACTGACCGAAGCAGCAGCACAGCTCTTCCACTGCCAAAACAACTCCACCTACCTCATGAACTTCACATACCATCAGCTGTCCTGGCAGCTATCTAGGAAACCCTGTTGGGTCACTTCCGGTCCCATGGCCATTGAGCTCAGTGGGATGGAATCAAGCAGCTTCAGCACCCACACAAAACGAACATGGAGCTCCTCACTCAAGGCGCTAGAAACTCCACAGCCAAAGACAAGTTCAGTGCCCAGGCCATTTCCCGCTGCCATGGAAACCAAGTGCTCTGGCAGCACATATGTGTGAAAGTGGATATGACACCTAGGGAAGGGAGTGTGTTGGTGAATGGCAACTGCCTGAAGCAGCAGCACAGCTCTTCCAGTGCCAAAACAACTCCACCTACCTCATGAACTTCACATACCATCAGCTGTCCTGGCAGCTATCTAGGAAACCCTGTTGGGTCACTTCCGGTCCCATGCCCATTGAGCCCAGTGGGATGGAATCAAGCAGCTTCAGCACCCACACAAAACGAACATGGAGCTGCTCACACAAGGCCCTAGAAACTCCACAGCCAAAGACAAGTTCAGTGCCCAAGCTATTTCCCGCTGCCATGGAAACCAAGTGCTCTGGCAGCACATATGTGTGAAAGTGGATATGACACCTAGGGAAGGGAGTGTGCTGGTGAATGGCAACTGCCCGAAGCAGCAGCACAGCTCTTCCACTGCAAAAAACAACTCCACCTACCTCATGAACTTCACATACCATCAGCTGTCCTGGCAGCTATCTAGGAAACCCTGTTGGGTCACTTCCGGTCCCATGCCCATTGAGCCCAGTGGGATGGAATCAAGCAGCTTCAGCACCCACACAAAACGAACATGGAGCTCCTCACTCAAGGCGCTCAAAGCTCCACAGCCAAAGACAAGTTCAGTGCCCAAGCCATTTCTCGATGCCATGGAAACCAAGTGCTCTGGCAGCACATATGTCTGAAAGTAGATATGACACCTGGGGAAGGGAGTGTGCTGGTGAATGGCAACTGCCCGAAGCAGCAGCACAGCTCTTCCAGTGCCAAAACAACTCCACCTGCCTCATGAACTTCACATACCATCAGCTGTCCTGGCAGCTATCTAGGAAACTCTGTTGGGTCACTTCCGGTCCCATGCCCATTGAGCCCAGTGGGATGGAATCAAGCAGCTTCAGCACCCACACAAAACGAACATGGAGCTCCTCACTCAAGGCGCTCAAAACTACACGGCGAAAGACAAGTTCAGTGCCGAAGCCATTTCCCGCTGCCATTTAAACCAAGTGCTCTGGCAGCACATATGTCTGAAAGTGGATATGACACCTAGGGAAGGGAGTGTGCTGGTGAATGGCAACTGCCCGAAGCAGCAGCACAGCTCTTCCACTGCCAAAACAACTCCACCTACCTCATGAACTTCACATACCATCAGCTGTCCTGGCAGCTATCTAGGAAACCCTGTTGGGTCACTTCCGGTCCCATGCCCATTGAGCTCAGTGGGATGGAATCAAGCAGCTTCAGCACCCACAGAAAACGAACATGGAGCTCCTCACTCAAGGCGCGAGAAGCTCCACAGCCAAAGACAAGTTCAGTGCCCAAGCCATTTCCCGCTGCCATGGAAACCAAGTGCTCTGGCAGCACATATGTGTGAAAGTGGATATGACTCCTAGGGAAGGGAGTGTGCTGGTGAATGGCAACTGCCCGAAGCAGCAGCACAGCTCTTCCACTGCAAAAAACAACTCCACCTACATCATGAACTTCACATACCATCAGCTGTCCTGGCAGCTATCTAGGAAACCCTGTTGGGTCACTTCCGGTCCCATGCCCATTGAGCCCAGTGGGATGGAATCAAGCAGCTTCAGCACCCACACAAAACGAACATGGAGCTCCTCACTCAAGGCGCTCAAAACTCCACAGCCAAAGACAAGTTCAGTGCCCAAGCCATTTCCCGCTGCCATGGAAACCAAGTGCTCTGGCAGCACATATGTCTGAAAGTGGATATGACACCTGGGGAAGGGAGTGTGCTGGTGAATGGCAACTGCCCGAAGCAGCAGCACAGCTCTTCCAGTGCCAAAACAACTAAGCCTACCTCATGAACTTCACATACCATCAGCTGTCCTGGCAGCTATCTAGGATTGCCTGTTGGGTCACTTCCGGTCCCATGCCCATTGAGCCCAGAGGGATGGAATCAAGCAGCTTCAGCACCCACACAAAACGAACATGGAGCTCCTCACTCAAGGCGCGCAAATCTACATGGCGAAAGACTAGTTCAGTGCCGAAGCCATTTCCCGCTGCCATTTAAACCAAGTGCTCTGGCAGCACATATGTCTGAAAGAGGATATGACACCTAGGGAAGGGAGTGTGCTGGTGAATGGCAACTGACCGAAGCAGCAGCACAGCTCTTCCACTGCCAAAACAACTCCACCTGCCTCATGAACTTCACATACCATCAGCTGTCCTGGCAGCTATCTAGGAAACCCTGTTGGGTCACTTCCGGTCCCATGCCCATTGAGCCCAGTGGGATGGAATCAAGCAGCTTCAGCACCCACACAAAACGAACATGGAGCTCCTCACTCAAGGCGCTCAAAACTACACGAGCCAAAGACTAGTTCAGTGCCGAAGCCATTTCCCGCTGCCATTTAAACCAAGTGCTCTGGCAGCACATATGTGTGAAAGTGGATATGACACCTAGGGAAGGAAAAGTGCTGGTGAATGGCAACTGACCGAAGCAGCAGCACAGCTCTTCCACTGCCAAAACAACTCCACCTACCTCATGAACTTCACATACCATCAGCTGTCCTGGCAGCTATCTAGGAAACCCTGTTGGGTCACTTCCGGTCCCATGGCCATTGAGCCCAGTGGGATGGAATCAAGCAGCTTCAGCACCCACACAAAACGAACATGGAGCTCCTCACTCAAGGCGCTCAAAACTACACGGCGAAAGACAAGTTCAGTGCCTAAGCCATTTCCCGCTGCCATGGAAACCAAGTGCTCTGGCAGCACATATGTGTGAAAGTGGATATGACACCTAGGGAAGGGAGTGTGCTGGTGAATGGCAACTGCCCGAAGCAGCAGCACAGCTCTTCCAGTGCCAAAACAACTCCACCTGCCTCATGAACTTCACATACCATCAGCTGTCCTGGCAGCTATCTAGGAAACCCTGTTTTGTCACTTCCGGTCCCATGCCCATTGAGCACAGTGGGATGGAATCAAGCAGCTTCAGCACCCACACAAAACGAACATGGAGCTCCTCACTCAAGGCGCTAAAAACTCCACAGCCAAAGACAAGTTCAGTGCCCAAGCCATTTCCCGCTGCCATTTAAACCAAGTGCTCTGGCAGCACATATGTCTGAAAGTGGATATGACACCTAGGGAAGGGAGTGTGCTGGTGAATGGCAACTGACCGAAGAAGCAGCACAGCTCTTCCACTGCCAAAACAACTCCACCTACCTCATGAACTTCACATACCATCAGCTGTCCTGGCAGCTATCTAGGAAACCCTGTTGGGTCACTTCCGGTCCCATGGCCATTGAGCTCAGTGGGATGGAATCAAGCAGCTTCAGCACCCACACAAAACGAACATGGAGCTCCTCACTCAAGGCGCTAGAAACTCCACAGCCAAAGACAAGTTCAGTGCCCAGGCCATTTCCCGCTGCCATGGAAACCAAGTGCTCTGGCAGCACATATGTGTGAAAGTGGATATGACACCTAGGGAAGGGAGTGTGCTGGTGAATGGCAACTGCCCGAAGCAGCAGCACAGCTCTTCCACTGCAAAAAACAACTCCACCTACCTTATGAACTTCACATACCATCAGCTGTCCTGGCAGCTATCTAGGAAACCCTGTTGGGTCACTTCCGGTCCCATGCCCATTGAGCTCAGTGGGATGGAATCAAGCAGCTTCAGCACCCACACAAAACTAAGATGGAGCTCCTCACTCAAGACGCTCAAAACTCCACAGCCAAAGACGAGTTCAGTGCCCAAGCCATTTCCCGCTGCCATGGAAACCAAGTGCTCTGGCAGCACATATGTCTGAAAGTGGATATGACACCTAGGGAAGGGAGTCTGGTGCTGAAAGGAAACTGCCCGAAGCAGCACAACAGCTCTTCCACTGCCAAAACAACTCCACCTGCCTCATGAACTTCACATACCATCAGCTGTCCTGGCAGCTATCTAGGAAACCCTGTTGGGTCACTTCCGGTCCCATGCCCATTGAGCCCAGTGGGATGGAATCAAGCAGCTTCAGCACCCACACAAAACGAACATGGAGCTCCTCACTCAAGGCGCTCAAAACTCCACAGCGAAAGACGAGTTCAGTGCCCAAGCCATTTCCCGCTGCCATGGAAACCAAGTGCTCTGGCAGCACATATGTCTGAAAGTGGATATGACACCTAGGGAAGGGAGTGTGCTGGTGAATGGCAACTGCCCGAAGCAGCACAGCAGCTCTTCCACTGCCAAAACAACTCCGCCTGCCTCATGAACTTCACATACCATCAGCTGTCCTGGCAGCTATCTAGGAAACCCTGTTGGGTCACTTCCGGTCCCATGCCCATTGAGCCCAGTGGGATGGAATCAAGCAGCTTGAGCACCCACACAAAACGAACATGGAGCTCCTCATTCAAGGCGCTCAAAGCTCCACAGACAAAGACAAGTTCAGTGCCCAAGCCATTTCCCGCTGCCATGGAAACCAAGTGCTCTGGCAGCACATATGTCTGAAAGTGGATATGACACCTAGGGAAGGGAGTGTGCTGGTGAATGGCAACTGCCCGAAGCAGCAGCACAGCTCTTCCACTGCCAAAACAACTCCCACTGCCTCATGAATTTCACATACCATCAGCTGTCCTCGCAGCTATCTAGGAAACCCTGTTAGGACACTTACGGTCCCATGCCCATTGAGCCCAGTGGGATGGAATCAAGCAGCTTGAGCACCCACACAAAACGAACATGGAGCTCCTCACTCAAGGCGCTCAAAACTCCACAGCCAAAGACAAGTTCAGTGCCCAAGCCATTTCCTGCTGCTATGGAAACCAAGTGCTCTGGCAGCACATATGTCTGAAAGTGGATATGACACCTAGGGAAGGGAGTGTGTTGGTGAATGGCAACTGCCCGAAGCAGCAGCACAGCTCTTCCAGTGCCAAAACAACTCCACCTGCCTCATGAACTTCACATACCATCAGCTGTCCTGGCAGCTATCTAGGAAACCCTGTTGGGTCACTTCCGGTCCCATGCCCATTGAGCCCAGTGGGATGGAATCAAGCAGCTTGAGCATCCACACAAAACGAACATGGAGCTCCTCACTCAAGACGCTCAAAACTACATGGCGAAAGACAAGTTCAGTGCCCAAGCCATTTCCCGCTGCCATGGAAACCAAGTGCTCTGGCAGCACATATGTGTGAAAGTGGATATGACTCCTAGGGAAGGGAGTGTGCTGGTGAATGGCAACTGCCCGAAGCAGCAGCACAGCTCTTCCACTGCCAAAACAACTCCAACTGCCTCATGAACTTCACATACCATCAGCTGTCCTGGCAGCTATCTAGGAAACCCTGTTGGGTCACTTCCGGTCCCATGCCCATTGAGCCCAGTGGGATGGAATCAAGCAGCTTCAGCACCCACACAAAACGAACATGGAGCTCCTCACTCAAGACGCGAAAAATTCCATAGCCAAAGACAAGTTCAGTGCCTAAGCCATTTCCCGCTGCCATGGAAACCAAGTGCTCTGGCAGCACATATGTGTGAAAGTGGATATGACACCTAGGGAAGGGAGTGTGCTGGTGAATGGCAACTGCCCGAAGCAGCAGCACAGCTCTTCCACTGCCAAAACAACTCCACCTGCCTCATGAACTTCACATACCATCAGCTGTCCTGGCAGCTATCTAGGAAACCCTGTTGGGTCACTTCCGGTCCCATGCCCATTGAGCTCAGTGGGATGGAATCAAGCAGCTTCAGCACCCACACAAAACGAACATGGAGCTCCTCACTCAAGGCGCTCAAAACTACACGGCGAAAGACAAGTTCAGTGCCTAAGCCATTTCCCGCTGCCATTTAAACCAAGTGCTCTGGCAGTACATATGTCTGAAAGTGGATATGACACCTAGGGAAGGGAGTGTGGTGATGTATGGCAACTGCCCGAAGCAGCAGCACAGCTCTTCCACTGCCAAAACAACTCCACCTGCCTCATGAACTTCACATACCATCAGCTGTCCTGGCAGCTATCTAGGAAACCCTGTTGGGTCACTTCCGGTCCCATGCCCATTGAGCCCAGTGGGATGGAATCAAGCAGCTTGAGCACCCACACAAAACGAACATGGAGCTCCTCACTCAAGGCGCTCAAAACTCCACAGCCAAAGACTAGTTCAGTGCCGAAGCCATTTCCCGCTGCCATTTAAACCAAGTGCTCTGGCAGCACATATGTCCGAAAGTGGATATGACACCTAGGGAAGGGAGTGTGCTGGTGAATGGCAACTGACCGAAGCAGCAGCACAGCTCTTCCACTGCCAAAACAACTCCACCTGCCTCATGAACTTCACATACCATCAGCTGTCCTGGCAGCTATCTAGGAAACCCTGTTGGGTCACTTCCGGTCCCATGCCCATTGAGATCAGTGGGATGGAATCAAGCAGCTTGAGCACCCACACAAAACGAACATGGAGCTCCTCACTCAAGGCGCTCAAAACTCCACAGCCAAAGACTAGTTCAGTGCCGAAGCCATTTCCCGCTGCCATTTAAACCAAGTGCTCTGGCAGCACATATGTCCGAAAGTGGATATGACACCTAGGGAAGGGAGTGTGCTGGTGAATGGCAACTGACCGAAGCAGCAGCACAGCTCTTCCACTGCCAAAACAACTCCACCTACCTCATGAACTTCACATACCATCAGCTGTCCTGGCAGCTATCTAGGAAACCCTGTTGGGTCACTTCCGGTCCCATGGCCATTGAGCTCAGTGGGATGGAATCAAGCAGCTTGAGCACCCACAGAAAACGAACATGGAGCTCCTCACTCAAGACGCTCAAAACTACATGGCGAAAGACAAGTTCAGTGCCCAAGCCATTTCCCGCTGCCATGGAAACCAAGTGCTCTGGCAGCACATAGGTCTGAAAGTGGATATGACACCTAGGGAAGGGAGTGTGCTGGTGAATGGCAACTGCCCGAAGCAGCAGCACAGCTCTTCCACTGCCAAAACAACTCCACCTACCTCATGAACTTCACATACCATCAGCTGTCCTGGCAGCTATCTAGGAAACCCTGTTGGGTCACTTCCGGTCCCATGCCCATTGAGCCCAGTGGGATGGAATCAAGCAGCTTCAGCACCCACACAAAACGAACATGGAGCTCCTCACACAAGGCCGTAGAAACTCCACAGCCAAAGACAAGTTCAGTGCCCAGGCTATTTCCCGCTGCCATGGAAACCAAGTGCTCTGGCAGCACATATGTGTGAAAGTGGATATGACACCTAGGGAAGGGAGTGTGCTGGTGAATGGCAACTGCCCGAAGCAGCAGCACAGCTCTTCCACTGCAAAAAACAACTCCACCTACCTCATGAACTTCACATACCATCAGCTGTCCTGGCAGCTATCTAGGAAACCCTGTTGGGTCACTTCCGGTCCCATGCCCATTGAGCCCAGTGGGATGGAATCAAGCAGCTTCAGCACCCACACAAAACGAACATGGAGCTCCTCACTCAAGGCGCTCAAAGCTCCACAGCCAAAGACAAGTTCAGTGCCCAAGCCATTTCTCGATGCCATGGAAACCAAGTGCTCTGGCAGCACATATGTCTGAAAGTAGATATGACACCTGGGGAAGGGAGTGTGCTGGTGAATGGCAACTGCCCGAAGCAGCAGCACAGCTCTTCCAGTGCCAAAACAACTCCACCTGCCTCATGAACTTCACATACCATCAGCTGTCCTGGCAGCTATCTAGGAAACCCTGTTGGGTCACTTCCGGTCCCATGCCCATTGAGCCCAGTGGGATGGAATCAAGCAGCTTCAGCACCCACACAAAACTAAGATGGAGCTCCTCGCACAAGACGCTCAAAACTCGACAGCCAAAGACGAGTTCAGTGCCCAAGCCATTTCCCGCTGCCATGGAAACCAAGTGCTCTGGCAGCACATAGGTCTGAAAGTGGATATGACACCAAGAGAAGGGAGTGTGCTGGTGAATGGCAACTGCCCGAAGCAGCAGCACAGCTCTTCCACTGCCAAAACAACTCCAACTGCCTCATGAACTTCACATACCATCAGCTGTCCTGGCAGCTATCTAGGAAACCCTGTTGGGTCACTTCCGGTCCCATGCCCATTGAGCCCAGTGGGATGGAATCAAGCAGCTTCAGCACCCACACAAAACGAACATGGAGCTCCTCACTCAAGACGCGAAAAATTCCATAGCCAAAGACAAGTTCAGTGCCCAAGCCATTTCCCGCTGCCATGGAAACCAAGTGCTCTGGCAGCACATAGGTCTGAAAGTGGATATGACACCTAGGGAAGGGAGTGTGCTGGTGAATGGCAACTGCCCGAAGCAGCAGCACAGCTCTTCCACTGCCAAAACAACTCCACCTGCCTCATGAACTTCACATACCATCAGCTGTCCTGGCAGCTATCTAGGAAACCCTGTTGGGTCACTTCCGGTCCCATGCCCATTGAGCCCAGTGGGATGGAATCAAGCAGCTTCAGCACCCACACAAAACGAACATGGAGCTCCTCATTCAAGGCGCTCAAAACTCCACAGCCAAAGACAAGTTCAGTGCCTAAGCCATTTCCCGCTGGCATGGAAACCAAGTGCTCTGGCAGCACATATGTCTGAAAATGTATATGACACCTAGGGAAGGGAGTCTGGTGCTGAAAGGAAACTGCCCGAAGCAGCACAACAGCTCTTCCACTGCTAAAACAACTCCACCTGCCTCATGAACTTCACATACCATCAGCTGTCCTGGCAGCTATCTAGGAAACCCTGTTGGGTCACTTCCGGTCCCATGCCCATTGAGCCCAGTGGGATGGAATCAAGCAGCTTCAGCACAAACACAAAACTAACATGGAGCTCCTCACTCAAGGCGTTCAAAACTCCACAGACAAAGACAAGTTCAGTGCCCAAGCCATTTCCCGCTGCCATGGAAACCAAGTGCTCTGGCAGCACATAGGTCTGAAAGTGGATATGACACCTAGGGAAGGGAGTGTGCTGGTGAATGGCAACTGCCCGAAGCAGCAGCACAGCTCTTCCACTGCCAAAACAACTCCACCTACCTCATGAACTTCACATACCATCAGCTGTCCTGGCAGCTATCCAGGAAACCCTGTTGGGTCACTTCCGGTCCCATGCCCATTGAGCCCAGTGGGATGGAATCAAGCAGCTTCAGCACCCACACAAAACTAACATGGAGCTCCTCACTCAAGGCGCTCAAAGCTCCACAGACAAAGACAAGTTCAGTGCCCAAGCCATTTCCCGCTGCCATGGAAACCAAGTGCTCTGGCAGCACATATGTCTGAAAGTGGATATGACACCTAGGGAAGGGAGTGTGCTGGTGAATGGCAATTGCCCGAAGCAGCAGCACAGCTCTTCCACTGCCAAAACAACTCCCACTGCCTCATAAATTTCACATACCATCAGCTGTCCTGGCAGCTATCTAGGAAACCCTGTTGGGACACTTACGGTCCCATGCCCATTGAGCCCAGTGGGATGGAATCAAGCAGCTTGAGCACCCACACAAAACTAACATGGAGCTCCTCACTCAAGGCGCTCAAAACTCCACGGCCAAAGACAAGTTCAGTGCCCAAGCCATTTCCTGCTGCTATGGAAACCAAGTGCTCTGGCAGCACATATGTCTGAAAGTGGATATGACACCTAGGGAAGGGAGTGTGTTGGTGAATGGCAACTGCCCGAAGCAGCAGCACAGCTCTTCCAGTGCCAAAACAACTCCACCTGCCTCATGAACTTCACATAGCATCAGCTGTCCTGGCAGCTATCTAGGAAACCCTGTTGGGTCACTTCCGGTCCCATGCCCATTGAGCCCAGTGGGATGGAATCAAGCAGCTTCAGCACCCACACAAAACTAACATGGAGCTCCTCACTCAAGACGCTCAAAACTACATGGCGAAAGACAAGTTCAGTGCCCAAGCCATTTCCCGCTGCCATGGAAACCAAGTGCTCTGGCAGCACATATGTGTCTGAAAGTGGATATGACACCTAGGGAAGGGAGTGTGCTGGTGAATGGCAACTGCCCGAAGCAGCAGCAAAGCTCTTCCACTGCCAAAACAACTCCACCTGCCTCATGAACTTCACATACCATCAGCTGTCCTGGCAGCTATCTAGGAAACCCTGTTGGGTCACTTCCGGTCCCATGCCCATTGAGCCCAGTGGGATGGAATCAAGCAGCTTGAGCACCCACACAAAACGAACATGGAGCTCCTCACTCAAGGCGCTAAAAACTCCGCAACCAAAGACAAGTTCAGTGTCCATGCCATTTCCCGCTGGCATGGAAACCAAGTGCTCTGGCAGCACATATGTGTGAAAGTGGATATGACACCTAGGGAAGGGAGTGTGCTGGTGAATGGCAACTGCCCGAAGCAGCAGCACAGCTCTTCCACTGCCAAAACAACTCCAACTGCCTCATGAACTTCACATACCATCAGCTGTCCTGGCAGCTATCTAGGAAACCCTGTTGGGTCACTTCCGGTCCCATGCCCATTGAGCCCAGTGGGATGGAATCAAGCAGCTTCAGCACCCACACAAAACTAAGATGGAGCTCCTCACTCAAGACGCTCAAAACTCCACAGCCAAAGACGAGTTCAGTGCCCAAGCCATTTCCCGCTGCCATGGAAACCAAGTGCTCTGGCAGCACATATGTCTGAAAGTGGATATGACACCTAGGGAAGGGAGTGTGTTGGTGAATGGCAACTGCCCGAAGCAGCAGCACAGCTCTTCCACTGCCAAAACAACTCCACCTGCCTCATGAACTTCACATAGCATCAGCTGTCCTGGCAGCTATCTAGGAAACCCTGTTGGGTCACTTCCGGTCCCATGCCCATTGAGCCCAGTGGGATGGAATCAAGCAGCTTCAGCACCCACACAAAATGAACATGGAGCTCCTCACTCAAGGCGCTCAAAACTCCACAGCCAAAGACAAGTTCAGTGCCTAAGCCATTTCCCGCTGCCATGGAAACCAAGTGCTCTGGCAGCACATATGTCTGAAAGTGTATATGACACCTAGGGAAGGGAGTCTGGTGCTGAAAGGAAACTGCCCGAAGCAGCACAACAGCTCTTCCACTGCCAAAACAACTCCACCTGCCTCATGAACTTCACATACCATCAGCTGTCCTGGCAGCTATCTAGGAAACCCTGTTGGGTCACTTCCGGTCCCATGCCCATTGAGCCCAGTGGGATGGAATCAAGCAGCTTCAGCACCCACACAAAACGAACATGGAGCTCCTCACTCAAGGCGCTCAAAACTCCACAGCGAAAGACGAGTTCAGTGCCCAAGCCATTTCCCGCTGCCATGGAAACCAAGTGCTCTGGCAGCACATATGTCTGAAAGTGGATATGACACCTAGGGAAGGGAGTGTGCTGGTGAATGGCAACTGCCCGAAGCAGCAGCACAGCTCTTCCACTGCCAAAACAACTCCACCTACCTCATGAACTTCACATACCATCAGCTGTCCTGGCAGCTATCCAGGAAACCCTGTTGGGTCACTTCCGGTCCCATGCCCATTGAGCCCAGTGGGATGGAATCAAGCAGCTTCAGCACCCACACAAAACGAACATGGAGCTCCTCACTCAAGACGCGAAAAATTCCATAGCCAAAGACAAGTTCAGTGCCCAAGCCATTTCCCGCTGCCATGGAAACCAAGTGCTCTGGCAGCACATATGTGTGAAAGTGGATATGACACCTAGGGAAGGGAGTGTGCTGGTGAATGGCAACTGCCCGAAGCAGCAGCACAGCTCTTCCACTGCCAAAACAACTCCACCTGCCTCATGAACTTCACATACCATCAGCTGTCCTGGCAGCTATCTAGGAAACCCTGTTGGGTCACTTCCGGTCCCATGCCCATTGAGCCCAGTGGGATGGAATCAAGCAGCTTCAGCACCCACACAAAACGAACATGGAGCTCCTCACTCAAGGCGCTCAAAACTCCACAGCCAAAGACAAGTTCAGTGCCTAAGCCATTTCCCGCTGCCATGGAAACCAAGTGCTCTGGCAGCACATATGTCTGAAAATGTATATGACACCTAGGGAAGGGAGTCTGGTGCTGAAAGGAAACTGCCCGAAGCAGCACAACAGCTCTTCCACTGCCAAAACAACTCCACCTGCCTCATGAACTTCACATAGCATCAGCTGTCCTGGCAGCTATCTAGGAAACCCTGTTGGGTCACTTCCGGTCCCATGCCCATTGAGCCCAGTGGGATGGAATCAAGCAGCTTCAGCACAAACACAAAACTAACATGGAGCTCCTCACTCAAGGCGCTCAAAACTCCACAGACAAAGACAAGTTCAGTGCCCAAGCCATTTCCTGCTGCCATGGAAACCAAGTGCTCTGGCAGCACATATGTCTGAAAGTGGATATGACACCTAGGGAAGGGAGTGTGCTGGTGAATGGCAATTGCCCGAAGCAGCAGCACAGCTCTTCCACTGCCAAAACAACTCCCACTGCCTCATGAATTTCACATACCATCAGCTGTCCTGGCAGCTATCTAGGAAACCCTGTTGGGACACTTACGGTCCCATGCCCATTGAGCCCAGTGGGATGGAATCAAGCAGCTTGAGCACCCACACAAAACTAACATGGAGCTCCTCACTCAAGACGCTCAAAACTCCACGGCCAAAGACAAGTTCAGTGCCCAAGCCATTTCCTGCTGCTATGGAAACCAAGTGCTCTGGCAGCACATATGTCTGAAAGTGGATATGACACCTAGGGAAGGGAGTGTGTTGGTGAATGGCAACTGCCCGAAGCAGCAGCACAGCTCTTCCAGTGCCAAAACAACTCCACCTGCCTCATGAACTTCACATAGCATCAGCTGTCCTGGCAGCTATCTAGGAAACCCTGTTGGGTCACTTCCGGTCCCATGCCCATTGAGCCCAGTGGGATGGAATCAAGCAGCTTCAGCACCCACACAAAACTAACATGGAGCTCCTCACTCAAGACGCTCAAAACTACATGGCGAAAGACAAGTTCAGTGCCCAAGCCATTTCCCGGTGCCATGGAAACCAAGTGCTCTGGCAGCACATATGTGTCTGAAAGTGGATATGACACCTAGGGAAGGGAGTGTGCTGGTGAATGGCAACTGCCCGAAGCAGCAGCAAAGCTCTTCCACTGCCAAAACAACTCCACCTGCCTCATGAACTTCACATACCATCAGCTGTCCTGGCAGCTATCTAGGAAACCCTGTTGGGTCACTTCCGGTCCCATGCCCATTGAGCCCAGTGGGATGGAATCAAGCAGCTTGAGCACCCACACAAAACGAACATGGAGCTCCTCACTCAAGGCCCTAGAAACTCCACAGCCAAAGACAAGTTCAGTGCCCATGCCATTTCCCGCTGCAATGGAAACCAAGTGCTCTGGCAGCACATATGTGTGAAAGTGGATATGACACCTAGGGAAGGGAGTGTGCTGGTGAATGGCAACTGCCCGAAGCAGCAGCACAGCTCTTCCACTGCCAAAACAACTCCAACTGCCTCATGAACTTCACATACCATCAGCTGTCCTGGCAGCTATCTAGGAAACCCTGTTGGGTCACGTCCGGTCCCATGCCCATTGAGCCCAGTGGGATGGAATCAAGCAGCTTCAGCACCCAAAAAAACTAAGATGGAGCTCCTCACTCAAGACGCCTAAAACTCCACAGCCAAAGACGAGTTCAGTGCCCAAGCCATTTCCCGCTGCCATGGAAACCAAGTGCTCTGGCAGCACATAGGTCTGAAAGTGGATATGACACCTAGGGAAGGGAGTGTGCTGGTGAATGGCAACTGCCCGAAGCAGCAGCACAGCTCTTCCACTGCCAAAACAACTCCACCTGCCTCATGAACTTCACATACCATCAGCTGTCCTGGCAGCTATCTAGGAAACCCTGTTGGGTCACTTCCGGTCCCATGCCCATTGAGCCCAGTGGGATGGAATCAAGCAGCTTCAGCACCCACACAAAACGAACATGGAGCTCCTCACTCAAGGCGCTCAAAACTCCACAGCCAAAGACAAGTTCAGTGCCTAAGCCATTTCCCGCTGCCATGGAAACCAAGTGCTCTGGCAGCACATATGTCTGAAAATGTATATGACACCTAGGGAAGGGAGTCTGGTGCTGAAAGGAAACTGCCCGAAGCAGCACAACAGCTCTTCCACTGCCAAAACAACTCCACCTGCCTCATGAACTTCACATACCATCAGCTGTCCTGGCAGCTATCTAGGAAACCCTGTTGGGTCACTTCCGGTCCCATGCCCATTGAGCCCAGTGGGATGGAATCAAGCAGCTTCAGCACAAACACAAAACTAACATGGAGCTCCTCACTCAAGGCGCTCAAAACTCCACAGACAAAGACAAGTTCAGTGCCCAAGCCATTTCCCGCTGCCATGGAAACCAAGTGCTCTGGCAGCACATATGTCTGAAAGTGGATATGACACCTAGGGAAGGGAGTGTGCTGGTGAATGGCAATTGCCCGAAGCAGCAGCACAGCTCTTCCACTGCCAAAACAACTCCCACTGCCTCATGAATTTCACATACCATCAGCTGTCCTGGCAGCTATCTAGGAAACCCTGTTGGGACACTTACGGTCCCATGCCCATTGAGCCCAGTGGGATGGAATCAAGCAGCTTGAGCACCCACACAAAACTAACATGGAGCTCCTCACTCAAGACGCTCAAAACTCCACGGCCAAAGACAAGTTCAGTGCCCAAGCCATTTCCTGCTGCTATGGAAACCAAGTGCTCTGGCAGCACATATGTCTGAAAGTGGATATGACACCTAGGGAAGGGAGTGTGTTGGTGAATGGCAACTGCCCGAAGCAGCAGCACAGCTCTTCCAGTGCCAAAACAACTCCACCTGCCTCATGAACTTCACATAGCATCAGCTGTCCTGGCAGCTATCTAGGAAACCCTGTTGGGTCACTTCCGGTCCCATGCCCATTGAGCCCAGTGGGATGGAATCAAGCAGCTTCAGCACCCACACAAAACTAACATGGAGCTCCTCACTCAAGACGCTCAAAACTACATGGCGAAAGACAAGTTCAGTGCCCAAGCCATTTCCCGGTGCCATGGAAACCAAGTGCTCTGGCAGCACATATGTGTCTGAAAGTGGATATGACACCTAGGGAAGGGAGTGTGCTGGTGAATGGCAACTGCCCGAAGCAGCAGCAAAGCTCTTCCACTGCCAAAACAACTCCACCTGCCTCATGAATTTCACATACCATCAGCTGTCCTGGCAGCTATCTAGGAAACCCTGTTGGGTCACTTCCGGTCCCATGCCCATTGAGCCCAGTGGGATGGAATCAAGCAGCTTGAGCACCCACACAAAACGAACATGGAGCTCCTCACTCAAGGCCCTAGAAACTCCACAGCCAAAGACAAGTTCAGTGCCCATGCCATTTCCCGCTGCAATGGAAACCAAGTGCTCTGGCAGCACATATGTGTGAAAGTGGATATGACACCTAGGGAAGGGAGTGTGCTGGTGAATGGCAACTGCCCGAAGCAGCAGCACAGCTCTTCCACTGCCAAAACAACTCCAACTGCCTCATGAACTTCACATACCATCAGCTGTCCTGGCAGCTATCTAGGAAACCCTGTTGGGTCACTTCCGGTCCCATGCCCATTGAGCCCAGTGGGATGGAATCAAGCAGCTTCAGCACCCAAAAAAACTAAGATGGAGCTCCTCACTCAAGACGCCTAAAACTCCACAGCCAAAGACGAGTTCAGTGCCCAAGCCATTTCCCGCTGCCATGGAAACCAAGTGCTCTGGCAGCACATAGGTCTGAAAGTGGATATGACACCTAGGGAAGGGAGTGTGCTGGTGAATGGCAACTGCCCGAAGCAGCAGCACAGCTCTTCCACTGCCAAAACAACTCCACCTGCCTCATGAACTTCACATACCATCAGCTGTCCTGGCAGCTATCTAGGAAACCCTGTTGGGTCACTTCCGGTCCCATGCCCATTGAGCCCAGTGGGATGGAATCAAGCAGCTTCAGCACCCACACAAAACGAACATGGAGCTCCTCACTCAAGGCGCTCAAAACTCCACAGCCAAAGACAAGTTCAGTGCCTAAGCCATTTCCAGCTGCCATGGAAACCAAGTGCTCTGGCAGCACATATGTGTGAAAGTGGATATGACACCTAGGGAAGGGAGTGTGCTGGTGAATGGCAACGCCCCGAAGCAGCACAACAGCTCTTCCACTGCCAAAACAACTCCACCTGCCTCATCAACTTCACATACCATCAGCTGTCCTGGCAGCTATCTAGGAAACCCTGTTGGGTCACTTCCGGTCCCATGCCCATTGAGCCCAGTGGGGTGGAATCAAGCAGCTTCAGCACCCACACAAAACGAACATGGAGCTCCTCACTCAAGGCGCTCAAAACTACATGGCGAAAGACAAGTTCAGTGCCCAAGCCATTTCCCGCTGCCATGGAAGCCAAGTGCTCTGGCAGCACATAGGTCTGAAAGTGGATATGACACCTAGGGAAGGGAGTGTGGTGATGTATGGCAACAGCCCGAAGCAGCAGCCCAGCTCTTCCAGTGCCAAAACAACTCCACCTGCCTCATGAACTTCACATACCATCAGCTGTCCTGGCAGCTATCTAGGAAACCCTGTTGGGTCACTTCCGGTCCCATGCCCATTGAGCCCAGTGGGATGGAATCAAGCAGCTTCAGCACCCACACAAAACGAACATGGAGCTCCTCACTCAAGACGCTTAAAATTCCATGGCCAAAGACAAGTTCAGTGCCCAAGCCATTTCCCGCTGCCATGGAAACCAAGTGCTCTGGCAGCACATATGTCTGAAAGTGGATATGACACCTAGGGAAGGGAGTGTGCTGGTGAATGGCAACTGCCCGAAGCAGCAGCACAGCTCTTCCACTGCCAAAACAACTCCACCTGCCTCATGAACTTCACATACCATCAGCTGTCCTGGCAGCCATCTAGGAAACCCTGTTGGGTCACTTCCGGTCCCATGCCCATTGAGCCCAGTGGGATGGAATCAAGCAGCTTGAGCACCCACACAAAACTAACATGGAGCTCCTCACTCAAGGCGCTCAAAACTCCACGGCCAAAGACAAGTTCAGTGCCCAAGCCATTTCCTGCTTCCATGGAAACCAAGTGCTCTGGCAGCACATATGTGTGAAAGTGGATATGACACCTAGGGAAGGGAGTGTGCTGGTGAATGGCAACTGCCTGAAGCAGCAGCACAGCTCTTCCACTGCCAAAACAACTCCACCTGCCTCATGAACTTCACATACCATCAGCTGTCCTGGCAGCTATCTAGGAAACCCTGTTGGGTCACTTCCGGTCCCATGCCCATTGAGCCCAGTGGGATGGAATCAAGCAGCTTCAGCACCCACAGAAAACGAACATGGAGCTCCTCACTCAAGGCGCTCAAAACTCCACAGCCAAAGACAAGTTCAGTGCCCAAGCCATTTCCCGCTGCCATGGAAACCAAGTGCTCTGGCAGCACATATGTGTGAAAGTGGATATGACACCTAGGGAAGGGAGTGTGCTGGTGAATGGCAACTGCCCGAAGCAGCAGCACAGCTCTTCCAGTGCCAAAACAACTCCCACTGCCTCATGAATTTCACATACCATCAGCTGTCCTGGCCTCTATCTAGGAAACCCTGTTGGGTCACTTCCGGTCCCATGCCCATTGAGCCCAGTGGGATGGAATCAAGCAGCTTCAGCACCCACACAAAACGAACATGGGGCTCCTCACTCAAGGCGCTCAAAACTCCACGGCCAAACTCAAGTTCAGTGCCCAAGCCATTTCCCGCTGCCATGGAAACCAAGTGCTCTGGCAGCACATATGTCTGAAAGTGGATATGACACCTAGGGAAGGGAGTGTGCTGGTGAATGGCAACTGCCCGAAGCAGCAGCACAGCTCTTCCAGTGCCAAAACAACTCCACCTGCCTCATGAACTTCACATACCATCAGCTGTCCTGGCAGCTATCTAGGAAACCCTGTTGGGTCACTTCCGGTCCCATGCCCATTGAGTCCAGTGGGATGGAATCAAGCAGCTTCAGCACCCACACAAAACGAACATGGAGCTCCTCACTCAAGGCGCTCAAAACTCCACAGACAAAGACAAGTTCAGTGCCAGAGCGATTTCCCGCTGCCATGGAAACCAAGTGCTCTGGCAGCACATATATCTGAAAGTGGATATGACACCTAGGGAAGGGAGTGTGCTGGTGAATGGCAACTGCCCGAAGCAGCAGCACAGCTCTTCCAGTGCCAAAACAACTCCACCTGCCTCATGAACTTCACATACCATCAGCTGTCCTGGCAGCTATCTAGGAAACCCTGTTGGGTCACTTCCGGTCCCATGCCCATTGAGCCCAGTGGGATGGAATCAAGCAGCTTCAGCCCCCACACAAAACGAACATGGAGCTCCTCACTCAAGACGCTCAAAACTACATGGCGAAAGACAAGTTCAGTGCCAGAGCCATTTCCCGCTGCCATGGAAACCAAGTGCTCTGGCAGCACATATATCTGAAAGTGGATATGACACCTAGGGAAGGGAGTGTGCTGGTGAATGGCAATTGCCCGAAGCAGCAGCACAGCTCTTCCACTGCCAAAACAACTCCACCTGCCTCATGAATTTCACATACCATCAGCTGTCCTGGCAGCTATCTAGGAAACCCTGTTGGGACACTTACGGTCCCATGCCCATTGAGCCCAGTGGGATGGAATCAAGCAGCTTGAGCACCCACACAAAACTAACATGGAGCTCCTCACTCAAGGCGCTCAAAACTCCACGGCCAAAGACAAGTTCAGTGCCCAAGCCATTTCCTGCTGCCATGGAAACCAAGTGCTCTGGCAGCACATATGTGTGAAAGTGGATATGACACCTAGGGAAGGGAGTGTGCTGGTGAATGGCAACTGCCTGAAGCAGCAGCACAGCTCTTCCACTGCCAAAACAACTCCACCTGCCTCATGAACTTCACATACCATCAGCTGTCCTGGCAGCTATCTAGGAAACCCTGTTGGGACACTTACGGTCCCATGCCCATTGAGCCCAGTGGGATGGAATCAAGCAGCTTCAGCACCCACACAAAACGAACATGGAGCTCCTCACTCAAGGCGCTCAAAACTCCACAGACAAAGACAAGTTCAGTGCCCAAGCCATTTCCCGCTGCCATGGAAACCAAGTGCTCTGGCAGCACATATGTCTGAAAGTGGATATGACACCTAGGGAAGGGAGTGTGCTGGTGAATGGCAACTGCCCGAAGCAGCAGCACAGCTCTTCCAGTGCCAAAACAACTCCCACTGCCTCATGAATTTCACATACCATCAGCTGTCCTGGCCTCTATCTAGGAAACCCTGTTGGGTCACTTCCGGTCCCATGCCCATTGAGCCCAGTGGGATGGAATCAAGCAGCTTCAGCACCCACACAAAACGAACATGGGGCTCCTCACTCAAGGCGCTCAAAACTCCACGGCCAAACTCAAGTTCAGTGCCCAAGCCATTTCCCGCTGCCATGGAAACCAAGTGCTCTGGCAGCACATATGTCTGAAAGTGGATATGACACCTAGGGAAGGGAGTGTGCTGGTGAATGGCAACTGCCCGAAGCAGCAGCACAGCTCTTCCAGTGCCAAAACAACTCCACCTGCCTCATGAACTTCACATACCATCAGCTGTCCTGGCAGCTATCTAGGAAACCCTGTTGGGTCACTTCCGGTCCCATGCCCATTGAGTCCAGTGGGATAGAATCAAGCAGCTTCAGCACCCACACAAAACAAACATGGAGCTCCTCACTCAAGGCGCTCAAAACTCCACAGACAAAGACAAGTTCAGTGCCAGAGCGATTTCCCGCTGCCATGGAAACCAAGTGCTCTGGCAGCACATATATCTGAAAGTGGATATGACACCTAGGGAAGGGAGTGTGCTGGTGAATGGCAACTGCCTGAAGCAGCAGCACAGCTCTTCCAGTGCCAAAACAACTCCACCTGCCTCATGAACTTCACATACCATCAGCTGTCCTGGCAGCTATCTAGGAAACCCTGTTGGGTCACTTCCGGTCCCATGCCCATTGAGCCCAGTGGGATGGAATCAAGCAGCTTCAGCCCCCACACAAAACGAACATGGAGCTCCTCACTCAAGACGCTCAAAACTACATGGCGAAAGACAAGTTCAGTGCCCAAGCCATTTCCCGCTGCCATGGAAACCAAGTGCTCTGGCAGCACATATGTCTGAAAGTGGATATGACACCTAGGGAAGGGAGTGTGCTGGTGAATGGCAACTGCCCGAAGCAGCAGCACAGCTCTTCCAGTACCAAAACAACTCCACCTGCCTCATGAACTTCACATACCATCAGCTGTCCTGGCAGCTATCTAGGAAACCCTGTTGGGTCACTTCCGGTCCCATGCCCATTGAGCCCAGTGGGATGGAATCAAGCAGCTTCAGCACCCACACAAAACGAACATGGAGCTCCTCCCTCAAGACGCTCAAAACCCCACAGCCAAAGACGAGTTCAGTGCCCAAGCCATTTCCCGCTGCCATGGAAACCAAGTGCTCTGGCAGCACATAGGTCTGAAAGTGGATATGACACCTAGGGAAGGGAGTGTGCTGGTGAATGGCAACTGCCCGAAGCAGCAGCACAGCTCTTCCACTGCCAAAACGATTCCAACTGCCTCATGAACTTCACATACCATCAGCTGTCCTGGCAGCTATCTAGGAAACCCTGTTGGGTCACTTCCGGTCCCATGCCCATTGAGCCCAGTGGGATGGAATCAAGCAGTTTCAGCACCCACACAAAACGAACATGGAGCTCCTCACTCAAGACGCTAAAAATTCCACGGCCAAAGACAAGTTCAGTGCCCAAGCCATTTCCCGCTGCCATGGAAACCAAGTGCTCTGGCAGCACATATGTCTGAAAGTGGATATGACACCTAGGGAAGGGAGTGTGCTGGTGAATGGCAACTGCCCGAAGCAGCAGCACAGCTCTTCCACTGCCAAAACAACTCCACCTGCCTCATGAACTTCACATACCATCAGCTGTCCTGGCAGCTATCTAGGAAACCCTGTTGGGTCACTTCCGGTCCCATGCCCATTGAGCCCAGTGGGATGGAATCAAGCAGCTTCAGCACCCACACAAAACGAACATGGAGCTCCTCACTCAAGGCGCTCAAAACTCCACAGCCAAAGACAAGTTCAGTGCCTAAGCCATTTCCCGCTGCCATGGAAACCAAGTGCTCTGGCAGCACATATGTCTGAAAGTGTATATGACACCTAGGGAAGGGAGTCTGGTGCTGAAAGGAAACTGCCCGAAGCAGCACAACAGCTCTTCCACTGCCAAAACAACTCCACCTGCCTCATGAACTTCACATACCATCAGCTGTCCTGGCAGCTATCTAGGAAACCCTGTTGGGTCACTTCCGGTCCCATGCCCATTGAGCCCAGTGGGATGGAATCAAGCAGCTTCAGCACCCACACAAAACTAAGATGGAGCTCCTCACTCAAGGCGCTCAAAACTCCACAGCGAAAGACGAGTTCAGTGCCCAAGCCATTTCCCGCTGCCATGGAAACCAAGTGCTCTGGCAGCACATATGTCTGAAAGTGGATATGACACCTAGGGAAGGGACTGTGCTGGTGAATGGCAACTGCCCGAAGCAGCAGCACAGCTCTTCCAGTGCGAAAACAACTCCACCTACCTCATGAACTTCACATACCATCAGCTGTCCTGGCAGCTATCTAGGAAACCCTGTTGGGTCACTTCCGGTCCCATGCCCATTGAGCCCAGGGGGATGGAATCAAGCAGCTTCAGCACCCACACAAAACGAACATGGAGCTCCTCACTCAAGGCGCTCAAAACTACATGGCGAAAGACAAGTTCAGTGCCCAAGCCATTTCCCGCTGCCATGGAAACCAAGTGCTCTGGCAGCACATATGTCTGAAAGTGGATATGACACCTAGGGAAGGGAGTGTGCTGGTGAATGGCAACTGCCCGAAGCAGCAACACAGCTCTTCCACTGCCAAAACAACTCCACCTGCCTCATGAACTTCACATACCATCAGCTGTCCTGGCAGCTATCTAGGAAACCCTGTTGTGTCACTTCCGGTCCCATGCCCATTGAGCCCAGTGGGATGGAATCAAGCAGCTTCAGCACAAACACAAAACTAACATGGAGCTCCTCACTCAAGGCGCTCAAAACTCCACAGCCAAAGACAAGTTCAGTGCCCAAGCCATTTCCCGCTGCCATGGAAACCAAGTGTTCTGGCAGCACATATGTCTGAAAGTGGATATGACACCTAGGGAAGGGAGTGTGGTGGTGAATGGCAACTGCCCAAAGCAGCAGCACAGCTCTTCCACTGCCAAAACAACTCCACCTGCCTCATGAACTTCACATACCATCAGCTGTCCTGGCAGCTATCTAGGAAACCCTGTTGGGTCACTTCCGGTCCCATGCCCATTGAGCCCAGTGGGATGGAATCAAGCAGCTTCAGCACCCACACAAACGAACATGGAGCTCCTCACTCAAGGCGCTCAAAACTCCACAGCCAAAGACAAGTTCAGTGCCCAAGCCATTTCCCGCTGCCATGGAAACCAAGTGCTCTGGCAGCACATATGTGTGAAAGTGGATATGACACCTAGGGAAGGGAGTGTGCTGGTGAATGGCAACGCCCCGAAGCAGCACAACAGCTCTTCCACTGCCAAAACAACTCCACCTGCCTCATGAACTTCACATACCATCAGCTGTCCTGGCAGCTATCTAGGAAACCCTGTTGGGTCACTTCCGGTCCCACGCCCATTGAGCCCAGTGGGATGGAATCAAGCAGCTTCAGCACCCACACAAAACGAACATGGAGCTCCTCACTCAAGGCGCTCAAAACCCCACAGACAAAGACAAGTTCAGTGCCCAAGCCATTTCCCGCTGCCATGGAAACCAAGTGCTCTGGCAGCACATATGTCTGAAAGTGGATATGACACCTAGGGAAGGGAGTGTGGTGATGAATGGCAACTGCCCAAAGCAGCAGCACAGCTCTTCCACTGCCAAAACAAGTCCACCTGCCTCATGAACTTCACATACCATCAGCTGTCCTGGCAGCTATCTAGGAAACCCTGTTGGGTCACTTCCGGTCCCATGCCCATTGAGCCCAGTGGGATGGAATCAAGCAGCTTCAGCACAAACACAAAACGAACATGGAGCTCCTCACTCAAGGCGCTCAAAACTCCACAGCCAAAGACAAGTTCAGTGCCCAAGCAATTTCCCGCTGCCATGGAAACCAAGTGCTCTGGCAGCACATATGTCTGAAAGTGGATATGACACCTAGGGAAGGGAGTGTGCTGGTGAATGTCAACTGCCCGAAGCAGCAGCACAGCTCTTCCAGTGCCAAAACAACTCCACCTGCCTCATGAACTTCACATACCATCAGCTGTCCTGGCAGCTATCTAGGAAACCCTGTTGGGTCACTTCCGGTCCCATGCCCATTGAGCCCAGTGGGATGGAATCAAGCAGCTTCAGCACCCACACAAAACGAACATGGAGCTCCTCACTCAAGGCGCTCAAAACTCCACAGCCAAAGACAAGTTCAGTGCCCAAGCCATTTCCCGCTGCCATGGAAACCAAGTGCTCTGGCAGCACATATGTCTGAAAGTGGATATGACACCTAGGGAAGGGAGTGTGCTGGTGAATGGCAACTGTCCGAAGCAGCAGCACAGCTCTTCCACTGCCAAAACAACTCCACCTGCCTCATGAACTTCACATACCATCAGCTGTCCTGGCAGCTATCTAGGAAACCCTGTTGGGTCACTTCCGGTCTCATGCCCATTGAGCCCATTGGGATGGAATCAAGCAGCTTGAGCACCCACACAAAACGAACATGAAGCTCCTCACTCAAGGCCCTAGAAACTCCACAGCCAAAGACAAGTTCAGTGCCTAAGCCATTTCCCGCTGCCATGGAAACCAAGTGCTCTGGCAGCACATATGTCTGAAAGTGGATATGACACCTAGTTAATGGAGTGTGGTGGTGAATGGCAACTGCCCGAAGCAGCAGCACAGCTCTTCCACTGCCAAAACAACTCCACCTGCCTCATGAACTTCACATACCATCAGCTGTCCTGGCAGCTATCTAGGAAACCCTGTTGGGTCACTTCCGGTCCCATGCCCATTGAGCCCAGTGGGATGGAATCAAGCAGCTTCAGAACCCACACAAAATGAACATGGAGCTCCTCACTCAAGGCGCTCAAAACTCCACGGACAAAGACAAGTTCAGTGCCTAAGCCATTTCCCGCTGCCATGGAAACCAAGTGCTCTGGCAGCACATATGTGTGAAAGTGGATATGACACCTAGGGAAGGGAGTGTGCTGGTGAATGGCAACTGCCCGAAGCAGCAGCACAGCTCTTCCAGTGCAAAAACAACTCCACCTGCCTCATGAACTTCACATACCATCAGCTGTCCTGGCAGCTATCTAGGAAACCCTGTTGGGTCACTTCCGGTCCCATGCCCATTGAGCCCAGTGGGATGGAATCAAGCAGCTTCAGCACCCACACAAAACGAACATGAAGCTCCTCACTCAAGGCCCTAGAAACTCCATGGCCAAAGACAAGTTCAGTGCCCAAGCCATTTCCCGTTGCCATGGAAACCAAGTGCTCTGGCAGCACATATGTCTGAAAGTGGATATGACACCTAGGGAAGGGAGTGTGCTGGTGAATGGCAACTGCCCGAAGAAGCAGCACAGCTCTTCCACTGCCAAAACAACTCCACCTGCCTCATGAACTTCACATACCATCAGCTGTCCTGGCAGCTATCTAGGAAACCCTGTTGGGTCACTTCCGGTCCCATGCCCATTGAGCCCAGTGGGATGGAATCAAGCAGCTTCAGCACCCACACAAAACGAACATGGAGCTCCTCACTCAATGCGCTAAAACTCCATGGCCAAAGACAAGTTCAGTGCCCAAGCCATTTCCTACTGCAATGGAAACCAAGTGCTCTGGCAGCACATATGTCTGAAAGTGGATATGACACCTAGGGAAGGGAGTGTGTTGGTGAATGGCAACTGCCCGAAGCAGCAGCACAGCTCTTCCACTGCCAAAACAACTCCACCTGCCTCATGAACTTCACATACCATCAGCTGTCCTGGCAGCTATCTAGGAAACCCTGTTGGGTCACTTCCGGTCCCATGCCCATTGAGTCCAGTGGGATGGAATCAAGCAGCTTCAGCACCCACACAAAACTAAGATGGAGCTCCTCACTCAAGGCGCTCAAAACTCCACAGCCAAAGACGCGTTCAGTGCCCAAGCCATTTCCCGCTGCCATGGAAACCAAGTGCTCTGGCAGAACATATATCTGAAAGTGGATATGACACCTAGGGAAGGGAGTGTGCTGGTGAATGGCAACTGCCCGAAGCAGCAGCACAGCTCTTCCACTGCCAAACAATTCAACCTGCCTCATGAACTTCACATACCATCAGCTGTCCTGGCAGCTATCTAGGAAACCCTGTTGGGTCACTTCCGGTCCCATGCCCATTGAGCCCAGTGGGATGGAATCAAGCAGCTTCAGCACACACACAAAACTAACATCGAGCTCCTCACTCAAGGCGCTCAAAATTACATGGCGAAAGACAAGTTCAGTGCCGAAGCCATTTCCCGCTGCCATGGAAACCAAGTGCTCTGGCAGCACATATGTCTGAAAGTGGATATGACACCTAGGGAAGGGAGTGTGGTGGTGAATGGCAACTGTCAGAAGCAGCAGCACAGCTCTTCCACTGCCAAAACAACTCCACCTACCTCATGAACTTCACATACCATCAGCTGTCCTGGCAGCTATCTAGGAAACCCTGTTGGGTCACTTCCGGTCCCATGCCCATTGAGCCCAGAGGGATGGAATCAAGCAGCTTCAGCACCCACACAAAACGAACATGGAGCTCCTCACTCAAGGCGCTCAAAACTCCACGGCCAAAGACTAGTTCAGTGGCCAAGCCATTTCCCGCTGCCATGGAAACCAAGTGCTCTGGCAGCACATAGGTCTGAAAGTGGATATGACACCTAGGGAAGGGAGTGTGCTGGTCAATGGCAACTGCCCGAAGCAGCAGCCCAGCTCTTCCACTGCCAAAACAACTCCACCTACCTCATGAACTTCACATACCATCAGCTGTCCTGGCAGCTATCTAGGAAACCCTGTTGGGTCACTTCCGGTCCCATGCTCATTGAGCCCAGGGGGATGGAATCAAGCAGCTTCAGCACCCACACAAAACGAACATGGAGCTCCTCACTCAAGGCGCTCAAAACTCCACAGCCAAAGACAAGTTCAGTGCCCAAGCCATTTCCCGCTGCCATGGAAACCAAGTGCTCTGGCAGCACATATGTCTGAAAGTGGATATGACACCTAGGGAAGGGAGTGTGCTGGTGAATGGCAACTGCCCGAAGCAGCAGCACAGCTCTTCCAGTGCCAAAACAACTCCACCTACCTCATGAACTTCACATAACATCAGCTGTTCTGGCAGCTATCTAGGAAACCCTGTTGTGTCACTTCCGGTCCCATGCCCATTGAGCCCAGTGGGATGGAATCAAGCAGCTTCAGCACCCACACAAAACGAACATGGAGCTCCTCACTCAAGGCGCTCAAAACTCCACAGACAAAGACAAGTTCAGTGCCCAAGCCATTTCCCGCTGCCATGGAAACCAAGTGCTCTGGCAGCACATATGTCTGAAAGTGGATATGACACCTAGGGAAGGGAATGTGCTGGTGAATGGCAACTGCCTGAAGCAGCAGCACAGCTCTTCCACTGCCAAAACAACTCCACCTACCTCATGAACTTCACATACCATCAGCTGTCCTGGCAGCTATCTAGGAAACCCTGTTGGGTCACTTCCGTTCCCATGCCCATTGAGCCCAGTGGGATGGAATCAAGCAGCTTCAGCACCCACACAAAACAAACATGGAGCTCCACACTCAAGGCCCTAGAAACTCCACAGCCAAAGACAAGTTCAGTGCCCAAGCCATTTCCCGCTGCCATGGAAACCAAGTGCTCTGGCAGCACATATGTCTGAAAGTGGATATGACACCTAGGGAAGGGAGTGTGCTGGTGAATGGCAACTGCCCGAAGCAGCAACACAGCTCTTCCACTGCCAAAACAACTCCACCTGCCTCATGAACTTCACATACCATCAGCTGTCCTGGCAGCTATCTAGGAAACCCTGTTGGGTCACTTCCGGTCCCATGCCCATTGAGCCCAGTGGGATGGAATCAAACAGCTTGATCACAAACACGAAACGAACATGGAGCTCCTCACTCAAGGCCCTAGAAACTCCACAGCCAAAGACAAGTTCAGTGCACATGCCATTTCCCGCTGCCATGGAAACCAAGTGCTCTGGCAGCACATATGTCTGAAAGTGGATATGACACCTGGGGAAGGGAGTGTGCTGGTGAATGGCAACTGCCCGAAGCAGCAGCACAGCTCTTCCAGTGCCAAAACAACTCCACCTGCCTCATGAACTTCACATACCATCAGCTGTCCTGGCAGCTATCTAGGAAACCCTTTTGGGTCACTTCCGGTCCCATGCCCATTGAGCTCAGTGGGATGGAATCAAGCAGCTTCAGCACCCACACAAAACAAACATGGAGCTCCTCACTCAAGGCGCTCAAAACTCCACAGCCAAAGACAAGTTCAGTGCCCAAGCCATTTCCCGCTGCCATGGAAACCAAGTGCTCTGGCAGCACATATGTGTGAAAGTGGATATGACACCTAGGGAAGGGAGTGTGCTGGTGAATGGCAACTGCCCGAAGCAGCAGCACAGCTCTTCCACTGCCAAAACAACTCCACCTACCTCATGAACTTCACATACCATCAGCTGTCCTGGCAGCTATCTAGGAAAACCTGTTTTGTCACTTCCGGTCCCATGCTCATTGAGCCCAGTGGGATGGAATCAAGCAGCTTCAGCACCCACACAAAACGAACATGGAGCTCCTCACTCAAGGCGCTCAAAACTACACGGCGAAAGACAAGTTCAGTGCCTAAGCCATTTCCCGCTGCCATGGAAACCAAGTGCTCTGGCAGCACATATGTGTGAAAGTGGATATGACACCTAGGGAAGGGAGTGTGCTGGTGAATGGCAACTGCCCGAAGCAGCAGCACAGCTCTTCCACTGCCAAAACAACTCCAACTGCCTCATGAACTTCACATACCATCAGCTGTCCTGGCAGCTATCTAGGAAACCCTTTTGGGTCACTTCCGGTCCCATGCCCATTGAGCCCAGTGGGATGGAATCAAGCAGCTTGAGCACCCACACAAAACTAACATGGAGCTCCTCACTCAAGGCGCTCAAAGCTCCACAGCCAAAGACAAGTTCAGTGCCCAAGCCATTTCCCGCTGCCATGGAAACCAAGTGCTCTGGCAGCACATATGTCTGAAAGTGGATATGACACCTAGGGAAGGGAGTGTGCTGGTGAATGGCAATTGCCCGAAGCAGCAGCACAGCTCTTCCAGTGCCAAAACAACTCCACCTGCCTCATGAACTTCACATACCATCAGCTGTCCTGGCAGCTATCTAGGAAACCCTGTTGGGTCACTTCCGGTCCCATGCCCATTGAGCTCAGTGGGATGGAATCAAGCAGCTTCAGCACCCACACAAAACGAACATGGAGCTCCTCACTCAAGGCGCTAGAAACTCCACAGCCAAAGACAAGTTCAGTGCCCAGGCCATTTCCCGCTGCCATGGAAACCAAGTGCTCTGGCAGCACATATGTCTGAAAGTGGATATGACACCTAGGGAAGGGAGTGTGTTGGTGAATGGCAACTGCCCGAAGCAGCACAACAGCTCTTCCACTGCCAAAACAACTCCACCTGCCTCATGAACTTCACATACCATCAGCTGTCCTGGCAGCTATCTCGGAAACCCTGTTGGGTCACTTCCGGTCCCATGCCCATTGAGCCCAGTGGGATGGAATCTAGCAGCTTCAGCACCCACACAAAACGAACATGGAGCTCCTCACACAAGGCCCTAGAAACTCCACAGCCAAAGACAAGTTCAGTGCCCAGGCCATTTCCCGCTGCCATGGAAACCAAGTGCTCTGGCAGCACATATGTGTGAAAGTGGATATGACACCTAGGGAAGGGAGTGTGCTGGTGAATGGCAACTGCCCGAAGCAGCAGCACAGCTCTTCCACTGCAAAAAACAACTCCACCTACCTCATGAACTTCACATACCATCAGCTGTCCTGGCAGCTATCTAGGAAACCCTGTTGGGTCACTTCCGGTCCCATGCCCATTGAGCCCAGTGGGATGGAATCAAGCAGCTTCAGCACCCACACAAAACGAACATGGAGCTCCTCACTCAAGGCGCTCAAAGCTCCACAGCCAAAGACAAGTTCAGTGCCCAAGCCATTTCTCGATGCCATGGAAACCAAGTGCTCTGGCAGCACATATGTCTGAAAGTGGATATGACACCTGGGGAAGGGAGTGTGCTGGTGAATGGCAACTGCCCGAAGCAGCAGCACAGCTCTTCCAGTGCCAAAACAACTCCACCTGCCTCATGAACTTCACATACCATCAGCTGTCCTGGCAGCTATCTAGGAAACCCTGTTGTGTCACTTCCGGTCCCATGCCCATTGAGCTCAGTGGGATGGAATCAAGCAGCTTCAGCACCCACAGAAAACGAACATGGAGCTCCTCACTCAAGGCGCTAGAAACTCCACAGCCAAAGACAAGTTCAGTGCCCAGGCCATTTCCCGCTGCCATGGAAACCAAGTGCTCTGGCAGCACATATGTGTGAAAGTGGATATGACACCTAGGGAAGGGAGTGTGCTGGTGAATGGCAACTGCCCGAAGCAGCAGCACAGCTCTTCCACTGCAAAAAACAACTCCACCTGCCTCATGAACTTCACATACCATCAGCTGTCCTGGCAGCTATCTAGGAAACCCTGTTGGGTCACTTCCGGTCCCATGCCCATTGAGCCCAGTGGGATGGAATCAAGCAGCTTCAGCACCCACACAAAACGAACATGGAGCTCCTCACTCAAGGCGCTCAAAACTACACGGCGAAAGACAAGTTCAGTGCCTAAGCCATTTCCCGCTGCCATGGAAACCAAGTGCTCTGGCAGCACATATGTGTGAAAGTGGATATGACACCTAGGGAAGGGAGTGTGCTGGTGAATGGCAACTGCCCGAAGCAGCAGCACAGCTCTTCCACTGCCAAAACAACTCCAACTGCCTCATGAACTTCACATACCATCAGCTGTCCTGGCAGCTATCTAGGAAACCCTTTTGGGTCACTTCCGGTCCCATGCCCATTGAGCCCAGTGGGATGGAATCAAGCAGCTTGAGCACCCACACAAAACGAACATGGAGCTCCTCACTCAAGGCGCTCAAAGCTCCACAGCCAAAGACAAGTTCAGTGCCCAAGCCATTTCCCGCTGCCATGGAAACCAAGTGCTCTGGCAGCACATATGTGTGAAAGTGGATATGACACCTAGGGAAGGGAGTGTGCTGGTGAATGGCAACTGCCCGAAGCAGCAGCACAGCTCTTCCAGTGCCAAAACAACTCCACCTGCCTCATGAACTTCACATACCATCAGCTGTCCTGGCAGCTATCTAGGAAACCCTGTTGGGTCACTTCCGGTCCCATGCCCATTGAGCTCAGTGGGATGGAATCAAGCAACTTCAGCACCCACACAAAACGAACATGGAGCTCCTCACTCAAGGCGCTCAAAACTACACGGCGAAAGACAAGTTCAGTGCCTAAGCCATTTCCCGCTGCCATGGAAACCAAGTGCTCTGGCAGTACATATGTCTGAAAGTGGATATGACACCTAGGGAAGGGAGTGTGTTGGTGAATGGCAACTGCCCGAAGCAGCAGCACAGCTCTTCCACTGCCAAAACAACTCCACCTGCCTCATAAACTTCACATACCATCAGCTGTCCTGGCAGCTATCTAGGAAACCCTGTTGGGTCACTTCCGGTCCCATGCCCATTGAGATCAGTGGGATGGAATCAAGCAGCTTCAGCATCCACACAAAACGAACATGGAGCTCCACACTCAAGGCGCTCAAAACTCCACAGCCAAAGACTAGTTCAGTGCCGAAGCCATTTCCCGCTGCCATGGAAACCAAGTGCTCGGGCAGCACATATGTCCGAAAGTGGATATGACACCTAGGGAAGGGAGTGTGCTGGTGAATGGCAACTGACCGAAGCAGCAGCACAGCTCTTCCACTGCCAAAACAACTCCACCTACCTCATGAACTTCACATACCATCAGCTGTCCTGGCAGCTATCTAGGAAACCCTGTTGTGTCACTTCCGGTCCCATGCCCATTGAGCCCAGTGGGATGGAATCAAGCAGCTTCAGCACCCACACAAAACGAACATGGAGCTCCTCACTCAAGGCGCTAGAAACTCCACAGCCAAAGACAAGTTCAGTGCCCAGGCCATTTCCCGCTGCCATGGAAACCAAGTGCTCTGGCAGCAGATATGTGTGAAAGTGGATATGACACCTAGGGAAGGGAGTGTGCTGGTGAATGGCAACTGCCCAAAGCAGCAGCACAGCTCTTCCACTGCCAAAACAACTCCACCTACCTCATGAACTTCACATACCATCAGCTGTCCTGGCAGCTATCTAGGAAACCCTGTTGGGTCACTTCCGGTCCCATGCCCATTGAGCCCAGTGGGATGGAATCAAGCAGCTTCAGCACCCACACAAAACGAACATCGAGCTCCTCACTCAAGGCGCTCAAAGCTCCACAGCCAAAGACAAGTTCAGTGCCCAAGCCATTTCCCGCTGCCATGGAAACCAAGTGCTCTGGCAGCACATATGTCTGAAAGTGGATATGACACCTAGGGAAGGGAGTGTGCTGGTGAATGGCAACTGCCCGAAGCAGCAGCACAGCTCTTCCACTGCAAAAAACAACTCCGCCTACCTCATGAACTTCACATACCATCAGCTGTCCTGGCAGCTATCTAGGAAACCCTGTTGGGTCACTTCCGGTCCCATGACCATTGAGCCCAGAGGGATGGAATCAAGCAGCTTCAGCACCCACAGAAAACGAACATGGAGCTCCTCACTCAAGGCGCGCAAATCTACATGGCGAAAGACAAGTTCAGTGCCCAAGCCATTTCCCGCTGCCATGGAAACCAAGTGCTCTGGCAGCACATATGTCTGAAAGAGGATATGACACCTAGGGAAGGGAGTGTGCTGGTGAATGGCAACTGACCGAAGCAGCAGCACAGCTCTTCCACTGCCAAAACAACTCCACCTACCTCATGAACTTCACATACCATCAGCTGTCCTGGCAGCTATCTAGGAAACCCTGTTGGGTCACTTCCGGTCCCATGGCCATTGAGCTCAGTGGGATGGAATCAAGCAGCTTCAGCACCCACACAAAACGAACATGGAGCTCCTCACTCAAGGCGCTCAAAACTACACGGCGAAAGACAAGTTCAGTGCCTAAGCCATTTCCCGCTGCCATGGAAACCAAGTGCTCTGGCAGCACATATGTGTGAAAGTGGATATGACACCTAGGGAAGGGAGTGTGCTGGTGAATGGCAACTGCCCGAAGCAGCAGCACAGCTCTTCCAGGGCCAAAACAACTCCACCTGCCTCATGCACTTCACATACCATCAGCTGTCCTGGCAGCTATCTAGGAAACCCTGTTGGGTCACTTCCGGTCCCATGCCCATTGAGCACAGTGGGATGGAATCAAGCAGCTTCAACACCCACACAAAACGAACATGGAGCTCCTCACTCAAGGCGCTCAAAACTTCACAGCCAAAGACTAGTTCAGTGCCGAAGTCATTTCCCGCTGCCATTTAAACCAAGTGCTCTGGCAGCACATATGTCTGAAAGTGGATATGACACCTAGGGAAGGGAGTATGCTGGTGAATGGCAACTGACCGAAGAAGCAGCACAGCTCTTCCACTGCCAAAACAACTCCACCTACCTCATGAACTTCACATACCATCAGCTGTCCTGGCAGCTATCTAGGAAACCCTGTTGGGTTGGGTCACTTCCGCTCCCATGCCCATTGAGCTCAGTGGGATGGAATCAAGCAGCTTCAGCACCCACACAAAACGAACATGGAGCTCCTCACTCAAGGCGCTAGAAACTCCACAGCCAAAGACAAGTTCAGTGCCCAGGCCATTTCCCGCTGCCATGGAAACCAAGTGCTCTGGCAGCACATATGTGTGAAAGTGGATATGACACCTAGGGAAGGGAGTGTGCTGGTGAATGGCAACTGCCCGAAGCAGCAGCACAGCTCTTCCACTGCAAAAAACAACTCCACCTACCTCATGAACTTCACATACCATCAGCTGTCCTGGCAGCTATCTAGGAAACCCTGTTGGGTCAGTTCCGGTCCCATGGCCATTGAGCTCAGTGTAATGGAATCAAGCAGCTTCAGCACCCACACAAAACGAACATGGAGCTCCTCACTCAAGGCGCTCAAAACTACATGGCGAAAGACAAGTTCAGTGCCCAAGCCATTTCCCGCTGCCATGGAAACCAAGTGCTCTGGCAGCACATATGTCTGAAAGTGGATATGACTCCTACGGAAGGGAGTGTGCTGGTGAATGGCAACTGCCCGAAGCAGCAGCACAGCTCTTCCACTGCCAAAACAACTCCACCTACCTCATGAACTTCACATACCATCAGCTGTCCTATCAGCTATCTAGGAAACCTGTTGGGTCACTTCCGGTCTCATGCCCATTGATCTCAGTGGGATGGAATCAAGCAGCTTCAGCACCCACACAAAACGAACATGGAGCTCCTCACTCAAGGCGCTCAAAACTACACGGCGAAAGACAAGTTCAGTGCCTAAGCCATTTCCCGCTGCCATGGAAACCAAGTGCTCTGGCAGCACATATGTGTGAAAGTGGATATGACACCTAGGGAAGGGAGTGTGCTGGTGAATGGCAACTGCCCGAAGCAGCAGCACAGCTCTTCCACTGCCAAAACAACTCCACCTGCCTCATGAACTTCACATACCATCAGCTGTCCTGGCAGCTATCTAGGAAACCCTGTTGGTTCACTTCCGGTCCCATGCCCATTGAGCCCAGTGGGATGGAATCAAGCAGCTTCAGCACCCACACAAAACGAACATGGAGCTCCTCACTCAAGGCGCTCAAAACTCCACAGCCAAAGACAAGTTCAGTGCCCAAGCCATTTCCCGCTGCCATGGAAACCAAGTGCTCTGGCAGCACATATGTCTCAAAGTGGATATGACACCTAGGGAAGGGAGTGTGCTGGTGAATGGCAACTGCCCGAAGCAGCAGCACAGCTCTTCCACTGCCAAAACAACTCCACCTGCCTCATGAACTTCACATACCATCAGCTGTCCTGGCAGCTATCTAGGAAACCCTGTTGGGTCACTTCCGGTCCCATGCCCATTGAGCCCAGTGGGATGGAATCAAGCAGCTTCAGCACCCACACAAAACGAACATGGAGCTCCTCACTCAAGGCGCTCAAAACTCCACAGCCAAAGACAAGTTCAGTGCCTAAGCCATTTCCCGCTGCCATGGAAACCAAGTGCTCTGGCAGCACATATGTGTGAAAGTGGATATGACACCTAGGGAAGGGAGTGTGCTGGTGAATGGCAACTGCCCGAAGCAGCAGCACAGCTCTTCCAGTGCCAAAACAGCTCCACCTACCTTATGAACTTCACATACCATCAGCTGTCCTGGCAGCTATCTAGGAAACCCTGTTGGGTCACTTCCGGTCCCATGCTCATTGAGCCCAGGGGGATGGAATCAAGCAGCTTCAGCACCCACACAAAACGAACATGGAGCTCCTCACTCAAGGCGCTCAAAGCTACACGGCCAAAGACAAGTTCAGTGTCCAGGCCATTTCCCGCTGCCATGGAAACCAAGTGCTCTGGCAGCACATATGTCTGAAAGTGGATATGACACCTACGGAAGGGAGTGTGCTGGTGAATGGCAACTGTCAGAAGCAGCAGCACAGCTCTTCACTGCCAAAACAACTCCACCTACCTCATGAACTTCACATATCATCAGCTGTCCTGGCAGCTATCTAGGAAACCCTGTTGGGTCACTTCCGGTCCCATGCACATTGAGCCCAGTGGGATGGAATCAAGCAGCTTGAGCACCCACACAAAACGAACATGGAGCTCCTCACTCAAGGCGCTCAAATCTACATGGCGAAAGACAAGTTCAGTGCCCAAGCCATTTCCCGCTGCCATGGAAACCAAGTGCTCTGGCAGCACATATGTCTGAAAGTGGATATGACACCTAGGGAAGGGAGTGTGCTGGTGAATGGCAACTGCCCGAAGCAGCAGCACAGCTCTTCCACTGCCAAAACAGCTCCACCTACCTCATGAACTTCACATACCATCAGCTGTCCTGGCAGCTATCTAGGAAACCCTGTTGGGTCACTTCCGGTCCCATGCCCATTGAGCCCAGTGGGATGGAATCAAGCAGCTTCAGCACCCACACAAAACGAACATGGAGCTCCTCACTCAAGGCGCTAGAAACTCCACAGCCAAAGACAAGTTCAGTGCCCAGGTCATTTCCCGCTGCCATGGAAACCAAGTGCTCTGGCAGCACATATGTGTGAAAGTGGATATGACACCTAGGGAAGGGAGTGTGCTGGTGAATGGCAACTGCCCGAAGCAGCAGCACAGCTCTTCCACTGCAAAAAACAACTCCACCTACCTCATGAACTTCACATACCATCAGCTGTCCTGGCAGCTATCTAGGAAACCCTGTTGGGTCACTTCCGGTCCCATGCCCATTGAGCTCAGTGGGATGGAATCAAGCAGCTTCAGCACCCACACAAAACGAACATGGAGCTCCTCACTCAAGGCGCTCAAAACTACACGGCCAAAGACAAGTTCAGTGGCCAAGCCATTTCCCGCTGCCATTTAAACCAAGTGCTCTGGCAGCACATATGTCTGAAAGTGGATATGACACCTAGGGAAGGGAGTGTGCTGGTGAATGGCAACTGACCGAAGCAGCAGCACAGCTCTTCCACTACCAAAACAACTCCACCTACATTATGAACTTCACATACCATCAGCTGTCCTGGCAGCTATCTAGGAAACCCTGTTGGGTCACTTCCGGTCCCATGCCCATTGAGCTCAGTGGGATGGAATCAAGCAGCTTCAGCACCCACACAAAACGAACATGGAGCTCCTCACTCAAGGCGCTAGAAACTTCACAGCCAAAGACAAGTTCAGTGCCCAGGCCATTTCCCGCTGCCATGGAAACCAAGTGCTCTGGCAGCACATATGTCTGAAAGTGAATATGACACCTAGGGAAGGGAGTGTGCTGGTGAATGGCAACTGCCCGAAGCAGCAGCACAGCTCTTCCACTGCCAAAACAACTCCACCTACCTCATGAACTTCACATACCATCAGCTGTCCTGGCAGCTATCTAGGAAACCCTGTTGGGTCAGTTCCGGTCCCATGGCCATTGAGCTCAGTGGGATGGAATCAAGCAGCTTCAGCACCCACACAAAACGAACATGGAGCTCCTCACTCAAGGCGCTCAAAATTTCACGGCCAAAGACAAGTTCAGTGCCCAAGCCATTTCCCGCTGCCATGGAAACCAAGTGCTCTGGCAACACATATGTGTGAAAGTGGATATGACACCTAGGGAAGGGAGTGTGCTGGTGAATGGCAACTGCCCGAAGCAGCAGCACAGCTCTTCCACTGCAAAAAACAACTCCACCTACCTCATGAACTTCACATACCATCAGCTGTCCTGGCAGCTATCTAGGAAACCCTGTTGGGTCACTTCCGGTCCCATGCCCATTGAGCCCAGTGGGATGGAAACAAGCAGCTTCAGCACCCACACAAAACGAACATGGAGCTCCTCACTCAAGGCGCTCAAAACTACATGGCGAAAGACAAGTTCAGTGCCCAAGCCATTTCCCGCTGCCATGGAAACCAAGTGCTCTGGCAGCACATATGTCTCAAAGTGGATATGACACCTAGGGAAGGGAGTGTGCTGGTGAATGGCAACTGCCCGAAGCAGCAGCACAGCTCTTCCACTGCCAAAACAACTCCACCTACCTCATGAACTTCACATACCATCAGCTGTCCTGGCAGCTATCTAGGAAACCCTGTTGGGTCACTTCCGGTCCCATGCTCATTTAGCCCAGTGGGATGGAATCAAGCAGCTTCAGCACCCACACAAAACGAACATGGAGCTCCTCACTCAAGGCGCTCAAAACTCCACAGCCAAAGACTAGTTCAGTGCCGAAGTCATTTCCCGCTGCCATTTAAACCAAGTGCTCTGGCAGCACATATGTCTGAAAGTGGATATGACACCTAGGGAAGGGAGTATGCTGGTGAATGGCAACTGCCCGAAGCAGCAGCACAGCTCTTCCACTGCCAAAACAACTCCACCTACCTCATGAACTTCACATACCATCAGCTGTCCTGGCAGCTATCTAGGAAACCCTGTTGGGTTGGGTCACTTCCGGTCCCATGCCCATTGAGCTCAGTGGGATGGAATCAAGCAGCTTCAGCACCCACACAAAACGAACATGGAGCTCCTCACTCAAGGCGCTAGAAACTCCACAGCCAAAGACAAGTTCAGTGCCCAGGCCATTTCCCGCTGCCATGGAAACCAAGTGCTCTGGCAGCACATATGTGTGAAAGTGGATATGACACCTAGGGAAGGGAGTGTGCTGGTGAATGGCAACTGCCCGAAGCAGCAGCACAGCTCTTCCACTGCAAAAAACAACTCCACCTACCTCATGAACTTCACATACCATCAGCTGTCCTGGCAGCTATCTAGGAAACCCTGTTGGGTCAGTTCCGGTCCCATGGCCATTGAGCTCAGTGTAATGGAATCAAGCAGCTTCAGCACCCACACAAAACGAACATGGAGCTCCTCACTCAAGGCGCTCAAAACTACATGGCGAAAGACAAGTTCAGTGCCTAAGCCATTTCCCGCTGCCATGGAAACCAAGTGCTCTGGCAGCACATATGTCTGAAAGTGGATATGACACCTAGGGAAGGGAGTGTGGTGGTGAATGGCAACTGCCCGAAGCAGCAGCACAGCTCTTCCAGTGCCAAAACAGCTCCACCTACCTTATGAACTTCACATACCATCAGCTGTCCTGGCAGCTATCTAGGAAACCCTGTTGGGTCACTTCCGGTCCCATGCTCATTGAGCCCAGGGGGATGGAATCAAGCAGCTTCAGCACCCACACAAAACGAACATGGAGCTCCTCACTCAAGGCGCTCAAAGCTACACGGCCAAAGACAAGTTCAGTGCCCAGGCCATTTCCCGCTGCCATGGAAACCAAGTGCTCTGGCAGCACATATGTCTGAAAGTGGATATGACACCTACGGAAGGGAGTGTGGTGGTGAATGGCAACTGTCAGAAGCAGCAGCACAGCTCTTCACTGCCAAAACAACTCCACCTACCTCATGAACTTCACATATCATCAGCTGTCCTGGCAGCTATCTAGGAAACCCTGTTGGGTCACTTCCGGTCCCATGCACATTGAGCCCAGTGGGATGGAATCAAGCAGTTTGAGCACCCACAGAAAACTAACATGGAGCTCCTCACTCAAGGCGCTCAAATCTACATGGCGAAAGACAAGTTCAGTGCCCAAGCCATTTCCCGCTGCCATGGAAACCAAGTGCTCTGGCAGCACATATGTCTGAAAGTGGATATGACACCTAGGGAAGGGAGTGTGCTGGTGAATGGCAACTGCCCGAAGCAGCAGCACAGCTCTTCCACTGCCAAAACAGCTCCACCTACCTCATGAACTTCACATACCATCAGCTGTCCTGGCAGCTATCTAGGAAACCCTGTTGGGTCACTTCCGGTCCCATGCCCATTGAGCCCAGTGGGATGGAATCAAGCAGCTTCAGCACCCACACAAAACGAACATGGAGCTCCTCACTCAAGGCGCTAGAAACTCCACAGCCAAAGACAAGTTCAGTGCCCAGGTCATTTCCCGCTGCCATGGAAACCAAGTGCTCTGGCAGCACATATGTGTGAAAGTGGATATGACACCTAGGGAAGGGAGTGTGCTGGTGAATGGCAACTGCCCGAAGCAGCAGCACAGCTCTTCCACTGCAAAAAACAACTCCACCTACCTCATGAACTTCACATACCATCAGCTGTCCTGGCAGCTATCTAGGAAACCCTGTTGGGTCACTTCCGGTCCCATGCCCATTGAGCTCAGTGGGATGGAATCAAGCAGCTTCAGCACCCACACAAAACGAACATGGAGCTCCTCACTCAAGGCGCTCAAAACTACACGGCCAAAGACAAGTTCAGTGGCCAAGCCATTTCCCGCTGCCATTTAAACCAAGTGCTCTGGCAGCACATATGTCTGAAAGTGGATATGACACCTAGGGAAGGGAGTGTGCTGGTGAATGGCAACTGACCGAAGCAGCAGCACAGCTCTTCCACTACCAAAACAACTCCACCTACCTTATGAACTTCACATACCATCAGCTGTCCTGGCAGCTATCTAGGAAACCCTGTTGGGTCACTTCCGGTCCCATGCCCATTGAGCTCAGTGGGATGGAATCAAGCAGCTTCAGCACCCACACAAAACGAACATGGAGCTCCTCACTCAAGGCGCTAGAAACTTCACAGCCAAAGACAAGTTCAGTGCCCAGGCCATTTCCCGCTGCCATGGAAACCAAGTGCTCTGGCAACACATATGTGTGAAAGTGGATATGACACCTAGGGAAGGGAGTGTGCTGGTGAATGGCAACTGCCCGAAGCAGCAGCACAGCTCTTCCACTGCAAAAAACAACTCCACCTACCTCATGAACTTCACATACCATCAGCTGTCCTGGCAGCTATCTAGGAAACCCTGTTGGGTCACTTCCGGTCCCATGCACATTGAGCCCAGTGGGATGGAATCAAGCAGTTTGAGCACCCACAGAAAACTAACATGGAGCTCCTCACTCAAGGCGCTCAAATCTACATGGCGAAAGACAAGTTCAGTGCCCAAGCCATTTCCCGCTGCCATGGAAACCAAGTGCTCTGGCAGCACATATGTCTGAAAGTGGATATGACACCTAGGGAAGGGAGTGTGCTGGTGAATGGCAACTGCCCGAAGCAGCAGCACAGCTCTTCCACTGCCAAAACAGCTCCACCTACCTCATGAACTTCACATACCATCAGCTGTCCTGGCAGCTATCTAGGAAACCCTGTTGGGTCACTTCCGGTCCCATGCCCATTGAGCCCAGTGGGATGGAATCAAGCAGCTTCAGCACCCACACAAAACGAACATGGAGCTCCTCACTCAAGGCGCTCAAAACTCCACAGCCAAAGACAAGTTCAGTGCCCAGGTCATTTCCCGCTGCCATGGAAACCAAGTGCTCTGGCAGCACATATGTCTGAAAGTGGATATGACACCTAGGGAAGGGAGTGTGCTGGTGAATGGCAACTGCCCGAAGCAGCAGCACAGCTCTTCCACTGCAAAAAACAACTCCACCTACCTCATGAACTTCACATACCATCAGCTGTCCTGGCAGCTATCTAGGAAACCCTGTTGGGTCACTTCCGGTCCCATGCCCATTGAGCTCAGTGGGATGGAATCAAGCAGCTTCAGCACCCACACAAAACGAACATGGAGCTCCTCACTCAAGGCGCTCAAAACTACACGGCCAAAGACAAGTTCAGTGGCCAAGCCATTTCCCGCTGCCATTTAAACCAAGTGCTCTGGCAGCACATATGTCTGAAAGTGGATATGACACCTAGGGAAGGGAGTGTGCTGGTGAATGGCAACTGACCGAAGCAGCAGCACAGCTCTTCCACTACCAAAACAACTCCACCTACCTTATGAACTTCACATACCATCAGCTGTCCTGGCAGCTATCTAGGAAACCCTGTTGGGTCACTTCCGGTCCCATGCCCATTGAGCTCAGTGGGATGGAATCAAGCAGCTTCAGCACCCACACAAAACGAACATGGAGCTCCTCACTCAAGGCGCTAGAAACTTCACAGCCAAAGACAAGTTCAGTGCCCAGGCCATTTCCCGCTGCCATGGAAACCAAGTGCTCTGGCAACACATATGTGTGAAAGTGGATATGACACCTAGGGAAGGGAGTGTGCTGGTGAATGGCAACTGCCCGAAGCAGCAGCACAGCTCTTCCACTGCAAAAAACAACTCCACCTACCTCATGAACTTCACATACCATCAGCTGTCCTGGCAGCTATCTAGGAAACCCTGTTGGGTCACTTCCGGTCCCATGCCCATTGAGCCCAGTGGGATGGAAACAAGCAGCTTCAGCACCCACACAAAACGAACATGGAGCTCCTCACTCAAGGCGCTCAAAACTACATGGCGAAAGACAAGTTCAGTGCCCAAGCCATTTCCCGCTGCCATGGAAACCAAGTGCTCTGGCAGCACATATGTCTCAAAGTGGATATGACACCTAGGGAAGGGAGTGTGCTGGTGAATGGCAACTGCCCGAAGCAGCAGCACAGCTCTTCCACTGCCAAAACAACTCCACCTACCTCATGAACTTCACATACCATCAGCTGTCCTGGCAGCTATCTAGGAAACCCTGTTGGGTCACTTCCGGTCCCATGCTCATTTAGCCCAGTGGGATGGAATCAAGCAGCTTCAGCACCCACACAAAACGAACATGGAGCTCCTCACTCAAGGCGCTCAAAACTACACGGCGAAAGACAAGTTCAGTGCCTAAGCCATTTCCCGCTGCCATGGAAACCAAGTGCTCTGGCAGCACATATGTGTGAAAGTGGATATGACACCTAGGGAAGGGAGTGTGCTGGTGAATGGCAACTGCCCGAAGCAGCAGCACAGCTCTTCCACTGCCAAAACAACTCCACCTGCCTCATGAACTTCACATACCATCAGCTGTCCTGGCAGCTATCTAGGAAACCCTGTTGGGTCACTTCCGGTCCCATGCCCATTGAGCCCAGTGGGATGGAATCAAGCAGCTTCAGCACCCACACAAAACGAACATGGAGCTCCTCACTCAAGGCGCTCAAAACTCCACAGCCAAAGACAAGTTCAGTGCCCAAGCCATTTCCCGCTGCCATGGAAACCAAGTGCTCTGGCAGCACATATGTCTCAAAGTGGATATGACACCTAGGGAAGGGAGTGTGCTGGTGAATGGCAACTGCCCGAAGCAGCAGCACAGCTCTTCCACTGCCAAAACAACTCCACCTGCCTCATGAACTTCACATATCATCAGCTGTCCTGGCAGCTATCTAGGAAACCCTGTTGGGTCACTTCCGGTCCCATGCTCATTGAGCCCAGGGGGATGGAATCAAGCAGCTTCAGCACCCACACAAAACGAACATGGAGCTCCTCAATCAAGGCGCTCAAAGCTACACGGCCAAAGACAAGTTCAGTGCCCAGGCCATTTCCCGCTGCCATGGAAACCAAGTGCTCTGGCAGCACATATGTCTGAAAGAGGATATGACACCTAGGGAAGGGAGTGTGCTGGTGAATGGCAACTGACCGAAGCAGCAGCACAGCTCTTCCACTGCCAAAACAACTCCACCTACCTCATGAACTTCACATACCATCAGCTGTCCTGGCAGCTATCTAGGAAACCCTGTTGGGTCACTTCCGGTCCCATGGCCATTGAGCTCAGTGGGATGGAATCAAGCAGCTTCAGCACCCACACAAAACGAACATGGAGCTCCTCACTCAAGGCGCTCAAAACTACACGGCGAAAGACAAGTTCAGTGCCTAAGCCATTTCCCGCTGCCATGGAAACCAAGTGCTCTGGCAGCACATATGTCTGAAAGTGGATATGACACCTAGGGAAGGGAGTGTGCTGGTGAATGGCAACTGCCCGAAGCAGCAGCACAGCTCTTCCAGGGCCAAAACAACTCCACCTGCCTCATGAACTTCACATACCATCAGCTGTCCTGGCAGCTATCTAGGAAACCCTGTTGGGTCACTTCCGGTCCCATGCCCATTGAGCACAGTGGGATGGAATCAAGCAGCTTCAACACCCACACAAAACGAACATGGAGCTCCTCACTCAAGGCGCTCAAAACTCCACAGCCAAAGACTAGTTCAGTGCCGAAGCCATTTCCCGCTGCCATTTAAACCAAGTGCTCTGGCAGCACATATGTCTGAAAGTGGATATGACACCTAGGGAAGGGAGTATGCTGGTGAATGGCAACTGACCGAAGAAGCAGCACAGCTCTTCCACTGCCAAAACAACTCCACCTACCTCATGAACTTCACATACCATCAGCTGTCCTGGCAGCTATCTAGGAAACCCTGTTGGGTTGGGTCACTTCCGGTCCCATGCCCATTGAGCTCAGTGGGATGGAATCAAGCAGCTTCAGCACCCACACAAAACGAACATGGAGCTCCTCACTCAAGGCGCTAGAAACTCCACAGCCAAAGACAAGTTCAGTGCCCAGGCCATTTCCCGCTGCCATGGAAACCAAGTGCTCTGGCAGCACATATGTGTGAAAGTGGATATGACACCTAGGGAAGGGAGTGTGCTGGTGAATGGCAACTGCCCGAAGCAGCAGCACAGCTCTTCCACTGCAAAAAACAACTCCACCTACCTCATGAACTTCACATACCATCAGCTGTCCTGGCAGCTATCTAGGAAACCCTGTTGGGTCACTTCCGGTCCCATGCCCATTGAGCTCAGTGGGATGGAATCAAGCAGCTTCAGCACCCACACAAAACGAACATGGAGCTCCTCACTCAAGGCGCTCAAAACTACATGGCGAAAGACAAGTTCAGTGCCCAAGCCATTTCCCGCTGCCATGGAAACCAAGTGCTCTGGCAGCACATATGTCTGAAAGTGGATATGACTCCTACGGAAGGGAGTGTGCTGGTGAATGGCAACTGCCCGAAGCAGCAGCACAGCTCTTCCACTGCCAAAACAACTCCACCTACCTCATGAACTTCACATACCATCAGCTGTCCTATCAGCTATCTAGGAAACCTGTTGGGTCACTTCCGGTCTCATGCCCATTGAGCTCAGTGGGATGGAATCAAGCAGCTTCAGCACCCACACAAAACGAACATGGAGCTCCTCACTCAAGGCGCTCAAAACTACACGGCGAAAGACAAGTTCAGTGCCTAAGCCATTTCCCGCTGCCATGGAAACCAAGTGCTCTGGCAGCACATATGTGTGAAAGTGGATATGACACCTAGGGAAGGGAGTGTGCTGGTGAATGGCAACTGCCCGAAGCAGCAGCACAGCTCTTCCACTGCCAAAACAACTCCACCTGCCTCATGAACTTCACATACCATCAGCTGTCCTGGCAGCTATCTAGGAAACCCTGTTGGTTCACTTCCGGTCCCATGCCCATTGAGCCCAGTGGGATGGAATCAAGCAGCTTCAGCACCCACACAAAACGAACATGGAGCTCCTCACTCAAGGCGCTCAAAACTCCATGGCCAAAGACAAGTTCAGTGCCCAAGCCATTTCCCGCTGCCATGGAAACCAAGTGCTCTGGCAGCACATATGTCTCAAAGTGGATATGACACCTAGGGAAGGGAGTGTGCTGGTGAATGGCAACTGCCCGAAGCAGCAGCACAGCTCTTCCACTGCCAAAACAACTCCACCTGCCTCATGAACTTCACATACCATCAGCTGTCCTGGCAGCTATCTAGGAAACCCTGTTGGGTCACTTCCGGTCCCATGCCCATTGAGCCCAGTGGGATGGAATCAAGCAGCTTGAGCACCCACACAAAACGAACATGGAGCTCCTCACTCAAGGCCCTAGAAACTCCACAGTCAAAGACAAGTTCAGTGCCCAGGCCATTTCCCGCTGCCATGGAAACCAAGTGCTCTGGCAGCACATATGTCTGAAAGTGGATATGACACCTAGGGAAGGGAGTGTGCTGGTGAATGGCAACTGCCCGAAGCAGCAGCACAGCTCTTCCAGTGCCAAAACAGCTCCACCTACCTTATGAACTTCACATACCATCAGCTGTCCTGGCAGCTATCTAGGAAACCCTGTTGGGTCACTTCCGGTCCCATGCCCATTGAGCCCAGTGGGATGGAATCAAGCAGCTTCAGCACCCACACAAAACGAACATGGAGCTCCTCACTCAAGGCGCTAGAAACTCCACAGCCAAAGACAAGTTCAGTGCCCAGGCCATTTCCCGCTGCCATGGAAACCAAGTGCTCTGGCAGCACATATGTCTCAAAGTGGATATGACACCTAGGGAAGGGAGTGTGCTGGTGAATGGCAACTGCCCGAAGCAGCAGCACAGCTCTTCCACTGCCAAAACAACTCCACCTACCTCATGAACTTCACATACCATCAGCTGTCCTGGCAGCTCTCTAGGAAACCCTGTTGGGTCACTTCCGGTCCCATGCCCATTGAGCCCAGTGGGATTGAATCAAGCAGCTTCAGCACCCACACAAAACGAACATGGAGCTCCTCACTCAAGGCCCTAGAAACTCCACAGCCAAAGACAAGTTCAGTGCCCAAGCCATTTCCCGCTGCCATGGAAACCAAGTGCTCTGGCAGCACATATGTGTGAAAGTGGATATGACACCTAGGGAAGGGAGTGTGCTGGTGAATGGCAACTGCCCGAAGCAGCAGCACAGCTCTTCCACTGCCAAAACAACTCCACCTGCCTCATGAACTTCACATACCATCAGCTGTCCTGGCAGCTATCTAGGAAACCCTGTTGGGTCACTTCCGGTCCCATGCCCATTGAGCCCAGTGGGATGGAATCAAGCAGCTTCAGCACCCACACAAAACGAACATGGAGCTCCTCACTCAAGGCGCTCAAAACTCCACAGCCAAAGACAAGTTCAGTGCCCAAGCCATTTCCCGCTGCCATGGAAACCAAGTGCTCTGGCAGCACATATGTCTCAAAGTGGATATGACACCTAGGGAAGGGAGTGTGCTGGTGAATGGCAACTGCCCGAAGCAGCAGCACAGCTCTTCCACTGCCAAAACAACTCCACCTGCCTCATGAACTTCACATACCATCAGCTGTCCTGGCAGCTATCTAGGAAACCCTGTTGGGTCACTTCCGGTCCCATGCTCATTGAGCCCAGGGGGATGGAATCAAGCAGCTTCAGCACCCACACAAAACGAACATGGAGCTCCTCAATCAAGGCGCTCAAAGCTACACGGCCAAAGACAAGTTCAGTGCCCAGGCCATTTCCCGCTGCCATTTAAACCAAGTGCTCTGGCAGCACATATGTCTGAAAGAGGATATGACACCTAGGGAAGGGAGTGTGCTGGTGAATGGCAACTGACCGAAGCAGCAGCACAGCTCTTCCACTGCCAAAACAACTCCACCTACCTCATGAACTTCACATACCATCAGCTGTCCTGGCAGCTATCTAGGAAACCCTGTTGGGTCACTTCCGGTCCCATGGCCATTGAGCTCAGTGGGATGGAATCAAGCAGCTTCAGCACCCACACAAAACGAACATGGAGCTCCTCACTCAAGGCGCTCAAAACTACACGGCGAAAGACAAGTTCAGTGCCTAAGCCATTTCCCGCTGCCATGGAAACCAAGTGCTCTGGCAGCACATATGTGTGAAAGTGGATATGACACCTAGGGAAGGGAGTGTGCTGGTGAATGGCAACTGCCCGAAGCAGCAGCACAGCTCTTCCAGGGCCAAAACAACTCCACCTGCCTCATGAACTTCACATACCATCAGCTGTCCTGGCAGCTATCTAGGAAACCCTGTTGGGTCACTTCCGGTCCCATGCCCATTGAGCACAGTGGGATGGAATCAAGCAGCTTCAACACCCACACAAAACGAACATGGAGCTCCTCACTCAAGGCGCTCAAAACTCCACAGCCAAAGACTAGTTCAGTGCCGAAGCCATTTCCCGCTGCCATTTAAACCAAGTGCTCTGGCAGCACATATGTCTGAAAGTGGATATGACACCTAGGGAAGGGAGTATGCTGGTGAATGGCAACTGACCGAAGAAGCAGCACAGCTCTTCCACTGCCAAAACAACTCCACCTACCTCATGAACTTCACATACCATCAGCTGTCCTGGCAGCTATCTAGGAAACCCTGTTGGGTTGGGTCACTTCCGGTCCCATGCCCATTGAGCTCAGTGGGATGGAATCAAGCAGCTTCAGCACCCACACAAAACGAACATGGAGCTCCTCACTCAAGGCGCTAGAAACTCCACAGCCAAAGACAAGTTCAGTGCCCAGGCCATTTCCCGCTGCCATGGAAACCAAGTGCTCTGGCAGCACATATGTGTGAAAGTGGATATGACACCTAGGGAAGGGAGTGTGCTGGTGAATGGCAACTGCCCGAAGCAGCAGCACAGCTCTTCCACTGCAAAAAACAACTCCACCTACCTCATGAACTTCACATACCATCAGCTGTCCTGGCAGCTATCTAGGAAACCCTGTTGGGTCAGTTCCGGTCCCATGCCCATTGAGCTCAGTGGGATGGAATCAAGCAGCTTCAGCACCCACACAAAACGAACATGGAGCTCCTCACTCAAGGCGCTCAAAACTACATGGCGAAAGACAAGTTCAGTGCCCAAGCCATTTCCCGCTGCCATGGAAACCAAGTGCTCTGGCAGCACATATGTCTGAAAGTGGATATGACTCCTACGGAAGGGAGTGTGCTGGTGAATGGCAACTGCCCGAAGCAGCAGCACAGCTCTTCCACTGCCAAAACAACTCCACCTACCTCATGAACTTCACATACCATCAGCTGTCCTATCAGCTATCTAGGAAACCTGTTGGGTCACTTCCGGTCTCATGCCCATTGAGCTCAGTGGGATGGAATCAAGCAGCTTCAGCACCCACACAAAACGAACATGGAGCTCCTCACTCAAGGCGCTCAAAACTACACGGCGAAAGACAAGTTCAGTGCCTAAGCCATTTCCCGCTGCCATGGAAACCAAGTGCTCTGGCAGCACATATGTGTGAAAGTGGATATGACACCTAGGGAAGGGAGTGTGCTGGTGAATGGCAACTGCCCGAAGCAGCAGCACAGCTCTTCCACTGCCAAAACAACTCCACCTGCCTCATGAACTTCACATACCATCAGCTGTCCTGGCAGCTATCTAGGAAACCCTGTTGGTTCACTTCCGGTCCCATGCCCATTGAGCCCAGTGGGATGGAATCAAGCAGCTTCAGCACCCACACAAAACGAACATGGAGCTCCTCACTCAAGGCGCTCAAAACTCCATGGCCAAAGACAAGTTCAGTGCCCAAGCCATTTCCCGCTGCCATGGAAACCAAGTGCTCTGGCAGCACATATGTCTCAAAGTGGATATGACACCTAGGGAAGGGAGTGTGCTGGTGAATGGCAACTGCCCGAAGCAGCAGCACAGCTCTTCCACTGCCAAAACAACTCCACCTGCCTCATGAACTTCACATACCATCAGCTGTCCTGGCAGCTATCTAGGAAACCCTGTTGGGTCACTTCCGGTCCCATGCCCATTGAGCCCAGTGGGATGGAATCAAGCAGCTTGAGCACCCACACAAAACGAACATGGAGCTCCTCACTCAAGGCCCTAGAAACTCCACAGTCAAAGACAAGTTCAGTGCCCAGGCCATTTCCCGCTGCCATGGAAACCAAGTGCTCTGGCAGCACATATGTCTGAAAGTGGATATGACACCTAGGGAAGGGAGTGTGCTGGTGAATGGCAACTGCCCGAAGCAGCAGCACAGCTCTTCCAGTGCCAAAACAGCTCCACCTACCTTATGAACTTCACATACCATCAGCTGTCCTGGCAGCTATCTAGGAAACCCTGTTGGGTCACTTCCGGTCCCATGCCCATTGAGCCCAGTGGGATGGAATCAAGCAGCTTCAGCACCCACACAAAACGAACATGGAGCTCCTCACTCAAGGCGCTAGAAACTCCACAGCCAAAGACAAGTTCAGTGCCCAGGCCATTTCCCGCTGCCATGGAAACCAAGTGCTCTGGCAGCACATATGTCTCAAAGTGGATATGACACCTAGGGAAGGGAGTGTGCTGGTGAATGGCAACTGCCCGAAGCAGCAGCACAGCTCTTCCACTGCCAAAACAACTCCACCTACCTCATGAACTTCACATACCATCAGCTGTCCTGGCAGCTATCTAGGAAACCCTGTTGGGTCACTTCCGGTCCCATGCCCATTGAGCCCAGTGGGATTGAATCAAGCAGCTTCAGCACCCACACAAAACGAACATGGAGCTCCTCACTCAAGGCCCTAGAAACTCCACAGCCAAAGACAAGTTCAGTGCCCAAGCCATTTCCCGCTGCCATGGAAACCAAGTGCTCTGGCAGCACATATGTGTGAAAGTGGATATGACACCTAGGGAAGGGAGTGTGCTGGTGAATGGCAACTGCCCGAAGCAGCAGCACAGCTCTTCCACTGCCAGAACAACTCCACCTGCCTCATGAACTTCACATACCATCAGCTGTCCTGGCAGCTATCTAGGAAACCCTGTTGGGTCACTTCCGGTCCCATGCCCATTGAGCCCAGTGGGATGGAATCAAGCAGCTTGAGCACCCACACAAAACGAACATGGAGCTCCTCACTCAAGGGCCTAGAAACTCCACAGCCAAAGACAAGTTCAGTGCCCAAGCCATTTCCTGCTGCCATGGAAACCAAGTGCTCTGGCAGCAAATATGTCTGAAAGTGGATATCACACCTAGGGAAGGGAGTGTGCTGGTGAATGGCAACTGCCCGAAGCAGCAGCACAGCTCTTCCACTGCCAAAACAACTCCACCTGCCTCATGAACTTCACATACCATCAGCTGTCCTGGCAGCTATCTAGGAAACCCTGTTGGGTCACTTCCGGTCCCATGCTCATTGAGCCCAGGGGGATGGAATCAAGCAGCTTCAGCACCCACACAAAACGAACATGGAGCTCCTCAATCAAGGCGCTCAAAGCTACACGGCCAAAGACAAGTTCAGTGCCCAGGCCATTTCCCGCTGCCATTTAAACCAAGTGCTCTGGCAGCACATATGTCTGAAAGAGGATATGACACCTAGGGAAGGGAGTGTGCTGGTGAATGGCAACTGACCGAAGCAGCAGCACAGCTCTTCCACTGCCAAAACAACTCCACCTACCTCATGAACTTCACATACCATCAGCTGTCCTGGCAGCTATCTAGGAAACCCTGTTGGGTCACTTCCGGTCCCATGGCCATTGAGCTCAGTGGGATGGAATCAAGCAGCTTCAGCACCCACACAAAACGAACATGGAGCTCCTCACTCAAGGCGCTCAAAACTACACGGCGAAAGACAAGTTCAGTGCCTAAGCCATTTCCCGCTGCCATGGAAACCAAGTGCTCTGGCAGCACATATGTGTGAAAGTGGATATGACACCTAGGGAAGGGAGTGTGCTGGTGAATGGCAACTGCCCGAAGCAGCAGCACAGCTCTTCCAGGGCCAAAACAACTCCACCTACCTCATGAACTTCACATACCATCAGCTGTCCTGGCAGCTATCTAGGAAACCCTGTTGGGTTGGGTCACTTCCGGTCCCATGCCCATTGAGCTCAGTGGGATGGAATCAAGCAGCTTCAGCACCCACACAAAACGAACATGGAGCTCCTCACTCAAGGCGCTAGAAACTCCACAGCCAAAGACAAGTTCAGTGCCCAGGCCATTTCCCGCTGCCATGGAAACCAAGTGCTCTGGCAGCACATATGTGTGAAAGTGGATATGACACCTAGGGAAGGGAGTGTGCTGGTGAATGGCAACTGCCCGAAGCAGCAGCACAGCTCTTCCACTGCAAAAAACAACTCCACCTACCTCATGAACTTCACATACCATCAGCTGTCCTGGCAGCTATCTAGGAAACCCTGTTGGGTCAGTTCCGGTCCCATGCCCATTGAGCTCAGTGGGATGGAATCAAGCAGCTTCAGCACCCACACAAAACGAACATGGAGCTCCTCACTCAAGGCGCTCAAAACTACATGGCGAAAGACAAGTTCAGTGCCCAAGCCATTTCCCGCTGCCATGGAAACCAAGTGCTCTGGCAGCACATATGTCTGAAAGTGGATATGACTCCTACGGAAGGGAGTGTGCTGGTGAATGGCAACTGCCCGAAGCAGCAGCACAGCTCTTCCACTGCCAAAACAACTCCACCTACCTCATGAACTTCACATACCATCAGCTGTCCTATCAGCTATCTAGGAAACCTGTTGGGTCACTTCCGGTCTCATGCCCATTGAGCTCAGTGGGATGGAATCAAGCAGCTTCAGCACCCACACAAAACGAACATGGAGCTCCTCACTCAAGGCGCTCAAAACTACACGGCGAAAGACAAGTTCAGTGCCTAAGCCATTTCCCGCTGCCATGGAAACCAAGTGCTCTGGCAGCACATATGTGTGAAAGTGGATATGACACCTAGGGAAGGGAGTGTGCTGGTGAATGGCAACTGCCCGAAGCAGCAGCACAGCTCTTCCACTGCCAAAACAACTCCACCTGCCTCATGAACTTCACATACCATCAGCTGTCCTGGCAGCTATCTAGGAAACCCTGTTGGTTCACTTCCGGTCCCATGCCCATTGAGCCCAGTGGGATGGAATCAAGCAGCTTCAGCACCCACACAAAACGAACATGGAGCTCCTCACTCAAGGCGCTCAAAACTCCATGGCCAAAGACAAGTTCAGTGCCCAAGCCATTTCCCGCTGCCATGGAAACCAAGTGCTCTGGCAGCACATATGTCTCAAAGTGGATATGACACCTAGGGAAGGGAGTGTGCTGGTGAATGGCAACTGCCCGAAGCAGCAGCACAGCTCTTCCACTGCCAAAACAACTCCACCTGCCTCATGAACTTCACATACCATCAGCTGTCCTGGCAGCTATCTAGGAAACCCTGTTGGGTCACTTCCGGTCCCATGCCCATTGAGCCCAGTGGGATGGAATCAAGCAGCTTGAGCACCCACACAAAACGAACATGGAGCTCCTCACTCAAGGCCCTAGAAACTCCACAGTCAAAGACAAGTTCAGTGCCCAGGCCATTTCCCGCTGCCATGGAAACCAAGTGCTCTGGCAGCACATATGTCTGAAAGTGGATATGACACCTAGGGAAGGGAGTGTGCTGGTGAATGGCAACTGCCCGAAGCAGCAGCACAGCTCTTCCAGTGCCAAAACAGCTCCACCTACCTTATGAACTTCACATACCATCAGCTGTCCTGGCAGCTATCTAGGAAACCCTGTTGGGTCACTTCCGGTCCCATGCCCATTGAGCCCAGTGGGATGGAATCAAGCAGCTTCAGCACCCACACAAAACGAACATGGAGCTCCTCACTCAAGGCGCTAGAAACTCCACAGCCAAAGACAAGTTCAGTGCCCAGGCCATTTCCCGCTGCCATGGAAACCAAGTGCTCTGGCAGCACATATGTCTCAAAGTGGATATGACACCTAGGGAAGGGAGTGTGCTGGTGAATGGCAACTGCCCGAAGCAGCAGCACAGCTCTTCCACTGCCAAAACAACTCCACCTACCTCATGAACTTCACATACCATCAGCTGTCCTGGCAGCTCTCTAGGAAACCCTGTTGGGTCACTTCCGGTCCCATGCCCATTGAGCCCAGTGGGATTGAATCAAGCAGCTTCAGCACCCACACAAAACGAACATGGAGCTCCTCACTCAAGGCCCTAGAAACTCCACAGCCAAAGACAAGTTCAGTGCCCAAGCCATTTCCCGCTGCCATGGAAACCAAGTGCTCTGGCAGCACATATGTGTGAAAGTGGATATGACACCTAGGGAAGGGAGTGTGCTGGTGAATGGCAACTGCCCGAAGCAGCAGCACAGCTCTTCCAGTGCCAAAACAACTCCACCTGCCTCATGAACTTCACATACCATCAGCTGTCCTGGCAGCTATCTAGGAAACCCTGTTGGGTCACTTCCGGTCCCATGCCCATTCAGCCCAGTGGGATGGAATCAAGCAGCTTGAGCACCCACACAAAACGAACATGGAGCTCCTCACTCAAGGGCCTAGAAACTCCACAGCCAAAGACAAGTTCAGTGCCCAAGCCATTTCCTGCTGCCATGGAAACCAAGTGCTCTGGCAGCAAATATGTCTGAAAGTGGATATCACACCTAGGGAAGGGAGTGTGCTGTGGAATGGCAACTGCCCGAAGCAGCAGCACAGCTCTTCCACTGCCAAAACAACTCCACCTACCTCATGAACTTCACATACCATCAGCTGTCCTGGCAGCTATCTAGGAAACCCTGTTGGGTCACTTCCGGTCCCATGCCCATTGAGCCCAGTGGGATGGAATCAAGCAGCTTCAGCACCCACACAAAACGAACATGGAGCTCCTCACTCAAGGCGCTCAAAGCTACACGGCCAAAGACAAGTTCAGTGCCCAAGCCATTTCCCGCTGCCATGGAAACCAAGTGCTCTGGCAGCACATATGTCTGAAAGTGGATATGACACCTAGGGAAGGGAGTGTGCTGGTGAATGGCAACTGCCCGAAGCAGCAGCACAGCTCTTCCACTGCCAAAACAGCTCCACCTACCTCATGAACTTCACATACCATCAGCTGTCCTGGCAGCTATCTAGGAAACCCTGTTGGGTCACTTCCGGTCCCATGCCCATTGAGCCCAGTGGGATGGAATCAAGCAGCTTCAGCACCCACACAAAACGAACATGGAGCTCCTCACTCAAGGCGCTAGAAACTCCACAGCCAAAGACAAGTTCAGTGCCCAGGTCATTTCCCGCTGCCATGGAAACCAAGTGCTCTGGCAGCACATATGTGTGAAAGTGGATATGACACCTAGGGAAGGGAGTGTGCTGGTGAATGGCAACTGACCGAAGCAGCAGCACAGCTCTTCCACTACCAAAACAACTCCACCTACCTTATGAACATCACATACCATCAGCTGTCCTGGCAGCTATCTAGGAAACCCTGTTGGGTCACTTCCGGTCCCATGCCCATTGAGCTCAGTGGGATGGAATCAAGCAGCTTCAGCACCCACACAAAACGAACATGGAGCTCCTCACTCAAGGCGCTAGAAACTTCACAGCCAAAGACAAGTTCAGTGCCCAGGCCATTTCCCGCTGCCATGGAAACCAAGTGCTCTGGCAGCACATATGTCTGAAAGTGGATATGACACCTAGGGAAGGGAGTGTGCTGGTGAATGGCAACTGCCCGAAGCAGCAGCACAGCTCTTCCACTGCCAAAACAACTCCACCTACCTCATGAACTTCACATACCATCAGCTGTCCTGGCAGCTATCTAGGAAACCCTGTTGGGTCAGTTCCGGTCCCATGCCCATTGAGCCCAGTGGGATGGAATCAAGCAGCTTCAGCACCCACACAAAACGAACATGGAGCTCCTCACTCAAGGCGCTCAAAATTTCACGGCCAAAGACAAGTTCAGTGCCCAAGCCATTTCCCGCTGCCATGGAAACCAAGTGCTCTGGCAACACATATGTGTGAAAGTGGATATGACACCTAGGGAAGGGAGTGTGCTGGTGAATGGCAACTGCCCGAAGCAGCAGCACAGCTCTTCCACTGCAAAAAACAACTCCACCTACCTCATGAACTTCACATACCATCAGCTGTCCTGGCAGCTATCTAGGAAACCCTGTTGGGTCACTTCCGGTCCCATGCCCATTGAGCCCAGTGGGATGGAAACAAGCAGCTTCAGCACCCACACAAAACGAACATGGAGCTCCTCACTCAAGGCGCTCAAAACTACATGGCGAAAGACAAGTTCAGTGCCCAAGCCATTTCCCGCTGCCATGGAAACCAAGTGCTCTGGCAGCACATATGTCTCAAAGTGGATATGACACCTAGGGAAGGGAGTGTGCTGGTGAATGGCAACTGCCCGAAGCAGCAGCACAGCTCTTCCACTGCCAAAACAACTCCACCTACCTCATGAACTTCACATACCATCAGCTGTCCTGGCAGCTATCTAGGAAACCCTGTTGGGTCACTTCCGGTCCCATGCCCATTGAGCCCAGTGGGATGGAATCAAGCAGCTTCAGCACCCACACAAAACGAACATGGAGCTCCTCACTCAAGGCGCTCAAAACTACACGGCGAAAGACAAGTTCAGTGCCTAAGCCATTTCCCGCTGCCATGGAAACCAAGTGCTCTGGCAGCACATATGTGTGAAAGTGGATATGACACCTAGGGAAGGGAGTGTGCTGGTGAATGGCAACTGCCCGAAGCAGCAGCACAGCTCTTCCACTGCCAAAACAACTCCACCTGCCTCATGAACTTCACATACCATCAGCTGTCCTGGCAGCTATCTAGGAAACCCTGTTGGGTCACTTCCGGTCCCATGCCCATTGAGCCCAGTGGGATGGAATCAAGCAGCTTCAGCACCCACACAAAACGAACATGGAGCTCCTCACTCAAGGCGCTCAAAACTCCACAGCCAAAGACAAGTTCAGTGCCCAAGCCATTTCCCGCTGCCATGGAAACCAAGTGCTCTGGCAGCACATATGTCTCAAAGTGGATATGACACCTAGGGAAGGGAGTGTGCTGGTGAATGGCAACTGCCCGAAGCAGCAGCACAGCTCTTCCACTGCCAAAACAACTCCACCTGCCTCATGAACTTCACATACCATCAGCTGTCCTGGCAGCTATCTAGGAAACCCTGTTGGGTCACTTCCGGTCCCATGCTCATTGAGCCCAGGGGGATGGAATCAAGCAGCTTCAGCACCCACACAAAACGAACATGGAGCTCCTCAATCAAGGCGCTCAAAGCTACACGGCCAAAGACAAGTTCAGTGCCCAGGCCATTTCCCGCTGCCATGGAAACCAAGTGCTCTGGCAGCACATATGTCTGAAAGTGGATATGACACCTAGGGAAGGGAGTGTGGTGGTGAATGGCAACTGTCAGAAGCAGCAGCACAGCTCTTCACTGCCAAAACAACTCCACCTACCTCATGAACTTCACATATCATCAGCTGTCCTGGCAGCTATCTAGGAAACCCTGTTGGGTCACTTCCGGTCCCATGCCCATTGAGCCCAGTGGGATGGAATCAAGCAGCTTGAGCACCCACACAAAACGAACATGGAGCTCCTCACTCAAGGCGCTCAAATCTACATGGCGAAAGACAAGTTCAGTGCCCAAGCCATTTCCCGCTGCCATGGAAACCAAGTGCTCTGGCAGCACATATGTCTGAAAGTGGATATGACACCTAGGGAAGGGAGTGTGCTGGTGAATGGCAACTGCCCGAAGCAGCAGCACAGCTCTTCCAGTGCCAAAACAGCTCCACCTACCTCATGAACTTCACATACCATCAGCTGTCCTGGCAGCTATCTAGGAAACCCTGTTGGGTCACTTCCGGTCCCATGCCCATTGAGCCCAGTGGGATGGAATCAAGCAGCTTCAGCACCCACACAAAACGAACATGGAGCTCCTCACTCAAGGCGCTAGAAACTCCACAGCCAAAGACAAGTTCAGTGCCCAGGCCATTTCCCGCTGCCATGGAAACCAAGTGCTCTGGCAGCACATATGTCTCAAAGTGGATATAACACCTAGGGAAGGGAGTGTGCTGGTGAATGGCAACTGCCCGAAGCAGCAGCACAGCTCTTGCACTACAAAAAACAACTCCACCTACCTCATGAACTTCACATACCATCAGCTGTCCTGGCAGCTATCTAGGAAACCCTGTTGGGTCACTTCCGGTCCCATGCCCATTGAGCTCAGTGGGATGGAATCAAGCAGCTTCAGCACCCACACAAAACGAACATGGAGCTCCTCACTCAAGGCGCTCAAAACTCCACAGCCAAAGACAAGTTCAGTGCCGAAGCCATTTCCCGCTGCCATGGAAACCAAGTGCTCTGGCAGCACATATGTCTGAAAGTGGATATGACACCTAGGGAAGGGAGTGTGCTGGTGAATGGCAACTGACCGAAGCAGCAGCACAGCTCTTCCACTGCAAAAAACAACTCCACCTACCTCATGAACTTCACATACCATCAGCTGTCCTGGCAGCTATCTAGGAAACCCTGTTGGGTCACTTCCGGTACCATGCCCATTGAGCCCAGTGGGATGGAATCAAGCAGCTTCAGCACCCACACAAAACGAACATGGAGCTCCTCACTCAAGGCGCTCAAAGCTCCACAGCCAAAGACAAGTTCAGTGCCCAAGCCATTTCCCGCTGCCATGGAAACCAAGTGCTCTGGCAGCACATATGTCTCAAAGTGGATATGACACCTAGGGAAGGGAGTGTGCTGGTGAATGGCAACTGCCCGAAGCAGCAGCACAGCTCTTCCACTGCCAAAACAACTCATCCTGCCTCATAAACTTCACATACCATCAGCTGTCCTGGCAGCTATCTAGGAAACCCTGTTGGTTCACTTCCGGTCCCATGCCCTTTCAGCCCAGTGGGATTGAATCAAGCAGCTTCAGCACCCACACAAAACGAACATGGAGCTCCTCACTCAAGGCCCTAGAAACTCCACAGCCAAAGACAAGTTCAGTGCCCAAGCCATTTCCCGCTGCCATGGAAACCAAGTGCTCTGGCAGCACATATGTCTCAAAGTGGATATGACACCTAGGAAAGGGAGTGTGCTGGTGAATGGCAACTGCCCGAAGCAGCAGCACAGCTCTTCCAGTGCCAAAACAACTCCACCTGCCTCATGAACTTCACATACCATCAGCTGTCCTGGCAGCTATCTAGGAAACCCTGTTGGGTCACTTCCGGTCCCATGCCCATTCAGCCCAGTGGGATGGAATCAAGCAGCTTGAGCACCCACACAAAACGAACATGGAGCTCCTCACTCAAGGCCCTAGAAACTCCACAGCCAAAGACAAGTTCAGTGCCCAAGACATTTCCTGCTGCCATGGAAACCAAGTGCTCTGGCAGCACATATGTCTCAAATTGGATATGACACCTAGGGAAGGGAGTGTGCTGGTGAATGGCAACTGCCCGAAGCAGCAGCACAGCTCTTCCACTGCCAAAACAACTCCACCTACCTCATGAACTTCACATACCATCAGCTGTCCTGGCAGCTATCTAGGAAACCCTGTTGGGTCACTTCCGGTCCCATGCCCATTGAGCCCAGTGGGATGGAATCAAGCAGCTTCAGCACCCACACAAAACGAACATGGAGCTCCTCACTCAAGGCGCTCAAAACTACACGGCGAAAGACAAGTTCAGTGCCTAAGCCATTTCCCGCTGCCATGGAAACCAAGTGCTCTGGTAGCACATATGTGTGAAAGTGGATATGACACCTAGGGAAGGGAGTGTGCTGGTGAATGGCAACTGCCCGAAGCAGCAGCACAGCTCTTCCACTGCCAAAACAACTCCACCTGCCTCATGAACTTCACATACCATCAGCTGTCCTGGCAGCTATCTAGGAAACCCTTTTGGGTCACTTCCGGTCCCATGCCCATTGAGCTCAGAGGGATGGAATCAAGCAGCTTCAGCACCCACACAAAACGAACATGGAGCTCCTCACTCAAGGCGCTCAAAACTACATGGCCAAAGACTAGTTCAGTGCCGAAGCCATTTCCCGCTGCCATTTAAACCAAGTGCTCTGGCAGCACATATGTCTGAAAGTGGATATGACACCTAGGGAAGGGAGTGTGCTGGTGAATGGCAACTGACCGAAGCAGCAGCACAGCTCTTCCACTACCAAAACAACTCCACCTACCTTATGAACTTCACATACCATCAGCTGTCCTGGCAGCTATCTAGGAAACCCTGTTGGGTCACTTCCGGTCCCATGCCCATTGAGCCCAGTGGGATGGAATCAAGCAGCTTCAGCACCCACACAAAACGAACATGGAGCTCCTCACTCAAGGCGCTAGAAACTTCACAGCCAAAGACAAGTTCAGTGCCCAGGCCATTTCCCGCTGCCATGGAAACCAAGTGCTCTGGCAGCACATATGTGTGAAAGTGGATATGACACCTAGGGAAGGGAGTGTGCTGGTGAATGGCAACTGCCCGAAGCAGCAGCACAGCTCTTCCACTGCCAAAACAACTCCACCTACCTCATGAACTTCACATACCATCAGCTGTCCTGGCAGCTATCTAGGAAACCCTGTTGGGTCAGTTCCGGTCACATGGCCATTGAGCTCAGTGGGATGGAATCAAGCAGCTTCAGCACCCACACAAAACGAACATGGAGCTCCTCACTCAAGGCGCTCAAAATTTCACGGCCAAAGACAAGTTCAGTGCCCAAGCCATTTCCCGCTGCCATGGAAACCAAGTGCTCTGGCAACACATATGTGTGAAAGTGGATATGACACCTAGGGAAGGGAGTGTGCTGGTGAATGGCAACTGCCTGAAGCAGCAGCACAGCTCTTCCACTGCAAAAAACAACTCCACCTACCTCATGAACTTCACATACCATCAGCTGTCCTGGCAGCTATCTAGGAAACCCTGTTGGGTCACTTCCGGTCCCATGCCCATTGAGCCCAGTGGGATGGAAACAAGCAGCTTCAGCACCCACACAAAACGAACATGGAGCTCCTCACTCAAGGCGCTCAAAACTACATGGCGAAAGACAAGTTCAGTGAACAAGCCATTTCCCGCTGCCATGGAAACCAAGTGCTCTGGCAGCACATATGTCTGAAAGTGGATATGACACCTAGGGAAGGGAGTGTGCTGGTGAATGGCAACTGCCCGAAGCAGCAGCACAGCTCTTCCACTGACAAAACAACTCCACCTGCCTCATGAACTTCACATACCATCAGCTGTCCTGGCAGCTATCTAGGAAACCCTGTTGGGTCACTTCCGGTCCCATGCCCATTGAGCCCAGTGGGATGGAATCAAGCAGCTTCAGCACCCACACAAAACGAACATGGAGCTCCTCACTCAAGGCGCTCAAAACTCCACAGCCAAAGACTAGTTCAGTGCCGAAGCCATTTCCCGCTGCCATTTAAACCAAGTGCTCTGGCAGCACATATGTGTGAAAGTGGATATGACACCTAGGGAAGGGAGTGTGCTGGTGAATGGCAACTGCCCGAAGCAGCAGCACAGCTCTTCCACTGCAAAAAACAACTCCACCTACCTCATGAACTTCACATACCATCAGCTGTCCTGGCAGCTATCTAGGAAACCCTGTTGGGTCACTTCCGGTCCCATGGTCATTGAGCCCAGTGGGATGGAATCAAGCAGCTTCAGCACCCACACAAAACGAACATGGAGCTCCTCACTCAAGGCGCTCAAAACTACACGGCGAAAGACAAGTTCAGTGCCTAAGCCATTTCCCGCTGCCATGGAAACCAAGTGCTCTGGCAGCACATAAGTCTGAACGTGGATATGACACCTAGGGAAGGGAGTGTGCTGGTGAATGGCAACTGCTCGAAGCAGCAGCACAGCTCTTCCACTGCCAAAACAACTCCACCTGCCTCATGAACTTCACATACCATCAGCTGTCCTGGCAGCTATCTAGGAAACCCTTTTGGGTCACTTCCGGTCCCATACCCATTGAGCCCAGTGGGATGGAATCAAGCAGCTTCAGCACCCACACAAAACGAACATGGAGCTCCTAACTCAAGGCGCTCAAAACTCCACAGCCAAAGACTAGTTCAGTGCCGAAGCCATTTCCCGCTGCCATGGAAACCAAGTGCTCTGGCAGCACATATGTCTGAAAGTGGATATGACACCTAGGGAAGGGAGTGTGGTGGTGAATGGCAACTGACCGAAGCAGCAGCACAGCTCTTCCACTGCCAAAACAACTCCACCTACCTCATGAACTTCACATCCCATCAGCTGTCCTGGCAGCTATCTAGGAAACCCTGTTGGGTCACTTCCGGTCCCATGGCCATTGAGCTCAGTGGGATGGAATCAAGCAGCTTGAGCACCCACACAAAACGAACATGGAGCTCCTCACTCAAGGCGCTAGAAACTCCACAGCCAAAGACAAGTTCAGTGCCCAGGCCATTTCCCGCTGCCATGGAAACCAAGTGCTCTGGCAGCACATATGTCTGAAAGTGGATATGACACCTAGGGAAGGGAGTGTGCTGGTGAATGGCAACTGCCCGAAGCAGCAGCACAGCTCTTCCACTGCAAAAAACAACTCCACCTACCTCATGAACTTCACATACCATCAGCTGTCCTGGCAGCTATCTAGGAAACCCTGTTGGGTCACTTCCGGTCCCATGCCCATTGAGCTCAGTGGGATGGAATCAAGCAGATTCAGCACCCACACAAAACGAACATGGAGCTCCTCACTCAAGGCGCTCAAAACTCCACAGCCAAAGACTAGTTCAGTGCCGAAGCCATTTCCCGCTGCCATTTAAACCAAGTGCTCTGGCAGCACATATGTCTGAAAGTGGATATGACACCTAGGGAAGGGAGTGTGCTGGTGAATGGCAACTGCCCGAAGCAGCAGCACAGCTCTTCCACTGCCAAAACAACTCCACCTACCTCATGAACTTCACATACCATCAGCTGTCCTGGCAGCTATCTAGGAAACCCTGTTGGGTCACTTCCGGTCCCATGGCCATTGAGGTCAGTGGGATGGAATCAAGCAGCTTGAGCACCCACACAAAACGAACATGGAGCTCCTCACTCAAGGCGCTCAAAACTCCACAGCCAAAGACAAGTTCAGTGCCCAGGCCATTTCCCGCTGCCATGGAAACCAAGTGCTCTGGCAGCACATATGTCTGAAAGTGGATATGACACCTAGGGAAGGGAGTGTGCTGGTGAATGGCAACTGCCCGAAGCAGCAGCACAGCTCTTCCAGTGCCAAAACAACTCCACCTACCTCATGAACTTCACATATCATCAGCTGTCCTGGCAGCTATCTAGGAAACCCTGTTGGGTCACTTCCGGTCCCATGCCCATTGAACCCAGTGGGATGGAATCAAGCAGCTTGAGCACCCACACAAAACGAACATGGAGCTCCTCACTCAAGGCCCTAGAAACTCCACAGCCAAAGACAAGTTCAGTGCCCAAGCCATTTCCTGCTGCCATGGAAACCAAGTGCTCTGGCAGCAAATATGTCTCAAAGTGGATATCACACCTAGGGAAGGGAGTGTGCTGGTGAATGGCAACTGCCCGAAGCAGCAGCACAGCTCTTCCACTGCCAAAACAACTCCACCTACCTCATGAACTTCACATACCATCAGCTGTCCTGGCAGCTATCTAGGAAACCCTGTTGGGTCACTTCCGGTCCCATGCCCATTGAGCCCAGTGGGATGGAATCAAGCAGCTTCAGCACCCACACAAAACGAACATGGAGCTCCTCACTCAAGGCGCTCAAAACTACACGGCGAAAGACAAGTTCAGTGCCTAAGCCATTTCCCGCTGCCATGGAAACCAAGTGCTCTGGTAGCACATATGTGTGAAAGTGGATATGACACCTAGGGAAGGGAGTGTGCTGGTGAATGGCAACTGCCCGAAGCAGCAGCACAGCTCTTCCAGTGCCAAAACAACTCCACCTGCCTCATGAACTTCACATACCATCAGCTGTCCTGGCAGCTATCTAGGAAACCCTTTTGGGTCACTTCCGGTCCCATGCCCATTGAGCTCAGTGGGATGGAATCAAGCAGCTTCAGCACAAACACAAAACTAACATGGAGCTCCTCACTCAAGGCGCTCAAAACTCCACAGCCAAAGACTAGTTCAGTGCCGAAGCCATTTCCCGCTGCCATGGAAACCAAGTGCTCTGGCAGCACATATGTCTGAAAGTGGATATGACACCTAGGGAAGGGAGTGTGCTGGTGAATGGCAACTGACCGAAGCAGCAGCACAGCTCTTCCACTACCAAAACAACTCCACCTACCTTATGAACTTCACATACCATCAGCTGTCCTGGCAGCTATCTAGGAAACCCTGTTGGGTCACTTCCGGTCCCATGCCCATTGAGCTCAGTGGGATGGAATCAAGCAGCTTCAGCACCCACACAAAACGAACATGGAGCTCCTCACTCAAGGCGCTAGAAACTTCACAGCCAAAGACAAGTTCAGTGCCCAGGCCATTTCCCGCTGCCATGGAAACCAAGTGCTCTGGCAGCACATATGTGTGAAAGTGGATATGACACCTAGGGAAGGGAGTGTGCTGGTGAATGGCAACTGCCCGAAGCAGCAGCACAGCTCTTCCACTGCAAAAAACAACTCCACCTACCTCATGAACTTCACATACCATCAGCTGTCCTGGCAGCTATCTAGGAAACCCTGTTGGGTCACTTCCGGTCCCATGCTCATTGAGCCCAGTGGGATGGAATCAAGCAGCTTCAGCACCCACACAAAACGAACATGGAGCTCCTCACTCAAGGCGCTCAAAACTACACGGCGAAAGACAAGTTCAGTGCCTAAGCCATTTCCCGCTGCCATGGAAACCAAGTGCTCTGGCAGCACATATGTCTCAAAGTGGATATGACACCTAGGGAAGGGAGTGTGCTGGTGAATGGCAACTGCTCGAAGCAGCAGCACAGCTCTTCCACTGCCAAAACAACTCCACCTGCCTCATGAACTTCACATACCATCAGCTGTCCTGGCAGCTATCTAGGAAACCCTGTTGGGTCACTTCCGGTCCCATGCCCATTGAGCCCAGTGGGATGGAATCAAGCAGCTTCAGCACCCACACAAAACGAACATGGAGCTCCTAACTCAAGGCGCTCAAAACTCCACAGCCAAAGACTAGTTCAGTGCCCAAGCCATTTCCCGCTGCCATGGAAACCAAGTGCTCTGGCAGCACATATGTCTGAAAGTGGATATGACACCTAGGGAAGGGAGTGTGCTGGTGAATGGCAACTGACCGAAGCAGCAGCACAGCTCTTCCAGTGCCAAAACAACTCCACCTACCTCATGAACTTCACATCCCATCAGCTGTCCTGGCAGCTATTAGGAAACCCTGTTGGGTCACTTCCGGTCCCATGCCCATTGAGCTCAGTGGGATGGAATCAAGCAGCTTGAGCACCCACACAAAACGAACATGGAGCTCCTCACTCAAGGCGCTAGAAACTCCACAGCCAAAGACAAGTTCAGTGCCCAGGCCATTTCCCGCTGCCATGGAAACCAAGTGCTCTGGCAGCACATATGTCTGAAAGTGGATATGACACCTAGGGAAGGGAGTGTGCTGGTGAATGGCAACTGCCCGAAGCAGCAGCACAGCTCTTCCACTGCCAAAACAACTCCACCTGCCTCATGAACTTCACATACCATCAGCTGTCCTGGCAGCTATCTAGGATTGCCTGTTGGGTCACTTCCGGTCCCATGCCCATTGAGCCCAGTGGGATGGAATCAAGCAGCTTCAGCACCCACACAAAACGAACATGGAGCTCCTCACTCAAGGCGCTGAAAACTCCACAGCCAAAGACAAGTTCAGTGCCTAAGCCATTTCCCGCTGCCATGGAAACCAAGTGCTCTGGCAGCACATATGTCTGAAAGTGGATATGACACCTAGGGAAGGGAGTGTGCTGGTGAATGGCAACTGCCCGAAGCAGCAGCACAGCTCTTCCACTGCCAAAACAACTCCACCTGCCTCATGAACTTCACATACCATCAGCTGTCCTGGCAGCTATCTAGGAAACCCTGTTGGGTCACTTCCGGTCCCATGCCCATTGAGCTCAGTGGGATGGAATCAAGCAGCTTCAGCACCCACACAAAACGAACATGGAGCTCCTCACTCAAGGCGCTCAAAACTCCACAGCCAAAGACTAGTTCAGTGCCGAAGCCATTTCCCGCTGCCATTTAAACCAAGTGCTCTGGCAGCACATATGTCTGAAAGTGGATATGACACCTAGGGAAGGGAGTGTGCTGGTGAATGGCAACTGACCGAAGCAGCAGCACAGCTCTTCCACTGCCAAAACAACTCCACCTACCTCATGAACTTCACATACCATCAGCTGTCCTGGCAGCTATCTAGGAAACCCTGTTGGTTCACTTCCGGTCCCATGGCCATTGAGCTCAGTGGGATGGAATCAAGCAGCTTCAGCACCCACACAAAACAAACATGGAGCTCCTAACTCAAGGCCCTAGAAACTCCACAGCCAAAGACAAGTTCAGTGCCCAGGCCATTTCCCGCTGCCATGGAAACCAAGTGCTCTGGCAGCACATATGTGTGAAAGTGGATATGACACCTAGGGAAGGGAGTGTGCTGGTGAATGGCAACTGCCCGAAGCAGCAGCACAGCTCTTCCACTGCAAAAAACAACTCCACCTACCTCATGAATTTCACATACCATCAGCTGTCCTGGCAGCTATCTAGGAAACCCTGTTGGGTCACTTCCGGTCCCATGCCCATTGAGCTCAGTGGGATGGAATCAAGCAGCTTGAGCACCCACACAAAACGAACATGGAGCTCCTCACTCAAGGCGCTCAAAACTCCACAGCCAAAGACTAGTTCAGTGCCGAAGCCATTTCCCGCTGCCATTTAAAGCAAGTTCTCTGGCAGCACATATGTCTGAAAGAGGATATGAAACCTAGGGAAGGGAATGTGCTGGTGAATGGCAACTGCCCGAAGCAGCAGCACAGCTCTTCCAGTGCCAAAACAACTCCACCTACCTCATGAACTTCACATACCATCAGCTGTCCTGGCAGCTATCTAGGAAACCCTGTTGGGTCACTTCCGGTCCCATGGCCATTGAGCTCAGTGGGATGGAATCAAGCAGCTTCAGCACCCACACAAAACGAACATGGAGCTCCTCACTCAAGGCGCTCAAAACTCCACAGCCAAAGACAAGTTCAGTGCCCAGGCCATTTCCCGCTGCCATTTAAACCAAGTGCTCTGGCAGCACATATGTCTGAAAGTGGATATGACACCTAGGGAAGGGAGTGTGCTGGTGAATGGCAACTGTCAGAAGCAGCAGCACAGCTCTTCGCTCCAAAACAACTCCACCTACCTCATGAACTTCACATATCATCAGCTGTCCTGGCAGCTATCTAGGAAACCCTGTTGGGTCACTTCCGGTCCCATGCCCATTGAGCCCAGTGGGATGGAATCAAGCAGCTTCAGCACCCACACAAAACGAACATGGAGCTCCTCACTCAAGGCGCTCAAATCTACATGGCGAAAGACAAGTTCAGTGCCCAAGCCATTTCCCGCTGCCATGGAAACCAAGTGCTCTGGCAGCACATATGTGTGAAAGTGGATATGACACCTAGGGAAGGGAGTGTGCTGGTGAATGGCAACTGCCCTAAGCTGCAGCACAGCTCTTCCACTGCAAAAAACAACTCCACCTACCTCATGAACTTCACATACCATCAGCTGTCCTGGCAGGTATCTAGGAAACCCTGTTGGGTCACTTCCGGTCCCATGCCCATTGAGCCCAGTGGGATGGAATCAAGCAGCTTCAGCACCCACACAAAACGAACATGGAGCTCCTCACTCAAGGCGCTCAAAGCTCCACAGCCAAAGACAAGTTCAGTGCCCAAGCCATTTCCCGCTGCCATGGAAACCAAGTGCTCTGGCAGCACATATGTCTGAAAGTGCATATGACACCTAGGGAAGGGAGTGTGCTGGTGAATGGCAACTGACCGAAGCAGCAGCACAGCTCTTCCACTGCCAAAACAACTCCACCTGCCTCATGAACTTCACATACCATCAGCTGTCCTGGCAGCTATCTAGGAAACCCTGTTGGGTCACTTCCGGTCCCATGCCCATTGAGCCCAGTGGGATGGAATCAAGCAGCTTCAGCACCCACACAAAACGAACATGGAGCTCCTCACTCAAGGCCCTAGACACTCCACAGCCAAAGACAAGTTCAGTGCCCAAGCCATTTCCCGCTGCCATGGAAACCAAGTGCTCTGGCAGCACATATGTCTGAAAGTGGATATGACACCTAGGGAAGGGAGTGTGCTGGTGAATGGCAACAGCCCGAAGCAGCAGCACAGCTCTTCCACTGCCAAAACAACTCCACCTGCCTCATGAACTTCACATACCATCAGCTGTCCTGGCAGCTATCTAGGAAACCCTGTTGGGTCACTTCCGGTCCCATGCCCATTGAGCTCAGTGGGATGGAATCAAGCAGCTTCAGCACCCACACAAAACGAACATGGAGCTCCTCACTCAAGGCGCTAGAAACTCCACAGCCAAAGACAAGTTCAGTGCCCAGGCCATTTCCCGCTGCCATGGAAACCAAGTGCTCTGGCAGCACATATGTGTGAAAGTGGATATGACACCTAGGGAAGGGAGTGTGCTGGTGAATGGCAACTGCCCGAAGCAGCAGCACAGCTCTTCCACTGCAAAAACAACTCCACCTACCTCATGAACTTCACATACCATCAGCTGTCCTGGCAGCTATCTAGGAAACCCTGTTGGGTCACTTCCGGTCTCATGCTCATTGAGCCCAGTGGGATGGAATCAAGCAGCTTCAGCACCCACACAAAACGAACATGGAGCTCCTCACTCAAGGCGCTCAAAACTACACGGCGAAAGACAAGTTCACTGCCTAAGCCATTTCCCGCTGCCATGGAAACCAAGTGCTCTGGCAGCACATATGTCTGAAAGTGGATATGACACCTAGGGAAGGGAGTGTGCTGGTGAATGGCAACTGCCCGAAGCAGCAGCACAGCTCTTCCAGTGCCAAAACAACTCCACCTGCCTCATGAACTTCACATACCATCAGCTGTCCTGGCAGCTATCTAGGAAACCCTTTTGGGTCACTTCCGGTCCCATGCCCATTGAGCTCAGTGGGATGGAATCAAGCAGCTTGAGCACCCACACAAAACGAACATGGAGCTCCTCACTCAAGGCGCTCAAAACTACATGGCGAAAGACAAGTTCAGTGCCGAAGCCATTTCCCGCTGCCATGGAAACCAAGTGCTCTGGCAGCACATATGTCTGAAAGTGGATATGACACCTAGGGAAGGGAGTGTGCTGGTGAATGGCAACTGCCCGAAGCAGCAGCACAGCTCTTCCAGTGCCAAAACAACTCCACCTGCCTCATGAACTTCACATACCATCAGCTGTCCTGGCAGCTATCTAGGAAACCCTGTTGGGTCACTTCCGGTCCCATGCCCATTGAGCTCAGTGGGATCGAATCAAGAAGCTTCAGCACCCACACAAAACGAACATGGAGCTCCTCACTCAAGGCGCCCAAAACTACACGGCGAAAGACAAGTTCAGTGCCTAAGCCATTTCCCGCTGCCATGGAAACCAAGTGCTCTGGCAGCACATATGTGTGAAAGTGGATATGACACCTAGGGAAGGGAGTGTGCTGGTGAATGGCAACTGCCCGAAGCAGCAGCACAGCTCTTCCAGTGCCAAAACAACTCCACCTGCCTCATGAACTTCACATACCATCAGCTGTCCTGGCAGCTATCTAGGAAACCCTGTTGGGTCACTTCCGGTCCCATGCCCATTGAGCTCAGTGGGATGGAATCAAGCAGCTTGAGCACCCACACAAAACGAACATGGAGCTCCTCACTCAAGGCGCTCAAAACTCCACAGCCAAAGACTAGTTCAGTGCCGAAGCCATTTCCCGCTGCCATTTAAACCAAGTGCTCTGGCAGCACATATGTCTGAAAGTGGATATGACACCTAGGGAAGGGAATGTGCTGGTGAATGGCAACTGACCGAAGCAGCAGCACAGCTCTTCCACTGCCAAAACAACTCCACCTACCTCATGAACTTCACATACCATCAGCTGTCCTGGCAGCTATCTAGGAAACCCTGTTGGGTCACTTCCGGTCCCATGCCCATTGAGCTCAGTGGGATGCAATCAAGCAGCTTCAGCAACCACACAAAACGAACATGGAGCTCCTCACTCAAGGCCCTAGAAACTCCACAGCCAAAGACTAGTTCAGTGCTGAAGCCATTTCGCGCTGCCATTTAAACCAAGTGCTCTGGCAGCACATATGTCTGAAAGTGGATATGACACCTAGGGAAGGGAGTGTGCTGGTGAATGGCAACTGCCCGAAGCAGCAGCACTGCCAAAACAACTCCACCTACCTCATGAACTTCACATACCATCAGCTGTCCTGGCAGCTATCTAGGAAACCCTGTTGGGTCACTTCCGGTCCCATGCCCATTGAGCTCAGTGGGATGGAATCAAGCAGCTTCAGCACCCACACAAAACGAACATGGAGCTCCTCACTCAAGGCGCTAGAAACTCCACAGCCAAAGACAAGTTCAGTGCCCAGGCCATTTCCCGCTGCCATGGAAACCAAGTGCTCTGGCAGCACATATGTCTGAAAGTGGATATGACACCTAGGGAAGGGAGTGTGCTGGTGAATGGCAACTGCCCGAAGCAGCAGCACAGCTCTTCCACTGCAAAAAACAACTCCACCTACCTCATGAACTTCACATACCATCAGCTGTCCTGGCAGCTATCTAGGAAACCCTGTTGGGTCACTTCCGGTCCCATGCCCATTGAGCTCAGTGGGATGGAATCAAGCAGCTTCAGCAACCACACAAAACGAACATGGAGCTCCTCACTCAAGGCGCTAGAAACTCCACAGCCAAAGACTAGTTCAGTGCCGAAGCCATTTCCCGCTGCCATTTAAACCAAGTGCTCTGGCAGCACATATGTCTGAAAGTGGATATGACACCTAGGGAAGGGAGTGTGCTGGTGAATGGCAACTGACCGAAGCAGCAGCACAGCTCTTCCACTGCCAAAACAACTCCACCTGCCTCATTAACTTCACATACCATCAGCTGTCCTGGCAGCTATCTAGGAAACCCTGCTGGCTCACTTCCGGTCCCATGCCCATTGAGCCCAGTGGGATGGAATCAAGCAGCTTCAGCACCCACACAAAACGAACATGGAGCTCCTCACTCAAGGCGCTCAAAACTACACGGCGAAAGACAAGTTCAGTGCCTAAGCCATTTCCCGCTGCCATGGAAACCAAGTGCTCTGGCAGCACATATGTGTGAAAGTGGATATGACACCTAGGGAAGGGAGTGTGCTGGTGAATGGCAACTGCCCGAAACAGCAGCACAGCTCTTCCAGTGCCAAAACAACTCCACCTGCCTCATGAACTTCACATACCATCAGCTGTCCTGGCAGCTATCTAGGAAACCCTGTGGGGTGACTTCCGGTCCCATGCCCATTGAGCTCAGTGGGATGGAATCAAGAAGCTTCAGCACCCACACAAAACGAACATGGAGCTCCTCACTCAAGGCGCTCAAAACTCCACAGCCAAAGACTAGTTCAGTGCCGAAGCCATTTCCCGCTGCCATTTAAACCAAGTGCTCTGGCAGCACATATGTCTGAAAGTGGATATGACACCTAGGGAAGGGAGTGTGCTGGTGAATGGCAACTGACCGAAGCAGCAGCACAGCTCTTCCACTGCCAAAACAACTCCACCTGCCTTATGAACTTCACATACCATCAGCTGTCCTGGCAGCTATCTAGGAAACCCTGTGGGGTGACTTCCGGTCCCATGCCCATTGAGCTCAGTGGGATGGAATCAAGCAGCTTCAGCACCCACACAAAACGAACATGGAGCTCCTCACTCAAGGCGCTAGAAACTCCACAGCCAAAGACAAGTTCAGTGCCCAGGCCATTTCCCGCTGCCATGGAAACCAAGTGCTCTGGCAGCACATATGTCTGAAAGTGGATATGACACCTAGGGAAGGGAGTGTGCTGGTGAATGGCAACTGCCCGAAGCAGCAGCACAGCTCTTCCACTGCAAAAAACAACTCCACCTACCTCATGAACTTCACATACCATCAGCTGTCCTGGCAGCTATCTAGGAAACCCTGTTGGGTCAGTTCCGGTCCCATGCCCATTGAGCTCAGTGGGATGGAATCAAGCAGCTTCAGCACCCACACAAAACGAACATGGAGCTCCTCACTCAAGGCGCTCAAAACTCCACAGCCAAAGACTAGTTCAGTGCCGAAGCCATTTCCCGCTGCCATGGAAACCAAGTGCTCTGGCAGCACATATGTCTGAAAGTGGATATGACTCCTACGGAAGGGAGTGTGCTGGTGAATGGCAACTGCCCGAAGCAGCAGCACAGCTCTTCCACTGCCAAAACAACTCCACCTACCTCATGAACTTCACATACCATCAGCTGTCCTGGCAGCTATCTAGGAAACCCTGTTGGGTCACTTCCGGTCCCATGCCCATTGAGCTCAGTGGGATGGAATCAAGCAGCTTCAGCACCCACACAAAACGAACATGGAGCTTCTCACTCAAGGCGCTCAAAACTCCACAGCCAAAGACAAGTTCAGTGCCCAGGCCATTTCCCGCTGCCATGGAAACCAAGTGCTCTGGCAGCACATATGTGTGAAAGTGGATATGACACCTAGGGAAGGGAGTGTGCTGGTGAATGGCAACTGCCCGAAGCAGCAGCACAGCTCTTCCACTGCAAAAAACAACTCCACCTACCTCATGAACTTCACATACCATCAGCTGTCCTGGCAGCTATCTAGGAAACCCTGTTGGGTCACTTCCGGTCCCATGCCCATTGAGCCCAGTGGGATGGAAACAAGCAGCTTCAGCACCCACACAAAACGAACATGGAGCTCCTCACTCAAGGCGCTCAAAACTACATGGCGAAAGACAAGTTCAGTGCCCAAGCCATTTCCCGCTGCCATGGAAACCAAGTGCTCTGGCAGCACATATGTCTGAAAGTGGATATGACACCTAGGAAAGGGAGTGTGCTGGTGAATGGCAACTGCCCGAAGCAGCAGCACAGCTCTTCCACTGCCAAAACAACTCCACCTACCTCATGAACTTCACATACCATCAGCTGTCCTGGCAGCTATCTAGGAAACCCTGTTGGATCACTTCCGGTCCCATGCTCATTGAGCCCAGTGGGATGGAATCAAGCAGCTTCAGCACCCACACAAAACGAACATGGAGCTCCTCACTCAAGGCGCTCAAAACTACACGGCGAAAGACAAGTTCAGTGCCTAAGCCATTTCCCGCTGCCATGGAAACCAAGTGCTCTGGCAGCACATATGTGTGAAAGTGGATATGACACCTAGGGAAGGGAGTGTGCTGGTGAATGGCAACTGCCCGAAGCAGCGGCACAGCTCTTCCACTGCCAAAACAACTCCACCTGCCTCATGAACTTCACATACCATCAGCTGTCCTGGCAGCTATCTAGGAAACCCTTTTGGGTCACTTCCGGTCCCATGCCCATTGAGCCCAGTGGGATGGAATCAAGCAGCTTCAGCACCCACACAAAACGAACATGGAGCTCCTCACTCAAGGCCCTAGAAACTCCACAGCCAAAGACAAGTTCAGTGCCCAAGCCATTTCCCGCTGCCATTTAAACCAAGTGCTCTGGCAGCACATATGTCTGAAAGTGGATATGACACCTAGGGAAGGGAGTGTGCTGGTGAATGGCAACTGCCCGAAGCAGCAGCACAGCTCTTCCACTGCCAAAACAACTCCACCTACCTCATGAACTTCACATACCATCAGCTGTCCTGGCAGCTATCTAGGAAACCCTGTTGGGTCACTTCCGGTCCCATGCCCATTGAGCTCAGTGGGATGGAATCAAGCAGCTTCAGCACCCACACAAAACGAACATGGAGCTCCTCACTCAAGGCGCTCAAAACTACACGGCGAAAGACAAGTTCAGTGCCTAAGCCATTTCCCGCTGCCATGGAAACCAAGTGCTCTGGCAGCACATATGTCTGAAAGTGGATATGACACCTAGGGAAGGGAGTGTGCTGGTGAATGGCAACTGCCGAAGCAGCAGCACAGCTCTTCCACTGCCAAAACAACTCCACCTGCCTCATGAACTTCACATACCATCAGCTGTCCTGGCAGCTATCTAGGAAACCCTTTTGGGTCACTTCCGGTCCCATGCCCATTGAGCTCAGTGGGATGGAATCAAGCAGCTTGAGCACCCACACAAAACGAACATGGAGCTCCTCACTCAAGGCGCTAGAAACTCCACAGCCAAAGACTAGTTCAGTGCCCAAGCCATTTCCCGCTGCCATTTAAACCAAGTGCTCTGGCAGCACATATGTCTGAAAGTGGATATGACACCTAGGGAAGGGAGTGTGCTGGTGAATGGCAACTGCCCGAAGCAGCAGCACTGCCAAAACAACTCCACCTACCTCATGAACTTCACATACCATCAGCTGTCCTGGCAGCTATCTAGGAAACCCTGTTGGGTCACTTCCGGTCCCATGGCCATTGAGCTCAGTGGGATGGAATCAAGCAGCTTCAGCACCCACACAAAACGAACATGGAGCTCCTCACTCAAGGTGCTAGAAACTCCACAGCCAAAGACAAGTTCAGTGCCCAGGCCATTTCCCGCTGCCATGGAAACCAAGTGCTCTGGCAGCACATATGTCTGAAAGTGGATATGACACCTAGGGAAGGGAGTGTGCTGGTGAATGGCAACTGCCCGAAGCAGCAGCACAGCTCTTCCACTGCAAAAAACAACTCCACCTACCTCATGAACTTCACATACCATCAGCTGTCCTGGCAGCTATCTAGGAAACCCTGTTGGTTCACTTCCGGTCCCATGCCCATTGAGCTCAGTGGGATGGAATCAAGCAGCTTCAGCAACCACACAAAACGAACATGGAGCTCCTCACTCAAGGCGCTCAAAACTCCACAGCCAAAGACTAGTTCAGTGCCGAAGCCATTTCCCGCTGCCATTTAAACCAAGTGCTCTGGCAGCACATATGTCTGAAAGTGGATATGACACCTAGGGAAGGGAGTGTGCTGGTGAATGGCAACTGACCGAAGCAGCAGCACAGCTCTTCCACTGCCAAAACAACTCCACCTACCTCATGAACTTCACATACCATCAGCTGTCCTGGCAGCTATCTAGGAAACCCTGTTGGGTCACTTCCGGTCCCATGGCCATTGAGCTCAGTGGGATGGAATCAAGCAGCTTCAGCACCCACACAAAACGAACATGGAGCTCCTCACTCAAGGCGCTCAAAACTACACGGCGAAAGACAAGTTCAGTGCCTAAGCCATTTCCCGCTGCCATGGAAACCAAGTGCTCTGGCAGCACATATGTCTGAAAGTGGATATGACACCTAGGGAAGGGAGTGTGCTGGTGAATGGCAACTGCCCGAAGCAGCAGCACAGCTCTTCCACTGCAAAAAACAACTCCACCTACCTCATGAACTTCACATACCATCAGCTGTCCTGGCAGCTATCTAGGAAACCCTGTTGGGTCACTTCCGGTCCCATGCCCATTGAGCCCAGTGGGATGCAATCAAGCAGCTTGAGCACCCACACAAAACGAACATGGAGCTCCTCACTCAAGGCCCTAGAAACTCCACAGCCAAAGACAAGTTCAGTGCCCAGGCCATTTCCCGCTGCCATGGAAACCAAGTGCTCTGGCAGCACATATGTCTGAAAGTGGATATGACACCTAGGGAAGGGAGTGTGCTGGTGAATGGCAACTGCCCGAAGCAGCAGCACAGCTCTTCCAGTGCCAAAACAACTCCACCTGCCTCATGAACTTCACATACCATCAGCTGTCCTGGCAGCTATCTAGGAAACCCTGTTGGGTCACTTCCGGTCCCATGCCCATTGAGCCCAGTGGGATGGAATCAAGCAGCTTCAGCACCCACACAAAACGAACATGGAGCTCCTCACTCAAGGTGCTAGAAACTCCACAGCCAAAGACAAGTTCAGTGCCCAAGCCATTTCCCGCTGCCATGGAAACCAAGTGCTCTGGCAGCACATATGTCTGAAAGTGGATATGACACCTAGGGAAGGGAGTGTGCTGGTGAATGGCAACTGCCCGAAGCAGCAGCACAGCTCTTCCAGTGCCAAAACAACTCCACCTGCCTCATGAACTTCACATACCATCAGCTGTCCTGGCAGCTATCTAGGAAACCCTGTTGGGTCACTTCCGGTCCCATGCCCATTGAGCTCAGTGGGATGGAATCAAGCAGCTTCAGCACCCACACAAAACGAACATGGAGCTTCTCACTCAAGGCGCTCAAAGCTCCACAGCCAAAGACAAGTTCAGTGCCCAAGCCATTTCCCGCTGCCATGGAAACCAAGTGCTCTGGCAGCACATATGTCTGAAAGTGGATATGACACCTAGGGAAGGGAGTGTGCTGGTGAATGGCAACTGACCGAAGCAGCAGCACAGCTCTTCCACTGCCAAAACAACTCCACCTGCCTCATGAACTTCACATACCATCAGCTGTCCTGGCAGCTATCTAGGAAACCCTGTTGGGTCACTTCCGGTCCCATGCCCATTGAGCCCAGAGGGATGGAATCAAGCAGCTTCAGCACCCACACAAAACGAACATGGAGCTCCTCAATCAAGGCCCTAGAAACTCCACAGCCAAAGACAAGTTCAGTGCCCAAGCCATTTCCCGCTGCCATGGAAACCAAGTGCTCTGGCAGCACATATGTCTGAAAGTGGATATGACACCTAAGGAAGGGAGTGTTGTGGTGAATGGCAACTGCCCGAAGCAGCAACACAGCTCTTCCAGTGCCAAAACAACTCCACCTGCCTCATGAACTTCACATACCATCAGCTGTCCTGGCAGCTATCTAGGAAACCCTGTTGGGTCACTTCCGGTCCCATGCCCATTGAGCCCAATGGGATGGAATCAAGCAGCTTCAGCACCCACACAAAACGAACATGGAGCTCCTCACTCAAGGCGCTCAAAACTACATGGCCAAAGACAAGTTCAGTGCCCAAGCCATTTCCCGCTGCCATGGAAACCAAGTGCTCTGGCAGCACATATGTCTGAAAGTGGATATGACACCTAGGGAAGGGAGTGTGCTGGTGAATGGCAACTGCCCGAAGCAGCAGCACAGCTCTTCCACTGCCAAAACAACTCCACCTGCCTCATGAACTTCACATACCATCAGCTGTCCTGGCAGCTATCTAGGAAACCCTGTTGGGTCACTTCCGGTCCCATGCCCATTGAGCCCAGTGGGATGGAATCAAGCAGCTTCAGCACCCACACAAAACGAACATGGAGCTCCTCACTCAAGGCGCTCAAAGCTCCACAGCCAAAGACAAGTTCAGTGCCCAAGCCATTTCCCGCTGCCATGGAAACCAAGTGCTCTGGCAGCACATATGTCTCAAAGTGGATATGACACCTAGGGAAGGGAGTGTTCTGGTGAATGGCAACTGCCTGAAGCAGCAGCACAGCTCTTCCACTGCCAAAACAACTCCACCTGCCTCATGAACTTCACATACCATCAGCTGTCCTGGCAGCTATCTAGGAAACCCTGTTGGGTCACTTCCGGTCCCATGGCCCATTGAGCCCAGTGGGTTGGAATCAAGCAGCTTCAGCACCCACACAAAACGAACATGGAGCTCCTCACTCAAGGCCCTACAAACTCCACAGCCAAAGACTAGTTCAGTGCCGAAGCCATTTCCCGCTGCCATGGAAACGAAGTGCTCTGGCAGCACATATGTCTGAAAGTGGATATGACACCTAGGAAAGGGAGTGTGCTGGTGAATGGCAACTGCCCGAAGCAGCAGCACAGCTCTTCCAGTGCCAAAACAACTCCACCTGCCTCATGAACTTCACATACCATCAGCTGTCCTGGCAGCTATCTAGGAAACCCTGTTGGGTCACTTCCGGTCCCATGCCCATTGAGCCCAGTGGGATGGAATCAAGCAGCTTCAGCACCCACACAAAACGAACATGGAGCTCCTCACTCAAGGCGCTCAAAACTCCACAGCCAAAGACAAGTTCAGTGCCCAAGCCATTTCCCGCTGCCATGGAAACCAAGTGCTCTGGCAGCACATATGTCTGAAAGTGGATATGACACCTAGGGAAGGGAGTGTGCTGGTGAATGGCAACTGCCCGAAGCAGCAGCACAGCTCTTCCAGTGCCAAAACAACTCCACCTGCCTCATGAACTTCACATACCATCAGCTGTCCTGGCAGCTATCTAGGAAACCCTGTTGGGTCACTTCCGGTCCCATGCCCATTGAGCCCAGTGGGATGGAATCAAGCAGCTTCAGCACCCACACAAAACGAACATGGAGCTCCTCACTCAAGGCCCTAGAAACTCCACAGCCAAAGACAAGTTCAGTGCCCAAGCCATTTCCCGCTGCCATGGAAACCAAGTGCTCTGGCAGCACATATGTCTGAAAGTGGATATGACACCTAGGGAAGGGAGTGTGCTGGTGAATGGCAACTGCCCGAAGCAGCAGCACAGCTCTTCCAGTGCCAAAACAACTCCACCTGCCTCATGAACTTCACATACCATCAGCTGTCCTGGCAGCTATCTAGGAAACCCTGTTGGGTCACTTCCGGTCCCATGCCCATTGAGCTCAGTGGGATGGAATCAAGCAGCTTCAGCACCCACACAAAACGAACATGGAGCTCCTCACTCAAGGCGCTAGAAACTCCACAGCCAAAGACTAGTTCAGTGCCGAAGCCATTTCCCGCTGCCATTTAAACCAAGTGCTCTGGCAGCACATATGTGTGAAAGTGGATATGACACCTAGGGAAGGGAGTGTGCTGGTGAATGGCAACTGCCCGAAGCAGCAGCACAGCTCTTCCACTGCCAAAACAACTCCACCTACCTCATGAACTTCACATACCATCAGCTGTCCTGGCAGCTATCTAGGAAACCCTGTTGGGTCACTTCCGGTCCCATGCCCATTGAGCTCAGTGGGATGGAATCAAGCAGTTTCAGCACCCACACAAAACGAACATGGAGCTCCTCACTCAAGGCCCTAGAAACTCCACAGCCAAAGACAAGTTCAGTGCCCAGGCCATTTCCCGCTGCCATGGAAACCAAGTGCTCAGGCAGCACATATGTCTGAAAGTGGATATGACACCTAGGGAAGGGAGTGTGCTGGTGAATGGCAACTGCCGAAGCATCAGCACAGCTCTTCCAGTGCCAAAACAACTCCACCTGCCTCATGAACTTCACATACCATCAGCTGTCCTGGCAGCTATCTAGGAAACCCTTTTGGGTCACTTCCGGTCCCATGCCCATTGAGCTCAGTGGGATGGAATCAAGCAGCTTGAGCACCCACACAAAACGAACATGGAGCTCCTCACTCAAGGCGCTAGAAACTCCACAGCCAAAGACTAGTTCAGTGCCGAAGCCATTTCCCGCTGCCATTTAAACCAAGTGCTCTGGCAGCACATATCTCTGAAAGTGGATATGACACCTAGGGAAGGGAGTGTGCTGGTGAATGGCAACTGCCCGAAGCAGCAGCACTGCCAAAACAACTCCACCTACCTCATGAACTTCACATACCATCAGCTGTCCTGGCAGCTATCTAGGAAACCCTGTTGGGTCACTTCCGGTCCCATGGCCATTGAGCTCAGTGGGATGGAATCAAGCAGCTTCAGCACCCACACAAAACGAACATGGAGCTCCTCACTCAAGGTGCTAGAAACTCCACAGCCAAAGACAAGTTCAGTGCCCAGGCCATTTCCCGCTGCCATGGAAACCAAGTGCTCTGGCAGCACATATGTCTGAAAGTGGATATGACACCTAGGGAAGGGAGTGTGCTGGTGAATGGCAACTGCCCGAAGCAGCAGCACAGCTCTTCCACTGCAAAAAACAACTCCACCTACCTCATGAACTTCACATACCATCAGCTGTCCTGGCAGCTATCTAGGAAACCCTGTTGGTTCACTTCCGGTCCCATGCCCATTGAGCTCAGTGGGATGGAATCAAGCAGCTTCAGCAACCACACAAAACGAACATGGAGCTCCTCACTCAAGGCGCTCAAAACTCCACAGCCAAAGACTAGTTCAGTGCCGAAGCCATTTCCCGCTGCCATTTAAACCAAGTGCTCTGGCAGCACATATGTCTGAAAGTGGATATGACACCTAGGGAAGGGAGTGTGCTGGTGAATGGCAACTGACCGAAGCAGCAGCACAGCTCTTCCACTGCCAAAACAACTCCACCTACCTCATGAACTTCACATACCATCAGCTGTCCTGGCAGCTATCTAGGAAACCCTGTTGGGTCACTTCCGGTCCCATGGCCATTGAGCTCAGTGGGATGGAATCAAGCAGCTTCAGCACCCACACAAAACGAACATGGAGCTCCTCACTCAAGGCGCTCAAAACTACACGGCGAAAGACAAGTTCAGTGCCTAAGCCATTTCCCGCTGCCATGGAAACCAAGTGCTCTGGCAGCACATATGTCTGAAAGTGGATATGACACCTAGGGAAGGGAGTGTGCTGGTGAATGGCAACTGCCCGAAGCAGCAGCACAGCTCTTCCACTGCAAAAAACAACTCCACCTACCTCATGAACTTCACATACCATCAGCTGTCCTGGCAGCTATCTAGGAAACCCTGTTGGGTCACTTCCGGTCCCATGCCCATTGAGCCCAGTGGGATGGAATCAAGCAGCTTGAGCACCCACACAAAACGAACATGGAGCTCCTCACTCAAGGCCCTAGAAACTCCACAGCCAAAGACAAGTTCAGTGCCCAGGCCATTTCCCGCTGCCATGGAAACCAAGTGCTCTGGCAGCACATATGTCTGAAAGTGGATATCACACCTAGGGAAGGGAGTGTGCTGGTGAATGGCAACTGCCCGAAGCAGCAGCACAGCTCTTCCAGTGCCAAAACAACTCCACCTGCCTCATGAACTTCACATACCATCAGCTGTCCTGGCAGCTATCTAGGAAACCCTGTTGGGTCACTTCCGGTCCCATGCCCATTGAGCCCAGTGGGATGGAATCAAGCAGCTTCAGCACCCACACAAAACGAACATGGAGCTCCTCACTCAAGGCCCTAGAAACTCCACAGCCAAAGACAAGTTCAGTGCCCAAGCCATTTCCCGCTGCCATGGAAACCAAGTGCTCTGGCAGCACATATGTCTGAAAGTGGATATGACACCTAGGGAAGGGAGTGTGCTGGTGAATGGCAACTGCCCGAAGCAGCAGCACAGCTCTTCCAGTGCCAAAACAACTCCACCTGCCTCATGAACTTCACATACCATCAGCTGTCCTGGCAGCTATCTAGGAAACCCTGTTGGGTCACTTCCGGTCCCATGCCCATTGAGCTCAGTGGGATGGAATCAAGCAGCTTCAGCACCCACACAAAACGAACATGGAGCTTCTCACTCAAGGCGCTCAAAGCTCCACAGCCAAAGACAAGTTCAGTGCCCAAGCCATTTCCCGCTGCCATGGAAACCAAGTGCTCTGGCAGCACATATGTCTGAAAGTGGATATGACACCTAGGGAAGGGAGTGTGCTGGTGAATGGCAACTGACCGAAGCAGCAGCACAGCTCTTCCACTGCCAAAACAACTCCACCTGCCTCATGAACTTCACATACCATCAGCTGTCCTGGCAGCTATCTAGGAAACCCTGTTGGGTCACTTCCGGTCCCATGCCCATTGAGCCCAGAGGGATGGAATCAAGCAGCTTCAGCACCCACACAAAACGAACATGGAGCTCCTCAATCAAGGCCCTAGAAACTCCACAGCCAAAGACAAGTTCAGTGCCCAAGCCATTTCCCGCTGCCATGGAAACCAAGTGCTCTGGCAGCACATATGTCTGAAAGTGGATATGACACCTAAGGAAGGGAGTGTTGTGGTGAATGGCAACTGCCCGAAGCAGCAACACAGCTCTTCCAGTGCCAAAACAACTCCACCTGCCTCATGAACTTCACATACCATCAGCTGTCCTGGCAGCTATCTAGGAAACCCTGTTGGGTCACTTCCGGTCCCATGCCCATTGAGCCCAATGGGATGGAATCAAGCAGCTTCAGCACCCACACAAAACGAACATGGAGCTCCTCACTCAAGGCGCTCAAAACTACATGGCCAAAGACAAGTTCAGTGCCCAAGCCATTTCCCGCTGCCATGGAAACCAAGTGCTCTGGCAGCACATATGTCTGAAAGTGGATATGACACCTAGGGAAGGGAGTGTGCTGGTGAATGGCAACTGCCCGAAGCAGCAGCACAGCTCTTCCACTGCCAAAACAACTCCACCTGCCTCATGAACTTCACATACCATCAGCTGTCCTGGCAGCTATCTAGGAAACCCTGTTGGGTCACTTCCGGTCCCATGCCCATTGAGCCCAGTGGGATGGAATCAAGCAGCTTCAGCACCCACACAAAACGAACATGGAGCTCCTCACTCAAGGCGCTCAAAGCTCCACAGCCAAAGACAAGTTCAGTGCCCAAGCCATTTCCCGCTGCCATGGAAACCAAGTGCTCTGGCAGCACATATGTCTCAAAGTGGATATGACACCTAGGGAAGGGAGTGTTCTGGTGAATGGCAACTGCCTGAAGCAGCAGCACAGCTCTTCCACTGCCAAAACAACTCCACCTGCCTCATGAACTTCACATACCATCAGCTGTCCTGGCAGCTATCTAGGAAACCCTGTTGGGTCACTTCCGGTCCCATGGCCCATTGAGCCCAGTGGGTTGGAATCAAGCAGCTTCAGCACCCACACAAAACGAACATGGAGCTCCTCACTCAAGGCCCTACAAACTCCACAGCCAAAGACTAGTTCAGTGCCGAAGCCATTTCCCGCTGCCATGGAAACGAAGTGCTCTGGCAGCACATATGTCTGAAAGTGGATATGACACCTAGGAAAGGGAGTGTGCTGGTGAATGGCAACTGCCCGAAGCAGCAGCACAGCTCTTCCACTGCCAAAACAACTCCACCTGCCTCATGAACTTCACATACCATCAGCTGTCCTGGCAGCTATCTAGGAAACCCTGTTGGGTCACTTCCGGTCCCATGCCCATTGAGCCCAGTGGGATGGAATCAAGCAGCTTCAGCACCCACACAAAACGAACATGGAGCTCCTCACTCAAGGCGCTCAAAACTCCACAGCCAAAGACAAGTTCAGTGCCCAAGCCATTTCCCGCTGCCATGGAAACCAAGTGCTCTGGCAGCACATATGTCTGAAAGTGGATATGACACCTAGGGAAGGGAGTGTGCTGGTGAATGGCAACTGCCCGAAGCAGCAGCACAGCTCTTCCAGTGCCAAAACAACTCCACCTGCCTCATGAACTTCACATACCATCAGCTGTCCTGGCAGCTATCTAGGAAACCCTGTTGGGTCACTTCCGGTCCCATGCCCATTGAGCCCAGTGGGATGGAATCAAGCAGCTTCAGCACCCACACAAAACGAACATGGAGCTCCTCACTCAAGGCCCTAGAAACTCCACAGCCAAAGACAAGTTCAGTGCCCAAGCCATTTCCCGCTGCCATGGAAACCAAGTGCTCTGGCAGCACATATGTCTGAAAGTGGATATGACACCTAGGGAAGGGAGTGTGCTGGTGAATGGCAACTGCCCGAAGCAGCAGCACAGCTCTTCCAGTGCCAAAACAACTCCACCTGCCTCATGAACTTCACATACCATCAGCTGTCCTGGCAGCTATCTAGGAAACCCTGTTGGGTCACTTCCGGTCCCATGCCCATTGAGCTCAGTGGGATGGAATCAAGCAGCTTCAGCACCCACACAAAACGAACATGGAGCTCCTCACTCAAGGCGCTAGAAACTCCACAGCCAAAGACTAGTTCAGTGCCGAAGCCATTTCCCGCTGCCATTTAAACCAAGTGCTCTGGCAGCACATATGTCTGAAAGTGGATATGACACCTAGGGAAGGGAGTGTGCTGGTGAATGGCAACTGACCGAAGCAGCAGCACAGCTCTTCCACTGCCAAAACAACTCCACCTGCCTCATGAACTTCACATACCATCAGCTGTCCTGGCAGCTATCTAGGAAACCCTGTTGGGTCACTTCCGGTCCCATGCCCATTGAGCCCAGAGGGATGGAATCAAGCAGCTTCAGCACCCACACAAAACGAACATGGAGCTCCTCAATCAAGGCCCTAGAAACTCCACAGCCAAAGACAAGTTCAGTGCCCAAGCCATTTCCCGCTGCCATGGAAACCAAGTGCTCTGGCAGCACATATGTCTGAAAGTGGATATGACACCTAAGGAAGGGAGTGTTGTGGTGAATGGCAACTGCCCGAAGCAGCAACACAGCTCTTCCAGTGCCAAAACAACTCCACCTGCCTCATGAACTTCACATACCATCAGCTGTCCTGGCAGCTATCTAGGAAACCCTGTTGGGTCACTTCCGGTCCCATGCCCATTGAGCCCAATGGGATGGAATCAAGCAGCTTCAGCACCCACACAAAACGAACATGGAGCTCCTCACTCAAGGCGCTCAAAAGCCCACAGCCAAAGACAAGTTCAGTGCCCAAGCCATTTCCCGCTGCCATGGAAACCAAGTGCTCTGGCAGCACATATGTCTGAAAGTGGATATGACACCTAGGGAAGGGAGTGTGCTGGTGAATGGCAACTGCCCGAAGCAGCAGCACAGCTCTTCCACTGCCAAAACAACTCCACCTGCCTCATGAACTTCACATACCATCAGCTGTCCTGGCAGCTATCTAGGAAACCCTGTTGGGTCACTTCCGGTCCCATGCCCATTGAGCCCAGTGGGATGGAATCAAGCAGCTTCAGCACCCACACAAAACGAACATGGAGCTCCTCACTCAAGGCGCTCAAAGCTCCACAGCCAAAGACAAGTTCAGTGCCCAAGCCATTTCCCGCTGCCATGGAAACCAAGTGCTCTGGCAGCACATATGTCTCAAAGTGGATATGACACCTAGGGAAGGGAGTGTTCTGGTGAATGGCAACTGCCTGAAGCAGCAGCACAGCTCTTCCACTGCCAAAACAACTCCACCTGCCTCATGAACTTCACATACCATCAGCTGTCCTGGCAGCTATCTAGGAAACCCTGTTGGGTCACTTCCGGTCCCATGGCCCATTGAGCCCAGTGGGTTGGAATCAAGCAGCTTCAGCACCCACACAAAACAAACATGGAGCTCCTCACTCAAGGCCCTACAAACTCCACAGCCAAAGACTAGTTCAGTGCCGAAGCCATTTCCCGCTGCCATGGAAACGAAGTGCTCTGGCAGCACATATGTCTGAAAGTGGATATGACACCTAGGAAAGGGAGTGTGCTGGTGAATGGCAACTGCCCGAAGCAGCAGCACAGCTCTTCCACTGCCAAAACAACTCCACCTGCCTCATGAACTTCACATACCATCAGCTGTCCTGGCAGCTATCTAGGAAACCCTGTTGGGTCACTTCCGGTCCCATGCCCATTGAGCCCAGTGGGATGGAATCAAGCAGCTTCAGCACCCACACAAAACGAACATGGAGCTCCTCACTCAAGGCGCTCAAAACTCCACAGCCAAAGACAAGTTCAGTGCCCAAGCCATTTCCCGCTGCCATGGAAACCAAGTGCTCTGGCAGCACATATGTCTGAAAGTGGATATGACACCTAGGGAAGGGAGTGTGCTGGTGAATGGCAACTGCCCGAAGCAGCAGCACAGCTCTTCCAGTGCCAAAACAACTCCACCTGCCTCATGAACTTCACATACCATCAGCTGTCCTGGCAGCTATCTAGGAAACCCTGTTGGGTCACTTCCGGTCCCATGCCCATTGAGCCCAGTGGGATGGAATCAAGCAGCTTCAGCACCCACACAAAACGAACATGGAGCTCCTCACTCAAGGCCCTAGAAACTCCACAGCCAAAGACAAGTTCAGTGCCCAAGCCATTTCCCGCTGCCATGGAAACCAAGTGCTCTGGCAGCACATATGTCTGAAAGTGGATATGACACCTAGGGAAGGGAGTGTGCTGGTGAATGGCAACTGCCCGAAGCAGCAGCACAGCTCTTCCAGTGCCAAAACAACTCCACCTGCCTCATGAACTTCACATACCATCAGCTGTCCTGGCAGCTATCTAGGAAACCCTGTTGGGTCACTTCCGGTCCCATGCCCATTGAGCTCAGTGGGATGGAATCAAGCAGCTTCAGCACCCACACAAAACGAACATGGAGCTCCTCACTCAAGGCGCTAGAAACTCCACAGCCAAAGACTAGTTCAGTGCCGAAGCCATTTCCCGCTGCCATTTAAACCAAGTGCTCTGGCAGCACATATGTCTGAAAGTGGATATGACACCTAGGGAAGGGAGTGTGCTGGTGAATGGCAACTGACCGAAGCAGCAGCACAGCTCTTCCACTGCCAAAACAACTCCACCTACCTCACGAACTTCACATACCATCAGCTGTCCTGGCAGCTATCTAGGAAACCCTGTTGGGTCACTTCCGGTCCCATGGCCATTGAGCTCAGTGGGATGGAATCAAGCAGCTTCAGCACCCACACAAAACAAACGTGGAGCTCCTCACTCAAGGCGCTAGAAACTCCACAGCCAAAGACAAGTTCAGTGCCCAAGCCATTTCCCGCTGCCATGGAAACCAAGTGCTCTGGCAGCACATATGTGTGAAAGTGGATATGACACCTAGGGAAGGGAGTGTGCTGGTGAATGGCAACTGCCCGAAGCAGCAGCACAGCTCTTCCACTGCAAAAAACAACTCCACCTACCTCATGAACTTCACATACCATCAGCTGTCCTGGCAGCTATCTAGGAAACCCTGTTGGGTCACTTCCGGTCCCATGCCCATTGAGCCCAGTGGGATGGAATCAAGCAGCTTCAGCACCCACACAAAACGAACATGGAGCTCCTCACTCAAGGCGCTAGAAACTCCACAGCCAAAGACTAGTTCAGTGCCGAAGCCATTTCCCGCTGCCATTTAAACCAAGTGCTCTGGCAGCACATATGTCTGAAAGTGGATATGACACCTAGGGAAGGGAGTGTGCTGGTGAATGGCAACTGCCCGAAGCAGCAGCACAGCTCTTCCAGTGCCAAAACAACTCCACCTGCCTCATGAACTTCACATACCATCAGCTGTCCTGGCAGCTATCTAGGAAACCCTGTTGGGTCACTTCCGGTCCCATGCCCATTGAGCTCAGTGGGATGGAATCAAGCAGCTTCAGCACCCACACAAAACGAACATGGAGCTCCTCACTCAAGGCGCTCAAAACTCCACAGCCAAAGACAAGTTCAGTGCCCAAGCCATTTCCCGCTGCCATTTAAACCAAGTGCTCTGGCAGCACATATGTCTGAAAGTGGATATGACACCTAGGGAAGGGAGTGTGCTGGTGAATGGCAACTGCCCGAAGCAGCAGCACAGCTCTTCCACTGCCAAAACAACTCCACCTGCCTCATGAACTTCACATACCATCAGCTGTCCTGGCAGCTATCTAGGAAACCCTGTTGGGTCACTTCCGGTCCCATGCCCATTGAGCTCAGTGGGATGGAATCAAGCAGCTTCAGCACCCACACAAAACGAACATGGAGCTCCTCAATCAAGGCGCTAGAAACTCCACAGCCAAAGACTAGTTCAGTGCCCAAGCCATTTCCCGCTGCCATTTAAACCAAGTGCTCTGGCAGCACATATGTCTCAAAGTGGATATGACACCTAGGGAAGGGAGTGTGCTGGTGAATGGCAACTGACCGAAGCAGCAGCACAGCTCTTCCACTGCCAAAACAACTCCACCTACCTCATGAACTTCACATACCATCAGCTGTCCTGGCAGCTATCTAGGAAACCCTGTTGGGTCAATTCGGGTCCCATGGCCATTGAGCTCAGTGGGATGGAATCAAGCAGCTTCAGCACCCACACAAAACAAACATGGAGCTCCTCACTCAAGGCGCTAGAAACTCCGCAGCCAAAGACAAGTTCAGTGCCCAGGCCATTTCCCGCTGCCATGGAAACCAAGTGCTCTGGCAGCACATATGTCTCAAAGTGGATATGACACCTAGGGAAGGGAGTGTGCTGGTGAATGGCAACTGCCTGAAGCAGCAGCACAGCTCTTCCACTGCCAAAACAACTCCACCTGCCTCATGAACTTCACATACCATCAGCTGTCCTGGCAGCTATCTAGGAAACCCTGTTGGGTCACTTCCGGTCCCATGCCCATTGAGCCCAGTGGGATGGAATCAAGCAGCTTGAGCACCCACACAAAACGAACATGGAGCTCCTCACTCAAGGCCCTAGAGACTCCACAGCCAAAGACAAGTTCAGTGCCCAAGCCATTTCCCGCTGCCATGGAAACCAAGTGCTCTGGCAGCACATATGTCTGAAAGTGGATATGACACCTAGGGAAGGGAGTGTGCTGGTGAATGGCAACTGCCCGAAGCAGCAGCACAGCTCTTCCACTGCCAAAACAACTCCACCTACCTCATGAACTTCACATACCATCAGCTGTCCTGGCAGCTATCTAGGAAACCCTGTTGGGTCACTTCCTGTCCCATGGCCATTGAGCTCAGTGGGATGGAATCAAGCAGCTTCAGCACCCACACAAAACGAACATGGAGCTCCTCACTCAAGGCGCTCAAAACTACATGGCCAAAGACAAGTTCAGTGCCCAGGCCATTTCCCGCTGCCATGGAAACCAAGTGCTCTGGCAGCACATATGTGTGAAAGTGGATATGACACCTAGGGAAGGGAGTGTGCTGGTGAATGGCAACTGCCCGAAGCAGCAGCACAGCTCTTCCACTGCAAAAAACAACTCCACCTACCTCATGAACTTCACATACCATCAGCTGTCCTGGCAGCTATCTAGGAAAACCTGTTGGGTCACTTCCGGTCCCATGCCCATTGAGCCCAGTGGGATGGAATTAAGCAGCTTGAGCACCCACACAAAACGAACATGGAGCTCCTCACTCAAGGCCCTAGAAACTCCACAGCCAAAGACAAGTTCAGTGCCCAAGCCATTTCCCGCTGCCATGGAAACCAAGTGCTCTGGCAGCACATATGTCTGAAAGTGGAAATGACACCTAGGGAAGGGAGTGTGCTGGTGAATGGCAACTGCCTGAAGCAGCAGCACAGCTCTTCCACTGCCAAAACAACTCCACCTGCCTCATGAACTTCACATACCATCAGCTGTCCTGGCAGCTATCTAGGAAACCCTGTTGGGTCACTTCCGGTCCCATGCCCATTGAGCCCAGTGGGATGGAATCATGCAGCTTCAGCACCCACACAAAACGAACATGGAGCTCCTCACTCAAGCCGCTCAAAACTCCACAGCCAAAGACAAGTTCAGTGCCCAAGCCATTTCCCGCTGCCATTTAAACCAAGTGCTCTGGCAGCACATATGTCTGAAAGTGGATATGACACCTAGGGAAGGGAGTGTGCTGGTGAATGGCAACTGACCGAAGCAGCAGCACAGCTCTTCCACTGCCAAAACAACTCCACCTACCTCATGAACTTCACATACCATCAGCTGTCCTGGCAGCTATCTAGGAAACCCTGTTGGGTCACTTCCGGTCCCATGGCCATTGAGCCCAGAGGGATGGAATCAAGCAGCTTCAGCACCCACACAAAACAAACATGGAGCTCCTCACTTAAGGCGCTAGAAACTCCGCAGCCAAAGACAAGTTCAGTGCCCAGGCCATTTCCTGCTGCCATGGAAACCAAGTGCTCTGGCAGCACATTTGTGTGAAAATGGATATGACACCTAGGGAAGGGAGTGTGCTGGTGAATGGCAACTGCCCGAAGCAGCAGCACAGCTCTTCCACTGCAAAAAAAAAATCCACCTGCCTCATGAACTTCACATACCATCAACTGTCCTGGCAGCTATCTAGGAAACCCTGTTGGGTCACTTCCGGTCCCATGCCCATTGAGCTCAGTGGGATGGAATCAAGCAGCTTCAGTACTCACACAAAACTAACATGTAGCTCCTCACTCAAGGCGCTCAAAGCTCCACAGCCAAAGACAAGTTCAGTGCCCAAGCCATTTCCCGCTGCCATGGAAACCAAGTGCTCTGGCAGCACATATGTCTCAAAGTGGATATGACACCTAGGGAAGGGAGTGTGCTGGTGAATGGCAACTGCCCGAAGCAGCAGCACAGCTCTTCCACTGCAAAAAACAACTCCACCTACCTCATGAACTTCACATACCATCAGCTGTCCTGGCAGCTATCTAGGAAACCCTGTTGGGTCACTTCCTGTCCCATGGATATTGAGCTCAGTGGGATGGAATCAAGCAGCTTCAGCACCCACACAAAACGAACATGGAGCTCCTCACTCAAGGCGCTCAAAAGTCCATGGCCAAAGACAAGTTCAGTGCCCAGGCCATTTCCCGCTGCCATGGAAACCAAGTGCTCTGGCAGCACATATGTGTGAAAGTGGATATGACACCTAGGGAAGGGAGTGTGCTGGTGAATGGCAACTGACCGAAGCAGCAGCACAGCTCTTCCACTGCAAAAAACAACTCCGCCTACCTCATGAACTTCACATACCATCAGCTGTCCTGGCAGCTATCTAGGAAAACCTGTTGGGTCACTTCCGGTCCCATGCCCATTGAGCCCAGTGGGATGGAATCAAGCAGCTTCAGCACCCACACAAAACAAACATGGAGCTCCTCACTCAAGGCGCTAGAAACTCCGCAGCCAAAGACAAGTTCAGTGCCCAGGCCATTTCCCGCTGCCATGGAAACCAAGTGCTCTGGCAGCACATATGTCTCAAAGTGGATATGACACCTAGGGAAGGGAGTGTGCTGGTGAATGGCAACTGCCTGAAGCAGCAGCACAGCTCTTCCACTGCCAAAACAACTCCACCTGCCTCATGAACTTCACATACCATCAGCTGTCCTGGCAGCTATCTAGGAAACCCTGTTGGGTCACTTCCGGTCCCATGCCCATTGAGCCCAGTGGGATGGAATCAAGCAGCTTGAGCACCCACACAAAACGAACATGGAGCTCCTCACTCAAGGCCCTAGAGACTCCACAGCCAAAGACAAGTTCAGTGCCCAAGCCATTTCCCGCTGCCATGGAAACCAAGTGCTCTGGCAGCACATATGTCTGAAAGTGGATATGACACCTAGGGAAGGGAGTGTGCTGGTGAATGGCAACTGCCCGAAGCAGCAGCACAGCTCTTCCACTGCCAAAACAACTCCACATACCTCATGAACTTCACATACCATCAGCTGTCCTGGCAGCTATCTAGGAAACCCTGTTGGGTCACTTCCTGTCCCATGGCCATTGAGCTCAGTGGGATGGAATCAAGCAGCTTCAGCACCCACACAAAACGAACATGGAGCTCCTCACTCAAGGCGCTCAAAAGTCCATGGCCAAAGACAAGTTCAGTGCCCAGGCCATTTCCCGCTGCCATGGAAACCAAGTGCTCTGGCAGCACATATGTGTGAAAGTGGATATGACACCTAGGGAAGGGAGTGTGCTGGTGAATGGCAACTGCCCGAAGCAGCAGCACAGCTCTTCCACTGCAAAAAACAACTCCACCTACCTCATGAACTTCACATACCATCAGCTGTCCTGGCAGCTATCTAGGAAAACCTGTTGGGTCACTTCCGGTCCCATGCCCATTGAGCCCAGTGGGATGGAATTAAGCAGCTTGAGCACCCACACAAAACGAACATGGAGCTCCTCACTCAAGGCCCTAGAAACTCCACAGCCAAAGACAAGTTCAGTGCCCAAGCCATTTCCCGCTGCCATGGAAACCAAGTGCTCTGGCAGCACATATGTCTGAAAGTGGAAATGACACCTAGGGAAGGGAGTGTGCTGGTGAATGGCAACTGCCTGAAGCAGCAGCACAGCTCTTCCACTGCCAAAACAACTCCACCTGCCTCATGAACTTCACATACCATCAGCTGTCCTGGCAGCTATCTAGGAAACCCTGTTGGGTCACTTCCGGTCCCATGCCCATTGAGCCCAGTGGGATGGAATCATGCAGCTTCAGCACCCACACAAAACGAACATGGAGCTCCTCACTCAAGGCCCTAGAGACTCCACAGCCAAAGACAAGTTCAGTGCCCAAGCCATTTCCCGCTGCCATGGAAACCAAGTGCTCTGGCAGCACATATGTCTGAAAGTGGATATGACACCTAGGGAAGGGAGTGTGCTGGTGAATGGCAACTGACCGAAGCAGCAGCACAGCTCTTCCACTGCCAAAACAACTCCACCTACCTCATGAACTTCACATACCATCAGCTGTCCTGGCAGCTATCTAGGAAACCCTGTTGGGTCACTTCCGGTCCCATGGCCATTGAGCCCAGAGGGATGGAATCAAGCAGCTTCAGCACCCACACAAAACAAACATGGAGCTCCTCACTTAAGGCGCTAGAAACTCCGCAGCCAAAGACAAGTTCAGTGCCCAGGCCATTTCCTGCTGCCATGGAAACCAAGTGCTCTGGCAGCACATTTGTGTGAAAATGGATATGACACCTAGGGAAGGGAGTGTGCTGGTGAATGGCAACTGCCCGAAGCAGCAGCACAGCTCTTCCACTGCAAAAAAAAAAATCCACCTGCCTCATGAACTTCACATACCATCAACTGTCCTGGCAGCTATCTAGGAAACCCTGTTGGGTCACTTCCGGTCCCATGCCCATTGAGCTCAGTGGGATGGAATCAAGCAGCTTCAGCACTCACACAAAACTAACATGTAGCTCCTCACTCAAGGCGCTCAAAGCTCCACAGCCAAAGACAAGTTCAGTGCCCAAGCCATTTCCCGCTGCCATGGAAACCAAGTGCTCTGGCAGCACATATGTCTCAAAGTGGATATGACACCTAGGGAAGGGAGTGTGCTGGTGAATGGCAACTGCCCGAAGCAGCAGCACAGCTCTTCCACTGCAAAAAACAACTCCACCTACCTCATGAACTTCACATACCATCAGCTGTCCTGGCAGCTATCTAGGAAACCCTGTTGGGTCACTTCCTGTCCCATGGATATTGAGCTCAGTGGGATGGAATCAAGCAGCTTCAGCACCCACACAAAACGAACATGGAGCTCCTCACTCAAGGCGCTCAAAAGTCCATGGCCAAAGACAAGTTCAGTGCCCAGGCCATTTCCCGCTGCCATGGAAACCAAGTGCTCTGGCAGCACATATGTGTGAAAGTGGATATGACACCTAGGGAAGGGAGTGTGCTGGTGAATGGCAACTGACCGAAGCAGCAGCACAGCTCTTCCACTGCAAAAAACAACTCCGCCTACCTCATGAACTTCACATACCATCAGCTGTCCTGGCAGCTATCTAGGAAAACCTGTTGGGTCACTTCCGGTCCCATGCCCATTGAGCCCAGTGGGATGTAATTAAGCAGCTTGAGCACCCACACAAAACGAACATGGAGCTCCTCACTCAAGGCCCTAGAAACTCCACAGCCAAAGACAAGTTCAGTGCCCAAGCCATTTCCCGCTGCCATGGAAACCAAGTGCTCTGGCAGCACATATGTCTGAAATTGGAAATGACACCTAGGGAAGGGAGTGTGCTGGTGAATGGCAACTGACCGAAGCAGCAGCACAGCTCTTCCACTGCCAAAACAACTCCACCTGCCTCATGAACTTCACATACCATCAGCTGTCCTGGCAGCTATCTAGGAAACCCTGTTGGGTCACTTCCGGTCCCATGCCCATTGAGCCCAGTGGGATGGAATCAAGCAGCTTGAGCACCCACACAAAACGAACATGGAGCTCCTCACTCAAGGCGCTCAAAACTCCACAGCCAAAGACAAGTTCAGTGCCCAAGCCATTTCCCGCTGCCATGGAAACCAAGTGCTCTGGCAGCACATATGTCTCAAAGTGGATATGACACCTAGGGAAGGGAGTGTGCTGGTGAATGGCAACTGCCCGAAGCAGTAGCACAGCTCTTCCACTGCAAAAAACAACTCCACCTGCCTCATGAACTTCACATACCATCAGCTGTCCTGGCAGTTATCTAGGAAACCCTGTTGGGTCACTTCCGGTCCCATGCCCATTGAGCTCAGTGGGATGGAATCAAGCAGCTTCAGTACCCACACGAAACAAACATGGAGCTCCTCACTTAAGGCGCTAGAAACTCCGCAGCCAAAGACAAGTTCAGTGCCCAGGCCATTTCCTGCTGCCATGGAAACCAAGTGCTCTGGCAGCACATTTGTGTGAAAATGGATATGACACCTAGGGAAGGGAGTGTGCTGGTGAATGGCAACTGCCCGAAGCAGCAGCACAGCTCTTCCACTGCAAAAAACAACTCCACCTACCTCATGAACTTCACATACCATCAGCTGTCCTGGCAGCTATCTAGGAAACCCTGTTGGGTCACTTCCGGTCCCATGCCCATTGAGCCCAGTGGGATGGAATCAAGCAGCTTCAGCACTCACACAAAACTAACATGTAGCTCCTCACTCAAGGCGCTCAAAGCTCCACAGCCAAAGACAAGTTCAGTGCCCAAGCCATTTCCCGCTGCCATTTAAACCAAGTGCTCTGGCAGCACATATGTCTCAAAGTGGATATGACACCTAGGGAAGGGAGTGTGCTGGTGAATGGCAACTGCCTGAAGCAGCAGCACAGCTCTTCCACTGCCAAAACAACTCCACCTACCTCATGAACTTCACATACCATCAGCTGTCCTGGCAGCTATCTAGGAAACCCTGTTGGGTCACTTCCGGTCCCATGCCCATTGAGCTCAGTGGGATGGAATCAAGCAGCTTCAGCACCCACACAAAACGAACATGGAGCTCCTCACTCAAGGCGCTCAAAACTACATGGCGAAAGACAAGTTCAGTGCCCAGGACATTTCCCGCTGCCATGGAAACCAAGTGCTCTGGCAGCACATATGTCTGAAAGTGAATATGACACCTAGGGAAGGGAGTGTGCTGGTGAATGGCAACTGCCCGAAGCAGCAGCACAGCTCTTCCACTGCAAAAAACAACTCCACCTACCTCATGAACTTCACATACCATCAGCTGTCCTGGCAGCTATCTAGGAAACCCTGTTGGGTCACTTCCGGTCCCATGCCCATTGAGCCCAGTGGGATGGAATCAAGCAGCTTCAGCACTCACACAAAACGAACATGTAGCTCCTCACTCAAGGCGCTCAAAGCTCCACAGCCAAAGACAAGTTCAGTGCCCAAGCCATTTCCCGCTGCCATGGAAACCAAGTGCTCTGGCAGCACATATGTGTGAAAGTGGATATGACACCTAGGGAAGGGAGTGTGCTGGTGAATGGCAACTGCCTGAAGCAGCAGCACAGCTCTTCCACTGCCAAAACAACTCCACCTACCTCATGAACTTCACATACCATCAGCTGTCCTGGCAGCTATCTAGGAAACCCTGTTGGGTCACTTCCGGTCCCATGTCCATTGAGCCCAGTGGGATGGAATCAAGCAGCTTCAGCACCCACACAAAACAAACATGGAGCTCCTCACTCAAGGCGCTCAAACGCCCACAGCCAAAGACAAGTTCAGTGCCCAAGCCATTTCCCGCTGCCATGGAAACCAAGTGCTCTGGCAGCACATATGTCTGAAAGTGGATATGACACCTAGGGAAGGGAGTGTGCTGGTGAATGGCAACTGCCCGAAGCAGCAGCACAGCTCTTCCAGTGCCAAAACAACTCCACCTGCCTCATGAACTTCACATACCATCAGCTGTCCTGGCAGCTATCTAGGAAACCCTGTTGGGTCACTTCCGGTCCCATGCCCATTGAGCCCAGTGGGATGGAATCAAGCAGCTTCAGCACCCACACAAAACGAACATGGAGCTCCTCACTCAAGGCGCTCAAAACTACATGGCGAAAGACAAGTTCAGTGCCCAGGACATTTCCCGCTGCCATGGAAACCAAGTGCTCTGGCAGCACATATGTCTGAAAGTGAATATGACACCTAGGGAAGGGAGTGTGCTGGTGAATGGCAACTGCCCGAAGCAGCAGCACAGCTCTTCCACTGCAAAAAACAACTCCACCTACCTCATGAACTTCACATACCATCAGCTGTCCTGGCAGCTATCTAGGAAACCCTGTTGGGTCACTTCCGGTCCCATGCCCATTGAGCCCAGTGGGATGGAATCAAGCAGCTTCAGCACTCACACAAAACGAACATGTAGCTCCTCACTCAAGGCGCTCAAAGCTCCACAGCCAAAGACAAGTTCAGTGCCCAAGCCATTTCCCGCTGCCATGGAAACCAAGTGCTCTGGCAGCACATATGTGTGAAAGTGGATATGACACCTAGGGAAGGGAGTGTGCTGGTGAATGGCAACTGCCTGAAGCAGCAGCACAGCTCTTCCACTGCCAAAACAACTCCACCTACCTCATGAACTTCACATACCATCAGCTGTCCTGGCAGCTATCTAGGAAACCCTGTTGGGTCACTTCCGGTCCCATGTCCATTGAGCCCAGTGGGATGGAATCAAGCAGCTTCAGCACCCACACAAAACTAACATGTAGCTCCTCACTCAAGGCGCTCAAAAGCCCACAGCCAAAGACAAGTTCAGTGCCCAAGCCATTTCCCGCTGCCATGGAAACCAAGTGCTCTGGCAGCACATATGTCTGAAAGTGGATATGACACCTAGGGAAGGGAGTGTGCTGGTGAATGGCAACTGCCCGAAGCAGCAGCACAGCTCTTCCAGTGCCAAAACAACTCCACCTGCCTCATGAACTTCACATACCATCAGCTGTCCTGGCAGCTATCTAGGAAACCCTGTTGGGTCACTTCCGGTCCCATGCCCATTGAGCCCAGTGGGATGGAATCAAGCAGCTTCAGCACCCACACAAAACGAGCATGGAGCTCCTCACTCAAGGCGCTCAGAACTCCACGGCCAAAGACAAGTTCAGTGCCCAAGCCATTTCCCGCTGCCATGGACACCAACTGCTCTGGCAGCACATATGTCTGAAAGTGGATATGACACCTAGGGAAGGGAGTGTGCTGGTGAATGGCAACTGCCCGAAGCAGCAGCACAGCTCTTCCACTGCCAAAACAACTCCACCTACCTCATGAACTTCACATACCATCAGCTGTCCTGGCAGCTATCTAGGAAACCCTGTTGGGTCACTTCCGGTCCCATGCTCATTGAGCTCAGTGGGATGGAATCAAGCAGCTTCAGCACCCACACAAAACAAACATGGAGCTCCTCACTCAAGGCGCTCAAAACTACACGGCGAAAGACAAGTTCAGTGCCTAAGCCATTTCCCGCTGCCATGGAAACCAAGTGCTCTGGCAGCACATATGTCTGAAAGTGGATATGACACCTAGGGAAGGGAGTGTGCTGGTGAATGGCAACTGACCGAAGCAGCAGCACAGCTCTTCCAGTGCCAAAACAACTCCACCTGCCTCATGAACTTCACATACCATCAGCTGTCCTGGCAGCTATCTAGGAAACCCTGTTGGGTCACTTCCGGTCCCATGCCCATTGAGCTCAGTGGGATGGAATCAAGCAGCTTCAGCACCCACACAAAACGAACATGGAGCTCCTCACTCAAGGCGCTCAAAACTCCACAGCCAAAGACTAGTTCAGTGCCGAAGCCATTTCCCGCTGCCATTTAAACCAAGTGCTCTGGCAGCACATATGTCTGAAAGTGGATATGACACCTAGGGAAGGGAGTGTGCTGGTGAATGGCAACTGACCGAAGCAGCAGCACAGCTCTTCCACTGCCAAAACAACTCCACCTACCTCATGAACTTCACATACCATCAGCTGTCCTGGCAGCTATCTAGGAAACCCTGTTGGGTCACTTCCTGTCCCATGGCCATTGAGCTCAGTGGGATGGAATCAAGCAGCTTCAGCACCCACACAAAACGAACATGGAGCTCCTCACTCAAGGCCCTAGAAACTCCACAGCCAAAGACAAGTTCAGTGCCCAAGCCATTTCCCGCTGCCATGGAAACCAAGTGCTCTGGCAGCACATATGTCTGAAAGTGGAAATGACACCTAGGGAAGGGAGTGTGCTGGTGAATGGCAACTGCCTGAAGCAGCAGCACAGCTCTTCCACTGCCAAAACAACTCCACCTGCCTCATGAACTTCACATACCATCAGCTGTCCTGGCAGCTATCTAGGAAACCCTGTTGGGTCACTTCCGGTCCCATGCCCATTGAGCCCAGTGGGATGGAATCAAGCAGCTTCAGCACCCACACAAAACGAACATGGAGCTCCTCACTCAAGGCGCTCAAAACTCCACAGCCAAAGACTAGTTCAGTGCCCAAGCCATTTCCCGCTGCCATTTAAACCAAGTGCTCTGGCAGCACATATGTCTGAAAGTGGATATGACACCTAGGGAAGGGAGTGTGCTGGTGAATGGCAACTGACCGAAGCAGCAGCACAGCTCTTCCACTGCCAAAACAACTCCACCTGCCTCATGAACTTCACATACCATCAGCTGTCCTGGCAGCTATCTAGGAAACCCTGTTGGGTCACTTCCGGTCCCATGGCCATTGAGCTCAGTGGGATGGAATCAAGCAGCTTCAGCACCCACACAAAACAAACATGGAGCTCCTCACTTAAGGCGCTAGAAACTCCGCAGCCAAAGACAAGTTCAGTGCCCAGGCCATTTCCTGCTGCCATGGAAACCAAGTGCTCTGGCAGCACATTTGTGTGAAAATGGATATGACACCTAGGGAAGGGAGTGTGCTGGTGAATGGCAACTGCCCGAAGCAGCAGCACAGCTCTTCCACTGCAAAAAACAACTCCACCTACCTCATGAACTTCACATACCATCAGCTGTCCTGGCAGCTATCTAGGAAACCCTGTTGGGTCACTTCCGGTCCCATGCCCATTGAGCCCAGTGGGATGGAATCAAGCAGCTTCAGCACTCACACAAAACTAACATGTAGCTCCTCACTCAAGGCGCTCAAAGCTCCACAGCCAAAGACAAGTTCAGTGCCCAAGCCATTTCCCGCTGCCATGGAAACCAAGTGCTCTGGCAGCACATATGTCTCAAAGTGGATATGACACCTAGGGAAGGGAGTGTGCTGGTGAATGGCAACTGACCGAAGCAGCAGCACAGCTCTTCCACTGCCAAAACAACTCCACCTACCTCATGAACTTCACATACCATCAGCTGTCCTGGCAGCTATCTAGGAAACCCTGTTGGGTCACTTCCGGTCCCATGGCCATTGAGCTCAGTGGGATGGAATCAAGCAGCTTCAGCACCCACACAAAACGAACATGGAGCTCCTCACTCAAGGCGCTAGAAACTCCACAGCCAAAGACAAGTTCAGTGCCCAGGCCATTTCCCGCTGCCATGGAAACCAAGTGCTCTGGCAGCACATATGTGTGAAAGTGGATATGACACCTAGGGAAGGGAGTGTGCTGGTGAATGGCAACTGCCCGAAGCAGCAGCACAGCTCTTCCACTGCAAAAAACAACTCCACCTACCTCATGAACTTCACATACCATCAGCTGTCCTGGCAGCTATCTAGGAAACCCTGTTGGGTCACTTCCTGTCCCATGGCCATTGAGCTCAGTGGGATGGAATCAAGCAGCTTCAGCACCCACACAAAACGAACATGGAGCTCCTCACTCAAGGCGCTCAAAAGTCCATGGCCAAAGACAAGTTCAGTGCCCAGGCCATTTCCCGCTGCCATGGAAACCAAGTGCTCTGGCAGCACATATGTGTGAAAGTGGATATGACACCTAGGGAAGGGAGTGTGCTGGTGAATGGCAACTGCCCGAAGCAGCAGCACAGCTCTTCCACTGCAAAAAACAACTCCGCCTACCTCATGAACTTCACATACCATCAGCTGTCCTGGCAGCTATCTAGGAAAACCTGTTGGGTCACTTCCGGTCCCATGCCCATTGAGCCCAGTGGGATGGAATTAAGCAGCTTGAGCACCCACACAAAACGAACATGGAGCTCCTCACTCAAGGCCCTAGAAACTCCACAGCCAAAGACAAGTTCAGTGCCCAAGCCATTTCCCGCTGCCATGGAAACCAAGTGCTCTGGCAGCACATATGTCTGAAATTGGAAATGACACCTAGGGAAGGGAGTGTGCTGGTGAATGGCAACTGACCGAAGCAGCAGCACAGCTCTTCCAGTGCCAAAACAACTCCACCTGCCTCATGAACTTCACATACCATCAGCTGTCCTGGCAGCTATCTAGGAAACCCTGTTGGGTCACTTCCGGTCCCATGCCCATTGAGCCCAGTGGGATGGAATCAAGCAGCTTGAGCACCCACACAAAACGAACATGGAGCTCCTCACTCAAGGCGCTCAAAACTCCACAGCCAAAGACAAGTTCAGTGCCCAAGCCATTTCCCGCTGCCATGGAAACCAAGTGCTCTGGCAGCACATATGTCTCAAAGTGGATATGACACCTAGGGAAGGGAGTGTGCTGGTGAATGGCAACTGCCCGAAGCAGTAGCACAGCTCTTCCACTGCAAAAAACAACTCCACCTGCCTCATGAACTTCACATACCATCAGCTGTCCTGGCAGCTATCTAGGAAACCCTGTTGGGTCACTTCCGGTCCCATGCCCATTGAGCTCAGTGGGATGGAATCAAGCAGCTTCAGCACCCACACAAAACAAACATGGAGCTCCTCACTTAAGGCGCTAGAAACTCCGCAGCCAAAGACAAGTTCAGTGCCCAGGCCATTTCCTGCTGCCATGGAAACCAAGTGCTCTGGCAGCACATTTGTGTGAAAATGGATATGACACCTAGGGAAGGGAGTGTGCTGGTGAATGGCAACTGCCCGAAGCAGCAGCACAGCTCTTCCACTGCAAAAAACAACTCCACCTACCTCATGAACTTCACATACCATCAGCTGTCCTGGCAGCTATCTAGGAAACCCTGTTGGGTCACTTCCGGTCCCATGCCCATTGAGCCCAGTGGGATGGAATCAAGCAGCTTCAGCACTCACACAAAACTAACATGTAGCTCCTCACTCAAGGCGCTCAAAGCTCCACAGCCAAAGACAAGTTCAGTGCCCAAGCCATTTCCCGCTGCCATTTAAACCAAGTGCTCTGGCAGCACATATGTCTCAAAGTGGATATGACACCTAGGGAAGGGAGTGTGCTGGTGAATGGCAACTGACCGAAGCAGCAGCACAGCTCTTCCACTGCCAAAACAACTCCACCTACCTCATGAACTTCACATACCATCAGCTGTCCTGGCAGCTATCTAGGAAACCCTGTTGGGTCACTTCCGGTCCCATGGCCATTGAGCTCAGTGGGATGGAATCAAGCAGCTTCAGCACCCACACAAAACGAACATGGAGCTCCTCACTCAAGGCGCTAGAAACTCCACAGCCAAAGACAAGTTCAGTGCCCAGGCCATTTCCCGCTGCCATGGAAACCAAGTGCTCTGGCAGCACATATGTGTGAAAGTGGATATGACACCTAGGGAAGGGGGTGTGCTGGTGAATGGGAACTGCCCGAAGCAGCAGCACAGCTCTTCTACTGCAAAAAACAACTCCACCTACCTCATGAACTTCACATACCATCAGCTGTCCTGGCAGCTATCTAGGAAACCCTGTTGGGTCACTTCCGGTCCCATGCCCATTGAGCCCAGTGGGATGGAATCAAGCAGCTTCAGCACCCACACAAAACGAACATGGAGCTCCTCACTCAAGGCGCTCAAAACTCCACAGCCAAAGACAAGTTCAGTGCCCAAGCCATTTCCCGCTGCCATGGAAACCAAGTGCTCTGGCAGCACATATGTCTGAAAGTGGATATGACACCTAGGGAAGGGAGTGTGCTGGTGAATGGCAACTGCCCGAAGCAGCAGTACAGCTCTTCCACTGCCAAAACAACTCCACCTACCTCATGAACTTCACATACCATCAGCTGTCCTGGCAGCTATCTAGGAAACCCTGTTGGGTCACTTCCGGTCCCATGCCCATTGAGCTCAGTGGGATGGAATCAAGCAGCTTCAGCACCCACACAAAACGAACATGGAGCTCCTCACTCAAGGCGCTAGAAACTCCACAGCCAAAGACAAGTTCAGTGCCCAGGACATTTCCCGCTGCCATGGAAACCAAGTGCTCTGGCAGCACATATGTCTGAAAGTGAATATGACACCTAGGGAAGGGAGTGTGCTGGTGAATGGCAACTGCCCGAAGCAGCAGCACAGCTCTTCCACAGCAGAAAACAACTCCACCTACCTCATGAACTTCACATACCATCAGCTGTCCTGGCAGCTATCTAGGAAACCCTGTTGGGTCACTTCCGGTCCCATGCCCATTGAGCCCAGTGGGATGGAATCAAGCAGCTTCAGCACTCACACAAAACTAACATGTAGCTCCTCACTCAAGGCGCTCAAAGCTCCACAGCCAAAGACAAGTTCAGTGCCCAAGCCATTTCCCGCTGCCATGGAAACCAAGTGCTCTGGCAGCACATATGTCTGAAAGTGGATATGACACCTAGGGAAGGGAGTGTGCTGGTGAATGGCAACTGCCTGAAGCAGCAGCACAGCTCTTCCACTGCCAAAACAACTCCACCTACCTCATGAACTTCACATACCATCAGCTGTCCTGGCAGCTATCTAGGAAACCCTGTTGGATCACTTCCGGTCCCATGTCCATTGAGCCCAGTGGGATGGAATCAAGCAGCTTCAGCACCCACACAAAACGAACATGGAGCTCCTCACTCAAGGCGCTCAAAAGCCCACAGCCAAAGACAAGTTCAGTGCCCAAGCCATTTCCCGCTGCCATGGAAACCAAGTGCTCTGGCAGCACATATGTCTGAAAGTGGATATGACACCTAGGGAAGGGAGTGTGCTGGTGAATGGCAACTGCCCGAAGCAGCAGCACAGCTCTTCCAGTGCCAAAACAACTCCACCTGCCTCATGAACTTCACATACCATCAGCTGTCCTGGCAGCTATCTAGGAAACCCTGTTGGGTCACTTCCGGTCCCATGCCCATTGAGCCCAGTGGGATGGAATCAAGCAGCTTCAGCACCCACACAAAACGAACATGGAGCTCCTCACTCAAGGCGCTCAGAACTCCACGGCCAAAGACAAGTTCAGTGCCCAAGCCATTTCCCGCTGCCATGGACACCAACTGCTCTGGCAGCACATATGTCTGAAAGTGGATATGACACCTAGGGAAGGGAGTGTGCTGGTGAATGGCAACTGCCCGAAGCAGCAGCACAGCTCTTCCACTGCCAAAACAACTCCACCTGCCTCATGAACTTCACATACCATCAGCTGTCCTGGCAGCTATCTAGGAAACCCTGTTGGGTCACTTCCGGTCCCATGCCCATTGAGCCCAGTGGGATGGAATCAAGCAGCTTCAGCACCCACACAAAACGAACATGGAGCTCCTCACTCAAGGCGCTCAAAACTCCACAGCCAAAGACAAGTTCAGTGCCCAAGCCATTTCCCGCTGCCATGGAAACCAAGTGCTATGGCAGCACATATGTCTGAAAGTGGATATGACACCTAGGGAAGGGAGTGTGCTGGTGAATGGCAACTGACCGAAGCAGCAGCACAGCTCTTCCACTGCCAAAACAACTCCACCTGCCTCATGAACTTCACATACCATCAGCTGTCCTGGCAGCTATCTAGGAAACCCTGTTGGGTCACTTCCGGTCCCATGGCCATCGAGCTCAGTGGGATGGAATCAAGCAGCTTCAGCACCCACACAAAACGAACATGGAGCTCCTCACTCAAGGCGCTAGAAACTCCACAGCCAAAGACAAGTTCAGTTCCCAGGCCATTTCCCGCTGCCATGGAAACCAAGTGCTCTGGCAGCACATATGTGTGAAAGTGGATATGACACCTAGGGAAGGGAGTGTGCTGGTGAATGGCAACTGCCCGAAGCAGCAGCACAGCTCTTCCACTGCAAAAAACAACTCCACCTACCTCATGAACTTCACATACCATCAGCTGTCCTGGCAGCTATCTAGGAAACCCTGTTGGGTCACTTCCGGTCCCATGCCCTTTGGGCCCAGTGGGATGGAATCAAGCAGCTTCAGCACCCACACAAAACGAACATGGAGCTCCTCACTCAAGGTGCTCAAAGCTCCACAGCAAAAGACAAGTTCAGTGCCCAAGCCATTTCCCGCTGCCATGGAAACCAAGTGCTCTGGCAGCACATATGTCTGAAAGTGGATATGACACCTAGGGAAGGGAGTGTGCTGGTGAATGGCAACTGCCCGAAGCAGCAGCACAGCTCTTCCAGTGCCAAAACAACTCCACCTGCCTCATGAACTTCACATACCATCAGCTGTCCTGGCAGCTATCTAGGAAACCCTGTTGGGTCACTTCCGGTCCCATGCCCATTGAGCCCAGTGGGATGGAATCAAGCAGCTTGAGCACCCACACAAAATGAACATGGAGCTCCTCACTCAAGGCGCTCAAAACTCCACAGCCAAAGACAAGTTCAGTGCCCAAGCCATTTCCCGCTGCCATGGAAAACAAGTGCTCTGGCAGCACATATGTCTGAAAGTGGATATGACACCTAGGGAAGGGAGTGTGCTGGTGAATGGCAACTGCCCGAAGCAGCAGCACAGCTCTTCCACTGCCAAAACAACTCCACCTGCCTCATGAACTTCACATACCATCAGCTGTCCTGGCAGCTATCTAGGAAACCCTGTTGGGTCACTTCCGGTCCCATGCCCATTGAGCCCAGTGGGATGGAATCAAGCAGCTTCAGCACCCACACAAAACGAACATGGAGCTCCTCACTCAAGGCGCTCAAAACTCCACAGCCAAAGACAAGTTCAGTGCCCAAGCCATTTCCCGCTGCCATTTAAACCAAGTGCTATGGCAGCACATATGTCTGAAAGTGGATATGACACCTAGGGAAGGGAGTGTGCTGGTGAATGGCAACTGACCGAAGCAGCAGCACAGCTCTTCCACTGCCAAAACAACTCCACCTACCTCATGAACTTCACATACCATCAGCTGTCCTGGCAGCTATCTAGGAAACCCTGTTGGGTCACTTCCGGTCCCATGGCCATCGAGCTCAGTGGGATGGAATCAAGCAGCTTCAGCACCCACACAAAACGAACATGGAGCTCCTCACTCAAGGCGCTAGAAACTCCACAGCCAAAGACAAGTTCAGTTCCCAGGCCATTTCCCGCTGCCATGGAAAACAAGTGCTCTGGCAGCACATATGTCTCAAAGTGGATATGACACCTAGGGAAGGGAGTGTGCTGGTGAATGGCAACTGCCCGAAGCAGCAGCACAGCTCTTCCACTGCAAAAAACAACTCCACCTACCTCATGAACTTCACATACCATCAGCTGTCCTGGCAGCTATCTAGGAAACCCTGTTGGGTCACTTCCGGTCCCATGCCCATTGAGCCCAGTGGGATGGAATCAAGCAGCTTCAGCACCCACACAAAACGAACATGGAGCTCCTCACTCAAGGCGCTCAAAAGCCCACAGCCAAAGACAAGTTCAGTGCCCAAGCCATTTCCCGCTGCCATGGAAAACAAGTGCTCTGGCAGCACATATGTCTGAAAGTGGATATGACACCTAGGGAAGGGAGTGTGCTGGTGAATGGCAACTGCCCGAAGCAGCAGCACAGCTCTTCCACTGCCAAAACAACTCCACCTGCCTCATGAACTTCACATACCATCAGCTGTCCTGGCAGGTATGTTGGACACCCTGTTGGGTCACTTCCGGTCCCATGCCCATTGAGCCCAGTGGGATGGAATCAAGCAGCTTGAGCACCCCCACAAAATGAACATGGAGCTCCTCACTCAAGGCGCTCAAAACTCCACAGCCAAAGACAAGTTCAGTGCCCAAGCCATTTCCCGCTGCCATGGAAAACAAGTGCTCTGGCAGCACATATGTCTGAAAGTGGATATGACACCTAGGGAAGGGAGTGTGCTGGTGAATGGCAACTGCCCGAAGCAGCAGCACAGCTCTTCCAGTGCCAAAACAACTCCACCTGCCTCATGAACTTCACATACCATCAGCTGTCCTGGCAGCTATCTAGGAAACCCTGTTGGGTCACTTCCGGTCCCATGCCCATTGAGCCCAGTGGGATGGAATCATGCAGCTTGAGCACCCACACAAAACTAACATGTAGCTCCTCACTCAAGGCGCTCAAAGCTCCACAGCCAAAGACAAGTTCAGTGCCCAAGCCATTTACCGCTGCCATGGAAACCAAGTGCTCTGGCAGCACATATGTCTGAAAGTGGATATGACACCTAGGGAAGGGAGTGTGCTGGTGAATGGCAACTGACCGAAGCAGCAGCACAGCTCTTCCACTGCCAAAACAACTCCACCTACCTCATGAACTTCACATACCATCAGCTGTCCTGGCAGCTATCTAGGAAACCCTGTTGGGTCACTTCCGGTCCCATGGCCATTGAGCTCAGTGGGATGGAGTCAAGCAGCTTCAGCACCCACACAAAACGAACATGGAGCTCCTCACTCAAGGCGCTAGAAACTCCACAGCCAAAGACAAGTTCAGTGCCCAGGCCATTTCCCGCTGCCATGGAAACCAAGTGCTCTGGCAGCACATATGTGTGAAAGTGAATATGACACCTAGGGAAGGGAGTGTGCTGGTGAATGGCAACTGCCCGAAGCAGCAGCACAGCTCTTCCACTGCAAAAAACAACTCCACCTACCTCATGAACTTCACATACCATCAGCTGTCCTGGCAGCTATCTAGGAAACCCTGTTGGGTCACTTCCGGTCCCATGCCCATTGAGCCCAGTGGGATGGAATCAAGCAGCTTCAGCACTCACACAAAACTCACATGTAGCTCCTCACTCAAAGCGCTCCAAGCTCCACAGCCAAAGACAAGTTCAGTGCCCAAGCCATTTCCCGCTGCCATGGAAACCAAGTGCTCTGGCAGCACATATGTCTGAAAGTGGATATGACACCTAGGGAAGGGAGTGTGCTGGTGAATGGCAACTGCCTGAAGCAGCAGCACAGCTCTTCCACTGCCAAAACAACTCCACCTACCTCATGAACTTCACATACCATCAGCTGTCCTGGCAGCTATCTAGGAAACCCTGTTGGGTCACTTCCGGTCCCATGCCCATTGAGCCCAGTGGGATGGAATCAAGCAGCTTCAGCACCCACACAAAACGAACATGGAGCTCCTCACTCAAGGCGCTAGAAACTCCACAGCCAAAGACAAGTTCAGTGCCCAAGCCATTTCCCGCTGCCATGGAAACCAAGTGCTCTGGCAGCACATATGTCTGAAAGTGGATATGACACCTAGGGAAGGGAGTGTGCTGGTGAATGGCAACTGCCCGAAGCAGCAGCACAGCTGTTCCAGTGCCAAAACAACTCCACCTGCCTCATGAACTTCACATACCATCAGCTGTCCTGGCAGCTATCTAGGAAACCCTGTTGGGTCACTTCCGGTCCCCTGCCCATTGAGCCCAGTGGGATGGAATCAAGCAGCTTCAGCACCCACACAAAACGAACATGGAGCTCCTCACTCAAGGCGCTCAGAACTCCACGGCCAAAGACAAGTTCAGTGCCCAAGCCATTTCCCGCTGCCATGGAAACCAAGTGCTCTGGCAGCACATATGTCTGAAAGTGGATATGACACCTAGGGAAGGGAGTGTGCTGGTGAATGGCAACTGCCCGAAGCAGCAGCACAGCTCTTCCAGTGCCAAAACAACTCCACCTGCCTCATGAACTTCACATACCATCAGCTGTCCTGGCAGCTATCTAGGAAACCCTGTTGGGTCACTTCCGGTCCCATGCCCATTGAGCCCAGTGGGATGGAATCAAGCAGCTTCAGCACCCACACAAAACGAACATGGAGCTCCTCACTCAAGGCGCTCAAAACTCCACAGCCAAAGACAAGTTCAGTGCCCAAGCCATTTCCCGCTGCCATTTAAACCAAGTGCTCTGGCAGCACATATGTCTCAAAGTGGATATGACACCTAGGGAAGGGAGTGTGCTGGTGAATGGCAATTGCCCGAAGCAGCAGCACAACTCTTCCACTGCCAAAACAACTCCACCTACCTCATGAACTTCACATACCATCAGCTGTCCTGGCAGCTATCTAGGAAACCCTGTTGGGTCACTTCCGGTCCCATGGCCATCGAGCTCAGTGGGATGGAATCAAGCAGCTTCAGCACCCACACAAAACGAACATGGAGCTCCTCACTCAAGGCGCTAGAAACTCCACAGCCAAAGACAAGTTCAGTTCCCAGGCCATTTCCCGCTGCCATGGAAACCAAGTGCTCTGGCAGCACATATGTCTGAAAGTGGATATGACACCTAGGGAAGGGAGTGTGCTGGTGAATGGCAACTGCCCGAAGCAGCAGCACAGCTCTTCCACTGCAAAAAACAACTCCACCTACCTCATGAACTTCACATACCATCAGCTGTCCTGGCAGCTATCTAGGAAACCCTGTTGGGTCACTTCCGGTCCCATGCCCTTTGGGCCCAGTGGGATGGAATCAAGCAGCTTCAGCACTCACACAAAACTAACATGTAGCTCCTCACTCAAGGTGCTCAAAGCTCCACAGCAAAAGACAAGTTCAGTGCCCAAGCCATTTCCCGCTGCCATGGAAACCAAGTGCTCTGGCAGCACATATGTCTGAAAGTGGATATGACACCTAGGGAAGGGAGTGTGCTGGTGAATGGCAACTGCCCGAATCAGCAGCACAGCTCTTCCAGTGCCAAAACAACTCCACCTGCCTCATGAACTTCACATACCATCAGCTGTCCTGGCAGCTATCTAGGAAACCCTGTTGGGTCACTTCCGGTCCCATGCCCATTGAGCCCAGTGGGATGGAATCAAGCAGCTTGAGCACCCACACAAAATGAACATGGAGCTCCTCACTCAAGGCGCTCAAAACTCCACAGCCAAAGACAAGTTCAGTGCCCAAGCCATTTCCCGCTGCCATGGAAACCAAGTGCTCTGGCAGCACATATGTCTGAAAGTGGATATGACACCTAGGGAAGGGAGTGTGCTGCTGAATGGCAACTGCCCGAAGCAGCAGCACAGCACTTCCAGTGCCAAAACAACTCCACCTACCTCATGAACTTCACATACCATCAGCTGTCCTGGCAGCTATCTAGGAAACCCTGTGGGGTCACTTCCGGTCCCATGCTCATTGAGCCCAGTGGGATGGAATCAAGCAGCTTCAGCACCCACACAAAACGAACATGGAGCTCCTCACTCAAGGCGCTCAAAACTCCACAGCCAAAGACAAGTTCAGTGCCTAAGCCATTTACCGCTGCCATGAAAACCAAGTGCTCTGGCAGCACATATGTCTGAAAGTGGATATGACACCTAGGGAAGGGAGTGTGCTGGTGAATGGCAACTGCCCGAAGCAGCAACACAGCTCTTCCACTGCCAAAACAACTCCACCTTCCTCATGAACTTCACATACCATCAGCTGTCCTGGCAGCTATCTAGGAAACCCTGTTGGGTCACTTCTGGTCCCATGCCCTTTGAGCCCAGTGGGATGGAATCATGCATCTTGAGCACCCACACAAAACTAACATGGAGCTCCTCACTCAAGGCGCTCAAAGCTCCACAGCCAAAGACAAGTTCAGTGCCCAAGCCATTTCCCGCTGCCATGGAAACCAAGTGCTCTGGCAGCACATATGTCTGAAAGTGGATATGACACCTAGGGAAGGGAGTGTGCTGGTGAATGGCAACTGACCGAAGCATCAGCACAGCTCTTCCACTGCCAAAAGAACTACACCTGCCTCATGAACTTCACATACCATCAGCTGTCCTGGCAGCTATCTAGGAAAGCCTGTTGGGTCACTTCCGGTCCCATGCCCATTGAGCCCAGTGGGATGGAATCAAGCAGCTTCAGCACCCACACAAAACGAACATGGAGCTCCTCACTCAAGGCACAAAAAACTCCACGGCCAAAGACAAGTTCAGTGCCCAAGCCATTTCCCGCTGCCATGGAAACCAAGTGCTCTGGCAGCACATATGTCTGAAAGTGGATATGACACCTAGGGAAGGGAGTGTGCTGGTGAATGGCAACTCCCGAAGCAGCAACACAGCTCTTCCAGTGCCAAAACAACTCCACCTGCCTCATGAATTTCACATACCATCAGCTGTAATGGCAGCTATCTGGGAAATACTGTTGGGTCACTTCCGGTCCCATGCCCATTGAGCCCAGTGGGATGGAATCAAGCAGCTTGAGCACCCACACAAAACGAACATGGAGCTCCTCACTCAAGGCGCTCAAAACTACATGGCCAAAGACAAGTTCAGTGCCCAAGCCATTTCCCGCTGCCATGGAAACCAAGTGCTCTGGCAGCACATATGTCTGAAAGTGGATATGACACCTAGGGAAGGGAGTGTGTTGGTGAATGGCAACTGCCCGAAGCAGCAGCACAGCTCTTCCACTGCCAAAACAACTCCACCTACCTCATGAACTTCACATACCATCAGCTGTCCTGGCAGCTATCTAGGAAACCCTGTTGGGTCACTTCCGGTCCCATGCCCATTGAGCCCAGTGGGATGGAATCAAGCAGCTTCAGCACCCACACAAAACGAACATGGAGCTCCTCACTCAAGGCGCTCAAAGCTCCACAGCCAAAGACAAGTTCAGTGCCCAAGCCATTTCCCGCTGCCATGGAAACCAAGTGCTCTGGCAGCACATATGTCTGAAAGTGGATATGACACCTAGGGAAGGGAGTGTGCTGGTGAATGGCAACTGTCAGAAGCAGCAGCACAGCTATTCCAGTGCCAAAACAACTCCACCTGCCTCATGAACTTCACATACCATCAGCTGTCCTGGCAGCTATCTAGGAAACCCTGTTGGGTCACTTCCGGTCCCATGCCCATTGAGCCCAGTGGGATGGAATCAAGCAGCTTGAGCACCCACACAAAATGAACATGGAGCTCCTCACTCAAGGCGCTCAAAACTCCACAGCCAAAGACAAGTTCAGTGCCCAAGCCATTTCCCGCTGCCATGGAAACCAAGTGCTCTGGCAGCACATATGTCTGAAAGTGGATATGACACCTAGGGAAGGGAGTGTGCTGCTGAATGGCAACTGCCCGAAGCAGCAGCACAGCACTTCCAGTGCCAAAACAACTCCACCTACCTCATGAACTTCACGTACCATCAGCTGTCCTGGCAGCTATCTAGGAAACCCTGTGGGGTCACTTCCGGTCCCATGCTCATTGAGCCCAGTGGGATGGAATCAAGCAGCTTCAGCACCCACACAAAACGAACATGGAGCTCCTCACTCAAGGCGCTCAAAACTCCACAGCCAAAGACAAGTTCAGTGCCTAAGCCATTTCCCGCTGCCATGAAAACCAAGTGCTCTGGCAGCACATATGTCTGAAAGTGGATATGACACCTAGGGAAGGGAGTGTGCTGCTGAATGGCAACTGTCGAAGAAGCAGCATAGCTCTTCCAGTACCAAAACAACTCCACCTGCCTCATGAACTTCACATACCATCAGCTGTCCTGGCAGCTATCTAGGAAACCCTGTGGGGTCACTTCCGGTCCCCTGCCCATTGAGCCCAGTGGGATGGAATCAAGCAGCTTCAGCACCCACACAAATCGAACATGGAGCTCCTCACTCAAGGCGCTCAAAACTTCACAGCCAAAGACAAGTTCAGTGCACAAGCCATTTCTCGCTGCCATGGAAACCAAGTGCTCTGGCAGCACATATGTCTGAAAGTGGATATGACACCTAGGGAAGGGAGTGTGCTGGTGAATGGCAACTGCTCGAAGCAGCAGCACAGCTCTTCCAGTGCCAAAACAACTCCGCCTACCTCATGAACTTCACATACCATCAGCTGTCCTGGCAGATATCTAGGAAAACCTGTTGGGTCACTTCCGGTCCCATGCCCATTGAGCCCAGTGGGATGGAATCAAGCAGCTTGAGCACCCACACAAAACGAACATGGAGCTCCTCACTCAAGGCGCTCAAAACTACATGGCCAAAGACAAGTTCAGTGCCCAAGCCATTTCCCGCTGCCATGGAAACCAAGTGCTCTGGCAGCACATATGTCTGAAAGTGGATATGACACCTAGGGAAGGGAGTGTGCTGGTGAATGGCAACTGTCAGAAGCAGCAGCACAGCTCTTCCAGTGCCAAAACAACTCCACCTGCCTCATGAACTTCACATACCATCAGCTGTCCTGGCAGCTATCTAGGAAACCCTGTTGGGTCACTTCCGGTCCCATGCCCATTGAGCCCAGTGGGATGGAATCAAGCAGCTTGAGCACCCACACAAAATGAACATGGAGCTCCTCACTCAAGGCGCTCAAAACTCCACAGCCAAAGACAAGTTCAGTGCCCAAGCCATTTCCCGCTGCCATGGAAAACAAGTGCTCTGGCAGCACATATGTCTGAAAGTGGATATGACACCTAGGGAAGGGAGTGTGCTGGTGAATGGCAACTGCCCGAAGCAGCAGCACAGCTCTTCCAGTGCCAAAACAACTCCACCTGCCTCATGAACTTCACATACCATCAGCTGTCCTGGCAGCTATCTAGGAAACCCTGTTGGGTCACTTCCGGTCCCATGCCCATTGAGCCCAATGGGATGGAATCATGCAGCTTGAGCACCCACACAAAACTAACATGGAGCTCCTCACTCAAGGCGCTCAAAGCTCCACAGCCAAAGACAAGTTTAGTGCCTAAGCCATTTCCCGCTGCCATGGAAACCAAGTGCTCTGGCAGCACATATGTCTGAAAGTGGATATGACACCTAGGGAAGGGAGTGTGCTGCTGAATGGCAACTGCCCGAAGCAGCAGCACAGCACTTCCAGTGCCAAAACAACTCCACCTACCTCATGAACTTCACGTACCATCAGCTGTCCTGGCAGCTATCTAGGAAACCCTGTGGGGTCACTTCCGGTCCCATGTTCATTGAGCCCAGTGGGATGGAATCAAGCAGCTTCAGCACCCACACAAAACGAACATGGAGCTCCTCACTCAAGGCGCTCAAAACTCCACAGCCAAAGACAAGTTCAGTGCCTAAGCCATTTCCCGCTGCCATGGAAACCAAGTGCTCTGGCAGCACATATGTCTGAAAGTGGATATGACACCTAGGGAAGGGAGTGTGCTGCTGAATGGCAACTGTCGAAGAAGCAGCATAGCTCTTCCAGTGCCAAAACAACTCCACCTGCCTCATGAACTTCACATACCATCAGCTGTCCTGGCAGCTATCTAGGAAACCCTGTTGGGTCACTTCCGGTCCCCTGCCCATTGAGCCCAGTGGGATGGAATCAAGCAGCTTCAGCACCCACACAAATCGAACATGGAGCTCCTCACTCAAGGCGCTCAAAACTTCACAGCCAAAGACAAGTTCAGTGCACAAGCCATTTCTCGCTGACATGGAAACCAAGTGCTCTGGCAGCACATATGTCTGAAAGTGGATATGACACCTAGGGAAGGGAGTGTGCTGGTGAATGGCAACTGCCCGAAGCAGCAGCACAGCTCTTCCACTGCCAAAACAACTCCACCTGCCTCATGAACTTCACATACCATCAGCTGTCCTGGCAGCTATCTAGGAAACCCTGTTGGGTCACTTCCGGTCCCATGCCCATTGAGCCCAGTGGGATGGAATCAAGCAGCTTGAGCACCCACACAAAACGAACATGGAGCTCCTCAATCAAGGCCCTAAAAACTCCACAGCCAAAGACAAGTTCAGTGCCCAAGCCATTTCCCGCTGCCATGGAAACCAAGTGCTCTGGCAGCACATATGTCTGAAAGTGGATATGACACCTAGGGAAGGGAGTGTGCTGGTGAATGGCAACTGCCCGAAGCAGCAACACAGCTCTTCCACTGCCAAAACAACTCCACCTTCCTCATGAACTTCACATACCATCAGCTGTCCTGGCAGCTATCTAGGAAACCCTGTTGGGTCACTTCTGGTCCCATGCCCATTGAGCCCAGAGGGATGGAATCAAGCAGCTTCAGCACCCACACAAAACGAACATGGAGCTCCTCACTCAAGGCGCTCAAAACTACATGGCCAAAGACAAGTTCAGTGCCCAAGCCATTTCCCGCTGCCATGGAAACCAAGTGCTCTGGCAGCACATATGTCTGAAAGTGGATATGACACCTAGGGAAGGGAGTGTGCTGGTGAATGGCAACTGACCGAAGCATCAGCACAGCTCTTCCACTGCCAAAAGAACTACACCTGCCTCATGAACTTCACATACCATCAGCTGTCCTGGCAGCTATCTAGGAAACCCTGTTGGGTCACTTCCGGTCCCATGCCCATTGAGCCCAGTGGGATGGAATCAAGCAGCTTCAGCACCCACACAAAACGAACATGGAGCTCCTCACTCAAGGCACAAAAAACTCCACGGCCAAAGACAAGTTCAGTGCCCAAGCCATTTCCCGCTGCCATGGAAACCAAGTGCTCTGGCAGCACATATGTCTGAAAGTGGATATGACACCTAGGGAAGGGAGTGTGCTGGTGAATGGCAACTCCCGAAGCAGCAACACAGCTCTTCCAGTGCCAAAACAACTCCACCTGCCTCATGAATTTCACATACCATCAGCTGTAATGGCAGCTATCTAGGAAATCCTGTTGGGTCACTTCCGGTCCCATGCCCATTGAGCCCAGTGGGATGGAATCAAGCAGCTTCAGCACCCACACAAAACGAACATGGAGCTCCTCACTCAAGGCGCTCAAAACTACATGGCCAAAGACAAGTTCAGTGCCCAAGCCATTTCCCGCTGCCATGGAAACCAAGTGCTCTGGCAGCACATATGTCTGAAAGTGGATATGACACCTAGGGAAGGGAGTGTGTTGGTGAATGGCAACTGCCCGAAGCAGCAGCACAGCTCTTCCACTGCCAAAACAACTCCACCTACCTCATGAACTTCACATACCATCAGCTGTCCTGGCAGCTATCTAGGAAACCCTGTTGGGTCACTTCCGGTCCCATGCCCATTGAGCTCAGTGGGATGGAATCAAGCAGCTTCAGCACCCACACAAAACGAACATGGAGCTCCTCACTCAAGGCGCTAGAAACTCCACAGCCAAAGACTAGTTCAGTGCCCAAGCCATTTCCCGCTGCCATGGAAACCAAGTGCTCTGGCAGCACATATGTCTGAAAGTGGATATGACACCCAGGGAAGGGAGTGTGCTGGTGAATGGCAACTGCCCGAAGCAGCAGCACAGCTCTTCCACTGCCAAAACAACTCCACCTGCCTCATGAACTTCACATACCATCAGCTGTCCTGGCAGCTATCTAGGAAACCCTGTTGGGTCACTTCTGGTCCCATGCCCATTGAGCCCAGTGGGATGGAATCAAGCAGCTTGAGCACCCACACAAAACGAACATGGAGCTCCTCACTCAAGGCGCTCAAAACTCCACAGCCAAAGACAAGTTCAGTGCCGAAGCCATTTCCCGCTGCCATGGAAACCAAGTGCTCTGGCAGCACATATGTCTGAAAGTGGATATGACACCTAGGGAAGGGAGTGTGCTGGTGAATGGCAACTGCCCGAAGCAGCAGCACAGCTCTTCCAGTGCCAAAACAACTCCACCTACCTCATGAACTTCAAATACCATCAGCTGTAATGGCAGCTATCTAGGAAACCCTGTTGGGTCACTTCCGGTCCCATGCCCATTGAGCCCAGTGGGATGGAATCAAGCAGCTTCAGCACCCACACAAAACGAATATGGAGCTCCTCACTCAAGGCGCTCAAAACTCCACAGCCAAAGACAAGTTCAGTGCCGAAGCCATTTCCCGCTGCCATGGAAACCAAGTGCTCTGGCAGCACATATGTCTGAAAGTGGATATGACACCTAGGGAAGGGAGTGTGCTGGTGAATGGCAACTGACCGAAGCAGCAGCACAGCTCTTCCAGTGCAAAAACAACTCCACCTGCCTCATGAACTTCACATACCATCAGCTGTCCTGGCAGCTATCTAGGAAACCCTGTTGGGTCACTTCCGGTCCCATGCCCATTGAGCCCAGTGGGATGGAATCAAGCAGCTTGAGCACCCACACAAAACGAACATGGAGCTCCTCACTCAATGCGCTCAAAACTCCACAGCCAAAGACAAGTTCAGTTCCAAAGCCATTTCCCGCTGCCATGGAAACCAAGTGCTCTGGCAGCACATATGTCTGAAAGTGGATATGACACCTAGGGAAGGGAGTGTGCTGGTGAATGGCAACTGCCCGAAGCAGCAGCACAGCTCTTCCAGTGCCAAAACAACTCCACCTGCCTCATGAACTTCACATACCATCAGCTGTCCTGGCAGCTATCTAGGAAACCTTGTTGGGTCACTTCCGGTCCCATGCCCATTGAGCCCAGTGGGATGGAATCAAGCAGCTTCAGCACCCACACAAAACGAACATGGAGCTCCTCACTCAAGGCGCTCAAAACTACATGGCGAAAGACAAGTTCAGTGCCCAAGCCATTTCCCGCTGCCATGGAAACCAAGTGCTCTGGCAGCACATATGTCTGAAAGTGGATATGACACCAAGGGAAGCGAGTGTGCTGGTGAATGGCAACTGCCCGAAGCAGCAGCACAGCTCTTCCAGTGCCAAAACAACTCCACCTGCCTCATGAACTTCACATACCATCAGCTGTCCTGGCAGCTATCTAGGAAACCCTGTTGGGTCACTTCCGGTCCCATGCCCATTGAGCCCAGTGGGATGGAATCAAGCAGCTTGAGCACCCACACAAAACGAACATGGAGCTCCTCACTCAAGGCGCTCAAAACTACATGGCGAAAGACAAGTTCAGTGCCCAAGCCATTTCCCGCTGCCATGGAAACCAAGTGCTCTGGCAGCACATATGTCTGAAAGTGGATATGACACCTAGGAAGGGAGTGTGCTGGTGAATGGCAACTGCCCGAAGCAGCAGCACAGCTCTTCCACTGCCAAAACAACTCCACCTACCTCATGAACTTCACATACCATCAGCTGTCCTGGCAGCTATCTAGGAAACCCTGTTGGGTCAATTCCGGTCCCATGCCAATTGAGCCAAGTGGGATGCAATCAAGCAGCTTCAGCACCCACACAAAACGAACATGGAGCTCCTCACTCAAGGCACAAAAAACTCCACGGCCAAAGACAAGTTCAGTGCCCAAGCCATTTCCCGCTGCCATGGAAACCAAGTGCTCTGGCAGCACATATGTCTGAAAGTGGATATGACACCTAGGGAAGGGAGTGTGCTGGTGAATGGCAACTGTCCGAACCAGCAAAACAGCTCTTCCAGTGCCAAAACAACTCCACCTGCCTCATGAACTTCACATACCATCAGCTGTCCTGGCAGCTATGTAGGAAACCCTGTGGGGTCACTTCCGGTCCCATGCCCATTGAGCCCAGTGGGATGCAATCAAGCAGCTTCAGCACCCACACAAAACGAAAATGGAGCTCCTCACTCAAGGCACTCAAAACTACATGGCGAAAGACAAGTTCAGTGCCCAAGCCATTTCCCGCTGCCATGGAAACCAAGTGCTCTGGCAGCACATATGTCTGAAAGTGGATATGACACCTAGGGAAGGGAGTGTGCTGGTGAATGGCAACTGCCCGAAGCAGCAGCACAGCTCTTCCAGTGCCAAAACAACTCCACCTACCTCATGAACTTCACATACCATCAGCTGTCCTGGCAGCTATCTAGGAAACCCTGTTGGGTCAATTCCGGTCCCATGCCCATTGAGCCCAGTGGGATGCAATCAAGCAGCTTCAGCACCCACACAAAACGAACATGGAGCTCCTCACTCAAGGCACAAAAAACTCCACGGCCAAAGACAAGTTCAGTGCCCAAGCCATTTCCCGCTGCCATGGAAACCAAGTGCTCTGGCAGCACATATGTCTGAAAGTGGATATGACACCTAGGGAAGGGAGTGTGCTGGTGAATGGCAACTGCCCGAAGCAGCAAAACAGCTCTTCCAGTGCCAAAACAACTCCACCTGCCTCATGAACTTCACATACCATCAGCTGTCCTGGCAGCTATCTTGGAAACCCTGTTGGGTCACTTCCGGTCCCATGCCCATTGAGCCCAGTGGGATGGAATCAAGCAGCTTCAGCACCCACACAAATCTAACATGGAGCTCCTCACTCAAGGCGCTCAAAACTCCACGGCCAAAGACAAGTTCAGTGCCCAAGCCATTTCCCGCTGCCATGGAAACCAAGTGCTCTGGCAGCACATATGTCTGAAAGTTAATATGACACCTAGGGAAGGGAGTGTGCTGGTGAATGGCAACTGCCCGAAGCAGCAGCACAGCTCTTCCAGTGCCAAAACAACTCCACCTGCCTCATGAACTTCACATACCATCAGCTGTCCTGGCAGCTATCTAGGAAACCCTGTTGGGTCACTTCCGGTCCCATGCAAATTCAGCCCAGTGGGATGGAATCAAGCAGCTTCAGCACCCACACAAAACGAACATGGAGCTCCTCACTCAATGCGCTCAAAACTCCACAGCCAAAGACAAGTTCAGTGCCCAAGCCATTTCCCGCTGCCATGGAAACCAAGTGCTCTGGCAGCACATATGTGTGAAAGTGGATATGACACCTAGGAAAGGGAGTGTGGTGGTGAATGGCAACTGTCAGAAGCAGCAGCACAGCTCTTCCAATGCCAAAACAACTCCACCTGCCTCATGAACTTCACATACCATCAGCTGTCCTGGCAGCTATCTAGGAAACCCTGTTGGGTCAATTCCGGTCCCATGCCCATTGAGCCCAGTGGGATGGAATCAAGCAGCTTCAGCACCCACACAAAACGAACATGGAGCTCCTGACTCAAGGCGCTCAAAGCTCCACAGCCAAAGACAAGTTCAGTGCCCAAGCCATTTCCCGCTGCCATGGAAACCAAGTGCTCTGGCAGCACATATGTCTGAAAGTGGATATGACACCAAGGGAAGCGAGTGTGCTGGTGAATGGCAACTGCCCGAAGCAGCAGCACAGCTCTTCCAGTGCCAAAACAACTCCACCTGCCTCATGAACTTCACATACCATCAGCTGTCCTGGCAGCTATCTAGGAAACCCTGTTGGGTCACTTCCGGTCCCATGCCCATTGAGCCCAGGGGGATGGAATCAAGCAGCTTCAGCACCCACACAAAACGAACATGGAGCTCCTGACTCAAGGCGCTCAAAGCTCCACAGCCAAAGACAAGTTCAGTGCCCAAGCCATTTCCCGCTGCCATGAAAACCAAGTGCTCTGGCAGCACATATGTCTAAAAGTGGATATGACACCTAGGGAAGGGAGTGTGCTGGTGAATGGCAACTGACCAAAGCATCAGCACAGCTCTTCCTGTGCCAAAACAACTCCACCTACCTCATGAACTTCACATACCATCAGCGGTCCTGGCAGCTATCTAGGAAACCCTGTTTGGTGACTTCGTGTCCCATGCCCATTGAGCTCAGTGGGATGGAATCAAGCAGCTTGAGCACCCACACAAAACGAACATGGAGCTCCTCACTCAAGGCGCTCAAAACTTCATGGCGAAAGACAAGTTCAGTGCCCAAGCCATTTCCCGCTGCCATGGAAACCAAGTGCTCTGGCAGCACATATGTCTGAACGTGGATATGACACCTAGGGAAGGGAGTGTGCTGGTGAATGGCAACTGCCCGAAGCAGCAGCACAGCTCTTCCACTGCCAAAACAACTCCACCTACCTCATGAACTTCACATACCATCAGCTGTCCTGGCAGCTATCTAGGAAACCCTGTTGGGTCACTTCCTGTCCCATGCCCATTGAGCCCAGTGGGATGGAATCAAGCAGCTTCAGCACCCACAGAAAACGAACATGGAGCTCCTCACTCAAGGCCCTAAAAACTCCACAGCCAAAGACAAGTTCAGTGCCCAAGCCATTTCCCGCTGCCATGGAAACCAAGTGCTCTGGCAGCACATATGTGTGAAAGTGGATATGACACCTAGGAAAGGGAGTGTGCTGGTGAATGGCAACTGTCAGAAGCAGCAGCACAGCTCTTCCACTGCCAAAACAACTCCACCTGCCTCATGAACTTCACATACCATAAGCTGTCTTGGCAGCTATCTAGGAAACTCTGTTGGGTCACTTCCGGTCCCATGCCCATTGAGCCCAGTGGGATGGAATCAAGCAGCTTCAGCACCCACACAAAACGAACATGGAGCTCCTCACTCAAGGCTCTCAAAGCTACACAGCCAAAGACAAGTTCAGTGCCCAAGCCATTTCCCGCTGCCATGGAAACCAAGTGCTCTGGCAGCACATATGTCTGAAAGTGGATATGACACCAAGGGAAGCGAGTGTGCTGGTGAATGGCAACTGCCCGAAGCAGCAGCACAGCTCTTCCACTGCCAAAACAACTCCACCTACCTCATGAACTTCACATACCATCAGCTGTCCTGGCAGTTATCTAGGAAACCCTGTTTGGTGACTTCGTGTCCCATGCCCATTGAGCTCAGTGGGATGGAATCAAGCAGCTTCAGCACCCACACAAAACGAACATGGAGCTCCTCACTCAAGGCGCTCAAAACTCCACAGCCAAAGACAAGTTCAGTGCCCAAGCCATTTCCCGCTGCCATGGAAACCAAGTGCTCTGGCAGCACATATGTCTGAAAGTGGATATGACACCTAGGGAAGGGAGTGTGCTGGTGAATGGCAACTGCCCGAAGCAGCAGCACAGCTCTTCCACTGCCAAAACAACTCCACCTACCTCATGAACTTCACATACCATCAGCTGTCCTGGCAGCTATCTAGGAAACCCTGTTGGGTCACTTCTACTCCCATGCCCATTGAGCCCAGTGGGATGGAATCCAGCAGCTTCAGCACCCACACAAAACGAACATGGAGCTCCTCACTCAAGGCCCTAAAAACTCCACGGCCAAAGACAAGTTCAGTGCCCAAGCCATTTCCCGCTGCCATGGAAACCACGTGCTCTGGCAGCACATATGTCTGAAAGTGGATATGACACCTAGGGAAGAGAGTGTGCTGGTGTATGGCAACTGCCCGAAGCAGCAACACAGCTCTTCCAGTGCCAAAACAACTCCACCTGCCTCATGAACTTCACATACCATCAGCTGTCCTGGCAGCTATCTAGGAAACCCTGTTGGGTCACTTCCGGTCCCATGCCCATTGAGCCCAGTGGGATGGAATCAAGCAGCTTCAGCACCCACACAAATCTAACATGGAGCTCCTCACTCAAGGCACTCAAAACTACATGGCGAAAGACAAGTTCAGTGCCCAAGACATTTCCCGCTGCCATGGAAACCAAGTGCTCTAGCAGCAAATATGTATGAAAGTGGATATGACACCTAGGGAAGGGAGTGTGTTGGTGAATGACAACTGCTCGAAGCAGCAACACAGCTCTTCCAGTGCCAAAACAACTCCACCTACCTCATGAACTTCACATACCATCAGCTGTCCTGGCAGCTATCTAGGAAACCCTTTTGGTGACTTCCTGTCCCATGCCCATTGAGCTCAGTGGGATGGAATCAAGCAGCTTCAGCACCCACACAAAACGAACATGGAGCTCCTCACTCAAGGCTCTCAAAGCTACACAGCCAAAGACAAGTTCAGTGCCCAAGCCATTTCCCGCTGCCATGGAAACCAAGTGCTCTGGCAGCACATATGTCTGAAAGTGGATATGACACCTAGGGAAGGGAGTGTGCTGGTGAATGGCAACTGCCCGAAGCAGCAACACAGCTCTTCCACTGCCAAAACAACTCCACCTGCCTCATGAACTTCACATACCATCAGCTGTCCTGGCAGCTATCTAGGAAACCCTGTTGGGTCAATTCCGGTCCCATGCCCGTTGAGCCCAGTGGGATGGAATCAAGCAGCTTCAGCACCCACACAAAACGAACATGGAGCTCCTCACTCAAGGCGCTCAAAACTACATGGCGAAAGACAAGTTCAGTGCCCAAGCCATTTCCCGCTGCCATGGAAACCAAGTGCTCTGGCAGCACATATGTCTGAAAGTGGATATGACACCTAGGGAAGGGAGTGTGCTGGTGAATGGCAACTGCCCGAAGCAGCAGCACAGCTCTTCCAGTGCCAAAACAACTCCACCTGCCTCATGAACTTCACATACCATCAGCTGTCCTGGCAGCTATCTAGGAAACCCTGTTGGGTCACTTCCGGTCCCATGCCCATTGAGCCCAGTGGGATGGAATCAAGCAGCTTGAGCACCCACACAAAACGAACATGGAGCTCCTCACTCAAGGCGCTCAAAACTACATGGCGAAAGACAAGTTCAGTGCCCAAGCCATTTCCCGCTGCCATGGAAACCAAGTGCTCTGGCAGCACATATGTGTGAAAGTGGATATGACACCAAGGGAAGGGAGTGTGCTGGTGAATGGCAACTGACCGAAGCAGCAGCACAGCTCTTCCAGTGCCAAAACAACTCCACCTGCCTCATGAACTTCACATACCATAAGCTGTCCTGGCAGCTATCTAGGAAACCCTGTTGGGTCACTTCCGGTCCCATGCCCATTGAGCCCAGTGGGATGGAATCAAGCAGCTTGAGCACCCACACAAAACGAACATGGAGCTCCTCACTCAAGGCGCTCAAAAATACATGGCGAAAGACAAGTTCAGTGCCCAAGCCATTTCCCGCTGCCATGGAAACCAAGTGCTCTGGCAGCACATATGTCTGAAAGTGGATATGACACCTAGGGAAGGGAGTGTGGTGGTGAATGGCAACTGCCCGAAGCAGCAGCACAGCTCTTCCACTGCCAAAACAACTCCACCTACCTCATGAACTTCACATACCATCAGCTGTCCTGGCAGCTATCTAGGAAACCCTGTTGGGTCAATTCCGGTCCCATGCCCATTGAGCCCAGTGGGATGCAATCAAGCAGCTTCAGCACCCACACAAAACGAACATGGAGCTCCTCACTCAAGGCACAAAAAACTCCACGGCCAAAGACAAGTTCAGTGCCCAAGCCATTTCCCGCTGCCATGGAAACCAAGTGCTCTGGCAGCACATATGTCTGAAAGTGGATATGACACCTAGGGAAGGGAGTGTGCTGGTGAATGGCAACTGTCCGAAGCAGCAGCACAGCTCTTCCAGTGCCAAAACAACTCCACCTGCCTCATGAACTTCACATACCATCAGCTGTCCTGGCAGCTATGTAGGAAACCCTGTGGGGTCACTTCCGGTCCCATGCCCATTGAGCCCAGTGGGATGGAATCAAGCAGCTTCAGCACCCACACAAAACGAACATGGAGCTCCTCACTCAAGGCACTCAAAACTACATGGCGAAAGACAAGTTCAGTGCCCAAGCCATTTCCCGCTGCCATGGAAACCAAGTGCTCTGGCAGCACATATGTCTGAAAGTGGATATGACACCTAGGGAAGGGAGTGTGCTGGTGAATGGCAACTGCCCGAAGCAGCAGCACAGCTCTTCCAGTGCCAAAACAACTCCACCTACCTCATGAACTTCACATACCATCAGCTGTCCTGGCAGCTATCTAGGAAACCCTGTGGGGTCAATTCCGGTCCCATGCCCATTGAGCCCAGTGGGATGCAATCAAGCAGCTTCAGCACCCACACAAAACGAACATGGAGCTCCTCACTCAAGGCACAAAAAACTCCACGGCCAAAGACAAGTTCAGTGCCCAAGCCATTTCCCGCTGCAATGGAAACCAAGTGCTCTGGCAGCACATATGTCTGAAAGTGGATATGACACCTAGGGAAGGGAGTGTGCTGGTGAATGGCAACTGCCCGAAGCAGCAAAACAGCTCTTCCAGTGCCAAAACAACTCCACCTGCCTCATGAACTTCACATACCATCAGCTGTCCTGGCAGCTATCTTGGAAACCCTGTTGGGTCACTTCCGGTCCCATGCCCATTGAGCCCAGTGGGATGGAATCAAGCAGCTTCAGCACCCACACAAATCTAACATGGAGCTCCTCACTCAAGGCGCTCAAAACTCCACGGCCAAAGACAAGTTCAGTGCCCAAGCCATTTCCCGCTGCCATGGAAACCAAGTGCTCTGGCAGCACATATGTCTGAAAGTTAATATGACACCTAGGGAAGGGAGTGTGCTGGTGAATGGCAACTGCCCGAAGCAGCAGCACAGCTCTTCCAGTGCCAAAACAACTCCACCTGCCTCATGAACTTCACATACCATCAGCTGTCCTGGCAGCTATCTAGGAAACCCTGTTGGGTCACTTCCGGTCCCATGCAAATTCAGCCCAGTGGGATGGAATCAAGCAGCTTCAGCACCCACACAAAACGAACATGGAGCTCCTCACTCAAGGCCCTAAAAACTCCACGGCCAAAGACAAGTTCAGTGCCCAAGCCATTTCCCGCTGCCATGGAAACCAAGTGCTCTGGCAGCACATATGTCTAAAAGTGGATATGACACCTAGGGAAGGGAGTGTGCTGGTGAATGGCAACTGACCGAAGCATCAGCACAGCTCTTCCAGTGCCAAAACAACTCCACCTACCTCATGAACTTCACATACCATCAGCGGTCCTGGCAGCTATCTAGGAAACTCTGTTTGGTGACTTCCTGTCCCATGCCCATTGAGCTCAGTGGGATGGAATCAAGCAGCTTCAGCACCCACACAAAACGAACATGGAGCTCCTCACTCAAGGCGCTCAAAACTTCATGGCGAAAGACAAGTTCAGTGCCCAAGCCATTTCCCGCTGCCATGGAAACCAAGTGCTCTGGCAGCACATATGTCTGAAAGTGGATATGACACCAAGGGAAGCGAGTGTGCTGGTGAATGGCAACTGCCCGAAGCAGCAGCACAGCTCTTCCACTGCCAAAACAACTCCACCTACCTCATGAACTTCACATACCATCAGCTGTCCTGGCAGTTATCTAGGAAACCCTGTTTGGTGACTTCGTGTCCCATGCCCATTGAGCTCAGTGGGATGGAATCAAGCAGCTTCAGCACCCACACAAAACGAACATGGAGCTCCTCACTCAAGGCGCTCAAAACTCCACAGCCAAAGACAAGTTCAGTGCCGAAGCCATTTCCCGCTGCCATGGAAACCAAGTGCTCTGGCAGCACATATGTCTGAAAGTGGATATGACACCTAGGGAAGGGAGTGTGCTGGTGAATGGCAACTGCCCGAAGCAGCAGCACAGCTCTTCCAGTGCCAAAACAACTCCACCTGCCTCATGAACTTCACATACCATCAGCTGTCCTGGCAGCTATCTTGTAAACCCTGTTGGGTCACTTCCGGTCCCATGCCCATTGAGCCCAGTGGGATGGAATCAAGCAGCTTCAGCACCCACACAAATCTAACATGGAGCTCCTCACTCAAGGCGCTCAAAACTCCACGGCCAAAGACAAGTTCAGTGCCCAAGCCATTTCCCGCTGCCATGGAAACCAAGTGCTCTGGCAGCACATATGTCTGAAAGTTAATATGACACCTAGGGAAGGGAGTGTGCTGGTGAATGGCAACTGCCCGAAGCAGCAGCACAGCTCTTCCAGTGCCAAAACAACTCCACCTGCCTCATGAACTTCACATACCATCAGCTGTCCTGGCAGCTATCTAGGAAACCCTGTTGGGTCACTTCCGGTCCCATGCAAATTCAGCCCAGTGGGATGGAATCAAGCAGCTTCAGCACCCACACAAAACGAACATGGAGCTCCTCACTCAAGGCCCTAAAAACTCCACGGCCAAAGACAAGTTCAGTGCCCAAGCCATTTCCCGCTGCCATGGAAACCAAGTGCTCTGGCAGCACATATGTCTCAAAGTGGATATGACACCTAGGGAAGGGAGTGTGCTGGTGAATGGCAACTGACCGAAGCATCAGCACAGCTCTTCCAGTGCCAAAACAACTCCACCTACCTCATGAACTTCACATACCATCAGCGGTCCTGGCAGCTATCTAGGAAACTCTGTTTGGTGACTTCCTGTCCCATGCCCATTGAGCTCAGTGGGATGGAATCAAGCAGCTTCAGCACCCACACAAAACGAACATGGAGCTCCTCACTCAAGGCGCTCAAAACTACACGGCGAAAGACAAGTTCAGTGCCCAAGCCATTTCCCGCTGCCATGGAAACCAAGTGCTCTGGCAGCACATATGTCTGAAAGTGGATATGACACCAAGGGAAGCGAGTGTGCTGGTGAATGGCAACTGCCCGAAGCAGCAGCACAGCTCTTCCACTGCCAAAACAACTCCACCTACCTCATGAACTTCACATACCATCAGCTGTCCTGGCAGTTATCTAGGAAACCCTGTTTGGTGACTTCGTGTCCCATGCCCATTGAGCTCAGTGGGATGGAATCAAGCAGCTTCAGCACCCACACAAAACGAACATGGAGCTCCTCACTCAAGGCGCTCAAAACTCCACAGCCAAAGACAAGTTCAGTGCCCAAGCCATTTCCCGCTGCCATGGAAACCAAGTGCTCTGGCAGCACATATGTCTGAAAGTGGATATGACACCTAGGGAAGTGAGTGTGCTGGTGAATGGCAACTGCCCGAAGCAGCAGCACAGCTCTTCCAGTGCCAAAAACTCCACCTACCTCATGAACTTCACATACCATCAGCTGTCCTGGCAGCTATCTAGGAAACCCTGTTGGGTCACTTCTACTCCCATGCCCATTGAGCCCAGTGGGATGGAATCCAGCAGCTTCAGCACCCACACAAAACGAACATGGAGCTCCTCACTCAAGGCCCTAAAAACTCCACGGCCAAAGACAAGTTCAGTGCCCAAGCCATTTCCCGCTGCCATGGAAACCAAGTGCTCTGGCAGCACATATGTCTGAAAGTGGATATGACACCTAGGGAAGAGAGTGTGCTGGTGTATGGCAACTGCCCGAAGCAGCAACACAGCTCTTCCAGTGCCAAAACAACTCCACCTGCCTCATGAACTTCACATACCATCAGCTGTCCTGGCAGCTATCTAGGAAACCCTGTTGGGTCACTTCCGGTCCCATGCCCATTGAGCCCAGTGGGATGGAATCAAGCAGCTTCAGCACCCACACAAATCTAACATGGAGCTCCTCACTCAAGGCACTCAAAACTACATGGCGAAAGACAAGTTCAGTGCCCAAGCCATTTCCCGCTGCCATGGAAACCAAGTGCTCTAGCAGCAAATATGTATGAAAGTGGATATGACACCTAGGGAAGGGAGTGTGGTGGTGAATGACAACTGCTCGAAGCAGCAACACAGCTCTTCCAGTGCCAAAACAACTCCACCTACCTCATGAACTTCACATACCATCAGCTGTCCTGGCAGCTATCTAGGAAACCCTGTGGGGTCAATTCCGGTCCCATGCCCATTGAGCCCAGTGGGATGCAATCAAGCAGCTTCAGCACCCACACAAAACGAACATGGAGCTCCTCACTCAAGGCACAAAAAACTCCACGGTCAAAGACAAGTTCAGTGCCCAAGCCATTTCCCGCTGCAATGGAAACCAAGTGCTCTGGCAGCACATATGTCTGAAAGTGGATATGACACCTAGGGAAGGGAGTGTGCTGGTGAATGGCAACTGCCCGAAGCAGCAAAACAGCTCTTCCAGTGCCAAAACAACTCCACCTGCCTCATGAACTTCACATACCATCAGCTGTCCTGGCAGCTATCTTGGAAACCCTGTTGGGTCACTTCCGGTCCCATGCCCATTGAGCCCAGTGGGATGGAATCAAGCAGCTTCAGCACCCACACAAATCTAACATGGAGCTCCTCACTCAAGGCGCTCAAAACTCCACGGCCAAAGACAAGTTCAGTGCCCAAGCCATTTCCCGCTGCCATGGAAACCAAGTGCTCTGGCAGCACATATGTCTGAAAGTTAATATGACACCTAGGGAAGGGAGTGTGCTGGTGAATGGCAACTGCCCGAAGCAGCAGCACAGCTCTTCCAGTGCCAAAACAACTCCACCTGCCTCATGAACTTCACATACCATCAGCTGTCCTGGCAGCTATCTAGGAAACCCTGTTGGGTCACTTCCGGTCCCATGCAAATTCAGCCCAGTGGGATGGAATCAAGCAGCTTCAGCACCCACACAAAACGAACATGGAGCTCCTCACTCAAGGCCCTAAAAACTCCACGGCCAAAGACAAGTTCAGTGCCCAAGCCATTTCCCGCTGCCATGGAAACCAAGTGCTCTGGCAGCACATATGTCTAAAAGTGGATATGACACCTAGGGAAGGGAGTGTGCTGGTGAATGGCAACTGACCGAAGCATCAGCACAGCTCTTCCAGTGCCAAAACAACTCCACCTACCTCATGAACTTCACATACCATCAGCGGTCCTGGCAGCTATCTAGGAAACTCTGTTTGGTGACTTCCTGTCCCATGCCCATTGAGCTCAGTGGGATGGAATCAAGCAGCTTCAGCACCCACACAAAACGAACATGGAGCTCCTCACTCAAGGCGCTCAAAACTACACGGCGAAAGACAAGTTCAGTGCCCAAGCCATTTCCCGCTGCCATGGAAACCAAGTGCTCTGGCAGCACATATGTCTGAAAGTGGATATGACACCAAGGGAAGCGAGTGTGCTGGTGAATGGCAACTGCCCGAAGCAGCAGCACAGCTCTTCCACTGCCAAAACAACTCCACCTACCTCATGAACTTCACATACCATCAGCTGTCCTGGCAGTTATCTAGGAAACCCTGTTTGGTGACTTCGTGTCCCATGCCCATTGAGCTCAGTGGGATGGAATCAAGCAGCTTCAGCACCCACACAAAACGAACATGGAGCTCCTCACTCAAGGCGCTCAAAACTCCACAGCCAAAGACAAGTTCAGTGCCCAAGCCATTTCCCGCTGCCATGGAAACCAAGTGCTCTGGCAGCACATATGTCTGAAAGTGGATATGACACCTAGGGAAGTGAGTGTGCTGGTGAATGGCAACTGCCCGAAGCAGCAGCACAGCTCTTCCAGTGCCAAAAACTCCACCTACCTCATGAACTTCACATACCATCAGCTGTCCTGGCAGCTATCTAGGAAACCCTGTTGGGTCACTTCTACTCCCATGCCCATTGAGCCCAGTGGGATGGAATCCAGCAGCTTCAGCACCCACACAAAACGAACATGGAGCTCCTCACTCAAGGCCCTAAAAACTCCACGGCCAAAGACAAGTTCAGTGCCCAAGCCATTTCCCGCTGCCATGGAAACCAAGTGCTCTGGCAGCACATATGTCTGAAAGTGGATATGACACCTAGGGAAGAGAGTGTGCTGGTGTATGGCAACTGCCCGAAGCAGCAACACAGCTCTTCCAGTGCCAAAACAACTCCACCTGCCTCATGAACTTCACATACCATCAGCTGTCCTGGCAGCTATCTAGGAAACCCTGTTGGGTCACTTCCGGTCCCATGCCCATTGAGCCCAGTGGGATGGAATCAAGCAGCTTCAGCACCCACACAAATCTAACATGGAGCTCCTCACTCAAGGCACTCAAAACTACATGGCGAAAGACAAGTTCAGTGCCCAAGCCATTTCCCGCTGCCATGGAAACCAAGTGCTCTAGCAGCAAATATGTATGAAAGTGGATATGACACCTAGGGAAGGGAGTGTGGTGGTGAATGACAACTGCTCGAAGCAGCAACACAGCTCTTCCAGTGCCAAAACAACTCCACCTACCTCATGAACTTCACATACCATCAGCTGTCCTGGCAGCTATCTAGGAAACCCTTTTGGTGACTTCCTGTCCCATGCCCATTGAGCTCAGTGGGATGGAATCAAGCAGCTTCAGCACCCACACAAAACGAACATGGAGCTCCTCACTCAAGGCGCTCAAAACTCCACAGCCAAAGACAAGTTCAGTGCCCAAGCCATTTCCCGCTGCCATGGAAACCAAGTGCTCTGGCAGCACATATGTCTGAAAGTGGATATGACACCTAGGGAAGGGAGTGTGCTGGTGAATGGCAACTGCCCGAAGCAGCAGCACAGCTCTTCCACTGCCAAAACAACTCCACCTGCCTCATGAACTTCACATACCATCAGCTGTCCTGGCAGCTATCTAGGAAACCCTGTGGGGTCACTTCCGGTCCCATGCCCATTGAGCCCAGTGGGATGGAATCAAGCAGCTTGAGCACCCACACAAAACGAACATGGAGCTCCTCACTCAAGGCACTCAAAACTACATGGCGAAAGACAAGTTCAGTGCCCAAGCCATTTCCCGCTGCCATGGAAACCAAGTGCTCTGGCAGCACATATGTCTGAAAGTGGATATGACACCTAGGGAAGGGAGTGTGCTGGTGAATGGCAACTGCCCGAAGCAGCAGCACAGCTCTTCCACTGCCAAAACAACTCCACCTACCTCATGAACTTCACATACTATCAGCTGTCCTGGCAGCTATCTAGGAAACCCTGTGGGGTCATTTCCGGTCCCATGCCCATTGAGCCCAGTGGGATGCAATCAAGCAGCTTCAGCACCCACACAAAACGAACATGGAGCTCCTCACTCAAGGCACAAAAAACTCCACAGCCAAAGACAAGTTCAGTGCCCAAGCCATTTCCTGCTGCCATGGAAACCAAGTGCTCTGGCAGCACATATGTGTGAAAGTGGATATGACACCTAGGGAAGGGAGTGTGCTGGTGTATGGCAACTGCCCGAAGCAGCAGCACAGCTCTTCCACTGCCAAAACAACTCCACCTGCCTCATGAACTTCACATACCATCAGCTGTCCTGGCAGCTATCTAGGAAACCCTGTTGGGTCACTTCCGGTCCCATGCCCATTGAGCCCAGTGGGATGGAATCAAGCAGCTTCAGCACCCACACAAAACGAACATGGAGCTCCTCACTCAAGGCACTCAAAACTACATGGCGAAAGACAAGTTCAGTGCCCAAGCCATTTCCCGCTGCCATGGAAACCAAGTGCTCTGGCAGCACATATGTCTGAAAGTGGATATGACACCTAGGGAAGGGAGTGTGCTGGTGAATGGCAACTGCCCGAAGCAGCAAAACAGCTCTTCCACTGCCAAAACAACTCCACCTACCTCATGAACTTCACATACCATCAGCTGTCCTGGCAGTTATCTAGGAAACCCTGTTTGGTGACTTCGTGTCCCATGACCATTGAGCTCAGTGGGATGGAATCAAGCAGCTTCAGCACCCACACAAAACGAACATGGAGCTCCTCACTCAAGGCACTCAAAACTCCACAGCCAAAGACAAGTTCAGTGCCCAAGCCATTTCCCGCTGCCATGGAAACCAAGTGCTCTGGCAGCACATATGTCTGAAAGTGGATATGACACCTAGGGAAGTGAGTGTGCTGGTGAATGGCAACTGCCCGAAGCAGCAGCACAGCTCTTCCAGTGCCAAAACAACTCCACCTACCTCATGAACTTCACATACCATCAGCTGTCCTGGCAGCTATCTAGGAAACCCTGTTGGGTCACTTCTACTCCCATGCCCATTGAGCCCAGTGGGATGGAATCCAGCAGCTTCAGCACCCACACAAAACGAACATGGAGCTCCTCACTCAAGGCCCTAAAAACTCCACGGCCAAAGACAAGTTCAGTGCCCCAGCCATTTCCCGCTGCCATGGAAACCAAGTGCTCTGGCAGCACATATGTCTGAAAGTGGATATGACACCTAGGGAAGAGAGTGTGCTGGTGTATGGCAACTGCCCGAAGCAGCAGCACAGCTCTTCCACTGCCAAAACAACTCCACCTACCTCATGAACTTCACATAAAATCAGCTGTCCTGGCAGCTATCTAGGAAACCCTGTTGGGTCACTTCCGGTCCCATGCCCATTGAGCCCAGTGGGATGGAATCAAGCAGCTTCAGCACCCACACAAATCTAACATGGAGCTCCTCACTCAAGGCACTCAAAACTACATGGCGAAAGACAAGTTCAGTGCCCAAGCCATTTCCCGCTGCCATGGAAACCAAGTGCTCTAGCAGCAAATATGTATGAAAGTGGATATGACACCTAGGGAAGGGAGTGTGTTGGTGAATGACAACTGCTCGAAGCAGCAACACAGCTCTTCCAGTGCCAAAACAACTCCACCTACCTCATGAACTTCACATACCATCAGCTGTCCTGGCAGCTATCTAGGAAACCCTGTTTGGTGACTTCCTGTCCCATGCCCATTGAGCTCAGTGGGATGGAATCAAGCAGCTTCAGCACCCACACAAAACGAACATGGAGCTCCTCACTCAAGGCGCTCAAAACTCCACAGCCAAAGACAAGTTCAGTGCCCAAGCCATTTCCCGCTGCCATGGAAACCAAGTGCTCTGGCAGCACATATGTCTGAAAGTGGATATGACACCTAGGGAAGGGAGTGTGCTGGTGAATGGCAACTGCCCGAAGCAGCAACACAGCTCTTCCACTGCCAAAACAACTCCACCTGCCTCATGAACTTCACATACCATCAGCTGTCCTGGCAGCTATCTAGGAAACCCTGTTGGGTCACTTCCGGTCCCATGCCCGTTGAGCCCAGTGGGATGGAATCAAGCAGCTTCAGCACCCACACAAAACGAACATGGAGCTCCTCACTCAAGGCGCTCAAAACTACATGGCGAAAGACAAGTTCAGTGCCCAAGCCATTTCCTGCTGCCATGGAAACCAAGTGCTCTGGCAGCACATATGTGTGAAAGTGGATATGACACCTAGGGAAGGGAGTGTGCTGGTGAATGGCAACTGCCCGAAGCAGCAGCACAGCTCTTCCAGTGCCAAAACAACTCCACCTGCCTCATGAACTTCACATACCATCAGCTGTCCTGGCAGCTATCTAGGAAACCCTGTTGGGTCACTTCCGGTCCCATGCCCATTGAGCCCAGTGGGATAGAATCAAGCAGCTTGAGCACCCACACAAAACGAACATGGAGCTCCTCACTCAAGGCGCTCAAAACTACATGGCGAAAGACAAGTTCAGTGCCCAAGCCATTTCCCGCTGCCATGGAAACCAAGTGCTCTGGCAGCACATATGTCTGAAAGTGGATATGACACCTAGGGAAGGGAGTGTGCTGGTGAATGGCAACTGCCCGAAGCAGCAACACAGCTCTTCCACTGCCAAAACAACTCCACCTACCTCATGAACTTCACATACCATCAGCTGTCCTGGCAGCTATCTAGGAAACCCTGTTTGGTCACTTCCTGTCCCATGCCCATTGAGCTCAGTGGGATGGAATCAAGCAGCTTCAGCACCCACACAAAACGAACATGTAGCTCCTCACTCAAGGCGCTCAAAACTACATCGTGAAAACAAGTTCAGTGCCCAAGCCATTTCCCGCGGACATGGAAACCAAGTGCTCTGGCAGCACATATGTCTGAAAGTGGATATCACACCCAGGGAAGGGAGTGTGCTGGTGAATGGCAACTGCCCGAAGCAGCAGCACAGCTCTTCCACTGCCAAAACAACTCCACCTACCTCATGAACTTCACATACCATCAGCTGTCCTGGCAGCTATCTAGGAAACCCTGTTGGGTCACTTCCGGTCCCATGCCCATTGAGCCCAGTGGGATGGAATCAAGCAGCTTCAGCACCCACACAAAACGAACATGGAGCTCCTCACTCAAGGCGCTCAAAACTCCACAGCCAAAGACAAGTTCAGTGCCCAAGCCATTTCCCGCTGCCATGGAAACCAAGTGCTCTGGCAGCACATATGTCTGAAAGTGGATATGACACCTAGGGAAGGGAGTGTGCTGGTGAATGGCAACTGCCCGAAGCAGCAGCACAGCTCTTCCAGTGCCAAAACAACTCCACCTGCCTCATGAACTTCACATACCATCAGCTGTCCTGGCAGCTATCTAGGAAACCCTGTTGGGTCACTTCCTGTCCCCTGCCCATTGAGCCCAGTGGGATGGAATCAAGCAGCTTGAGCACCCACAAAAAACGAACATGGAGCTCCTCACTCAAGGCGCTCAAAACTACATGGCGAAAGACAAGTTCAGTGCCCAAGCCATTTCCCGCTGCCATGGAAACCAAGTGCTCTGGCAGCACATATGTGTGAAAGTGGATATGACACCTAGGGAAGGGAGTGTGCTGGTGAATGGCAACTGCCCGAAGCAGCAGCACAGCTCTTCCAGTGCCAAAACAACTCCACCTGCCTCATGAACTTCACATACCATCAGCTGTCCTGGCAGCTATCTAGGAAACCCTGTTGGGTCACTTCCGGTCCCATGCCCATTGAGCCCAGTGGGATGGAATCAAGCAGCTTGAGCACCCACACAAAACGAACATGGAGCTCCTCACTCAAGGCAATCAAAATACATGGCGAAAGACAAGTTCAGTGCCCAAGCCATTTCCCGCTGCCATGGAAACCAAGTGCTCTGGCAGCACATATGTCTGAAAGTGGATATGACACCTAGGGAAGGGAGTGTGCTGCTGAATGGCAACTGCCCGAAGCAGCAGCACAGCACTTCCAGTGCCAAAACAACTCCACCTGCCTCATGAACTTCACATACCATCAGCTGTCCTGGCAGCTATCTAGGAAACCATGTGGGGTCAATTCCGTTCCCCTGCCCATTGAGCCCAGTGGGATGGAATCAAGCAGCTTCAGCACCCACACAAAACGAACATGGAGCTCCTCACTCAAGGCCCTAAAAACTCCACCGCCAAAGACAAGTTCAGTGCCCAAGCCATTTCCCGCTGCCATGGAAACCAAGTGCTCTGGCAGCACATATGTGTGAAAGTGGATATGACACCTAGGGAAGGGAGTGTGCTGGTGAATGGCAACTGCCCGAAGCAGCAGCACAGCTCTTCCAGTGCCAAAACAACTCCACCTACCTCATAAACTTCACATACCATCAGCTGTCCTGGCAGCTATCTAGGAAACCCTGTTTGGTCACTTCCTGTCCCATGCCCATTGAGCTCAGTGGGATGGAATCAAGCAGCTTCAGCACCCACACAAAACGAACATGGAGCTCCTCACTCAAGGCGCTCAAAACTACATGGCGAAAACAAGTTCAGTGCCCAAGCCATTTCCCGCTGCCATAGAAACCAAGTGCTCTGGCAGCACATATGTCTGAAAGTGGATATGACACCTAGGGAAGGGAGTGTGCTGGTGAATGGCAACTGCCCGAAGCAGCAGCACAGCTCTTCCAGTGCCAAAACAACTCCACCTGCCTCATGAACTTCACATACCATCAGCTGTCCTGGCAGCTATCTAGGAAACCCTGTTGGGTCACTTCCGGTCCCATGCCCATTGAGCCCAGTGGGATGGAATCAAGCAGCTTGAGCACCCACACAAAACGAACATGGAGCTCCTCACTCAAGGCGCTCAAAACTCCACAGCCAAAGACAAGTTCAGTGCCCAAGCCATTTCCCGCTGCCATGGAAACCAAGTGCTCTGGCAGCACATATGTCTGAAAGTGGATATGACACCTAGGGAAGGGAGTGTGCTGGTGAATGGCAACTGCCCGAAGCAGCAGCACAGCTCTTCCACTGCCAAAACAACTCCACCTACCTCATGAACTTCACATACCATCAGCTGTCCTGGCAGCTATCTAGGAAACCCTGTGGGGTCACTTCCGGTCCCATGCCCATTGAGCCCAGTGGGATGAAATCAAGCAGCTTGAGCACCCACACAAAACGAACATGGAGCTCCTCACTCAAGGCACAAAAAACTCCACGGCCAAAGACAAGTTCAGTGCCCAAGCCATTTCCCGCTGCCATGGAAACCAAGTGCTCTGGCAGCACATATGTCTGAAAGTGGATATGACACCTAGGGAAGGGAGTGTGCTGGTGAATGGCAACTGCCCGAACCAGCAAAACAGCTCTTCCAGTGCCAAAACAACTCCACCTGCCTCATGAACTTCACATACCATCAGCTGTCCTGGCAGCTATCTAGGAAACCCTGTTGGGTCACTTCCGGTCCCATGCCCATTGAGCCCAGTGGGATGGAATCAAGCAGCTTCAGCACCCACACAAAACGAACATGGAGCTCCTCACTCAAGGCACTCAAAACTACATGGCGAAAGACAAGTTCAGTTCCCAAGCCATTTCCCGCTGCCATGGAAACCAAGTGCTCTGGCAGCACATATGTCTGAAAGTGGATATGACACCTAGGGAAGGGAGTGTGCTGGTGAATGGCAACTGCCCGAAGCAGCAGCACAGCTCTTCCACTGCCAAAACAACTCCACCTACCTCATGAACTTCACATACCATCAGCTGTCCTGGCAGCTATCTAGGAAACCCTGTGGGGTCACTTCCGGTCCCATGCCCATTGAGCCCAGTGGGATGCAATCAAGCAGCTTCAGCACCCACACAAAACGAACATGGAGCTCCTCACTCAAGGCACAAAAAACTCCACGGCCAAAGACAAGTTCAGTGCCCAAGCCATTTCCCGCTGCCATGGAAACCAAGTGCTCTGGCAGCACATATGACTGAAAGTGGATATGACACCTAGGGAAGGGAGTGTGCTGGTGAATGGCAACTGCCCGAAGCAGCAGCACAGCTCTTCCACTGCCAAAACAACTCCAACTGCCTCATGAACTTCACATACCATCAGCTGTCCTGGCAGCTATCTAGGAAACCCTGTTGGGTCACTTCCGGTCCCATGGCCATTGAGCCCAGTGGGATGGAATCAAGCAGCTTCAGCACCCACACAAAACGAACATGGAGCTCCTCACTCAAGGCGCTCAAAACTCCACAGCCAAAGACAAGTTCAGTGCCCAAGCCATTTCCCGCTGCCATGGAAACCAAGTGCTCTGTCAGCACATATGTGTGAAAGTGGATATGACACCTAGGGAAGGGAGTGTGCTGGTGAATGGCAACTGTCAGAAGCAGCAGCACAGCTCTTCCACTGCCAAAACAACTCCACCTACCTCATGAACTTCACATACCATCAGCTGTCCTGGCAGGTATGTTGGACACCCTGTTGGGTCACTTCCGGTCCCATGCCCATTGAGCCCAGTGGGATGGAATCAAGCAGCTTCAGCACCCACACAAAACGAACATGGAGCTCCTCACTCAAGGCGCTCAAAACTCCACAGCCAAAGACAAGTTCAGTGCCCAAGCCATTTCCCGCTGCCATGGAAACCAAGTGCTCTGGCAGCACATATGTCTGAAAGTGGATATGACACCTGGGGAAGGGAGTGTGCTCGTGAATCGCAACTGCCCGAAGCAGCAGCACAGCTCTTCCACTGCCAAAACAACTCCACCTACCTCATGAACTTCACATACCATCAGCTGTCCTGGCAGCTATCTAGGAAACCCTGTTTGGTGACTTCGTGTCCCATGCCCATTGAGCTCAGTGGGATGGAATCAAGCAGCTTCAGCACCCACACAAAACGAACATGGAGCTCCTCACTCAAGGCGCTCAAAACTCCACGGCCAAAGACAAGTTCAGTGCCGAAGCCATTTCCCGCTGCCATGTAAACCAAGTGCTCTGGCAGCACATATGTCTGAAAGTGGATATGACACCTAGGGAAGGGAGTGTGCTGGTGAATGGCAACTGCCTGAAGCAGCAGCACAGCTCTTCCAGTGCCAAAACAACTCCACCTGCCTCATGAACTTCACATACCATCAGCTGTCCTGGCAGCTATCTAGGAAACCCTGTTGGGTCACTTCCGGTCCCATGCCCATTGAGCCCAGTGGGATGGAATCAAGCAGCTTCAGCACCCACACAAAACGAACATGGAGCTCCTCACTCAAGGCACTCAAAACTACATGGCGAAAGACAAGTTCAGTGCCCAAGCCATTTCCCGCTGCCATGGAAACCAAGTGCTCTGGCAGCACATATGTCTGAAAGTGGATATGACACCTAGGGAAGGGAGTGTGCTGGTGAATGGCAACTGCCCGAAGCAGCAGCACAGCTCTTCTATTGCCAAAACAACTCCACCTGCCTCATGAACTTCACATACCATCAGCTGTCCTGGCAGGTATGTTGGACACCCTGTTGGGTCACTTCCGGTCCCATGCCCATTGAGCCCAGTGGGATGGAATCAAGCAGCTTCAGCACCCACACAAAACGAACATGGAGCTCCTCACTCAAGGCACAAAAAACTCCACGGCCAAAGACAAGTTCAGTGCCCAAGCCATTTCCCGCTGCCATGGAAACCAAGTGCTCTGGCAGCACATATGTCTGAAAGTGGATATGACACCTAGGGAAGGGAGTGTGCTGGTGAATGGCAACTGCCCGAACCAGCAAAACAGCTCTTCCAGTGCCAAAACAACTCCACCTGCCTCATGAACTTCACATACCATCAGCTGTCCTGGCAGCTATCTAGGAAACCCTGTTGGGTCACTTCCGGTCCCATGCCCATTGAGCCCAGTGGGATGGAATCAAGCAGCTTGAGCACCCACACAAAACGAACATGGAGCTCCTCACTCAAGGCACTCAAAACTACATGGCGAAAGACAAGTTCAGTTCCCAAGCCATTTCCCGCTGCCATGGAAACCAAGTGCTCTGGCAGCACATATGTCTGAAAGTGGATATGACACCTAGGGAAGGGAGTGTGCTGGTGAATGGCAACTGCCCGAAGCAGCAGCACAGCTCTTCCACTGCCAAAACAACTCCACCTACCTCATGAACTTCACATACCATCAGCTGTCCTGGCAGCTATCTAGGAAACCCTGTGGGGTCACTTCCGGTCCCATGCCCATTGAGCCCAGTGGGATGCAATCAAGCAGCTTCAGCACCCACACAAAACGAACATGGAGCTCCTCACTCAAGGCACAAAAAACTCCACGGCCAAAGACAAGTTCAGTGCCCAAGCCATTTCCCGCTGCCATGGAAACCAAGTGCTCTGGCAGCACATATGTCTGAAAGTGGATATGACACCTAGGGAAGGGAGTGTGCTGGTGAATGGCAACTGCCCGAAGCAGCAGCACAGCTCTTCCACTGCCAAAACAACTCCACCTGCCTCATGAACTTCACATACCATCAGCTGTCCTGGCAGCTATCTAGGAAACCCTGTTGGGTCACTTCCGGTCCCATGGCCATTGAGCCCAGTGGGATGGAATCAAGCAGCTTCAGCACCCACACAAAACGAACATGGAGCTCCTCACTCAAGGCGCTCAAAACTCCACAGCCAAAGACAAGTTCAGTGCCCAAGCCATTTCCCGCTGCCATGGAAACCAAGTGCTCTGGCAGCACATATGTGTGAAAGTGGATATGACACCTAGGAAAGGGAGTGTGCTGGTGAATGGCAACTGTCAGAAGCAGCAGCACAGCTCTTCCACTGCCAAAACAACTCCACCTACCTCATGAACTTCACATACCATCAGCTGTCCTGGCAGGTATGTTGGACACCCTGTTGGGTCACTTCCGGTCCCATGCCCATTGAGCCCAGTGGGATGGAATCAAGCAGCTTCAGCACCCACACAAAACGAACATGGAGCTCCTCACTCAAGGCGCTCAAAACTCCACAGCCAAAGACAAGTTCAGTGCCCAAGCCATTTCCCGCTGCCATGGAAACCAAGTGCTCTGGCAGCACATATGTCTGAAAGTGGATATGACACCTGGGGAAGGGAGTGTGCTCGTGAATCGCAACTGCCCGAAGCAGCAGCACAGCTCTTCCAGTGCCAAAACAACTCCACCTACCTCATGAACTTCACATACCATCAGCTGTCCTGGCAGCTATCTAGGAAACCCTGTTTGGTGACTTCGTGTCCCATGCCCATTGAGCTCAGTGGGATGGAATCAAGCAGCTTCAGCACCCACACAAAACGAACATGGAGCTCCTCACTCAAGGCGCTCAAAGCTCCACAGCCAAAGACAAGTTCAGTGCCGAAGCCATTTCCCGCGGACATGGAAACCAAGTGCTCTGGCAGCACATATGTCTGAAAGTGGATATGACACCTAGGGAAGGGAGTGTGCTGGTGAATGGCAACTGCCTGAAGCAGCAGCACAGCTCTTCCAGTGCCAAAACAACTCCACCTGCCTCATGAACTTCACATACCATCAGCTGTCCTGGCAGCTATCTAGGAAACCCTGTTGGGTCACTTCCGGTCCCATGCCCATTGAGCCCAGTGGGATGGAATCAAGCAGCTTCAGCACCCACACAAAACGAACATGGAGCTCCTCACTCAAGGCACTCAAAACTACATGGCGAAAGACAAGTTCAGTGCCCAAGACATTTCCCGCTGCCATGGAAACCAAGTGCTCTGGCAGCACATATGTCTGAAAGTGGATATGACACCTAGGCAAGGGAGTGTGCTGGTGAATGGCAACTGCGCGAAGCAGCAGCACAGCTCTTCCACTGCCAAAACAACTCCACCTACCTCATGAACTTCACATACCATCAGCTGTCCTGGCAGCTATCTAGGAAACCCTGTTGGGTCACTTCCGGTCCCATGCCCATTGAGCCCAGTGGGATGAAATCAAGCAGCTTCAGCACCCACACAAAACGAACATGGAGCTCCTCACTCAAGGCACAAAAAACTCCACGGCCAAAGACAAGTTCAGTGCCCAAGCCATTTCCCGCTGCCATGGAAACCAAGTGCTCTGGCAGCACATATGTCTGAAAGTGGATATGACACCTAGGGAAGGGAGTGTGCTGGTGAATGGCAACTGCCCGAAGCAGCAACACAGCTCTTCCAGTGCCAAAACAACTCCACCTGCCTCATGAACTTCACATACCATCAGCTGTCCTGGCAGCTATCTAGGAAACCCTGTTGGGTCACTTCCGGTCCCATGGCCATTGAGCCCAGTGGGATGGAATCAAGCAGCTTGAGCACCCACACAAAACGAACATGGAGCTCCTCACTCAAGGCACTCAAAACTACATGGAGAAAGACAAGTTCAGTGCCCAAGCCATTTCCCGCTGCCATGGAAACCAAGTGCTCTGGCAGCACATATGTCTCAAAGTGGATATGACACCTAGGGAAGGGAGTGTGCTGGTGAATGGCAACTGCCCGAAGCAGCAGCACAGCTCTTCTATTGCCAAAACAACTCCACCTGCCTCATGAACTTCACATACCATCAGCTGTCCTGGCAGGTATGTTGGACACCCTGTTGGGTCACTTCCGGTCCCATGCCCATTGAGCCCAGTGGGATGGAATCAAGCAGCTTCAGCACCCACACAAAACGAACATGGAGCTCCTCACTCAAGGCACAAAAAACTCCACGGCCAAAGACAAGTTCAGTGCCCAAGCCATTTCCCGCTGCCATGGAAACCAAGTGCTCTGGCAGCACATATGACTGAAAGTGGATATGACACCTAGGGAAGGGAGTGTGCTGGTGAATGGCAACTGCCCGAAGCAGCAGCACAGCTCTTCCAGTGCCAAAACAACTCCACCTGCCTCATGAACTTCACATACCATCAGCTGTCCTGGCAGCTATCTAGGAAACCCTGTTGGGTCACTTCCGGTCCCATGGCCATTGAGCCCAGTGGGATGGAATCAAGCAGCTTCAGCACCTACACAAAACGAACATGGAGCTCCTCACTCAAGGCGCTCAAAACTCCACAGCCAAAGACAAGTTCAGTGCCCAAGCCATTTCCCGCTGCCATGGAAACCAAGTGCTCTGGCAGCACATATGTCTGAAAGTGGATATGACACCTAGGGAAGGGAGTGTGCTGGTGAATCGCAACTGCCCGAAGCAGCAGCACAGCTCTTCCAGTGCCAAAACAACTCCACCTACCTCATGAACTTCACATACCATCAGCTGTCCTGGCAGCTATCTAGGAAACCCTGTTTGGTGACTTCGTGTCCCATGCCCATTGAGCTCAGTGGGATGGAATCAAGCAGCTTCAGCACCCACACAAAACGAACATGGAGCTCCTCACTCAAGGCGCTCAAAACTCCACGGCCAAAGACAAGTTCAGTGCCAAAGCCATTTCCCGCTGCCATGGAAACCAAGTGCTCTGGCAGCACATATGTCTGAAAGTGGATATGACACCTAGGGAAGGGAGTGTGCTGGTGAATGGCAACTGCCTGAAGCAGCAGCACAGCTCTTCCAGTGCCAAAACAACTCCACCTGCCTCATGAACTTCACATACCATCAGCTGTCCTGGCAGCTATCTAGGAAACCCTGTTGGGTCACTTCCGGTCCCATGCCCATTGAGCCCAGTGGGATGGAATCAAGCAGCTTCAGCACCCACACAAAACGAACATGGAGCTCCTCACTCAAGGCACTCAAAACTACATGGCGAAAGACAAGTTCAGTGCCCAAGACATTTCCCGCTGCCATGGAAACCAAGTGCTCTGGCAGCACATATGTCTGAAAGTGGATATGACACCTAGGGAAGGGAGTGTGGTGGTGAATGGCAACTGCCCGAAGCAGCAGCACAGCTCTTCCACTGCCAAAACAACTCCACCTGCCTCATGAACTTCACATACCATCAGCTGTCCTGGCAGCTATCTAGGAAACCCTGTTGGGTCACTTCCGGTCCCATGGCCATTGAGCCCAGTGGGATGGAATCAAGCAGCTTCAGCACCCACACAAAAGGAACATAGAGCTCCTCACTCAAGGCGCTCAAAACTCCACAGCCAAAGACAAGTTCAGTGCCCAAGCCATTTCCCGCTGCCATGGAAACCAAGTGCTCTGGCAGCACATATGTCTGAAAGTGGATATGACACCTAGGAAAGGGAGTGTGCTGGTGAATGGCAACTGCCCGAAGCAGCAGCACAGCTCTTCCACTGCCAAAACAACTCCACCTACCTCATGAACTTCACATACCATAAGCTGTCTTGGCAGCTATCTAGGAAACTCTGTTGGGTCACTTCCGGTCCCATGCCCATTGAGCCCAGTGGGATGGAATCAAGCAGCTTCAGCACCCACACAAAACGAACATGGAGCTCCTCACTCAAGGCGCTCAAAACTCCACAGCCAAAGACAAGTTCAGTGCCCAAGCCATTTCCCGCTGCCATGGAAACCAAGTGCTCTGGCAGCACATATGTCTGAAAGTGGATATGACACCTAGGGAAGGGAGTGTGCTGGTGAATGGCAACTGCCCGAAGCAGCAGCACAGCTCTTCCAGTGCCAAAACAGCTCCACCTACCTCATGAACTTCACATACCATCAGCTGTCCTGGCAGCTATCTAGGAAACCCTGTTGGGTCACTTCCGGTCCCATGCCCATTGAGCCCAGTGGGATGGAATCAAGCAGCTTCAGCACCCACACAAAACGAACATGGAGCTCCTCACTCAAGGCGCTCAAAACTACATGGCGAAAGACAAGTTCAGTGCCCAAGCCATTTCCCGCTGCCATGGAAACCAAGTGCTCTGGCAGCACATATGTCTCAAAGTGGATATGACACCTAGGGAAGGGAGTGTGCTGGTGAATGGCAACTGCCCGAAGCAGCAGCACAGCTCTTCTATTGCCAAAACAACTCCACCTGCCTCATGAACTTCACATACCATCAGCTGTCCTGGCAGCTATCTAGGAAACCCTGTTGGGTCACTTCCGGTCCCATGCCCATTGAGCCCAGTGGGATGGAATCAAGCAGCTTCAGCACCCACACAAAACGAACATGGAGCTCCTCACTCAAGGCACAAAAAACTCCACGGCCAAAGACAAGTTCAGTGCCCAAGCCATTTCCCGCTGCCATGGAAACCAAGTGCTCTGGCAGCACATATGACTGAAAGTGGATATGACACCTAGGGAAGGGAGTGTGCTGGTGAATGGCAACTGCCCGAAGCAGCAGCACAGCTCTTCCACTGCCAAAACAACTCCACCTGCCTCATGAACTTCACATACCATCAGCTGTCCTGGCAGCTATCTAGGAAACCCTGTTGGGTCACTTCCGGTCCCATGGCCATTGAGCCCAGTGGGATGGAATCAAGCAGCTTCAGCACCCACACAAAACGAACATGGAGCTCCTCACTCAAGGCGCTCAAAACTCCACAGCCAAAGACAAGTTCAGTGCCCAAGCCATTTCCCGCTGCCATGGAAACCAAGTGCTCTGGCAGCACATATGTCTGAAAGTGGATATGACACCTAGGAAAGGGAGTGTGCTGGTGAATGGCAACTGTCAGAAGCAGCAGCACAGCTCTTACAGTGCCAAAACAACTCCACCTACCTCATGAACTTCACATACCATAAGCTGTCTTGGCAGCTATCTAGGAAACTCTGTTGGGTCACTTCCGGTCCCATGCCCATTGAGCCCAGTGGGATGGAATCAAGCAGCTTCAGCACCCACACAAAACGAACATGGAGCTCCTCACTCAAGGCGCTCAAAACTCCACAGCCAAAGACAAGTTCAGTGCCCAAGCCATTTCCTGCTGCCATGGAAACCAAGTGCTCTGGCAGCACATATGTCTGAAAGTGGATATGACACCTAGGGAAGGGAGTGTGCTGGTGAATGGCAACTGCCCGAAGCAGCAGCACAGCTCTTCCAGTGCCAAAACAGCTCCACCTGCCTCATGAACTTCACATACCATCAGCTGTCCTGGCAGCTATCTAGGAAACCCTGTTGGGTCACTTCCGGTCCCATGCCCATTGAGCCCAGTGGGATGGAATCAAGCAGCTTCAGCACCCACACAAAACGAACATGGAGCTCCTCACTCAAGGCGCTCAAAACTACATGGCGAAAGACAAGTTCAGTGCCCAAGCCATTTCCCGCTGCCATGGAAACCAAGTGCTCTGGCAGCACATATGTCTGAAAGTGGATATGACACCTAGGGAAGGGAGTGTGCTGGTGAATGGCAACTGCCCGAAGCAGCAGCACAGCTCTTCCACTGCCAAAACAACTCCACCTACCTCATGAACTTCACATACCATCAGCTGTCCTGGCAGCTATCTAGGAAACCCTGTTGGGTCACTTCCGGTCCCATGCCCATTGAGCCCAGTGGGATGAAATCAAGCAGCTTGAGCACCCACACAAAACGAACATGGAGCTCCTCACTCAAGGCACAAAAAACTCCACGGCCAAAGACAAGTTCAGTGCCCAAGCCATTTCCCGCTGCCATGGAAACCAAGTGCTCTGGCAGCACATATGTCTGAAAGTGGATATGACACCTAGGGAAGGGACTGTGCTGGTGAATGGCAACTGCCCGAACCAGCAAAACAGCTCTTCCAGTGCCAAAACAACTCCACCTGCCTCATGAACTTCACATACCATCAGCTGTCCTGGCAGCTATCTAGGAAACCCTGTTGGGTCACTTCCGGTCCCATGCCCATTGAGCCCAGTGGGATGGAATCAAGCAGCTTGAGCACCCACACAAAACGAACATGGAGCTCCTCACTCAAGGCACTCAAAACTACATGGAGAAAGACAAGTTCAGTGCCCAAGCCATTTCCCGCTGCCATGGAAACCAAGTGCTCTGGCAGCACATATGTCTCAAAGTGGATATGACACCTAGGGAAGGGAGTGTGCTGGTGAATGGCAACTGCCCGAAGCAGCAGCACAGCTCTTCTATTGCCAAAACAACTCCACCTGCCTCATGAACTTCACATACCATCAGCTGTCCTGGCAGCTATCTAGGAAACCCTGTTGGGTCACTTCCGGTCCCATGGCCATTGAGCCCAGTGGGATGGAATCAAGCAGCTTCAGCACCCACACAAAACGAACATGGAGCTCCTCACTCAAGGCACAAAAAACTCCACGGCCAAAGACAAGTTCAGTGCCCAAGCCATTTCCCGCTGCCATGGAAACCAAGTGCTCTGGCAGCACATATGTCTGAAAGTGGATATGACACCTAGGGAAGGGAGTGTGCTGGTGAATGGCAACTGCCCGAAGCAGCAGCACAGCTCTTCCACTGCCAAAACAACTCCACCTGCCTCATGAACTTCACATACCATCAGCTGTCCTGGCAGCTATCTAGGAAACCCTGTTGGGTCACTTCCGGTCCCATGGCCATTGAGCCCAGTGGGATGGAATCAAGCAGCTTCAGCACCCACACAAAACGAACATGGAGCTCCTCACTCAAGGCGCTCAAAACTCCACAGCCAAAGACAAGTTCAGTGCCCAAGCCATTTCCCGCTGCCATGGAAACCAAGTGCTCTGGCAGCACATATGTGTGAAAGTGGATATGACACCTAGGAAAGGGAGTGTGCTGGTGAATGGCAACTGTCAGAAGCAGCAGCACAGCTCTTCCACTGCCAAAACAACTCCACCTACCTCATGAACTTCACATACCATAAGCTGTCTTGGCAGCTATCTAGGAAACTCTGTTGGGTCACTTCCGGTCCCATGCCCATTGAGCCCAGTGGGATGGAATCAAGCAGCTTCAGCACCCACACAAAACGAACATGGAGCTCCTCACTCAAGGCGCTCAAAACTCCACAGCCAAAGACAAGTTCAGTGCCCAAGCCATTTCCCGCTGCCATGGAAACCAAGTGCTCTGGCAGCACATATGTCTGAAAGTGGATATGACACCTAGGGAAGGGAGTGTGCTGGTGAATGGCAACTGCCCGAAGCAGCAGCACAGCTCTTCCAGTGCCAAAACAGCTCCACCTACCTCATGAACTTCACATACCATCAGCTGTCCTGGCAGCTATCTAGGAAACCCTGTTGGGTCACTTCCGGTCCCATGCCCATTGAGCCCAGTGGGATGGAATCAAGCAGCTTCAGCACCCACACAAAACGAACATGGAGCTCCTCACTCAAGGCGCTCAAAACTACATGGCGAAAGACAAGTTCAGTGCCCAAGCCATTTCCCGCTGCCATGGAAACCAAGTGCTCTGGCAGCACATATGTCTGAAAGTGGATATGACACCTAGGGAAGGGAGTGTGCTGGTGAATGGCAACTGCCTGAAGCAGCAGCACAGCTCTTCCAGTGCCAAAACAACTCCACCTGCCTCATGAACTTCACATACCATCAGCTGTCCTGGCAGCTATCTAGGAAACCCTGTTGGGTCACTTCCGGTCCCATGCCCATTGAGCCCAGTGGGATGGAATCAAGCAGCTTCAGCACCCACACAAAACGAACATGGAGCTCCTCACTCAAGGCACTCAAAACTACATGGCGAAAGACAAGTTCAGTGCCCAAGACATTTCCCGCTGCCATGGAAACCAAGTGCTCTGGCAGCACATATGTCTGAAAGTGGATATGACACCTAGGGAAGGGAGTGTGCTGGTGAATGGCAACTGCCCGAAGCAGCAGCACAGCTCTTCCACTGCCAAAACAACTCCACCTACCTCATGAACTTCACATACCATCAGCTGTCCTGGCAGCTATCTAGGAAACCCTGTTGGGTCACTTCCGGTCCCATGCCCATTGAGCCCAGTGGGATGAAATCAAGCAGCTTCAGCACCCACACAAAACGAACATGGAGCTCCTCACTCAAGGCACAAAAAACTCCACGGCCAAAGACAAGTTCAGTGCCCAAGCCATTTCCCGCTGCCATGGAAACCAAGTGCTCTGGCAGCACATATGTCTGAAAGTGGATATGACACCTAGGGAAGGGAGTGTGCTGGTGAATGGCAACTGCCCGAACCAGCAAAACAGCTCTTCCAGTGCCAAAACAACTCCACCTGCCTCATGAACTTCACATACCATCAGCTGTCCTGGCAGCTATCTAGGAAACCCTGTTGGGTCACTTCCGGTCCCATGCCCATTGAGCCCAGTGGGATGGAATCAAGCAGCTTGAGCACCCACACAAAACGACCATGGAGCTCCTCACTCAAGGCACTCAAAACTACATGGAGAAAGACAAGTTCAGTGCCCAAGCCATTTCCCGCTGCCATGGAAACCAAGTGCTCTGGCAGCACATATGTCTCAAAGTGGATATGACACCTAGGGAAGGGAGTGTGCTAGTGAATGGCAACTGCCCGAAGCAGCAGCACAGCTCTTCTATTGCCAAAACAACTCCACCTGCCTCATGAACTTCACATACCATCAGCTGTCCTGGCAGCTATCTAGGAAACCCTGTTGGGTCACTTCCGGTCCCATGCCCATTGAGCTCAGTGGGATGGAATCAAGCAGCTTCAGCACCCACACAAAACGAACATGGAGCTCCTCACTCAAGGCACAAAAAACTCCACGGCCAAAGACAAGTTCAGTGCCCAAGCCATTTCCCGCTGCCATGGAAACCAAGTGCTCTGGCAGCACATATGACTGAAAGTGGATATGACACCTAGGGAAGGGAGTGTGTTGGTGAATGGCAACTGCCCGAAGCAGCAGCACAGCTCTTCCACTGCCAAAACAACTCCACCTGCCTCATGAACTTCACATACCATCAGCTGTCCTGGCAGCTATCTAGGAAACCCTGTTGGGTCACTTCCGGTCCCATGGCCATTGAGCCCAGTGGGATGGAATCAAGCAGCTTCAGCACCCACACAAAACGAACATGGAGCTCCTCACTCAAGGCGCTCAAAACTCCACAGCCAAAGACAAGTTCAGTGCCCAAGCCATTTCCCGCTGCCATGGAAACCAAGTGCTCTGGCAGCACATATGTCTGAAAGTGGATATGACACCTAGGAAAGGGAGTGTGCTGGTGAATGGCAACTGTCAGAAGCAGCAGCACAGCTCTTCCACTGCCAAAACAACTCCACCTGCCTCATGAACTTCACATACCATCAGCTGTCCTGGCAGCTATCTAGGAAACCCTGTTGGGTCACTTCCGGTCCCATGCCCATTGAGCCCAGTGGGATGAAATCAAGCAGCTTGAGCACCCACACAAAACGAACATGGAGCTCCTCACTCAAGGCACAAAAAACTCCACGGCCAAAGACAAGTTCAGTGCCCAAGCCATTTCCCGCTGCCATGGAAACCAAGTGCTCTGGCAGCACATATGTCTGAAAGTGGATATGACACCTAGGGAAGGGACTGTGCTGGTGAATGGCAACTGCCCGAACCAGCAAAACAGCTCTTCCAGTGCCAAAACAACTCCACCTGCCTCATGAACTTCACATACCATCAGCTGTCCTGGCAGCTATCTAGGAAACCCTGTTGGGTCACTTCCGGTCCCATGCCCATTGAGCCCAGTGGGATGGAATCAAGCAGCTTCAGCACCCACACAAAACGACCATGGAGCTCCTCACTCAAGGCACTCAAAACTACATGGAGAAAGACAAGTTCAGTGCCCAAGCCATTTCCCGCTGCCATGGAAACCAAGTGCTCTGGCAGCACATATGTCTCAAAGTGGATATGACACCTAGGGAAGGGAGTGTGCTGGTGAATGGCAACTGCCCGAAGCAGCAGCACAGCTCTTCTATTGCCAAAACAACTCCACCTGCCTCATGAACTTCACATACCATCAGCTGTCCTGGCAGGTATGTTGGACACCCTGTTGGGTCACTTCCGGTCCCATGGCCATTGAGCCCAGTGGGATGGAATCAAGCAGCTTCAGCACCCACACAAAACGAACATGGAGCTCCTCACTCAAGGCACAAAAAACTCCACGGCCAAAGACAAGTTCAGTGCCCAAGCCATTTCCCGCTGCCATGGAAACCAAGTGCTCTGGCAGCACATATGTCTGAAAGTGGATATGACACCTAGGGAAGGGAGTGTGCTGGTGAATGGCAACTGCCCGAAGCAGCAGCACAGCTCTTCCACTGCCAAAACAACTCCACCTGCCTCATGAACTTCACATACCATCAGCTGTCCTGGCAGCTATCTAGGAAACCCTGTTGGGTCACTTCCGGTCCCATGCCCATTGAGCCCAGTGGGATGGAATCAAGCAGCTTCAGCACCCACACAAAACGAACATGGAGCTCCTCACTCAAGGCGCTCAAAACTCCACAGCCAAAGACAAGTTCAGTGCCCAAGCCATTTCCCGCTGCCATGGAAACCAAGTGCTCTGGCAGCACATATGTCTGAAAGTGGATATGACACCTAGGAAAGGGAGTGTGCTGGTGAATGGCAACTGTCAGAAGCAGCAGCACAGCTCTTCCACTGCCAAAACAACTCCACCTACCTCATGAACTTCACATACCATAAGCTGTCTTGGCAGCTATCTAGGAAACTCTGTTGGGTCACTTCCGGTCCCATGCCCATTGAGCCCAGTGGGATGGAATCAAGCAGCTTCAGCACCCACACAAAACGAACATGGAGCTCCTCACTCAAGGCGCTCAAAACTCCACAGCCAAAGACAAGTTCAGTGCCCAAGCCATTTCCCGCTGCCATGGAAACCAAGTGCTCTGGCAGCACATATGTCTGAAAGTGGATATGACACCTAGGGAAGGGAGTGTGCTGGTGAATGGCAACTGCCCGAAGCAGCAGCACAGCTCTTCCAGTGCCAAAACAGCTCCACCTACCTCATGAACTTCACATACCATCAGCTGTCCTGGCAGCTATCTAGGAAACCCTGTTGGGTCACTTCCGGTCCCATGCCCATTGAGCCCAGTGGGATGGAATCAAGCAGCTTCAGCACCCACACAAAACGAACATGGAGCTCCTCACTCAAGGCGCTCAAAACTCCACAGCCAAAGACAAGTTCAGTGCCCAAGCCATTTCCCGCTGCCATGGAAACCAAGTGCTCTGGCAGCACATATGTCTCAAAGTGGATATGACACCTAGGGAAGGGAGTGTGCTGGTGAATGGCAACTGCCTGAAGCAGCAGCACAGCTCTTCCAGTGCCAAAACAACTCCACCTGCCTCATGAACTTCACATACCATCAGCTGTCCTGGCAGCTATCTAGGAAACCCTGTTGGGTCACTTCCGGTCCCATGCCCATTGAGCCCAGTGGGATGGAATCAAGCAGCTTCAGCACCCACACAAAACGAACATGGAGCTCCTCACTCAAGGCACTCAAAACTACATGGCGAAAGACAAGTTCAGTGCCCAAGCCATTTCCCGCTGCCATGGAAACCAAGTGCTCTGGCAGCACATATGTCTGAAAGTGGATATGACACCTAGGGAAGGGAGTGTGCTGGTGAATGGCAAAGGCCCGAAGCAGCAGCACAGCTCTTCCACTGCCAAAACAACTCCACCTACCTCATGAACTTCACATACCATCAGCTGTCCTGGCAGCTATCTAGGAAACCCTGTTGGGTCACTTCCGGTCCCATGCCCATTGAGCCCAGTGGGATGAAATCAAGCAGCTTGAGCACCCACACAAAACGAACATGGAGCTCCTCACTCAAGGCACAAAAAACTCCACGGCCAAAGACAAGTTCAGTGCCCAAGCCATTTCCCGCTGCCATGGAAACCAAGTGCTCTGGCAGCACATATGTCTGAAAGTGGATATGACACCTAGGGAAGGGAGTGTGCTGGTGAATGGCAACTGCCCGAACCAGCAAAACAGCTCTTCCAGTGCCAAAACAACTCCACCTGCCTCATGAACTTCACATACCATCAGCTGTCCTGGCAGCTATCTAGGAAACCTTGTTGGGTCACTTCCGGTCCCATGCCCATTGAGCCCAGTGGGATGGAATCAAGCAGCTTGAGCACCCACACAAAACGACCATGGAGCTCCTCACTCAAGGCACTCAAAACTACATGGAGAAAGACAAGTTCAGTGCCCAAGCCATTTCCCGCTGCCATGGAAACCAAGTGCTCTGGCAGCACATATGTCTCAAAGTGGATATGACACCTAGGGAAGGGAGTGTGCTGGTGAATGGCAACTGCCCGAAGCAGCAGCACAGCTCTTCTATTGCCAAAACAACTCCACCTGCCTCATGAACTTCACATACCATCAGCTGTCCTGGCAGGTATGTTGGACACCCTGTTGGGTCACTTCCGGTCCCATGCCCATTGAGCCCAGTGGGATGGAATCAAGCAGCTTCAGCACCCACACAAAACGAACATGGAGCTCCTCACTCAAGGCACAAAAAACTCCACGGCCAAAGACAAGTTCAGTGCCCAAGCCATTTCCCGCTGCCATGGAAACCAAGTGCTCTGGCAGCACAAATGTCTGAAAGTGGATATGACACCTAGGGAAGGGAGTGTGTTGGTGAATGGCAACTGCCCGAAGCAGCAGCACAGCTCTTCCACTGCCAAAACAACTCCACCTGCCTCATGAACTTCACATACCATCAGCTGTCCTGGCAGCTATCTAGGAAACCCTGTTGGGTCACTTCCGGTCCCATGCCCATTGAGCCCAGTGGGATGGAATCAAGCAGCTTCAGCACCCACACAAAACGAACATGGAGCTCCTCACTCAAGGCGCTCAAAACTCCACAGCCAAAGACAAGTTCAGTGCCCAAGCCATTTCCCGCTGCCATGGAAACCAAGTGCTCTGGCAGCACATATGTCTGAAAGTGGATATGACAACTAGGAAAGGGAGTGTGCTGGTGAATGGCAACTGTCAGAAGCAGCAGCACAGCTCTTCCACTGCCAAAACAACTCCACCTACCTCATGAACTTCACATACCATAAGCTGTCTTGGCAGCTATCTAGGAAACTCTGTTGGGTCACTTCCGGTCCCATGCCCATTGAGCCCAGTGGGATGGAATCAAGCAGCTTCAGCACCCACACAAAACGAACATGGAGCTCCTCACTCAAGGCGCTCAAAACTCCACAGCCAAAGACAAGTTCAGTGCCCAAGCCATTTCCCGCTGCCATGGAAACCAAGTGCTCTGGCAGCACATATGTCTGAAAGTGGATATGACACCTAGGGAAGGGAGTGTGCTGGTGAATGGCAACTGCCCGAAGCAGCAGCACAGCTCTTCCAGTGCCAAAACAGCTCCACCTACCTCATGAACTTCACATACCATCAGCTGTCCTGGCAGCTATCTAGGAAACCCTGTTGGGTCACTTCCGGTCCCATGCCCATTGAGCCCAGTGGGATGGAATCAAGCAGCTTCAGCACCCACACAAAACGAACATGGAGCTCCTCACTCAAGGCGCTCAAAACTCCACAGCCAAAGACAAGTTCAGTGCCCAAGCCATTTCCCGCTGCCATGGAAACCAAGTGCTCTGGCAGCACATATGTCTGAAAGTGGATATGACACCTAGGGAAGGGAGTGTGCTCGTGAATCGCAAAGGCCCGAAGCAGCAGCACAGCTCTTCCACTGCCAAAACAACTCCACCTACCTCATGAACTTCACATACCATCAGCTGTCCTGGCAGCTATCTAGGAAACCCTGTTTGGTGACTTCGTGTCCCATGCCCATTGAGCTCAGTGGGATGGAATCAAGCAGCTTCAGCACCCAAACAAAACGAACATGGAGCTCCTCACTCAAGGCGCTCAAAACTCCACGGCCAAAGACAAGTTCAGTGCCCAAGCCATTTCCCGCTGCCATGGAAACCAAGTGCTCTGGCAGCACATATGTCTGAAAGTGGATATGACACCTAGGGAAGGGAGTGTGCTGGTGAATGGCAACTGCCCGAAGCAGCAGCACAGCTCTTCCAGTGCCAAAACAACTCCACCTGCCTCATGAACTTCACATACCATCAGCTGTCCTGGCAGCTATCTAGGAAACCCTGTTGGGTCACTTCCGGTCCCATGCCCATTGAGCCCAGTGGGATGGAATCAAGCAGCTTCAGCACCCACACAAAACGAACATGGAGCTCCTCACTCAAGGCACTCAAAACTACATGGCGAAAGACAAGTTCAGTGCCCAAGACATTTCCCGCTGCCATGGAAACCAAGTGCTCTGGCAGCACATATGTCTGAAAGTGGATATGACACCTAGGGAAGGGAGTGTGCTGGTGAATGGCAACTGCCCGAAGCAGCAGCACAGCTCTTCCACTGCCAAAACAACTCCACCTACCTCATGAACTTCACATACCATCAGCTGTCCTGGCAGCTATCTAGGAAACCCTGTTGGGTCACTTCCGGTCCCATGCACATTGAGCCCAGTGGGATGAAATCAAGCAGCTTCAGCACCCACACAAAACGAACATGGAGCTCCTCACTCAAGGCACAAAAAACTCCACGGCCAAAGACAAGTTCAGTGCCCAAGCCATTTCCCGCTGCCATGGAAACCAAGTGCTCTGGCAGCACATATGTCTGAAAGTGGATATGACACCTAGGGAAGGGAGTGTGCTGGTGAATGGCAACTGCCCGAACCAGCAAAACAGCTCTTCCAGTGCCAAAACAACTCCACCTGCCTCATGAACTTCACATACCATCAGCTGTCCTGGCAGCTATCTAGGAAACCCTGTTGGGTCACTTCCGGTCCCATGCCCATTGAGCCCAGTGGGATGGAATCAAGCAGCTTGAGCACCCACACAAAACGACCATGGAGCTCCTCACTCAAGGCACTCAAAACTACATGGAGAAAGACAAGTTCAGTGCCCAAGCCATTTCCCGCTGCCATGGAAACCAAGTGCTCTGGCAGCACATATGTCTCAAAGTGGATATGACACCTAGGGAAGGGAGTGTGCTGGTGAATGGCAACTGCCCGAAGCAGCAGCACAGCTCTTCTATTGCCAAAACAACTCCACCTGCCTCATGAACTTCACATACCATCAGCTGTCCTGGCAGGTATGTTGGACACCCTGTTGGGTCACTTCCGGTCCCATGCCCATTGAGCCCAGTGGGATGGAATCAAGCAGCTTCAGCACCCACACAAAACGAACATGGAGCTCCTCACTCAAGGCGCTCAAAACTCCACGGCCAAAGACAAGTTCAGTGCCCAAGCCATTTCCCGCTGCCATGGAAACCAAGTGCTCTGGCAGCACATATGACTGAAAGTGGATATGACACCTAGGGAAGGGAGTGTGCTGGTGAATGGCAACTGCCCGAAGCAGCAGCACAGCTCTTCCACTGCCAAAACAACTCCACCTGCCTCATGAACTTCACATACCATCAGCTGTCCTGGCAGCTATCTAGGAAACCCTGTTGGGTCACTTCCGGTCCCATGGCCATTGAGCCCAGTGGGATGGAATCAAGCAGCTTCAGCACCCACACAAAACGAACATGGAGCTCCTCACTCAAGGCGCTCAAAACTCCACAGCCAAAGACAAGTTCAGTGCCCAAGCCATTTCCCGCTGCCATGGAAACCAAGTGCTCTGGCAGCACATATGTCTGAAAGTGGATATGACACCTAGGAAAGGGAGTGTGCTGGTGAATGGCAACTGTCAGAAGCAGCAGCACAGCTCTTCCACTGCCAAAACAACTCCACCTGCCTCATGAACTTCACATACCATAAGCTGTCTTGGCAGCTATCTAGGAAACCCTGTTGGGTCACTTCCGGTCCCATGCCCATTGAGCCCAGTGGGATGGAATCAAGCAGCTTCAGCACCCACACAAAACGAACATGGAGCTCCTCACTCAAGGCGCTCAAAACTACATGGCGAAAGACAAGTTCAGTGCCCAAGCCATTTCCCGCTGCCATGGAAACCAAGTGCTCTGGCAGCACATATGTCTGAAAGTGGATATGACATCTAGGGAAGGGAGTGTGCTCGTGAATCGCAACTGCCCGAAGCAGCAGCACAGCTCTTCCACTGCCAAAACAACTCCACCTACCTCATGAACTTCACATACCATCAGCTGTCCTGGCAGCTATCTAGGAAACCCTGTTGGGTGACTTCGTGTCCCATGCCCATTGAGCTCAGTGGGATGGAATCAAGCAGCTTCAGCACCCACACAAAACGAACATGGAGCTCCTCACTCAAGGCGCTCAAAACTCCACGGCCAAAGACAAGTTCAGTGCCGAAGCCATTTCCCGCTGCCATGGAAACCAAGTGCTCTGGCAGCACATATGTCTGAAAGTGGATATGACACCTAGGGAAGGGAGTGTGCTGGTGAATGGCAACTGCCTGAAGCAGCAGCACAGCTCTTCCAGTGCCAAAACAACTCCACCTGCCTCATGAACTTCACATACCATCAGCTGTCCTGGCAGCTATCTAGGAAACCCTGTTGGGTCACTTCCGGTCCCATGCCCATTGAGCCCAGTGGGATGGAATCAAGCAGCTTCAGCACCCACACAAAACGAACATGGAGCTCCTCACTCAAGGCACTCAAAACTACATGGCGAAAGACAAGTTCAGTGCCCAAGACATTTCCCGCTGCCATGGAAACCAAGTGCTCTGGCAGCACATATGTCTGAAAGTGGATATGACACCTAGGGAAGGGAGTGTGCTGGTGAATTTCAACTGCCCGAAGCAGCAGCACAGCTCTTCCACTGCCAAAACAACTCCACCTACCTCATGAACTTCACATACCATCAGCTGTCCTGGCAGCTATCTAGGAAACCCTGTTGGGTCACTTCCGGTCCCATGCCCATTGAGCCCAGTGGGATGAAATCAAGCAGCTTCAGCACCCACACAAAACGAACATGGAGCTCCTCACTCAAGGCACAAAAAACTCCACGGCCAAAGACAAGTTCAGTGCCCAAGCCATTTCCCGCTGCCATGGAAACCAAGTGCTCTGGCAGCACATATGTCTGAAAGTGGATATGACACCTAGGGAAGGGAGTGTGCTGGTGAATGGCAACTGCCCGAACCAGCAAAACAGCTCTTCCAGTGCCAAAACAACTCCACCTGCCTCATGAACTTCACATACCATCAGCTGTCCTGGCAGCTATCTAGGAAACCCTGTTGGGTCACTTCCGGTCCCATGCCCATTGAGCCCAGTGGGATGGAATCAAGCAGCTTCAGCACCCACACAAAACGACCATGGAGCTCCTCACTCAAGGCACTCAAAACTACATGGAGAAAGACAAGTTCAGTGCCCAAGCCATTTCCCGCTGCCATGGAAACCAAGTGCTCTGGCAGCACATATGTCTCAAAGTGGATATGACACCTAGGGAAGGGAGTGTGCTGGTGAATGGCAACTGCCCGAAGCAGCAGCACAGCTCTTCTATTGCCAAAACAACTCCACCTGCCTCATGAACTTCACATACCATCAGCTGTCCTGGCAGGTATGTTGGACACCCTGTTGGGTCACTTCCGGTCCCATGCCCATTGAGCCCAGTGGGATGGAATCAAGCAGCTTCAGCACCCACACAAAACGAACATGGAGCTCCTCACTCAAGGCACAAAAAACTCCACGGCCAAAGACAAGTTCAGTGCCCAAGCCATTTCCCGCTGCCATGGAAACCAAGTGCTCTGGCAGCACATATGACTGAAAGTGGATATGACACCTAGGGAAGGGAGTGTGCTGGTGAATGGCAACTGCCCGAAGCAGCAGCACAGCTCTTCCACTGCCAAAACAACTCCACCTGCCTCATGAACTTCACATACCATCAGCTGTCCTGGCAGCTATCTAGGAAACCCTGTTGGGTCACTTCCGGTCCCATGCCCATTGAGCCCAGTGGGATGGAATCAAGCAGCTTCAGCACCCACACAAAACGAACATGGAGCTCCTCACTCAAGGCGCTCAAAACTCCACAGCCAAAGACAAGTTCAGTGCCCAAGCCATTTCCCGCTGCCATGGAAACCAAGTGCTCTGGCAGCACATATGTCTGAAAGTGGATATGACACCTAGGAAAGGGAGTGTGCTGGTGAATGGCAACTGTCAGAAGCAGCAGCACAGCTCTTCCACTGCCAAAACAACTCCACCTGCCTCATGAACTTCACATACCATAAGCTGTCTTGGCAGCTATCTAGTAAACTCTGTTGGGTCACTTCCGGTCCCATGCCCATTGAGCCCAGTGGGATGGAATCAAGCAGCTTCAGCACCCACACAAAACGAACATGGAGCTCCTCACTCAAGGCGCTCAAAACTCCACAGCCAAAGACAAGTTCAGTGCCCAAGCCATTTCCCGCTGCCATGGAAACCAAGTGCTCTGGCAGCACATATGTCTGAAAGTGGATATGACACCTAGGGAAGGGAGTGTGCTGGTGAATGGCAACTGCCCGAAGCAGCAGCACAGCTCTTCCAGTGCCAAAACAGCTCCACCTACCTCATGAACTTCACATACCATCAGCTGTCCTGGCAGCTATCTAGGAAACCCTGTTGGGTCACTTCCGGTCCCATGCCCATTGAGCCCAGTGGGATGGAATCAAGCAGCTTCAGCACCCACACAAAACGAACATGGAGCTCCTCACTCAAGGCGCTCAAAACTACATGGCGAAAGACAAGTTCAGTGCCCAAGCCATTTCCCGCTGCCATGGAAACCAAGTGCTCTGGCAGCACATATGTCTGAAAGTGGATATGACATCTAGGGAAGGGAGTGTGCTCGTGAATCGCAACTGCCCGAAGCAGCAGCACAGCTCTTCCACTGCCAAAACAACTCCACCTACCTCATGAACTTCACATACCATCAGCTGTCCTGGCAGCTATCTAGGAAATCCCTGTTGGGTGACTTCGTGTCCCATGCCCATTGAGCTCAGTGGGATGGAATCAAGCAGCTTCAGCACCCACACAAAACGAACATGGAGCTCCTCACTCAAGGCGCTCAAAACTCCACGGCCAAAGACAAGTTCAGTGCCGAAGCCATTTCCCGCTGCCATGGAAACCAAGTGCTCTGGCAGCACATATGTCTGAAAGTGGATATGACACCTAGGGAAGGGAGTGTGCTGGTGAATGGCAACTGCCTGAAGCAGCAGCACAGCTCTTCCAGTGCCAAAACAACTCCACCTGCCTCATGAACTTCACATACCATCAGCTGTCCTGGCAGCTATCTAGGAAACCCTGTTGGGTCACTTCCGGTCCCATGCCCATTGAGCCCAGTGGGATGGAATCAAGCAGCTTCAGCACCCACACAAAACGAACATGGAGCTCCTCACTCAAGGCACTCAAAACTACATGGCGAAAGACAAGTTCAGTGCCCAAGACATTTCCCGCTGCCATGGAAACCAAGTGCTCTGGCAGCACATATGTCTGAAAGTGGATATGACACCTAGGGAAGGGAGTGTGCTGGTGAATTTCAACTGCCCGAAGCAGCAGCACAGCTCTTCCACTGCCAAAACAACTCCACCTACCTCATGAACTTCACATACCATCAGCTGTCCTGGCAGCTATCTAGGAAACCCTGTTGGGTCACTTCGGTCCCATGCCCATTGAGCCCAGTGGGATGAAATCAAGCAGCTTCAGCACCCACACAAAACGAACATGGAGCTCCTCACTCAAGGCACAAAAAACTCCACGGCCAAAGACAAGTTCAGTGCCCAAGCCATTTCCCGCTGCCATGGAAACCAAGTGCTCTGGCAGCACATATGTCTGAAAGTGGATATGACACCTAGGGAAGGGAGTGTGCTGGTGAATGGCAACTGCCCGAAGCAGCAGCACAGCTCTTCCAGTGCCAAAACAACTCCACCTGCCTCATGAACTTCACATACCATCAGCTGTCCTGGCAGCTATCTAGGAAACCCTGTTGGGTCACTTCCGGTCCCATGCCCATTGAGCCCAGTGGGATGGAATCAAGCAGCTTGAGCACCCACACAAAACGAACATGGAGCTCCTCACTCAAGGCACTCAAAACTACATGGCGAAAGACAAGTTCAGTGCCCAAGCCATTTCCCGCTGCCATGGAAACCAAGTGCTCTGGCAGCACATATGTCTGAAAGTGGATATGACACCTAGGGAAGGGAGTGTGCTGGTGAATGGCAACTGCCCGAAGCAGCAGCACAGCTCTTCCACTGCCAAAACAACTCCACCTACCTCATGAACTTCACATACCATCAGCTGTCCTGGCAGCTATCTAGGAAACCCTGTGGGGTCACTTCCGGTCCCATGCCCATTGAGCCCAGTGGGATGCAATCAAGCAGCTTCAGCACCCACACAAAACGAACATGGAGCTCCTCACTCAAGGCACAAAAAACTCCACGGCCAAAGACAAGTTCAGTGCCCAAGCCATTTCCAGCTGCCATGGAAACCAAGTGCTCTGGCAGCACATATGACTGAAAGTGGATATGACACCTAGGGAAGGGAGTGTGCTGGTGAATGGCAACTGCCCGAAGCAGCAGCACAGCTCTTCCACTGCCAAAACAACTCCACCTGCCTCATGAACTTCACATACCATCAGCTGTCCTGGCAGCTATCTAGGAAACCCTGTTGGGTCACTTCCGGTCCCATGGCCATTGAGCCCAGTGGGATGGAATCAAGCAGCTTCAGCACCCACACAAAACGAACATGGAGCTCCTCACTCAAGGCGCTCAAAACTCCACAGCCAAAGACAAGTTCAGTGCCCAAGCCATTTCCCGCTGCCATGGAAACCAAGTGCTCTGGCAGCACATATGTCTGAAAGTGGATATGACACCTAGGGAAGGGAGTGTGCTGGTGAATGGCAACTGCCCGAAGCAGCAGCACAGCTCTTCCACTGCCAAAACAACTCCACCTACCTCATGAACTTCACATACCATCAGCTGTCCTGGCAGCTATCTAGGAAACCCTGTTGGGTCACTTCCGGTCCCATGCCCATTGAGCCCAGTGGGATGAAATCAAGCAGCTTCAGCACCCACACAAAACGAACATGGAGCTCCTCACTCAAGGCACAAAAAACTCCACGGCCAAAGACAAGTTCAGTGCCCAAGCCATTTCCCGCTGCCATGGAAACCAAGTGCTCTGGCAGCACATATGTCTGAAAGTGGATATGACACCTAGGGAAGGGAGTGTGCTGGTGAATGGCAACTGCCCGAACCAGCAAAACAGCTCTTCCAGTGCCAAAACAACTCCACCTGCCTCATGAACTTCACATACCATCAGCTGTCCTGGCAGCTATCTAGGAAACCCTGTTGGGTCACTTCCGGTCCCATGCCCATTGAGCCCAGTGGGATGGAATCAAGCAGCTTGAGCACCCACAAAAAACGACCATGGAGCTCCTCAATCAAGGCACTCAAAACTACATGGAGAAAGACAAGTTCAGTGCCCAAGCCATTTCCCGCTGCCATGGAAACCAAGTGCTCTGGCAGCACATATGTCTCAAAGTGGATATGACACCTAGGGAAGGGAGTGTGCTGGTGAATGGCAACTGCCCGAAGCAGCAGCACAGCTCTTCTATTGCCAAAACAACTCCACCTGCCTCATGAACTTCACATACCATCAGCTGTCCTGGCAGGTATGTTGGACACCCTGTTGGGTCACTTCCGGTCCCATGCCCATTGAGCCCAGTGGGATGGAATCAAGCAGCTTCAGCACCCACACAAAACGAACATGGAGCTCCTCACTCAAGGCACAAAAAACTCCACGGCCAAAGACAAGTTCAGTGCCCAAGCCATTTCCCGCTGCCATGGAAACCAAGTGCTCTGGCAGCACATATGACTGAAAGTGGATATGACACCTAGGGAAGGGAGTGTGTTGGTGAATGGCAACTGCCCGAAGCAGCAGCACAGCTCTTCCACTGCCAAAACAACTCCACCTGCCTCATGAACTTCACATACCATCAGCTGTCCTGGCAGCTATCTAGGAAACCCTGTTGGGTCACTTCCGGTCCCATGCCCATTGAGCCCAGTGGGATGGAATCAAGCAGCTTCAGCACCCACACAAAACGAACATGGAGCTCCTCACTCAAGGCGCTCAAAACTCCACAGCCAAAGACAAGTTCAGTGCCCAAGCCATTTCCCGCTGCCATGGAAACCAAGTGCTCTGGCAGCACATATGTCTGAAAGTGGATATGACACCTAGGAAAGGGAGTGTGCTGGTGAATGGCAACTGTCAGAAGCAGCAGCACAGCTCTTCCACTGCCAAAACAACTCCACCTACCTCATGAACTTCACATACCATAAGCTCTCTTGGCAGCTATCTAGGAAACTCTGTTGGGTCACTTCCGGTCCCATGCCCATTGAGCCCAGTGGGATGGAATCAAGCAGCTTCAGCACCCACACAAAACGAACATGGAGCTCCTCACTCAAGGAGCTCAAAACTCCACAGCCAAAGACAAGTTCAGTGCCCAAGCCATTTCCCGCTGCCATGGAAACCAAGTGCTCTGGCAGCACATATGTCTGAAAGTGGATATGACACCTAGGGAAGGGAGTGTGCTGGTGAATGGCAACTGCCCGAAGCAGCAGCACAGCTCTTCCAGTGCCAAAACAGCTCCACCTACCTCATGAACTTCACATACCATCAGCTGTCCTGGCAGCTATCTAGGAAACCCTGTTGGGTCACTTCCGGTCCCATGCCCATTGAGCCCAGTGGGATGGAATCAAGCAGCTTCAGCACCCACACAAAACGAACATGGAGCTCCTCACTCAAGGCGCTCAAAACTACATGGCGAAAGACAAGTTCAGTGCCCAAGCCATTTCCCGCTGCCATGGAAACCAAGTGCTCTGGCAGCACATATGTCTGAAAGTGGATATGACACCTAGGGAAGGGAGTGTGCTCGTGAATCGCAACTGCCCGAAGCAGCAGCACAGCTCTTCCACTGCCAAAACAACTCCACCTGCCTCATGAACTTCACATACCATCATTAGTCCTGGAAGCTATCTAGGAAACCCTGTTTGGTGACTTCGTGTCCCATGCCCATTGAGCTCAGTGGGATGGAATCAAGCAGCTTCAGCACCCACACAAAACGAACATGGAGCTCCTCACTCAAGGCGCTCAAAACTCCACGGCCAAAGACAAGTTCAGTGCCCAAGCCATTTCCCGCTGCCATGGAAACCAAGTGCTCTGGCAGCACATATGTCTGAAAGTGGATATGACACCTAGGGAAGGGAGTGTGCTGGTGAATGGCAACTGCCCGAAGCAGCAGCACAGCTCTTCCAGTGCCAAAACAACTCCACCTGCCTCATGAACTTCACATACCATCAGCTGTCCTGGCAGCTATCTAGGAAACCCTGTTGGGTCACTTCCGGTCCCATGCCCATTGAGCCCAGTGGGATGGAATCAAGCAGCTTCAGCACCCACACAAAACGAACATGGAGCTCCTCACTCAAGGCACTCAAAACTACATGGCGAAAGACAAGTTCAGTGCCCAAGACATTTCCCGCTGCCATGGAAACCAAGTGCTCTGGCAGCACATATGTCTGAAAGTGGATATGACACCTAGGGAAGGGAGTGTGCTGGTGAATGGCAACTGCCCGAAGCAGCAGCACAGCTCTTCCACTGCCAAAACAACTCCACCTACCTCATGAACTTCACATACCATCAGCTGTCCTGGCAGCTATCTAGGAAACCCTGTTGGGTCACTTCCGGTCCCATGCACATTGAGCCCAGTGGGATGAAATCAAGCAGCTTCAGCACCCACACAAAACGAACATGGAGCTCCTCACTCAAGGCACAAAAAACTCCACGGCCAAAGACAAGTTCAGTGCCCAAGCCATTTCCCGCTGCCATGGAAACCAAGTGCTCTGGCAGCACATATGTCTGAAAGTGGATATGACACCTAGGGAAGGGAGTGTGCTGGTGAATGGCAACTGCCCGAACCAGCAAAACAGCTCTTCCAGTGCCAAAACAACTCCACCTGCCTCATGAACTTCACATACCATCAGCTGTCCTGGCAGCTATCTAGGAAACCCTGTTGGGTCACTTCCGGTCCCATGCCCATTGAGCCCAGTGGGATGGAATCAAGCAGCTTGAGCACCCACACAAAACGAACATGGAGCTCCTCACTCAAGGCACTCAAAACTACATGGAGAAAGACAAGTTCAGTGCCCAAGCCATTTCCCGCTGCCATGGAAACCAAGTGCTCTGGCAGCACATATGTCTCAAAGTGGATATGACACCTAGGGAAGGGAGTGTGCTGGTGAATGGCAACTGCCCGAACCAGCAAAACAGCTCTTCCAGTGCCAAAACAACTCCACCTGCCTCATGAACTTCACATACCATCAGCTGTCCTGGCAGCTATCTAGGAAACCCTGTTGGGTCACTTCCGGTCCCATGCCCATTGAGCCCAGTGGGATGGAATCAAGCAGCTTCAGCACCCACACAAAACGAACATGGAGCTCCTCACTCAAGGCACAAAAAACTCCACGGCCAAAGACAAGTTCAGTGCCCAAGCCATTTCCCGCTGCCATGGAAACCAAGTGCTCTGGCAGCACATATGACTGAAAGTGGATATGACACCTAGGGAAGGGAGTGTGCTGGTGAATGGCAACTGCCCGAAGCAGCAGCACAGCTCTTCCACTGCCAAAACAACTCCACCTGCCTCATGAACTTCACATACCATCAGCTGTCCTGGCAGCTATCTAGGAAACCCTGTTGGGTCACTTCCGGTCCCATGGCCATTGAGCCCAGTGGGATGGAATCAAGCAGCTTCAGCACCCACACAAAACGAACATGGAGCTCCTCACTCAAGGCGCTCAAAACTCCACAGCCAAAGACAAGTTCAGTGCCCAAGCCATTTCCCGCTGCCATGGAAACCAAGTGCTCTGGCAGCACATATGTCTGAAAGTGGATATGACACCTAGGAAAGGGAGTGTGCTGGTGAATGGCAACTGTCAGAAGCAGCAGCACAGCTCTTCCACTGCCAAAACAACTCCACCTGCCTCATGAACTTCACATACCATAAGCTGTCTTGGCAGCTATCTAGGAAACTCTGTTGGGTCACTTCCGGTCCCATGCCCATTGAGCCCAGTGGGATGGAATCAAGCAGCTTCAGCACCCACACAAAACGAACATGGAGCTCCTCACTCAAGGCGCTCAAAACTCCACAGCCAAAGACAAGTTCAGTGCCCAAGCCATTTCCCGCTGCCATGGAAACCAAGTGCTCTGGCAGCACATATGTCTGAAAGTGGATATGACACCTAGGGAAGGGAGTGTGCTGGTGAATGGCAACTGCCCGAAGCAGCAGCACAGCTCTTCCACTGCCAAAACAGCTCCACCTACCTCATGAACTTCACATACCATCAGCTGTCCTGGCAGCTATCTAGGAAACCCTGTTGGGTCACTTCCGGTCCCATGCCCATTGAGCCCAGTGGGATGGAATCAAGCAGCTTCAGCACCCACACAAAACGAACATGGAGCTCCTCACTCAAGGCGCTCAAAACTACATGGCGAAAGACAAGTTCAGTGCCCAAGCCATTTCCCGCTGCCATGGAAACCAAGTGCTCTGGCAGCACATATGTCTGAAAGTGGATATGACATCTAGGGAAGGGAGTGTGCTCGTGAATCGCAACTGCCCGAAGCAGCAGCACAGCTCTTCCACTGCCAAAACAACTCCACCTACCTCATGAACTTCACATACCATCAGCTGTCCTGGCAGCTATCTAGGAAACCCTGTTTGGTGACTTCGTGTCCCATGCCCATTGAGCTCAGTGGGATGGAATCAAGCAGCTTGAGCACCCACACAAAACGAACATGGAGCTCCTCACTCAAGGCACTCAAAACTACATGGCGAAAGACAAGTTCAGTGCCCAAGCCATTTCCCGCTGCCATGGAAACCAAGTGCTCTGGCAGCACATATGTCTGAAAGTGGATATGACACCTAGGGAAGGGAGTGTGCTGGTGAATGGCAACTGCCCGAAGCAGCAGCACAGCTCTTCCACTGCCAAAACAACTCCACCTACCTCATGAACTTCACATACCATAAGCTGTCCTGGCAGCTATCTAGGAAACCCTGTGGGGTCACTTCCGGTCCCATGCCCATTGAGCCCAGTGGGATGGAATCAAGCAGCTTCAGCACCCACACAAAACGAACATGGAGCTCCTCACTCAAGGCACAAAAAACTCCACGGCCAAAGACAAGTTCAGTGCCCAAGCCATTTCCCGCTGCCATGGAAACCAAGTGCTCTGGCAGCACATATGACTGAAAGTGGATATGACACCTAGGGAAGGGAGTGTGTTGGTGAATGGCAACTGCCCGAAGCAGCAGCACAGCTCTTCCACTGCCAAAACAACTCCACCTGCCTCATGAACTTCACATACCATCAGCTGTCCTGGCAGCTATCTAGGAAACCCTGTTGGGTCACTTCCGGTCCCATGCCCATTGAGCCCAGTGGGATGGAATCAAGCAGCTTCAGCACCCACACAAAACGAACATGGAGCTCCTCACTCAAGGCGCTCAAAACTCCACAGCCAAAGACAAGTTCAGTGCCCAAGCCATTTCCCGCTGCCATGGAAACCAAGTGCTCTGGCAGCACATATGTCTGAAAGTGGATATGACACCTAGGAAAGGGAGTGTGCTGGTGAATGGCAACTGTCAGAAGCAGCAGCACAGCTCTTCCACTGCCAAAACAACTCCACCTACCTCATGAACTTCACATACCATAAGCTCTCTTGGCAGCTATCTAGGAAACTCTGTTGGGTCACTTCCGGTCCCATGCCCATTGAGCCCAGTGGGATGGAATCAAGCAGCTTCAGCACCCACACAAAACGAACATGGAGCTCCTCACTCAAGGAGCTCAAAACTCCACAGCCAAAGACGAGTTCAGTGCCCAAGCCATTTCCCGCTGCCATGGAAACCAAGTGCTCTGGCAGCACATATGTCTGAAAGTGGATATGACACCTAGGGAAGGGAGTGTGCTGGTGAATGGCAACTGCCCGAAGCAGCAGCACAGCTCTTCCAGTGCCAAAACAGCTCCACCTACCTCATGAACTTCACATACCATCAGCTGTCCTGGCAGCTATCTAGGAAACCCTGTTGGGTCACTTCCGGTCCCATGCCCATTGAGCCCAGTGGGATGGAATCAAGCAGCTTCAGCACCCACACAAAACGAACATGGAGCTCCTCACTCAAGGCGCTCAAAACTACATGGCGAAAGACAAGTTCAGTGCCCAAGCCATTTCCCGCTGCCATGGAAACCAAGTGCTCTGGCAGCACATATGTCTGAAAGTGGATATGACACCTAGGGAAGGGAGTGTGCTCGTGAATCGCAACTGCCCGAAGCAGCAGCACAGCTCTTCCACTGCCAAAACAACTCCACCTACCTCATGAACTTCACATACCATCATTAGTCCTGGAAGCTATCTAGGAAACCCTGTTTGGTGACTTCGTGTCCCATGCCCATTGAGCTCAGTGGGATGGAATCAAGCAGCTTCAGCACCCACACAAAACGAACATGGAGCTCCTCACTCAAGGCGCTCAAAACTCCACGGCCAAAGACAAGTTCAGTGCCCAAGCCATTTCCCGCTGCCATGGAAACCAAGTGCTCTGGCAGCACATATGTCTGAAAGTGGATATGACACCTAGGGAAGGGAGTGTGCTGGTGAATGGCAACTGCCCGAAGCAGCAGCACAGCTCTTCCAGTGCCAAAACAACTCCACCTGCCTCATGAACTTCACATACCATCAGCTGTCCTGGCAGCTATCTAGGAAACCCTGTTGGGTCACTTCCGGTCCCATGCCCATTGAGCCCAGTGGGATGGAATCAAGCAGCTTCAGCACCCACACAAAACGAACATGGAGCTCCTCACTCAAGGCACTCAAAACTACATGGCGAAAGACAAGTTCAGTGCCCAAGACATTTCCCGCTGCCATGGAAACCAAGTGCTCTGGCAGCACATATGTCTGAAAGTGGATATGACACCTAGGGAAGGGAGTGTGCTGGTGAATGGCAACTGCCCGAAGCAGCAGCACAGCTCTTCCACTGCCAAAACAACTCCACCTACCTCATGAACTTCACATACCATCAGCTGTCCTGGCAGCTATCTAGGAAACCCTGTTGGGTCACTTCCGGTCCCATGCACATTGAGCCCAGTGGGATGAAATCAAGCAGCTTCAGCACCCACACAAAACGAACATGGAGCTCCTCACTCAAGGCACAAAAAACTCCACGGCCAAAGACAAGTTCAGTGCCCAAGCCATTTCCCGCTGCCATGGAAACCAAGTGCTCTGGCAGCACATATGTCTGAAAGTGGATATGACACCTAGGGAAGGGAGTGTGCTGGTGAATGGCAACTGCCCGAACCAGCAAAACAGCTCTTCCAGTGCCAAAACAACTCCACCTGCCTCATGAACTTCACATACCATCAGCTGTCCTGGCAGCTATCTAGGAAACCCTGTTGGGTCACTTCCGGTCCCATGCCCATTGAGCCCAGTGGGATGGAATCAAGCAGCTTGAGCACCCACACAAAACGAACATGGAGCTCCTCACTCAAGGCACTCAAAACTACATGGAGAAAGACAAGTTCAGTGCCCAAGCCATTTCCCGCTGCCATGGAAACCAAGTGCTCTGGCAGCACATATGTCTCAAAGTGGATATGACACCTAGGGAAGGGAGTGTGCTGGTGAATGGCAACTGCCCGAAGCAGCAGCACAGCTCTTCTATTGCCAAAACAACTCCACCTGCCTCATGAACTTCACATACCATCAGCTGTCCTGGCAGGTATGTTGGACACCCTGTTGGGTCACTTCCGGTCCCATGCCCATTGAGCCCAGTGGGATGGAATCAAGCAGCTTCAGCACCCACACAAAACGAACATGGAGCTCCTCACTCAAGGCACAAAAAACTCCACGGCCAAAGACAAGTTCAGTGCCCAAGCCATTTCCCGCTGCCATGGAAACCAAGTGCTCTGGCAGCACATATGACTGAAAGTGGATATGACACCTAGGGAAGGGAGTGTGCTGGTGAATGGCAACTGCCCGAAGCAGCAGCACAGCTCTTCCACTGCCAAAACAACTCCACCTGCCTCATGAACTTCACATACCATCAGCTGTCCTGGCAGCTATCTAGGAAACCCTGTTGGGTCACTTCCGGTCCCATGGCCATTGAGCCCAGTGGGATGGAATCAAGCAGCTTCAGCACCCACACAAAACGAACATGGAGCTCCTCACTCAAGGCGCTCAAAACTCCACAGCCAAAGACAAGTTCAGTGCCCAAGCCATTTCCCGCTGCCATGGAAACCAAGTGCTCTGGCAGCACATATGTCTGAAAGTGGATATGACACCTAGGAAAGGGAGTGTGCTGGTGAATGGCAACTGTCAGAAGCAGCAGCACAGCTCTTCCACTGCCAAAACAACTCCACCTGCCTCATGAACTTCACATACCATAAGCTGTCTTGGCAGCTATCTAGTAAACTCTGTTGGGTCACTTCCGGTCCCATGCCCATTGAGCCCAGTGGGATGGAATCAAGCAGCTTCAGCACCCACACAAAACGAACATGGAGCTCCTCACTCAAGGCGCTCAAAACTCCACAGCCAAAGACAAGTTCAGTGCCCAAGCCATTTCCCGCTGCCATGGAAACCAAGTGCTCTGGCAGCACATATGTCTGAAAGTGGATATGACACCTAGGGAAGGGAGTGTGCTGGTGAATGGCAACTGCCCGAAGCAGCAGCACAGCTCTTCCACTGCCAAAACAGCTCCACCTACCTCATGAACTTCACATACCATCAGCTGTCCTGGCAGCTATCTAGGAAACCCTGTTGGGTCACTTCCGGCCCCATGCCCATTGAGCCCAGTGGGATGGAATCAAGCAGCTTCAGCACCCACACAAAACGAACATGGAGCTCCTCACTCAAGGCGCTCAAAACTACATGGCGAAAGACAAGTTCAGTGCCCAAGCCATTTCCCGCTGCCATGGAAACCAAGTGCTCTGGCAGCACATATGTCTGAAAGTGGATATGACATCTAGGGAAGGGAGTGTGCTCGTGAATCGCAACTGCCCGAAGCAGCAGCACAGCTCTTCCACTGCCAAAACAACTCCACCTACCTCATGAACTTCACATACCATCAGCTGTCCTGGCAGCTATCTAGGAAACCCTGTTTGGTGACTTCGTGTCCCATGCCCATTGAGCTCAGTGGGATGGAATCAAGCAGCTTCAGCACCCACACAAAACGAACATGGAGCTCCTCACTCAAGGCACTCAAAACTACATGGCGAAAGACAAGTTCAGTGCCCAAGCCATTTCCCGCTGCCATGGAAACCAAGTGCTCTGGCAGCACATATGTCTGAAAGTGGATATGACACCTAGGGAAGGGAGTGTGCTGGTGAATGGCAACTGCCCGAAGCAGCAGCACAGCTCTTCCACTGCCAAAACAACTCCACCTACCTCATGAACTTCACATACCATAAGCTGTCCTGGCAGCTATCTAGGAAACCCTGTGGGGTCACTTCCGGTCCCATGCCCATTGAGCCCAGTGGGATGCAATCAAGCAGCTTCAGCACCCACACAAAACGAACATGGAGCTCCTCACTCAAGGCACAAAAAACTCCACGGCCAAAGACAAGTTCAGTGCCCAAGCCATTTCCAGCTGCCATGGAAACCAAGTGCTCTGGCAGCACATATGACTGAAAGTGGATATGACACCTAGGGAAGGGAGTGTGCTGGTGAATGGCAACTGCCCGAAGCAGCAGCACAGCTCTTCCACTGCCAAAACAACTCCACCTGCCTCATGAACTTCACATACCATCAGCTGTCCTGGCAGCTATCTAGGAAACCCTGTGGGGTCACTTCCGGTCCCATGGCCATTGAGCCCAGTGGGATGGAATCAAGCAGCTTCAGCACCCACACAAAACGAACATGGAGCTCCTCACTCAAGGCGCTCAAAACTCCACAGCCAAAGACAAGTTCAGTGCCCAAGCCATTTCCCGCTGCCATGGAAACCAAGTGCTCTGGCAGCACATATGTCTGAAAGTGGATATGACACCTAGGAAAGGGAGTGTGCTGGTGAATGGCAACTGTCAGAAGCAGCAGCACAGCTCTTCCACTGCCAAAACAACTCCACCTGCCTCATGAACTTCACATACCATAAGCTGTCTTGGCAGCTATCTAGGAAACTCTGTTGGGTCACTTCCGGTCCCATGCCCATTGAGCCCAGTGGGATGGAATCAAGCAGCTTCAGCACCCACACAAAACGAACATGGAGCTCCTCACTCAAGGCGCTCAAAACTCCACAGCCAAAGACAAGTTCAGTGCCCAAGCCATTTCCCGCTGCCATGGAAACCAAGTGCTCTGGCAGCACATATGTCTGAAAGTGGATATGACACCTAGGGAAGGGAGTGTGCTGGTGAATGGCAACTGCCCGAAGCAGCAGCACAGCTCTTCCAGTGCCAAAACAGCTCCACCTACCTCATGAACTTCACATACCATCAGCTGTCCTGGCAGCTATCTAGGAAACCCTGTTGGGTCACTTCCGGTCCCATGCCCATTGAGCCCAGTGGGATGGAATCAAGCAGCTTCAGCACCCACACAAAACGAACATGGAGCTCCTCACTCAAGGCGCTCAAAACTACATGGCGAAAGACAAGTTCAGTGCCCAAGCCATTTCCCGCTGCCATGGAAACCAAGTGCTCTGGCAGCACATATGTCTGAAAGTGGATATGACACCTAGGGAAGGGAGTGTGCTGGTGAATGGCAACTGCCCGAAGCAGCAGCACAGCTCTTCCACTGCCAAAACAACTCCACCTGCCTCATGAACTTCACATACCATCAGCTGTCCTGGCAGCTATCTAGGAAACCCTGTTTGGTGACTTCGTGTCCCATGCCCATTGAGCTCAGTGGGATGGAATCAAGCAGCTTCAGCACCCACACAAAACGAACATGGAGCTCCTCACTCAAGGCGCTCAAAACTCCACGGCCAAAGACAAGTTCAGTGCCCAAGCCATTTCCCGCTGCCATGGAAACCAAGTGCTCTGGCAGCACATATGTCTGAAAGTGTATATGAGACTTAGGGAAGGGAGTGTGCTGGTGAATGGCAACTGCCCGAAGCAGCAGCACAGCTCTTCCAGTGCCAAAACAACTCCACCTGCCTCATGAACTTCACATACCATCAGCTGTCCTGGCAGCTATCTAGGAAACCCTGTTGGATCACTTCCGGTCCCATGCCCATTGAGCCCAGTGGGATGGATCAAGCAGCTTCAGCACCCACACAAAACGAACATGGAGCTCCTCACTCAAGGCACTCAAAACTACATGGCGAAAGACAAGTTCAGTGCCCAAGCCATTTCCCGCTGCCATGGAAACCAAGTGCTCTGGCAGCACATATGTCTGAAAGTGGATATGACACCTAGGGAAGGGAGTGTGCTGGTGAATTTCAACTGCCCGAAGCAGCAGCACAGCTCTTCCACTGCCAAAAGAACTCCACCTACCTCATGAACTTCACATACCATCAGCTGTCCTGGCAGCTATCTAGGAAACCCTGTTGGGTCACTTCCGGTCCCATGCCCATTGAGCCCAGTGGAATGAAATCAAGCAGCTTCAGCACCCACACAAAACGAACATGGAGCTCCTCACTCAAGGCACAAAAAACTCCACGGCCAAAGACAAGTTCAGTGCCCAAGCCATTTCCCGCTGCCATGGAAACCAAGTGCTCTGGCAGCACATATGTCTGAAAGTGGATATGACACCTAGGGAAGGGAGTGTGCTGGTGAATGGCAACTGCCCGAACCAGCAAAACAGCTCTTCCAGTGCCAAAACAGCTCCACCTGCCTCATGAACTTCACATACCATCAGCTGTCCTGGCAGCTATCTAGGAAACCCTGTTGGGTCACTTCCGGTCCCATGCCCATTGAGCCCAGTGGGATGGAATCAAGCAGCTTCAGCACCCACACAAAACGAACATGGAGCTCCTCACTCAAGGCACTCAAAACTACATGGCGAAAGACAAGTTCAGTGCCCAAGCCATTTCCCGCTGCCATGGAAACCAAGTGCTCTGGCAGCACATATGTCTGAAAGTGGATATGACACCTAGGGAAGGGAGTGTGCTGGTGAATGGCAACTGCCCGAAGCAGCAGCACAGCTCTTCCACTGCCAAAACAACTCCACCTACCTCATGAACTTCACATACCATCAGCTGTCCTGGCAGCTATCTAGGAAACCCTGTGGGGTCACTTCCGGTCCCATGCCCATTGAGCCCAGTGGGATGCAATCAAGCAGCTTCAGCACCCACACAAAACGAACATGGAGCTCCTCACTCAAGGCACAAAAAACTCCACGGCCAAAGACAAGTTCAGTGCCCAAGCCATTTCCCGCTGCCATGGAAACCAAGTGCTCTGGCAGCACATATGACTGAAAGTGGATATGACACCTAGGGAAGGGAGTGTGCTGGTGAATGGCAACTGCCCGAAGCAGCAGCACAGCTCTTCCACTGCCAAAACAACTCCACCTGCCTCATGAACTTCACATACCATCAGCTGTCCTGGCAGCTATCTAGGAAACCCTGTTGGGTCACTTCCGGTCCCATGGACATTGAGCCCAGTGGGATGGAATCAAGCAGCTTCAGCACCCACACAAAACGAACATGGAGCTCCTCACTCAAGGCGCTCAAAACTCCACAGCCAAAGACAAGTTCAGTGCCCAAGCCATTTCCTGCTGCCATGGAAACCAAGTGCTCTGGCAGCACATATGTCTGAAAGTGGATATGACACCTAGGGAAGGGAGTGTGCTGGTGAATGGCAACTGCCCGAAGCAGCAGCACAGCTCTTCCACTGCCAAAACAACTCCACCTGCCTCATGAACTTCACATACCATCAGCTGTCCTGGCAGCTATCTAGGAAACCCTTTTGGGTCACTTCCGGTCCCATGCCCATTGAGCCCAGTGGGATGGAATCAAGCAGCTTCAGCACCCACACAAAACGAACATGGAGCTCCTCACTCAAGGCGCTCAAAACTCCACAGCCAAAGACAAGTTCAGTGCCCAAGCCATTTCCCGCTGCCATGGAAACCAAGTGCTCTGGCAGCACATATGTCTGAAAGTGGATATGGCACCTAGGGAAGGGAGTGTGCTGGTGAATGGCAACTGCCCGAAGCAGCAGCACAGCTCTTCCACTGCCAAAACAACTCAACCTGCCTCATGAACTTCACATACCAACAGCTGTTCTGGCAGCTATCTAGGAAACCCTGTTGGGTCACTTCCGGTCCCATGCCCATTGAGCCCAGTGGGATGGAATCAAGCAGCTTCAGCACCCACACAAAACGAACATGGAGCTCCTCACTCAGGGCGCTCAAATCTTCACAGCCAAAGACAAGTTCAGTGCCCAAGCCATTTCCCGCTGCCATGGAAACCAAGTGCTCTGGCAGCACATATGTCTGAAAGTGGATATGACACCTAGGGAAGGGAGTGTGCTGGTGAATGGCAACTGCCCGAAGCAGCAGCACAGCTCTTCCACTGCAAAAAACAACTCCACCTGCCTCATGAACTTCACATACCATCAGCTGTCCTGGCAGCTATCTAGGAAACCCTGTTGGGTCACTTCCGGTCCCATGCCCATTGAGCCCAGTGGGATGGAATCAAGCAACTTCAGCACCCACACAAAACGAACATGGAGCTCCTCACTAAAGGCGCAAAAAACTCCACGGCCAAAGACAAGTTCAGTGCCCAAGCCATTTCCCGCTGCCATGGAAACCAAGTGCTCTGGCAGCACATATGTCTGAAAGTGGATATGACACCTAGGGAAGGGAGTGTGCTGGTGAATGGCAACTGTCAGAAGCAGCAGCACAGCTCTTCCACTGCCAAAACAACTCCACCTACCTCATGAACTTCACATACCATCAGCTGTCCTGGCAGCTATCTAGGAAACCCTGTTGGGTCACTTCCGGTCCCATGCCCATTGAGCCCAGTGGGATGGAATCAAGCAGCTTCAGCACCCACACAAAACGAACATGGAGCTCCTCACTCAAGGCGCTCAAAACTCCACAGTCAAAGACAAGTTCAGTGCCCAAGCCATTTCCCGCTGCCATGGAAACCAAGTGCTCTGGCAGCACATATGTCTGAAAGTGGATATGACACCTAGGGAAGGGAGTGTGCTGGTGAATGGCAACTGTCAGAAGCAGCAGCACAGCTCTTCCAGTGCCAAAACAACTCCACCTACCTCATGAACTTCACATACCATCAGCTGTCCTGGCAGCTATCTAGGAAACTCTGTTGGGTCACTTCCGGTCCCATGGCCATTGAGCCCAGTGGGATGGAATCAAGCAGCTTCAGCACCCACACAAAACGAACATGGAGCTCCTCACTCAAGGCGCTCAAAACTTCACAGCCAAAGACAAGTTCAGTGCCCAAGCCATTTCCCGCTGCCATGGAAACCAAGTGCTCTGGCAGCACATATGTCTGAAAATTAATATGACACCTAGGGAAGGGAGTGTGCTGGTGAATGGCAACTGCCCGAAGCAGCAGCACAGCTCTTCCACTGCCAAAACAACTCCACCTGCCTCATGAACTTCACATACCATCAGCTGTCCTGGCAGCTATCTAGGAAACCCTGTTGGGTCACTTCCGGTCCCATGCCCATTGAGCCCAGTGGGATGAAATCAAGCAGCTTCAGCACCCACACAAAACGAACATGGAGCTCCTCACTCAAGGCGCTGAAAACTCCACAGCCAAAGACAAGTTCAGTGCCCAAGCCATTTCCCGCTGCCATGGAAACCAAGTGCTCTGGCAGCACATATGTCTGAAAGTGGATATGACACCTAGGGAAGGGAGTGTGCTGGTGAATGGCAACTGCCCGAAGCAGCAGCACAGCTCTTCCACTGCCAAAACAGCTCCACCTACCTCATGAACTTCACATACCATCAGCTGTCCTGGCAGCTATCTAGGAAACCCTGTTGGGTCACTTCCGGTCCCATGCCCATTGAGCCCAGTGGGATGGAATCAAGCAGCTTCAGCACCCACACAAAACGAACATGGAGCTCCTCACTCAAGGCGCTCAAAACTACATGGCGAAAGACAAGTTCAGTGCCCAAGCCATTTCCCGCTGCCATGGAAACCAAGTGCTCTGGCAGCACATATGTCTGAAAGTGGATATGACACCTAGGGAAGGGAGTGTGCTCGTGAATCGCAACTGCCCGAAGCAGCAGCACAGCTCTTCCAGTGCCAAAACAACTCCACCTACCTCATGAACTTCACATACCATCAGCTGTCCTGGCAGCTATCTAGGAAACCCTGTTTGGTGACTTCGTGTCCCATGCCCATTGAGCTCAGTGGGATGGAATCAAGCAGCTTCAGCACCCACACAAAACGAACATGGAGCTCCTCACTCAAGGCACAAAAAACTCCACGGCCAAAGACAAGTTCAGTGCCCAAGCCATTTCCCGCTGCCATGGAAACCAAGTGCTCTGGCAGCACATATGACTGAAAGTGGATATGACACCTAGGGAAGGGAGTGTGCTGGTGAATGGCAACTGCCCGAAGCAGCAGCACAGCTCTTCCACTGCCAAAACAACTCCACCTGCCTCATGAACTTCACATACCATCAGCTGTCCTGGCAGCTATCTAGGAAACCCTGTTGGGTCACTTCCGGTCCCATGGCCATTGAGCCCAGTGGGATGGAATCAAGCAGCTTCAGCACCCACACAAAACGAACATGGAGCTCCTCACTCAAGGCGCTCAAAACTCCACAGCCAAAGACAAGTTCAGTGCCCAAGCCATTTCCCGCTGCCATGGAAACCAAGTGCTCTGGCAGCACATATGTGTGAAAGTGGATATGACACCTAGGAAAGGGAGTGTGCTGGTGAATGGCAACTGTCAGAAGCAGCAGCACAGCTCTTCCACTGCCAAAACAACTCCACCTACCTCATGAACTTCACATACCATAAGCTGTCTTGGCAGCTATCTAGGAAACTCTGTTGGGTCACTTCCGGTCCCATGCCCATTGAGCCCAGTGGGATGGAATCAAGCAGCTTCAGCACCCACACAAAACGAACATGGAGCTCCTCACTCAAGGCGCTCAAAGCTCCACAGCCAAAGACAAGTTCAGTGCCCAAGCCATTTCCTGCTGCCATGGAAACCAAGTGCTCTGGCAGCACATATGTCTGAAAGTGGATATGACACCTAGGGAAGGGAGTGTGCTGGTGAATGGCAACTGCCCGAAGCAGCAGCACAGCTCTTCCACTGCCAAAACAACTCCACCTACCTCATGAACTTCACATACCATCAGCTTTCCTGGCAGCTATCTAGGAAACCCTGTTGGGTCACTTCCGGTCCCATGGCCATTGAGCCCAGTGGGATGGAATCAAGCAGCTTGAGCACCCACACAAATCTAACATGGAGCTCCTCACTCGAGGCGCTCAAAACTCCACAGCCAAAGACAAGTTCAGTGCCCAAGCCATTTCCCGCGGACATGGAAACCAAGGTCTCTGGCAGCACATATGTCTGAAAGTGGATATGGCACCTAGGGAAGGGAGTGTGCTGGTGAATGGCAACTGTCAGAAGCAGCAGCACAGCTCTTCCAGTGCCAAAACAACTCCACCTGCCTCATGAACTTCACATACCAACAGCTGTTCTGGCAGCTATCTAGGAAACCCTGTTGGGTCACTTCCGGTCCCATGCCCATTGAGCCCAGTGGGATGGAATCAAGCAGCTTCAGCACCCACACAAAACGAACATGGAGCTCCTCACTCAGGGCGCTCAAAACTTCACAGCCAAAGACAAGTTCAGTGCCCAAGCCATTTCCCGCTGCCATGGAAACCAAGTGCTCTGGCAGCACATATGTCTGAAAGTGGATATGACACCTAGGGAAGGGAGTGTGCTGGTGAATGCAACTGCCGGAACCAGCAAAACAGCTCTTCCAGTGCCAAAACAACTCCACCTGCCTCATGAACTTCACATACCATCAGCTGTCCTGGCAGCTATCTAGGAAACCCTGTTGAGTCACTTCCGGTCCCATGCCCATTGAGCCCAGTGGGATGGAATCAAGCAGCTTCAGCACCCACACAAATCTAACATGGAGCTCCTCACTCAAGGCCCTAAAAACTCCACGGCCAAAGACAAGTTCAGTGCCGAATCCATTTCCCGCTGCCATGGAAACCAAGTGCTCTGGCAGCACATATGTCTGAAAGTGGATATGACACCTAGGGAAGGGAGTGTGCTGGTGAATGGCAACTGCCCGAAGCAGCAGCACAGCTCTTCCACTGCCAAAACAACTCAACCTCCCTATGAACTTCACATACCATCAGCTGTCCTGGCAGCTATCTAGGAAACCCTGTTGGGTCACTTCCGGTCCCATGCCCATTGAGCCCAGTGGGATGCAATCAAGCAGCTTCAGCACCCACACAAAACGAACATGGAGCTCCTCACTCAAGGCCCTAAAAACTTCACGGCCAAAGACAAGTTCAGTGCCCAAGCCATTTCCCGCTGCCATGGAAACCAAGTGCTCTAGCAGCAAATATGTCTGAAAGTGGATATGACACCTAGGGAAGGGAGTGTGTTGGTGAATGACAACTGCCCGAAGCAGCAGCACAGCTCTTCCACTGCCAAAACAACTCCACCTGCCTCATGAACTTCACATACCATCAGCTGTCCTGGCAGCTATCTAGGAAACCCTGTGGGGTCACTTCCGGTCCCATGCCCATTGAGCCCAGTGGGATGGAATCAAGCAGCTTCAGCACCCACACAAAACGAACATGGAGCTCCTCACTCAAAGCCCTAAAACTCCACAGCCAAAGACAAGTTCAGTGCCCAAGCCATTTCCCCGCTGCCATGGAAACCAAGTGCTCTGGCAGCACATATGTCTGAAAGTGGATATGACACCTAGGGAAGGGAGTGTGCTGGTGAATGGCAACTGTCAGAAGCAGCAGCACAGCTCTTCCACTGCCAAAACAACTCCACCTACCTCATGAACTTCACATACCATCAGCTGTCCTGGCAGCTATCTAGGAAACCCTGTTGGGTCACTTCCGGTCCCATGCCCATTGAGCCCAGTGGGATGCAATCAAGCAGCTTCAGCACCCACACAAAACGAACATGGAGCTCCTCACTCAAGGCGCTCAAAACTCCACAGCCAAAGACAAGTTCAGTGCCCAAGCCATTTCCCGCTGCCATGGAAACCAAGTGCTCTGGCAGCACATATGTCTGAAAGTGGATATGACACCTAGGGAAGGGAGTGTGCTGGTGAATGGCAACTGCCCGAACTAGCAAAACAGCTCTTCCACTGCCAAAACAACTCAACCTGCCTCATGAACTTCACATACCATCAGCTGTCCTGGCAGCTATCTAGGAAACCCTGTTTGTTGACTTCCTGTCCCATGCCCATTGAGCTCAGTGGGATGGAATCAAGCAGCTTCAGCACCCACACAAAACGAACATGGAGCTCCTCACTCCAGGCGCTCAAAGCTCCACAGCCAAAGACAAGTTCAGTGCCCAAGCCATTTCCCGCTGCCATGGAAACCAAGTGCTCTGGCAGCACATATGTCTGAAAGTGGATATAACAACTAGGGAAGGGAGTGTGCTGGTGAATGGCAACTGCCCGAAGCAGCAAAACAGCTCTTCCACTGCAAAAAACAACTCCACCTGCCTCATGAACTTCACATACCATCAGCTGTCCTGGCAGCTATCTAGGAAACCCTGTTGGGTCACTTCCGGTCCCATGCCCATTGAGCCCAGTGGGATGGAATCAAGCAACTTCAGCACCCACACAAAACGAACATGGAGCTCCTCACTAAAGGCGCAAAAAACTCCACGGCCAAAGACAAGTTCAGTGCCCAAGCCATTTCCCGCTGCCATGGAAACCAAGTGCTCTGGCAGCACATATGTCTGAAAGTGGATATGACACCTAGGGAAGGGAGTGTGCTGGTGAATGGCAACTGTCAGAAGCAGCAGCACAGCTCTTCCACTGCCAAAACAACTCCACCTACCTCATGAACTTCACATACCATCAGCTGTCCTGGCAGCTATCTAGGAAACCCTGTTGGGTCACTTCCGGTCCCATGCCCATTGAGCCCAGTGGGATGGAATCAAGCAGCTTCAGCACCCACACAAAACGAACATGGAGCTCCTCACTCAAGGCGCTCAAAACTCCACAGCCAAAGACAAGTTCAGTGCCCAAGCCATTTCCCGCTGCCATGGAAACCAAGTGCTCTGGCAGCACATATGTCTGAAAGTGGATATGACACCTAGGGAAGGGAGTGTGCTGGTGAATGGCAACTGTCAGAAGCAGCAGCACAGCTCTTCCAGTGCCAAAACAACTCCACCTACCTCATGAACTTCACATACCATCAGCTGTCCTGGCAGCTATCTAGGAAACTCTGTTGGGTCACTTCCGGTCCCATGCCCATTGAGCCCAGTGGGATGGAATCAAGCAGCTTCAGCACCCACACAAAACTAACATGGAGCTCCTCACTCAAGGCGCTCAAAACTTCACAGCCAAAGACAAGTTCAGTGCCCAAGCCATTTCCCGCTGCCATGGAAACCAAGTGCTCTGGCAGCACATATGTCTGAAAATTAATATGACACCTAGGGAAGGGAGTGTGCTGGTGAATGGCAACTGCCCGAAGCAGCAGCACAGCTCTTCCACTGCCAAAACAACTCCACCTGCCTCATGAACTTCACATACCATCAGCTGTCCTGGCAGCTATCTAGGAAACTCTGTTGGGTCACTTCTGCTCCCCTGCCCATTGAGCCCAGTGGGATGGAATCAAGCAGCTTCAGCACCCACACAAAACGAACATGGAGCTCCTCACTCAAGGCGCTCAAAACTCCACAGCCAAAGACAAGTTCAGTGCCCAAGCCATTTCCCGCTGCCATGGAAACCAAGTGCTGTGGCAGCACATATGTCTGAAAGTGGATATGACACCTAGGGAAGGGACTGTGCTGGTGAATGGCAACTGTCAGAAGCAGCAGCACAGCTCTTACACTGCCAAAACAACTCCACCTGCCTCATGAACTTCACATATCATCAGCTGTCCTGGCAGCTATCTAGGAAACCCTGTTGGGTCACATCCGGTCCCATGCCCATTGAGCTCAGTGGGATGGAATCAAGCAGCTTCAGCACCCACACAAAACGAACATGGAGCTCCTCACTCAAGGCCCTAAAAACTCCACGGCCAAAGACAAGTTCAGTGCCCAAGCCATTTCCCGCTGCCATGGAAACCAAGTGCTCTGGCAGCACATATGTCTGAAAGTGGATATGACACCTAGGGAAGGGAGTGTGCTGGTGAATGGCAACTGCCCGAAGCAGCAGCACAGCTCTTCCAGTGCCAAAACAACTCCACCTGCCTCATGAACTTCACATATCATCAGCTGTCCTGGCAGCTATCTAGGAAACCCTGTTGGGTCACTTCCAGTCCCATGCCCATTGAGCCCAGTGGGATGGAATCAAGCAGCTTCAGCACCCACACAAAATGAACATGGAGCTCCTCACTCAAGGCGCTCAAAACTACATGGCGAAAGACAAGTTCAGTGCCAAAGCCATTTCCCGCTGCCATGAAAACCAAGTGCTCTGGCAGTACATATGTCTGAAAGTGGGTATGACACCTAGGGAAGGGAGTGTGCTGGTGAATGGCAGTTGCCCGAAGCAGCAGCACAGCTCTTCCACTGCCAAAACAACTCCACCTGCCTCATGAAATTCTCATACCATCAGCTGTCCTGGCAGCTATCTAGGAAACCCTGCTGGGTCACTTCCGGTCCCATGCCCATTGAGCCCAGTGGGATGGAATCAAGCAGCTTCAGCACCCACACAAAACGAACATGGAGCTCCTCACTCAAGGTGCTCAAAACTACACAGCCAAAGACAAGTTCAGTGCCAAAGCCATTTCCCGCTGCCATGGAAACCAAGTGCTCTGGCAGCACATATGTCTGAAAGTGGATATGACACCTAGGGAAGGGAGTGTGCTGGTGAATGGCAACTGCCCGAAGCAGCAGCACAGCTCTTCCAGTGCCAAAACAACTCCACCTGCCTCATGAACTTCACATACCATCAGCTGTCCTGGCAGCTATCTAGGAAACTCTGTTGGGTCACTTCTGCTCCCCTGCCCATTGAGCCCAGTGGGATGGAATCAAGCAGCTTCAGCACCCACACAAAACGAACATGGAGCTCCTCACTCAAGGCGCTCAAAACTCCACAGCCAAAGACAAGTTCAGTGCCCAAGCCATTTCCCGCTGCCATGGAAACCAAGTGCTGTGGCAGCACATATGTCTGAAAGTGGATATGACACCTAGGGAAGGGACTGTGCTGGTGAATGGCAACTGTCAGAAGCAGCAGCACAGCTCTTACACTGCCAAAACAACTCCACCTGCCTCATGAACTTCACATATCATCAGCTGTCCTGGCAGCTATCTAGGAAACCCTGTTGGGTCACATCCGGTCCCATGCCCATTGAGCTCAGTGGGATGGAATCAAGCAGCTTCAGCACCCACACAAAACGAACATGGAGCTCCTCACTCAAGGCCCTAAAAACTCCACGGCCAAAGACAAGTTCAGTGCCCAAGCCATTTCCCGCTGCCATGGAAACCAAGTGCTCTGGCAGCACATATGTCTGAAAGTGGATATGACACCTAGGGAAGGGAGTGTGCTGGTGAATGGCAACTGCCCGAAGCAGCAGCACAGCTCTTCCAGTGCCAAAACAACTCCACCTGCCTCATGAACTTCACATATCATCAGCTGTCCTGGCAGCTATCTAGGAAACCCTGTTGGGTCACTTCCAGTCCCATGCCCATTGAGCCCAGTGGGATGGAATCAAGCAGCTTCAGCACCCACACAAAATGAACATGGAGCTCCTCACTCAAGGCGCTCAAAACTACATGGCGAAAGACAAGTTCAGTGCCAAAGCCATTTCCCGCTGCCATGAAAACCAAGTGCTCTGGCAGTACATATGTCTGAAAGTGGGTATGACACCTAGGGAAGGGAGTGTGCTGGTGAATGGCAGTTGCCCGAAGCAGCAGCACAGCTCTTCCACTGCCAAAACAACTCCACCTGCCTCATGAAATTCTCATACCATCAGCTGTCCTGGCAGCTATCTAGGAAACCCTGCTGGGTCACTTCCGGTCCCATGCCCATTGAGCCCAGTGGGATGGAATCAAGCAGCTTCAGCACCCACACAAAACGAACATGGAGCTCCTCACTCAAGGTGCTCAAAACTACACAGCCAAAGACAAGTTCAGTGCCAAAGCCATTTCCCGCTGCCATGGAAACCAAGTGCTCTGGCAGCACATATGTCTGAAAGTGGATATGACACCTAGGGAAGGGAGTGTGCTGGTGAATGGCAACTGCCCGAAGCAGCAGCACAGCTCTTCCAGTGCCAAAACAACTCCACCTGCCTCATGAACTTCACATACCATCAGCTGTCCTGGCAGCTATCTAGGAAACTCTGTTGGGTCACTTCTGCTCCCCTGCCCATTGAGCCCAGTGGGATGGAATCAAGCAGCTTCAGCACCCACACAAAACGAACATGGAGCTCCTCACTCAAGGCGCTCAAAACTCCACAGCCAAAGACAAGTTCAGTGCCCAAGCCATTTCCCGCTGCCATGGAAACCAAGTGCTGTGGCAGCACATATGTCTGAAAGTGGATATGACACCTAGGGAAGGGACTGTGCTGGTGAATGGCAACTGTCAGAAGCAGCAGCACAGCTCTTCCACTGCCAAAACAACTCCACCTGCCTCATGAACTTCACATACCATCAGCTGTCCTGGCAGCTATCTAGGAAACCCTGTTGGGTCACATCCGGTCCCATGCCCATTGAGCTCAGTGGGATGGAATCAAGCAGCTTCAGCACCCACACAAAACGAACATGGAGCTCCTCACTCAAGGCCCTAAAAACTCCACGGCCAAAGACAAGTTCAGTGCCCAAGCCATTTCCCGCTGCCATGGAAACCAAGTGCTCTGGCAGCACATATGTCTGAAAGTGGATATGACACCTAGGGAAGGGAGTGTGCTGGTGAATGGCAACTGCCCGAAGCAGCAGCACAGCTCTTCCAGTGCCAAAACAACTCCACCTGCCTCATGAACTTCACATATCATCAGCTGTCCTGGCAGCTATCTAGGAAACCCTGTTGGGTCACTTCCAGTCCCATGCCCATTGAGCCCAGTGGGATGGAATCAAGCAGCTTCAGCACCCACACAAAATGAACATGGAGCTCCTCACTCAAGGCGCTCAAAACTACATGGCGAAAGACAAGTTCAGTGCCAAAGCCATTTCCCGCTGCCATGAAAACCAAGTGCTCTGGCAGTACATATGTCTGAAAGTGGGTATGACACCTAGGGAAGGGAGTGTGCTGGTGAATGGCAGTTGCCCGAAGCAGCAGCACAGCTCTTCCACTGCCAAAACAACTCCACCTGCCTCATGAAATTCTCATACCATCAGCTGTCCTGGCAGCTATCTAGGAAACCCTGCTGGGTCACTTCCGGTCCCATGCCCATTGAGCCCAGTGGGATGGAATCAAGCAGCTTCAGCACCCACACAAAACGAACATGGAGCTCCTCACTCAAGGTGCTCAAAACTACACAGCCAAAGACAAGTTCAGTGCCAAAGCCATTTCCCGCTGCCATGGAAACCAAGTGCTCTGGCAGCACATATGTCTGAAAGTGGATATGACACCTAGGGAAGGGAGTGTGCTGGTGAATGGCAACTGCCCGAAGCAGCAGCACAGCTCTTCCACTGCCAAAACAACTCCACCTGCCTCATGAACTTCACATACCATCAGCTGTCCTGGCAGCTATCTAGGAAACTCTGTTGGGTCACTTCTGCTCCCCTGCCCATTGAGCCCAGTGGGATGGAATCAAGCAGCTTCAGCACCCACACAAAACGAACATGGAGCTCCTCACTCAAGGCGCTCAAAACTCCACAGCCAAAGACAAGTTCAGTGCCCAAGCCATTTCCCGCTGCCATGGAAACCAAGTGCTGTGGCAGCACATATGTCTGAAAGTGGATATGACACCTAGGGAAGGGAGTGTGCTGGTGAATGGCAACTGCCCGAAGCAGCAGCACAGCTCTTCCACTGCCAAAACAACTCCACCTGCCTCATGAAATTCTCATACCATCAGCTGTCCTGGCAGCTATCTAGGAAACCCTGTTGGGTCACTTCCGGCCCCATGCCCATTGAGCCCAGTGGGATGGAATCAAGCAGCTTCAGCACCCACACAAAACGAACATGGAGCTCCTCACTCAAGGCGCTCAAAACTCAATTTTAACTCTCAACACAAATGGCCTGAACTCACCAATCAAAAGGCATAGATTAACAGAATGGATTATCAAACAGCACCCAACTATCTGTTGCCTACAAGAGACACATCTAACCAGAAGAGATTCAAAGAACCTGAAAGTGAAAGGTTGGAAACAGATATTTCATGCCAATGGACGAGAAAAAAAGGATGGGGTAGCTGTCTTAATTTCAGATGATGTGGACTTCAATCTGACACACATCAAAAAGGACAGGGAAGGACATTATATATTGGTGAAGGGACTGATCCATCAGGAAGTAATTACCATTGTGAACATATATGCACCAAATTCAAACGCACCTAGCTACGTGAAGCAATTACTCACGGACTTAAGGGGAGACATAGATATGCACACAATAATAGTGGGTGATCTTAACACCCCACTAACAACTATAGACAGATCAACAAAACAAAAACTCAACAAAGAAACAACAGAACTCATACAAACAATAGAACAACTGGACTTGGTTGACATTTATAGAATTTTTTACCCTAAGGCCACAGATTATACATTTTTTTCAGCAGTGCATGGCACCTTCTCCAGGATCGACCACATGATAGGACACAAAGCAAACCTAAATAACTTCAAAAAGATAGGAATCATACCATGTACCCTCTCAGACCACCACGGAATGAAGCTGGAAATCAGCAATTCAAAATGCCCCAGGAAATACAGAAACTCTTGGAGGCTGAACAATATGCTACTAAACGAACAATGGATCAGAGAAGAAATTAAAGATGAGATCAAAAAATTTATGGAAACCAATGAAAACTCTGACACAACATTCCAAAATTTGTGGGACACTGCCAAAGCAGTGCTACGGGGTAAACTCATCGCAATTGGAGCTCATGTCAAGGCCCAAGAGAGGCGCCAAATACAGGAACTAAACACACACCTCCAGGAACTGGAAAAACAACAGCAGAAGAGCCCCACACACAATAGGAAACAAGAAATCATCAAAACAAGGGAGGAAATCAACCAGATAGAAATAAAAAAAAACATACACAAAATCAATGAATCAAAAAGCTGGTTTTTTGAGAAGATAAACAAGATAGACACTCCACTGGCCCGACTGACAAAGAAAAAACAAGAGAAGGCAAGAATTAACAGCATCAAAGATGAAAAAGGCAACATAACAACAGACACCGCATCCATTAAGGCCATAATCAGAAATTACTACAAAGCACTGTACTCCAACAAATCAGAAGATCACCAAGAAATGGAAAAGTTCTTAGACTTCTACCACTTGCCAAAACTTAGCCCAGAGGCAACAAACGACCTGAACAAACCCATAACTGAAGTAGAGATTGAATCAGTGATTAAAGACCTCCCAACAAGGAAAAGCCCAGGCCCAGACGGCTTCACTCCAGAATTCTACAAAACATTCCGAACAGAGCTGACCCCAATCCTCTACAAACTCTTCAAAACAATAGAAAAAGAGGCAACCCTTCCAAACTCATTCTATGAAGCCAACATTACCTTAATCCCAAAACCAGACAGAGAACTAACAGAGAAGGAAAACTACAGACCTATCTCTTTGATGAACATTGATGCTAAGATTCTCAACAAAATCCTAGCCAACAGAATTCAAAAACACATCAGACAGATCATTCATCCAGATCAAGTAGGATTCATCCCTGGAATGCAGGGATGGTTCAACATTCGAAAATCTATAAATGTGATACACCACATCCAAAAACTGAAAAACAAGAATCACATGATAGTATCAATAGATGCAGAAAAAGCTTTCGACAAAATCCAACATCACTTCCTACTAAAAACCCTAACCAAGGTAGGCATAGATGGAAAAATCCACAACATAATTAAAGCAATATATGAAAAACCCAACGCCAGCATCATACTGAATGGAGAAAAGCTGGAACCCTTCCCACTGAGATCTGGAACAAGACAGGGATGTCCACTTTCTCCACTACTATTCAACATAGTCCTAGAGGTACTCGCTGAGGCCATAAGACAAGAAAAAGAAATCAGAGGAATCCAAATGGGAAACGAAGAAGTCAAGCTCTCACTATACGCAGATGATATGATTCTTTATGTAGAAGAGCCAAGAGACTCAATACAGAGACTGCTAGAACTTGTACGAGAGTTTGGTAGAGTGGCAGGGTACAAAATTAATGAACAAAAATCAACAGCCATAGTGTATGCGAACAGCCCCAAGATGGAAAAAGACTTAACCAGCAAGATACCATTCAAAATAACAGAGAAAAGTATGAAATATCTGGGAATAAATCTAACCAAAAATGTAGAAGACTTATTTGAAGAAAACTACAATCTGCTTAAAAAAGAAATTGAACAAGACCTCAAAAGATGGAGTAATATCCCATGCTCCTGGATAGGTAAAATCAATATCATTAAAATGTCTATACTGCCAAAAGCAATATATACATTCAACGCAATCCCAATCAAATTGCCCAAAATATTCTTCATGGAACTGGAAACAATGATCCAAAGGTTCATCTGGAAGCACAAAAAACCACGGATAGCTAGAACTATCCTGAAGAACAGGAAGTTAGCAGGGGGAATCACAGTTCCGGACCTCTGGACATACTATAGGGCAGTGGTTATCAAAACAGCGTGGTACTGGCACAAAGATAGAGAGGAAGATCAATGGAGCAGAATAGAAACGCCAGAAGGAAACCCACACAGATACAGCCAAATAATCTTTGACAAAAAGACAAACGACAACCCAGGCAAATGGGAAGGTCTGTTCAATAAATGCTGCTGGGACAACTGGTTGATAGCCTGCAGAAACAAAAAAATAGATCCACATCTCTCACCATACACTAAGATCAGATCTAAATGGATAACAGATCTAAACCTACATCCAGAAACCTTCAAACTTTTGGAAGAAAATGTTGGAAACACACTGGAACACTTAGGGGTAGGCCCTCACTTCCTAAAAAAGACTCCAGATGCAGTAGAAATCAAGACCAAAATAAACAATTGGGACCTCATCAAACTAAGAAGCTTCTGTACAGCTAGAGAAACAATCAACAAAGTAAAAAGGCAACCCACAGAATGGGAGAAGAGCTTCGCACACGACATAGGTGATAGAGGGCTAATATCCAGAATATACAAAGAGCTACAAAACAACCAAAATGTCAAAACAAACAACCCACTCAAGAAATGGGCACGGGAAATGGGCAGACACTTCACAAAGGAACAAACCCAAATGGCAAATAAACATATGAAAAAATGCTCAAGTTCCCTGGCAATAAGGGAAATCCAAATTAAAACATCAATGAGGTACCACCTAACGCCAGTAAGACTGGCCCACATGAATAAAAGCACCAACGACACTTGTTGGCGAGGTTGCGGGGAAAAGGGAACCCTACTCCACTGCTGGTGGGGCTGCAGGCTGGTACAGCCTCTATGGAAATCAGTATGGAGAATATTCAAACAACTCAAATTCAACATACCGTATGATCCAGCAATAGCACTCCTAGGAATATATCCAGAACACTTGTTCTATGAGAAACCAACATGTACTCCTAGGTTCATAGCAGCACAATCAGTAATTGCAAAAACATGGAAACAACCAAAATGCCCATCAAAAGAGGATTGGATAAGAAAGCTATGGTTCATCTACTCCATGGAATACTACTCAGCTATTAAAAAAAACAAAATGCAGTTCTTTGTGGCCAAATGGGCCAAACTGGAAACCATAATGCTAAGGGAAATGAGCCAATCCCAAAAGGTTAAATACCACATGTTTGCCTTAATTTAAGATGATATGATGTTATGTATAACATGTTATGTTTTGAATGTTATATGTTGTGTATAAACTAAAATTGAAGTATAGGTGAGGTGGTCACAGAAGGTGGCTGGGAACCCGCATTTACTTTTAACATATTGGTTACTCATTACTATGTCAATTAATTCCATAATGATGTAAATTTTTGCTGATGGTATGTTGGAGCTTTCAATTGACTGGGATGATACTCTGCTGGCTCTGTCATCAGACCAGAGAGGGTATACCTAAGAAACCGTTGAACTTGACGGGACAATAAGATGCTGGACTCTATGTTTGGTATACGCTTGCAATGGGGAAATCTCAACTGAACTTGAGCTGTGGTTATGCAATAAGGTGGAGGAATCCACCATGGTGGGAGGGTTTGGGGAGGGGTGGGGAGAACCCAAGTATCTATGTAACTGTGTCACATAATACAATGTAATTACTGAAGTTAAATAATAAATAATTAAAAAAAAAAAAAAAAGAAAGTGGATATGACACCTATGGAAGGGAGTGTGCTGGTGAATGGCAACTGTCAGAAGCAGCAGCACAGCTCTTCCACTGCCAAAACAACTCCACCTGCATCATGAACTTCACATACCATCAGCTGTCCTGGCAGCTATCTAGAAAACCCTGTTGGGTCACTTCCGGTCCCATGCCCATTGAGCCCAGTGGGATGGAATCAAGCAGCTTCAGCACCCACACAAAACGAACATGGAGCTCCTCACTCAAGGCGCTCAAAACTTCACCGCCAAAGACAAGTTCAGTGCCCAAGCCATTTCCCGCTGCCATGGAAACCAAGTGCTCTGGCAGCACATATGTCTGAAAGTGGATATGACACCTAGGGAAGGGAGTGTGCTGGTGAATGGCAACTGCCCGAAGCAGCAGCACAGCTCTTCCACTGCCAAAACAACTCCACCTGCCTCATGAAATTCTCATACCATCAGCTGTCCTGGCAGCTATCTAGGAAACCCTGCTGGGTCACTTCCGGCCCCATGCCCATTGAGCCCAGTGGGATGGAATCAAGCAGCTTCAGCACCCACACAAAACGAACATGGAGCTCCTCACTCAAGGCGCTCAAAACTACATGGCGAAAGACAAGTTCAGTGCCCAAGCCATTTCCCGCTGCCATGGAAACCAAGTGCTCTGGCAGCACATATGTCTGAAAGTGGATATGACACCTAGGGAAGGGAGTGTGCTGGTGAATGGCAACTGCCCGAAGCATCAGCACAGCTCTTCCAGTGCCAAAACAACTCCACCTACCTCATGAACTTCACATACCATCAGCTGTCCTGGGAGCTATCTAGGAAACCCTGTTTGGTGATTTCCTGTCCCCTGCCCATTGAGCTCAGTGGGATGGAATCAAGCAGCTTCAGCACCCACACAAAACGAACATGGAGGTCCTCACTCAAGGCCCTAAAAACTCACAGCCAAAGACAAGTTCAGTGCCCAAGCCTTTTCCAGCTGCCATGGAAACCATGTGCTCTGGCAGCACATATGTCTGAAAGTGGATATGACACCTAGGGAAGGGAGTGTGCTGGTGAATGGCAACTGCCCGAAGCAGCAGCACAGCTCTTCCACTGCCAAAACAAGTCCACCTACCTCATGAACTTCACATACCATCAGCTGTCCTGCAGCTATCTAGGAAACCCTGTTGGGTCACTTCCGGTCCCATGCCCATTGAGCCCAGTGGGATGGAATCAAGCAGCTTCAGCACCCACACAAATCTAACAATGAGCTCCTCACTCAAGGCGCTCAAAACTTCACAGCCAAAGACAAGTTCAGTGCCCAAGCCATTTCCCGCTGCCATGGAAACCAAGTGTTCTGGAAGCACATATGTCTGAAAGTTAATATGACACCTAGGGAAGGGAGCGTGCTGGTGAATGGCAACTGCACGAAGCAGCAGCACAGCTCTTCCACTGCCAAAACAACTCCACCTGCCTCATGAACTTCACATACCATCAGCTGTCCTGGCAGCTATCTAGGAAACCCTGTTGGGTCACTTCCGGCCCCATGCCCATTGAGCCCAGTGGGATGGAATCAAGCAGCTTCAGCACCCACACAAAACGAACATGGAGCTCCTCACTCAAGGCGCTCAAAACTACATGGCGAAAGACAAGTTCAGTGCCAAAGCCATTTCCCGCTGCCATGAAAACCAAGTGCTCTGGCAGCACATATGTCTGAAAGTGGGTATGACACCTAGGGAAGGGAGTGTGCTGGTGAATGGCAGTTGCCCGAAGCAGCAGCACAGCTCTTCCACTGCCAAAACAACTCCACCTGCCTCATGAAATTCTCATACCATCAGCTGTCCTGGCAGCTATCTAGGAAACCCTGCTGGGTCACTTCCGGTCCCATGCCCATTGAGCCCAGTGGGATGGAATCAAGCAGCTTCAGCACCCACACAAAACGAACATGGAGCTCCTCACTCAAGGCGCTCAAAACTCCACAGCCAAAGACAAGTTCAGTGCCGAAGCCATTTCCCGCTGCCATGGAAACCAAGTGCTCTGGCAGCACATATGTCTGAAAGTGGATATGACACCTAGGGAAGGGAGTGTGCTGGTGAATGGCAACTGCCCGAAGCAGCAGCACAGCTCTTCCACTGCCAAAACAACTCCACCTGCCTCATGAAATTCTCATACCATCAGCTGTCCTGGCAGCTATCTAGGAAACCCTGTTGGGTCACTTCCGGCCCCATGCCCATTGAGCCCAGTGGGATGGAATCAAGCAGCTTCAGCACCCACACAAAACGAACATGGAGCTCCTCACTCAAGGCGCTCAAAACTCAATTTTAACTCTCAACACAAATGGCCTGAACTCACCAATCAAAAGGCATAGATTAACAGAATGGATTATCAAACAGCACCCAACTATCTGTTGCCTACAAGAGACACATCTAACCAGAAGAGATTCAAAGAAGCTGAAAGTGAAAGGTTGGAAACAGATATTTCATGCCAATGGACGAGAAAAAAAGGATGGGGTAGCTGTCTTAATTTCAGATGATGTGGACTTCAATCTGACACACATCAAAAAGGACAGGGAAGGACATTATATATTGGTGAAGGGACTGATCCATCAGGAAGTAATTACCATTGTGAACATATATGCACCAAATTCAAACGCACCTAGCTACGTGAAGCAATTACTCACGGACTTAAGGGGAGACATAGATATGCACACAATAATAGTGGGTGATCTTAACACCCCACTAACAACTATAGACAGATCAACAAAACAAAAACTCAACAAAGAAACAACAGAACTCATACAAACAATAGAACAACTGGACTTGGTTGACATTTATAGAATTTTTTACCCTAAGGCCACAGATTATACATTTTTTTCAGCAGTGCATGGCACCTTCTCCAGGATCGACCACATGATAGGACACAAAGCAAACCTAAATAACTTCAAAAAGATAGGAATCATACCATGTACCCTCTCAGACCACCACGGAATGAAGCTGGAAATCAGCAATTCAAAATGCCCCAGGAAATACAGAAACTCTTGGAGGCTGAACAATATGCTACTAAACGAACAATGGATCAGAGAAGAAATTAAAGATGAGATCAAAAAATTTATGGAAACCAATGAAAACTCTGACACAACATTCCAAAATTTGTGGGACACTGCCAAAGCAGTGCTACGGGGTAAACTCATCGCAATTGGAGCTCATGTCAAGGCCCAAGAGAGGCGCCAAATACAGGAACTAAACACACACCTCCAGGAACTGGAAAAACAACAGCAGAAGAGCCCCACACACAATAGGAAACAAGAAATCATCAAAACAAGGGAGGAAATCAACCAGATAGAAATAAAAAAAAACATACACAAAATCAATGAATCAAAAAGCTGGTTTTTTGAGAAGATAAACAAGATAGACACTCCACTGGCCCGACTGACAAAGAAAAAACAAGAGAAGGCAAGAATTAACAGCATCAAAGATGAAAAAGGCAACATAACAACAGACACCGCATCCATTAAGGCCATAATCAGAAATTACTACAAAGCACTGTACTCCAACAAATCAGAAGATCACCAAGAAATGGAAAAGTTCTTAGACTTCTACCACTTGCCAAAACTTAGCCCAGAGGCAACAAACGACCTGAACAAACCCATAACTGAAGTAGAGATTGAATCAGTGATTAAAGACCTCCCAACAAGGAAAAGCCCAGGCCCAGACGGCTTCACTCCAGAATTCTACAAAACATTCCGAACAGAGCTGACCCCAATCCTCTACAAACTCTTCAAAACAATAGAAAAAGAGGCAACCCTTCCAAACTCATTCTATGAAGCCAACATTACCTTAATCCCAAAACCAGACAGAGAACTAACAGAGAAGGAAAACTACAGACCTATCTCTTTGATGAACATTGATGCTAAGATTCTCAACAAAATCCTAGCCAACAGAATTCAAAAACACATCAGACAGATCATTCATCCAGATCAAGTAGGATTCATCCCTGGAATGCAGGGATGGTTCAACATTCGAAAATCTATAAATGTGATACACCACATCCAAAAACTGAAAAACAAGAATCACATGATAGTATCAATAGATGCAGAAAAAGCTTCCGACAAAATCCAACATCACTTCCTACTAAAAACCCTAACCAAGGTAGGCATAGATGGAAAAATCCACAACATAATTAAAGCAATATATGAAAAACCCAACGCCAGCATCATACTGAATGGAGAAAAGCTGGAACCCTTCCCACTGAGATCTGGAACAAGACAGGGATGTCCACTTTCTCCACTACTATTCAACATAGTCCTAGAGGTACTCGCTGAGGCCATAAGACAAGAAAAAGAAATCAGAGGAATCCAAATGGGAAACGAAGAAGTCAAGCTCTCACTATACGCAGATGATATGATTCTTTATGTAGAAGAGCCAAGAGACTCAATACAGAGACTGCTAGAACTTGTACGAGAGTTTGGTAGAGTGGCAGGGTACAAAATTAATGAACAAAAATCAACAGCCATAGTGTATGCGAACAGCCCCAAGATGGAAAAAGACTTAACCAACAAGATACCATTCAAAATAACAGAGAAAAGTATGAAATATCTGGGAATAAATCTAACCAAAAATGTAGAAGACTTATTTGAAGAAAACTACAATCTGCTTAAAAAAGAAATTGAACAAGACCTCAAAAGATGGAGTAATATCCCATGCTCCTGGATAGGTAAAATCAATATCATTAAAATGTCTATACTGCCAAAAGCAATATATACATTCAACGCAATCCCAATCAAATTGCCCAAAATATTCTTCATGGAACTGGAAACAATGATCCAAAGGTTCATCTGGAAGCACAAAAAACCACGGATAGCTAGAACTATCCTGAAGAACAGGAAGTTAGCAGGGGGAATCACAGTTCCGGACCTCTGGACATACTATAGGGCAGTGGTTATCAAAACAGCGTGGTACTGGCACAAAGATAGAGAGGAAGATCAATGGAGCAGAATAGAAACGCCAGAAGGAAACCCACACAGATACAGCCAAACAATCTTTGACAAAAAGACAAACGACAACCCAGGCAAATGGGAAGGTCTGTTCAATAAATGCTGCTGGGACAACTGGTTGATAGCCTGCAGAAACAAAAAAATAGATCCACATCTCTCACCATACACTAAGATCAGATCTAAATGGATAACAGATCTAAACCTACATCCAGAAACCTTCAAACTTTTGGAAGAAAATGTTGGAAACACACTGGAACACTTAGGGGTAGGCCCTCACTTCCTAAAAAAGACTCCAGATGCAGTAGAAATCAAGACCAAAATAAACAATTGGGACCTCATCAAACTAAGAAGCTTCTGTACAGCTAGAGAAACAATCAACAAAGTAAAAAGGCAACCCACAGAATGGGAGAAGAGCTTCGCACACGACATAGGTGATAGAGGGCTAATATCCAGAATATACAAAGAGCTACAAAACAACCAAAATGTCAAAACAAACAACCCACTCAAGAAATGGGCACGGGAAATGGGCAGACACTTCACAAAGGAACAAACCCAAATGGCAAATAAACATATGAAAAAATGCTCAAGTTCCCTGGCAATAAGGGAAATCCAAATTAAAACATCAATGAGGTACCACCTAACGCCAGTAAGACTGGCCCACATGAATAAAAGCACCAACGACACTTGTTGGCGAGGTTGCGGGGAAAAGGGAACCCTACTCCACTGCTGGTGGGGCTGCAGGCTGGTACAGCCTCTATGGAAATCAGTATGGAGAATATTCAAACAACTCAAATTCAACATACCGTATGATCCAGCAATAGCACTCCTAGGAATATATCCAGAACACTTGTTCTATGAGAAACCAACATGTACTCCTAGGTTCATAGCAGCACAATCAGTAATTGCAAAAACATGGAAACAACCAAAATGCCCATCAAAAGAGGATTGGATAAGAAAGCTATGGTTCATCTACTCCATGGAATACTACTCAGCTATTAAAAAAAACAAAATGCAGTTCTTTGTGGCCAAATGGGCCAAACTGGAAACCATAATGCTAAGGGAAATGAGCCAATCCCAAAAGGTTAAATACCACATGTTTGCCTTAATTTAAGATGATATGATGTTATGTATAACATGTTATGTTTTGAATGTTATATGTTGTGTATAAACTAAAATTGAAGTATAGGTGAGGTGGTCACAGAAGGTGGCTGGGAACCCGCATTTACTTTTAACATATTGGTTACTCATTACTATGTCAATTAATTCCATAATGATGTAAATTTTTGCTGATGGTATGCTGGAGCTTTCAATTGACTGGGATGATACTCTGCTGGCTCTGTCATCAGACCAGAGAGGGTATACCTAAGAAACCGTTGAACTTGACGGGACAATAAGATGCTGGACTCTATGTTTGGTATACGCTTGCAATGGGGAAATCTCAACTGAACTTGAGCTGTGGTTATGCAATAAGGTGGAGGAATCCACCATGGTGGGAGGGTTTGGGGAGGGGTGGGGAGAACCCAAGTATCTATGTAACTGTGTCACATAATACAATGTAATTACTGAAGTTAAATAATAAATAATTAAAAAAAAAAAAAAGAAAGTGGATATGACACCTATGGAAGGGAGTGTGCTGGTGAATGGCAACTGTCAGAAGCAGCAGCACAGCTCTTCCACTGCCAAAACAACTCCACCTACCTCATGAACTTCACATACCATCAGCTGTCCTGGCAGCTATTTAGAAAACCCTGTTGGGTCACTTCCGGTCCCATGCCCATTGAGCCCAGTGGGATGGAATCAAGCAGCTTCAGCACCCACACAAAACGAACATGGAGCTCCTCACTCAAGGCGCTCAAAGCCCACAGCCAAAGACCAGTTCAGTGCCCAAGCCATTTCCCGCTGCCATGGAAACCAAGTGCTCTGGCAGCACATATGTCTGAAAGTGGATATGACACCTAGGGAAGGGAGTGTGCTGGTGAATGGCAACTGCCCGAAGCAGCAGCACAGCTCTTCCACTGCCAAAACAACTCCACCTGCCTCATGAAATTCTCATACCATCAGCTGTCCTGGCAGCTATCTAGGAAACCCTGTTGGGTCACTTCCAGTCCCATGCCCATTGAGCCCAGTGGGATGGAATCAAGCAGCTTCAGCACCCACACAAATCTAACAATGAGCTCCTCACTCAAGGCGCTCAAAACTTCACAGCCAAAGACAAGTTCAGTGCCCAAGCCATTTCCCGCTGCCATGGAAACCAAGTGTTCTGGAAGCACATATGTCTGAAAGTTAATATGACACCTAGGGAAGGGAGTGTGCTGGTGAATGGCAGCTGCCCGAAGCAGCAACACAGCTCTTCCAGTGCCAAAACAACTCCACCTGCCTCATGAACTTCACATACCATCAGCTGTCCTGGCAGCTATCTAGGAAACCCTGTTGGGTCACTTCCGGCCCCATGCCCATTGAGCCCAGTGGGATGGAATCAAGCAGCTTCAGCACCCACACAAAACGAACATGGAGCTCCTCACTCAAGGCGCTCAAAACTACATGGCGAAAGACAAGTTCAGTGCCAAAGCCATTTCCCGCTGCCATGAAAACCAAATGCTCTGGCAGCACATATGTCTGAAAGTGGGTATGACACCTAGGGAAGGGAGTGTGCTGGTGAATGGCAGTTGCCCGAAGCAGCAGCACAGCTCTTCCACTGCCAAAACAACTCCACCTGCCTCATGAACTTCACATACCATCAGCTGTCCTGGCAGCTATCTAGGAAACCCTGCTGGGTCACTTCCGGTCCCATGCCCATTGAGCCCAGTGGGATGGAATCAAGCAGCTTCAGCACCCACACAAAACGAACATGGAGCTCCTCACTCAAGGCGCTCAAAACTCCACAGCCAAAGACAAGTTCAGTGCCGAAGCCATTTCCCGCTGCCATGGAAACCAAGTGCTCTGGCAGCACATATGTCTGAAAGTGGATATGACACCTAGGGAAGGGAGTGTGCTGGTGAATGGCAACTGCCCGAAGCAGCAGCACAGCTCTTCCACTGCCAAAACAACTCCACCTGCCTCATGAAATTCTCATACCATCAGCTGTCCTGGCAGCTATCTAGGAAACCCTGTTGGGTCACTTCCGGCCCCATGCCCATTGAGCCCAGTGGGATGGAATCAAGCAGCTTCAGCACCCACACAAAACGAACATGGAGCTCCTCACTCAAGGCGCTCAAAACTCAATTTTAACTCTCAACACAAATGGCCTGAACTCACCAATCAAAAGGCATAGATTAACAGAATGGATTATCAAACAGCAGCCAACTATCTGTTGCCTACAAGAGACACATCTAACCAGAAGAGATTCAAAGAACCTGAAAGTGAAAGGTTGGAAACAGATATTTCATGCCAATGGACGAGAAAAAAAGGATGGGGTAGCTGTCTTAATTTCAGATGATGTGGACTTCAATCTGACACACATCAAAAAGGACAGGGAAGGACATTATATATTGGTGAAGGGACTGATCCATCAGGAAGTAATTACCATTGTGAACATATATGCACCAAATTCAAACGCACCTAGCTACGTGAAGCAATTACTCACGGACTTAAGGGGAGACATAGATATGCACACAATAATAGTGGGTGATCTTAACACCCCACTAACAACTATAGACAGATCAACAAAACAAAAACTCAACAAAGAAACAACAGAACTCATACAAACAATAGAACAACTGGACTTGGTTGACATTTATAGAATTTTTTACCCTAAGGCCACAGATTATACATTTTTTTCAGCAGTGCATGGCACCTTCTCCAGGATCGACCACATGATAGGACACAAAGCAAACCTAAATAACTTCAAAAAGATAGGAATCATACCATGTACCCTCTCAGACCACCACGGAATGAAGCTGGAAATCAGCAATTCAAAATGCCCCAGGAAATACAGAAACTCTTGGAGGCTGAACAATATGCTACTAAACGAACAATGGATCAGAGAAGAAATTAAAGATGAGATCAAAAAATTTATGGAAACCAATGAAAACTCTGACACAACATTCCAAAATTTGTGGGACACTGCCAAAGCAGTGCTACGGGGTAAACTCATCGCAATTGGAGCTCATGTCAAGGCCCAAGAGAGGCGCCAAATACAGGAACTAAACACACACCTCCAGGAACTGGAAAAACAACAGCAGAAGAGCCCCACACACAATAGGAAACAAGAAATCATCAAAACAAGGGAGGAAATCAACCAGATAGAAATAAAAAAAAACATACACAAAATCAATGAATCAAAAAGCTGGTTTTTTGAGAAGATAAACAAGATAGACACTCCACTGGCCCGACTGACAAAGAAAAAACAAGAGAAGGCAAGAATTAACAGCATCAAAGATGAAAAAGGCAACATAACAACAGACACCGCATCCATTAAGGCCATAATCAGAAATTACTACAAAGCACTGTACTCCAACAAATCAGAAGATCACCAAGAAATGGAAAAGTTCTTAGACTTCTACCACTTGCCAAAACTTAGCCCAGAGGCAACAAACGACCTGAACAAACCCATAACTGAAGTAGAGATTGAATCAGTGATTAAAGACCTCCCAACAAGGAAAAGCCCAGGCCCAGACGGCTTCACTCCAGAATTCTACAAAACATTCCGAACAGAGCTGACCCCAATCCTCTACAAACTCTTCAAAACAATAGAAAAAGAGGCAACCCTTCCAAACTCATTCTATGAAGCCAACATTACCTTAATCCCAAAACCAGACAGAGAACTAACAGAGAAGGAAAACTACAGACCTATCTCTTTGATGAACATTGATGCTAAGATTCTCAACAAAATCCTAGCCAACAGAATTCAAAAACACATCAGACAGATCATTCATCCAGATCAAGTAGGATTCATCCCTGGAATGCAGGGATGGTTCAACATTCGAAAATCTATAAATGTGATACACCACATCCAAAAACTGAAAAACAAGAATCACATGATAGTATCAATAGATGCAGAAAAAGCTTTCGACAAAATCCAACATCACTTCCTACTAAAAACCCTAACCAAGGTAGGCATAGATGGAAAAATCCACAACATAATTAAAGCAATATATGAAAAACCCAACGCCAGCATCATACTGAATGGAGAAAAGCTGGAACCCTTCCCACTGAGATCTGGAACAAGACAGGGATGTCCACTTTCTCCACTACTATTCAACATAGTCCTAGAGGTACTCGCTGAGGCCATAAGACAAGAAAAAGAAATCAGAGGAATCCAAATGGGAAACGAAGAAGTCAAGCTCTCACTATACGCAGATGATATGATTCTTTATGTAGAAGAGCCAAGAGACTCAATACAGAGACTGCTAGAACTTGTACGAGAGTTTGGTAGAGTGGCAGGGTACAAAATTAATGAACAAAAATCAACAGCCATAGTGTATGCGAACAGCCCCAAGATGGAAAAAGACTTAACCAACAAGATACCATTCAAAATAACAGAGAAAAGTATGAAATATCTGGGAATAAATCTAACCAAAAATGTAGAAGACTTATTTGAAGAAAACTACAATCTGCTTAAAAAAGAAATTGAACAAGACCTCAAAAGATGGAGTAATATCCCATGCTCCTGGATAGGTAAAATCAATATCATTAAAATGTCTATACTGCCAAAAGCAATATATACATTCAACGCAATCCCAATCAAATTGCCCAAAATATTCTTCATGGAACTGGAAACAATGATCCAAAGGTTCATCTGGAAGCACAAAAAACCACGGATAGCTAGAACTATCCTGAAGAACAGGAAGTTAGCAGGGGGAATCACAGTTCCGGACCTCTGGACATACTATAGGGCAGTGGTTATCAAAACAGCGTGGTACTGGCACAAAGATAGAGAGGAAGATCAATGGAGCAGAATAGAAACGCCAGAAGGAAACCCACACAGATACAGCCAAATAATCTTTGACAAAAAGACAAACGACAACCCAGGCAAATGGGAAGGTCTGTTCAATAAATGCTGCTGGGACAACTGGTTGATAGCCTGCAGAAACAAAAAAATAGATCCACATCTCTCACCATACACTAAGATCAGATCTAAATGGATAACAGATCTAAACCTACATCCAGAAACCTTCAAACTTTTGGAAGAAAATGTTGGAAACACACTGGAACACTTAGGGGTAGGCCCTCACTTCCTAAAAAAGACTCCAGATGCAGTAGAAATCAAGACCAAAATAAACAATTGGGACCTCATCAAACTAAGAAGCTTCTGTACAGCTAGAGAAACAATCAACAAAGTAAAAAGGCAACCCACAGAATGGGAGAAGAGCTTCGCACACGACATAGGTGATAGAGGGCTAATATCCAGAATATACAAAGAGCTACAAAACAACCAAAATGTCAAAACAAACAACCCACTCAAGAAATGGGCACGGGAAATGGGCAGACACTTCACAAAGGAACAAACCCAAATGGCAAATAAACATATGAAAAAATGCTCAAGTTCCCTGGCAATAAGGGAAATCCAAATTAAAACATCAATGAGGTACCACCTAACGCCAGTAAGACTGGCCCACATGAATAAAAGCACCAACGACACTTGTTGGCGAGGTTGCGGGGAAAAGGGAACCCTACTCCACTGCTGGTGGGGCTGCAGGCTGGTACAGCCTCTATGGAAATCAGTATGGAGAATATTCAAACAACTCAAATTCAACATACCGTATGATCCAGCAATAGCACTCCTAGGAATATATCCAGAACACTTGTTCTATGAGAAACCAACATGTACTCCTATGTTCATAGCAGCACAATCAGTAATTGCAAAAACATGGAAACAACCAAAATGCCCATCAAAAGAGGATTGGATAAGAAAGCTATGGTTCATCTACTCCATGGAATACTACTCAGCTATTAAAAAAAACAAAATGCAGTTCTTTGTGGCCAAATGGGCCAAACTGGAAACCATAATGCTAAGGGAAATGAGCCAATCCCAAAAGGTTAAATACCACATGTTTGCCTTAATTTAAGATGATATGATGTTATGTATAACATGTTATGTTTTGAATGTTATATGTTGTGTATAAACTAAAATTGAAGTATAGGTGAGGTGGTCACAGAAGGTGGCTGGGAACCCGCATTTACTTTTAACATATTGGTTACTCATTACTATGTCAATTAATTCCATAATGATGTAAATTTTTGCTGATGGTATGTTGGAGCTTTCAATTGACTGGGATGATACTCTGCTGGCTCTGTCATCAGACCAGAGAGGGTATACCTAAGAAACCGTTGAACTTGACGGGACAATAAGATGCTGGACTCTATGTTTGGTATACGCTTGCAATGGGGAAATCTCAACTGAACTTGAGCTGTGGTTATGCAATAAGGTTGAGGAATCCACCATGGTGGGAGGGTTTGGGGAGGGGTGGGGAGAACCCAAGTATCTATGTAACTGTGTCACATAATACAATGTAATTACTGAAGTTAAATAATAAATAATTAAAAAAAAAAAAAAAAGAAAGTGGATATGACACCTATGGAAGGGAGTGTGCTGGTGAATGGCAACTGTCAGAAGCAGCAGCACAGCTCTTCCACTGCCAAAACAACTCCACCTAACTCATGAACTTCACATACCATCAGCTGTCCTGCAGCTATCTAGGAAACCCTGTTGGGTCACTTCCGGTCCCATGCCCATTGAGCCCAGTGGGATGGAATCAAGCAGCTTCAGCACCCACACAAAACGAACATGGAGCTCCTCACTCAAGGCGCTCAAAACTCCACAGCCAAAGACAAGTTCAGTGCCCAAGCCATTTCCCGCTGCCATGGAAACCAAGTGCTCTGGCAGCACATATGTGTGAAAGTGGATATGACACCTAGGGAAGGGAATGTGCTGGTGAATGGCAACTGACCGAAGCAGCAGCACAGCTCTTCCACTGCCAAAACAACTCCACCTGACTCATGAACTTCACATACCATCAGCTGTCCTGGCAGCTATCTAGGAAACCCTGTTGGGTCACTTCCAGTCCCATGCCCATTGAGCCCAGTGGGATGGAATCAAGCAGCTTGAGCACCCACACAAAACGAACATGGAGCTCCTCACTCAAGGCGCTCAAAACTCCACGGTGAAAGACAAGTTCAGTGAGCAAGCCATTTCCCGCTGCCATGGAAACCAAGTGCTCTGGCAGCATATATGTCTGAAAGTGGATATGACACCTAGGGAAGGGAGTGTGCTGGTGAATGGCAACTGCCCGAAGCAGCAGCACAGCTCTTCCAGTGCCAAAACAACTCCACCTGCCTCATGAACTTCACATACCATCAGCTGTCCTGGCAGCTATCTAGGAAACCCTGTTGGGTCACTTCCAGTCCCATGCCCATTGAGCCCAGTGGGATGGAATCAAGCAGCTTGAGCACCCACACAAAACGAACATGGAGCTCCTCACTCAAGGCGCTCAAAACTCCACGGCCAAAGACAAGTTCAGTGCCGAAGCCATTTCCCGCTGCCATGGAAACCAAGTGCTCTGGCAGCACATATGTCTGAAAGTGGATATGACACCTAGGGAAGGGAGTGTGCTGGTGAATGGCAACTGCCCGAAGCAGCAGCACAGCTCTTCCACTGCCAAAACAACTCCACCTGCCTCATGAAATTCTCATACCATCAGCTGTCCTGGCAGCTATCTAGGAAACCCTGCTGGGTCACTTCCGGCCCCATGCCCATTGAGCCCAGTGGGATGGAATCAAGCAGCTTCAGCACCCACACAAAACGAACATGGAGCTCCTCACTCAAGGCGCTCAAAACTACATGGCGAAAGACAAGTTCAGTGCCCAAGCCATTTCCCGCTGCCATGGAAACCAAGTGCTCTGGCAGCACATATGTCTGAAAGTGGATATGACACCTAGGGAAGGGAGTGTGCTGGTGAATGGCAACTGCCCGAAGCATCAGCACAGCTCTTCCAGTGCCAAACAACTCCACCTACCTCATGAACTTCACATACCATCAGCTGTCCTGGCAGCTATCTAGGAAACCCTTTTTGGTGACTTCCTGTCCCATGCCCATTGAGCCCAGTGGGATGGAATCATGCAGCTTGAGCACCCACACAAAACGAACATGGAGCTCCTCACTCAAGGCGCTCAAAACTCCACAGCCAAAGACAAGTTCAGTGCCCAAGCCATTTCCCGCTGCCATGGAAACCAAGTGCGCTAGCAGCAAATATGTCTGAAAGTGGATATGACACCTAGGGAAGGGAGTGTGTTGGTGAATGGCAACTGCCAGAAGCAGCAACACAGCTCTTCCACTGCCAAAACAACTCCACCTGCCTCATGAACTTCACATACCATCAGCTGTCCTGGCAGCTATGTAGGAAACCCTGTTGGGTCACTTCCGGTCCCATGCCCATTGAGCCCAGTGGGATGGAATCAAGCAGCTTCAGCACCCACACAAAACGAACATGGAGCTCCTCACTCAAGGCGCTCAAAGCTCCACAGCCAAAGACAAGTTCAGTGCCCAAGCCATTTCCCGCTGCCATGGAAACCAAGTGCTCTGGCAGCACATATGTGTGAAAGTGGATATGACACTTAGGGAAGGGAGTGTGCTGGTGAATGGCAACTGCCCGAAGCAGCAGCACAGCTCTTCCAGTGCCAAAACAATTCCACCTACCTCATGAACTTCACATACCATCAGCTGTCCTGGCAGCTATCTAGGAAACCCTGTTGGGTCACTTCCGGTCCCATGCCCATTGAGCCCAGTGGGATGGAATCAAGCAGCTTCAGCACCCACACAAAACGAACATGGAGCTCCTCACTCAAGGCGCTCAAAGCTCCACAGCCAAAGACAAGTTCAGTGCCCAAGCCATTTCCCGCTGCCATGGAAACCAAGTGCTCTGGCAGCACATATGTCTGAAAGTGGATATGACACCTAGGGAAGGGAGTGTGCTGGTGAATGGCAACTGCCCAAAGCAGCAGCACAGCTCTTCCACTGCCAAAACAACTCCACCTACCTCATGAACTTCACATACCATCAGCTGTCCTGGCAGCTATCTAGGAAACCCTGTTGGGGCACTTCCGGTCCCATGCCCATTGAGCCCAGTGGGATGGAATCAAGCAGCTTCAGCACCCACACAAAACGAACATGGAGCTCCTCACTCAAGGCGCTCAAAACTCCACAGCCAAAGACAAGTTCAGTGCCGAAGCCATTTCCCGCTGCCATGGAAACCAAGGTCTCTGGCAGCACATATGTCTGAAAGTGGATATGACACCTAGGGAAGGGAGTGTGCTGGTGAATGGCAACTGCCCGAAGCAGCAGCACAGCTCTTCCACTGCCAAAACAACTCCACCTGCCTCATGAACTTCACATACCATCAGCTGTCCTGGCAGCTATCTAGGAAACCCTGCTGGGTCACTTCCGGCCCCATGCCCATTGAGCCCAGTGGGATGGAATCAAGCAGCTTGAGCACCCACACAAAACGAACATGGAGCTCCTCACTCAAGGCGCTCAAAACTCCACGGTGAAAGACAAGTTCAGTGAGCAAGCCATTTCCCGCTGCCATGGAAACCAAGTGCTCTGGCAGCATATATGTCTGAAAGTGGATATGACACCTAGGGAAGGGAGTGTGCTGGTGAATGGCAACTGCCCGAAGCAGCAGCACAGCTCTTCCAGTGCCAAAACAACTCCACCTGCCTCATGAACTTCACATACCATCAGCTGTCCTGGCAGCTATCTAGGAAACCCTGTTGGGTCACTTCCAGTCCCATGCCCATTGAGCCCAGTGGGATGGAATCAAGCAGCTTGAGCACCCACACAAAACGAACATGGAGCTCCTCACTCAAGGCGCTCAAAACTCCACGGCCAAAGACAAGTTCAGTGCCGAAGCCATTTCCCGCTGCCATGGAAACCAAGTGCTCTGGCAGCACATATGTCTGAAAGTGGATATGACACCTAGGGAAGGGAGTGTGCTGGTGAATGGCAACTGCCCGAAGCAGCAGCACAGCTCTTCCACTGCCAAAACAACTCCACCTGCCTCATGAAATTCTCATACCATCAGCTGTCCTGGCAGCTATCTAGGAAACCCTGCTGGGTCACTTCCGGCCCCATGCCCATTGAGCCCAGTGGGATGGAATCAAGCAGCTTCAGCACCCACACAAAACGAACATGGAGCTCCTCACTCAAGGCGCTCAAAACTACATGGCGAAAGACAAGTTCAGTGCCCAAGCCATTTCCCGCTGCCATGGAAACCAAGTGCTCTGGCAGCACATATGTCTGAAAGTGGATATGACACCTAGGGAAGGGAGTGTGCTGGTGAATGGCAACTGCCCGAAGCATCAGCACAGCTCTTCCAGTGCCAAACAACTCCACCTACCTCATGAACTTCACATACCATCAGCTGTCCTGGCAGCTATCTAGGAAACCCTTTTTGGTGACTTCCTGTCCCATGCCCATTGAGCCCAGTGGGATGGAATCATGCAGCTTGAGCACCCACACAAAACGAACATGGAGCTCCTCACTCAAGGCGCTCAAAACTCCACAGCCAAAGACAAGTTCAGTGCCCAAGCCATTTCCCGCTGCCATGGAAACCAAGTGCGCTAGCAGCAAATATGTCTGAAAGTGGATATGACACCTAGGGAAGGGAGTGTGTTGGTGAATGGCAACTGCCCGAAGCAGCAACACAGCTCTTCCACTGCCAAAACAACTCCACCTGCCTCATGAACTTCACATACCATCAGCTGTCCTGGCAGCTATCCAGGAAACCCTGTTGGGTCACTTCCGGTCCCATGCCCATTGAGCCCAGTGGGATGGAATCAAGCAGCTTCAGCACCCACACAAAACGAACATGGAGCTCCTCACTCAAGGCGCTCAAAGCTCCACAGCCAAAGACAAGTTCAGTGCCCAAGCCATTTCCCGCTGCCATGGAAACCAAGTGCTCTGGCAGCACATATGTGTGAAAGTGGATATGACACCTAGGGAAGGGAGTGTGCTGGTGAATGGCAACTGCCCGAAGCAGCAGCACAGCTCTTCCAGTGCCAAAACAATTCCACCTACCTCATGAACTTCACATACCATCAGCTGTCCTGGCAGCTATCTAGGAAACCCTGTTGGGTCACTTCCAGTCCCATGCCCATTGAGCCCAGTGGGATGGAATCAAGCAGCTTCAGCACCCACACAAAACGAACATGGAGCTCCTCACTCAAGGCGCTCAAAGCTCCACAGCCAAAGACAAGTTCAGTGCCCAAGCCATTTCCCGCTGCCATGGAAACCAAGTGCTCTGGCAGCACATATGTCTGAAAGTGGATATGACACCTAGGGAAGGGAGTGTGCTGGTGAATGGCAACTGCCCAAAGCAGCAGCACAGCTCTTCCACTGCCAAAACAACTCCACCTACCTCATGAACTTCACATACCATCAGCTGTCCTGGCAGCTATCTAGGAAACCCTGTTGGGGCACTTCCGGTCCCATGCCCATTGAGCCCAGTGGGATGGAATCAAGCAGCTTCAGCACCCACACAAAACGAACATGGAGCTCCTCACTCAAGGCGCTCAAAACTCCACAGCCAAAGACAAGTTCAGTGCCGAAGCCATTTCCAGCTGCCATGGAAACCAAGGTCTCTGGCAGCACATATGTCTGAAAGTGGATATGACACCTAGGGAAGGGAGTGTGCTGGTGAATGGCAACTGCCCGAAGCAGCAGCACAGCTCTTCCAGTGCCAAAACAACTCCACCTGCCTCATGAACTTCACATACCATCAGCTGTCCTGGCAGCTATCCAGGAAACCCTGTTGGGTCACTTCTGGTCCCCTGCCCATTGAGCCCAGTGGGATGGAATCAAGCAGCTTCAGCACCCACACAAAACGAACATGGAGCTCCTCAATCAAGGCGCTCAAAGCTCCACAGCCAAAGACAAGTTCAGTGCCAAAGCCATTTCCCGCTGCCATGGAAACCAAGTGCTCTGGCAGCACATATGTCTGAAAGTGGATATGACACCTAGGGAAGGGAGTGTGCTGGTGAATGGCAACTGCCCGAAGCAGCAGCACAGCTCTTCCACTGCCAAAACAACTCCACCTACCTCATGAACTTCACATACCATCAGCTGTCCTGGCAGCTATCTAGGAAACCCTGTTGTGTCACTTCCGGTCCCATGCCCATTGAGCCCAGTGGGATGGAATCATGCAGCTTCAGCACCCACACAAAACGAACATGGAGCTCCTCACTCAAGGCACTCAAAACTACATGGCGAAAGACAAGTTCAGTGCCCAAGCCATTTCCCGCTGCCATGGAAACCAAGTGCTCTGGCAGCACATATGTCTGAAAGTGGATATGACACCTAGGGAAGGGAGTGTGCTGGTGAATGGCAACTGCCCGAAGCAGCAGCACAGCTCTTCCACTGCCAAAACAACTCTACCTGCCTCATGAACTTCACATACCATCAGCTGTCCTGGCAGCTATCTAGGAAACCCTGTTGGGTCACTTCCGGTCCCATGCCCATTGAGCCCAGTGGGATGGAATCAAGCAGCTTCAGCACCCACACAAAACGAACATGGAGCTCCTCACTCAAGGCGCTCAAAACTCCACAGCCAAAGACAAGTTCAGTGCCCAAGCCATTTCCCGCTGCCATGGAAACCAAGTGCTCTGGCAGCACATATGTCTGAAAGTGGATATGACACCTAGGGAAGGGAGTGTGCTGGTGAATGGCAACTGCCCGAAGCAGCAGCACAGCTCTTCCACTGCCAAAACAACTCCACCTACCTCATGAACTTCACATACCATCAGCAGTCCTGGCAGCTATCTAGGAAACCCTGTTTGGTGACTTCCTGTCCCATGCCCATTGAGCCCAGTGGGATGGAATCAAGCAGCTTCAGCACCCACACAAAACGAACATGGAGCTCCTCACTCAAGGCGCTCAAAACTACATGGTGAAAGACAAGTTCAGTGCCAAAGCCATTTCCCGCTGCCATGGAAACCAAGTGCTCTGGCAGCACATATGTCTGAAAGTGGATATGACACCTAGGGAAGGGAGTGTGTTGGTGAATGGCAACTGCTCGAACCAGCAGCACAGCTCTTCCACTGCCAAAACAACTCCACCTACCTCATGAACTTCACATACCATCAGCTGTCCTGGCAGCTATCTAGGAAACCCTGTTGGGTCACTTCCGGTCCCATGCCCATTGAGCCCAGTGGGATGGAATCAAGCAGCTTCAGCACCCACACAAAACGAACATGGAGCTCCTCAATCAAGGCGCTCAAAGCTCCACAGCCAAAGACAAGTTCAGTGCCCAAGCCATTTCCTGCTGCCATGGAAACCAAGTGCTCTGGCAGCACATATGTCTGAAAGTGGATATGACACCTAGGGAAGGGAGTGTGCTGGTGAATGCCAACTGCCCGAAGCAGCAACACAGCTCTTCCACTGCCAAAACAACTCCACCTGCCTCATGAACTTCACATACCATCAGCTGTCTTGGCAGCTATCTAGGAAACCCTGTTGGGTCACTTCCGGTCCCATGCCCATTGAGCCCAGTGGGATGGAATCATGCAGCTTGAGCACCCACACAAAACGAACATGGAGCTCCTCACTCAAGGCGCTCAAAACTCCACAGCCAAAGACATGTTCAGTGCCCAAGCCATTTCCCGCTGCCATGGAAACCAAGTGCTCTGGCAGCACATATGTCTGAAAGTGGATATGACACCTAGGGAAGGGAGTGTGTTGGTGAATGGCAACTGCCAGAAGCACCAACACAGCTCTTCCACTGCCAAAACAACTCCACCTGCCTCATGAACTTCACATACCATCAGCTGTCCTGGCAGCTATCCAGGAAACCCTGTTGGGTCACTTCCGGTCCCCTGCCCATTGAGCCCAGTGGGATGGAATCAAGCAGCTTGAGCACCCACACAAAACGAACATGGAGCTCCTCAATCAAGGCGCTCAAAACTCCACAGCCAAAGACAAGTTCAGTGCCCAAGCCATTTCCCGCTGCCATGGAAACCAAGTGCTCTGGCAGCACATATGTCTGAAAGTGGATATGACACCTAGGGAAGGGAGTGTGCTGGTGAATGGCAACTGCCCGAAGCAGCAGCACAGCTCTTCCAGTGCCAAAACAACTCCACCTGCCTCATGAACTTCACATACCATCAGCTGTCCTGGCAGCTATCCAGGAAACCCTGTTGGGTCACTTCCGGTCCCCTGCCCATTGAGCCCAGTGGGATGGAATCAAGCAGCTTCAGCACCCACACAAAACGAACATGGACCTCCTCACTCAAGGCGCTCAAAGCTCCACAGCCAAAGACAAGTTCAGTGCCCAAGCCATTTCCCGCTGCCATGGAAACCAAGTGCTCTGGCAGCACATATGTCTGAAAGTGGATATGACACCTAGGGAAGGGAGTGTGCTGGTGAATGGCAACTGCCCGAAGCAGCAGCACAGCTCTTCCACTGCCAAAACAACTCCACCTGCCTCATGAACTTCACATACCATCAGCTGTCCTGGCAGCTATCTAGGAAACCCTGTTGTGTCACTTCCGGTCCCATGCCCATTGAGCCCAGTGGGATGGAATCATGCAGCTTCAGCACCCACACAAAACGAACATGGAGCTCCTCACTCAAGGCGCTCAAAACTCCACAGCCAAAGACAAGTTCAGTGCCCAAGCCATTTCCCGCTGCCATGGAAACCAAGTGCTCTGGCAGCACATATGTCTGAAAGTGGATATGACACCTAGGGAAGGGAGTGTGCTGGTGAATGGCAACTGCCCGAAGCAGCAGCACAGCTCTTCAACTGCCAAAACAACTCCACCTGCCGCATGAACTTCACATACCATCAGCTGTCCTGGCAGCTATCTAGGAAACCCTGTTGGGTCAGTTCCGGTCCCCTGCCCATTGAGCCCAGGGGGATGGAATCAAGCAGCTTCAGCACCCACACAAAACGAACATGGAGCTCCTCAATCAAGGCGCTCAAAGCTCCACAGCCAAAGACAAGTTCAGTGCCCAAGCCATTTCCCGCTGCCATGGAAACCAAGTGCTCTGGCAGCACATATGTCTGAAAGTGGATATGACACCTAGGGAAGGGAGTGTGCTGGTGAATGGCAACTGCCCGAACCAGCAGCACAGCTCTTCCACTGCCAAAACAACTCCACCTACCTCATGAACTTCACATACCATCAGCTGTCCTGGCAGCTATCTAGGAAACCCTGTTGGGTCACTTCCGGCCCCATGCCCATTGAGCCCAGTGGGATGGAATCAAGCAGCTTCAGCACCCACACAAAACGAACATGGAGCTCCTCACTCAAGGCGCTCAAAACTCCACAGCGAAAGACAAGTTCAGTGCCCAAGCCATTTGCCGCTGCCATGGAAACCAAGTGCTCTGGCAGCACATATGTCTGAAAGTGGATATGACACCTAGGGAAGGGAGTGTGCTGGTGAATGGCAACTGCCCGAAGCAGCAGCACAGCTCTTCCACTGCCAAAACAACTCCACCTGCCTCATGAACTTCACATACCATCAGCTGTCCTGGCAGCTATCTAGGAAACCCTGTTGGGTCACTTCCGGTCCCATGCCCATTGAGCCCAGTGGGATGGAATCAAGCAGCTTCAGCACCCACACAAAACGAACATGGAGCTCCTCACTCAAGGCGCTCAAAACTACATGGTGAAAGACAAGTTCAGTGCCCAAGCCATTTCCCGCTGCCATGGAAACCAAGTGCTCTGGCAGCACATATGTCTGAAAGTGGATATGACACCTAGGGAAGGGAGTGTGCTGGTGAATGGCAACTGCTCGAAGCAGCAGCACAGCTCTTCCACTGCCAAAACAACTCCACCTGCCTCATGAACTTCACATACAATCAGCTGTCCTGGCAGCTATCTAGGAAACCCTGTTGGGTCACTTCCGGTCCCATGCCCATTGAGCCCAGTGGGATGGAATCAAGCAGCTTCAGCACCCACACAAAACGAACATGGAGCTCCTCACTCAAGGCGCTCAAAACTCCACAGCCAAAGACAAGTTCAGTGCCCAAGCCATTTCCCGCTGCCATGGAAACCAAGTGCTCTGGCAGCACATATGTCTGAAAGTGGATATGACACCTAGGGAAGGGAGTGTGCTGGTGAATGGCAACTGCCCGAAGCAGCAGCACAGCTCTTCCACTTCCAAAACAACTCCACCTGCCGCATGAACTTCACATACCATCAGCTGTCCTGGCAGCTATCTAGGAAACACTGTTGGGTCAGTTCCGGTCCCCTGCCCATTGAGCCCAGTGGGATGGAATCAAGCAGCTTCAGCACCCACACAAAACGAACATGGAGCTCCTCAATCAAGGCGCTCAAAGCTCCACAGCCAAAGACAAGTTCAGTGCCGAAGCCATTTCCCGCTGCCATGGAAACCAAGTGCTCTGGCAGCACATATGTCTGAAAGTGGATATGACACCTAGGGAAGGGAGTGTGCTGGTGAATGGCAACTGCCCGAAGCAGCAGCACAGCTCTTCCACTGCCAAAACAACTCCACCTGCCGCATGAACTTCACATACCATCAGCTGTCCTGGCAGCTATCTAGGAAACCCTGTTTGGTGACTTCCTGTCCCCTGCCCATTGAGCCCAGTGGGATGGAATCAAGCAGCTTCAGCACCCACACAAAACGAACATGGAGCTCCTCACTCAAGGCGCTCAAAACTCCACAGCCAAAGACAAGTTCAGTGCCCAAGCCATTTCCCGCTGCCATGGAAACCAAGTGCTCTGGCAGCACATATGTCTGAAAGTGGATATGACACCTAGGGAAGGGAGTGTGCTGGTGAATGGCAACTGCCCGAAGCAGCAGCACAGCTCTTCCAGTGCCAAAACAACTCCACCTGCCTCATGAACTTCACATACCATCATTAGTCCTGGAAGCTATCTAGGAAACCCTGTTTGGTGAATTCTTGTCCCATGCCCATTGAGCTCAGTGGGATGGAATCAAGCAGCTTCAGCACCCACACAAAACGAACATGGAGCTCCTCACTCAAGGCGCTCAAAACTCCACAGACAAAGACAAGTTCAGTGCCGAAGCCATTTCCCGCTGCCATGGAAACCAAGTGCTCTGGCAGCACATATGTCTGAAAGTGGATATGACACCTAGGGAAGGGAGTGTGCTGGTGAATGGCAACTGCCCGAGGCAGCACAGCTCTTCCACTGCCAAAACAACTCCACCTACCTCATGAACTTCACATACCATCAGCTGTCCTGGCAGCTCTCTAGGAAACCCTGTTGGGTCACTTCCAGTCCCATGCCCATTCAGCCCAGTGGGATGCAATCAAGCAGCTTCAGCACCCACACAAAACGAACATGGAGCTCCTCACTCAAGGCGCTCAAAACTACATGGCCAAAGACAAGTTCAGTGCCGAAGCCATTTCCCGCTGCCATGGAAACCAAGTGCTCTGGCAGCACATATGTCTGAAAGTGGATATGACACCTAGGGAAGGGAGTCTGGTGGTGAATGGCAACTGCCCGAAGCAGCAGCACAGCTCTTCCACTGCCAAAACAATTCCACCTGCCTCATGAACTTCACATACCATCAGCTGTCCTGGCAGCTATCTAGGAAACCCTGTTGGGTCACTTCCGGTCCCATGCCCATTGAGCCCAATGGGATGCAATCAAGCAGCTTCAGCACCCACACAAAATGAACATGGAGCTCCTCACTCAAGGCGCTAGAAACTCCGCAGCCAAAGACAAGTTCAGTGCCCAAGCCATTTCCCGCTGCCATGAAAACCAAGTGCTCTGGCAGCACATATGTCTGAAAGTGGATATGACACCTAGGGAAGGGAGTGTGGTGGTGAATGGCAACTGCCCGAAGCAGCAGCACAGCTCTTCCACTGCCAAAACAACTCCACCTACCTCATGAACTTCACATGCCATCAGCTGTCCGGGCAGCTATCTAGGAAACCCTGTTGGGTCACTTCCGGTCCCATGCCCATTGAGCCCAGTGGGATGGAATCAAGCAGCTTCAGCACCCACACAAAACGAACATGGAGCTCCTCACTCAAGGCGCTCAAAACTCCACAGCCAAAGACAAGTTCAGTGCCCAAGCCATTTCCCGCTGCCATGGAAACCAAGTGCTCTGGCAGCACAAATGTCTGAAAGTGGATATGACACCTAGGGAAGGGAGTGTGCTGGTGAATGGCAACTGCCCGAAGCAGCAGCACAGCTCTTCCACTGCCAAAACAACTCCACCTACCTCATGAACTTCACATACCATCAGCTGTCCTGGCAGCTATCTAGGAAACCCTGTTGGGTCACTTCTGGTCCCATGGCCATTGAGCCCAGTGGGATGGAATCAAGCAGCTTGAGCACCCACACAAAACGAACATGGAGCTCCTCACTCAAGGCGCTCAAAACTCCACAGCCAAAGACAAGTTCAGTGCCCAAGCCATTTCCCGCTGCCATGAAAACCAAGTGCTCTGGCAGCACATATGTCTGAAAGTGGATATGACACCTAGGGAAGGGAGTGTGCTGGTGAATGGCAACTGCCCGAAGCAGCAGCACAGCTCTTCCACTGCCAAAACAACTCCACCTGCCTCATGAACTTCACATACCATCAGCTGTCCTGGCAGCTATCTAGGAAACCCTGTTGGGTCACTTCCGGTCCCATGCCCATTGAGCCCAGTGGGATGGAATCAAGCAGCTTCAGCACCCACACAAAACGAACATGGAGCTCCTCACTCAAGGCGCTCAAAACTTCACCGCCAAAGACAAGTTCAGTGCCCAAGCCATTTCCCGCTGCCATGGAAACCAAGTGCTCTGGCAGCACATATGTCTGAAAGTGGATATGACACCTAGGGAAGGGAGTGTGCTGGTGAATGGCAACTGCCCGAAGCAGCAGCACAGCTCTTCCAGTGCCAAAACAACTCCACCTGCCTCATGAACTTCACATACCATCAGCAGTCCTGGCACCTATCTAGGAAACCCTGTTGGGTCACTTCCTGTCCCATGCCCATTAAGCTCAGTGGGATGGAATCAAGCAGCTTCAGCACCCACACAAAACGAACATGGAGCTCCTCACTCAAGGCGCTCAAAACTTCACCGCCAAAGACAAGTTCAGTGCCCAAGCCATTTCCCGCTGCCATGGAAACCAAGTGCTCTGGCAGCACATATGTCTGAAAGTGGATATGACACCTAGGGAAGGGACTGTGGTGGTGAATGGCAACTGCCCGAAGCAGCAGCACAGCTCTTCCACTGCCAAAACAACTCCACCTGCCTCATGAACTTCACATACCATCAGCTGTCCTGGCAGCTATCTAGGAAACCCTGTTGGGTCACTTCCGGTCCCATGCTCATTGAGCCCAGTGGGATGGAATCAAGCAGCTTCAGCACCCACACAAAACGAACATGGAGCTCCTCACTCAAGGCGCTGAAAACTACACGGCGAAAGACAAGTTCAGTGCCTAAGCCATTTCCCGCTGCCATGGAAACCAAGTGCTCTGGCAGCACATATGTCTGAAAGAGGATATGACACTTAGGGAGGGAAGTATGGTGGTGAATGGCAACTGCCCGAAGCAGCAGCACAGCTCTTCCACTGCCAAAACAACTCCACCTGCCTCATGAACTTCACATACCATCAGCTGTCCTGGCAGCTATCTAGGAAACCCTGTTGGGTCACTTCCGGTCCCATGCCCATTCAGCCCAGTGGGATGGAATCAAGCAGCTTCAGCACCCACACAAAACGAACATGGAGCTCCTCACTCAAGGCCCTAAAAACTCCACGGCGAAAGACAAGTTCAGTGCCCAAGCCATTTCCCGCTGCCATGGAAACCAAGTGCTCTGGCAGCACAAATGTCTGAAAGTGGATATGACACCTAGGGAAGGGAGTGTGCTGGTGAATGGCAACTGCCCGAAGCAGCAGCACAGCTCTTCCAGTGCCAAAACAACTCCACCTGCCTCATGAACTTCACATACCATCAGCAGTCCTGGCAGCTATCTAGGAAACCCTGTTTGGTGACTTCCTGTCCCATGCCCATTAAGCTCAGTGGGATGGAATCAAGCAGCTTCAGCACCCACACAAAACGAACATGGAGCTCCTCACTCAAGGCGCTCAAAACTTCACCGCCAAAGACAAGTTCAGTGCCCAAGCCATTTCCCGCTGCCATGGAAACCAAGTGCTCTGGCAGCACATATGTCTGAAAGTGGATATGACACCTAGGGAAGGGAGTGTGCTGGTGAATGGCAACTGCCCGAAGCAGCAGCACTGCTCTTCCACTTCCAAAACAACTCCACCTGCCGCATGAACTTCACATACCATCAGCTGTCCTGGCAGCTATCTAGGAAACACTGTTGGGTCAGTTCCGGTCCCCTGCCCATTGAGCCCAGTGGGATGGAATCAAGCAGCTTCAGCACCCACACAAAACGAACATGGAGCTCCTCAATCAAGGCGCTCAAAGCTCCACAGCCAAAGACAAGTTCAGTGCCGAAGCCATTTCCCGCTGCCATGGAAACCAAGTGCTCTGGCAGCACATATGTCTGAAAGTGGATATGACACCTAGGGAAGGGAGTGTGCTGGTGAATGGCAACTGCCCGAAGCAGCAGCACAGCTCTTCCACTGCCAAAACAACTCCACCTGCCGCATGAACTTCACATACCATCAGCTGTCCTGGCAGCTATCTAGGAAACCCTGTTTGGTGACTTCCTGTCCCCTGCCCATTGAGCCCAGTGGGATGGAATCAAGCAGCTTCAGCACCCACACAAAACGAACATGGAGCTCCTCACTCAAGGCGCTCAAAACTCCACAGCCAAAGACAAGTTCAGTGCCGAAGCCATTTCCCGCTGCCATGGAAACCAAGTGCTCTGGCAGCACATATGTCTGAAAGTGGATATGACACCTAGGGAAGGGAGTGTGCTGGTGAATGGCAACTGCCCGAAGCAGCAGCACAGCTCTTCCAGTGCCAAAACAACTCCACCTGCCTCATGAACTTCACATACCATCAGCTGTCCTGGCAGCTATCTAGGAAACCCTGTTGGGTCCCTTCCAGTCCCATGCCCATTGAGCTCAGTGGGATGGAATCAAGCAGCTTCAGCACCCACACAAAACGAACATGGAGCTCCTCACTCAAGGCGCTCAAAACTACATGGCCAAAGACAAGTTCAGTGCCCAAGCCATTTCCCGCTGCCATGGAAACCAAGTGCTCTGGCAGCACATATGTCTGAAAGTGGATATGACACCTAGGGAAGGGAGTCTGGTGGTGAATGGCAACTGCCCGAAGCAGCAGCACAGCTCTTCCACTGCCAAAACAATTCCACCTGCCTCATGAACTTCACATACCATCAGCTGTCCTGGCAGCTATCTAGGAAACCCTGTTGGGTCACTTCCGGTCCCATGCCCATTGAGCCCAATGGGATGCAATCAAGCAGCTTCAGCACCCACACAAAACGAACATGGAGCTCCTCACTCAAGGCGCTAGAAACTCCGCAGCCAAAGACAAGTTCAGTGCCCAAGCCATTTCCCGCTGCCATGAAAACCAAGTGCTCTGGCAGCACATATGTCTGAAAGTGGATATGACACCTAGGGAAGGGAGTGTGGTGGTGAATGGCAACTGCCCGAAGCAGCAGCACAGCTCTTCCACTGCCAAAACAACTCCACCTACCTCATGAACTTCACATGCCATCAGCTGTCCTGGCAGCTATCTAGGAAACCCTGTTAGGACACTTACGGTCCCATGCCCATTGAGCCCAGTGGGATGGAATCAAGCAGCTTCAGCACCCACACAAAACGAACATGGAGCTCCTCACTCAAGGCGCTCAAAACTCCACAGCCAAAGACAAGTTCAGTGCCCAAGCCATTTCCCGCTGCCATGGAAACCAAGTGCTCTGGCAGCACAAATGTCTGAAAGTGGATATGACACCTAGGGAAGGGAGTGTGCTGGTGAATGGCAACTGCCCGAAGCAGCAGCACAGCTCTTCCACTGCCAAAACAACTCCACCTACCTCATGAACTTCACATACCATCAGCTGTCCTGGCAGCTATCTAGGAAACCCTGTTGGGTCACTTCTGGTCCCATGGCCATTGAGCCCAGTGGGATGGAATCAAGCAGCTTGAGCACCCACACAAAACGAACATGGAGCTCCTCACTCAAGGCGCTCAAAACTCCACAGCCAAAGACAAGTTCAGTGCCCAAGCCATTTCCCGCTGCCATGAAAACCAAGTGCTCTGGCAGCACATATGTCTGAAAGTGGATATGACACCTAGGGAAGGGACTGTGGTGGTGAATGGCAACTGCCCGAAGCAGCAGCACAGCTCTTCCACTGCCAAAACAACTCCACCTGCCTCATGAACTTCACATACCATCAGCTGTCCTGGCAGCTATCTAGGAAACCCTGTTGGGTCACTTCCGGTCCCATGCCCATTGAGCCCAGTGGGATGGAATCAAGCAGCTTCAGCACCCACACAAAACGAACATGGAGCTCCTCACTCAAGGCGCTCAAAACTTCACCGCCAAAGACAAGTTCAGTGCCCAAGCCATTTCCCGCTGCCATGGAAACCAAGTGCTCTGGCAGCACATATGTCTGAAAGTGGATATGACACCTAGGGAAGGGAGTGTGCTGGTGAATGGCAACTGCCCGAAGCAGCAGCACAGCTCTTCCAGTGCCAAAACAACTCCACCTGCCTCATGAACTTCACATACCATCAGCAGTCCTGGCACCTATCTAGGAAACCCTGTTGGGTCACTTCCTGTCCCATGCCCATTAAGCTCAGTGGGATGGAATCAAGCAGCTTCAGCACCCACACAAAACGAACATGGAGCTCCTCACTCAAGGCGCTCAAAACTTCACCGCCAAAGACAAGTTCAGTGCCCAAGCCATTTCCCGCTGCCATGGAAACCAAGTGCTCTGGCAGCACATATGTCTGAAAGTGGATATGACACCTAGGGAAGGGAGTGTGCTGGTGAATGGCAACTGCCCGAAGCAGCAGCACAGCTCTTCCACTGCCAAAACAACTCCACCTACCTCATGAACTTCACATACCATCAGCTGTCCTGGCAGCTATCTAGGAAACCCTGTTGGGTCACTTCTGGTCCCATGGCCATTGAGCCCAGTGGGATGGAATCAAGCAGCTTCAGCACCCACACAAAACGAACATGGAGCTCCTCACTCAAGGCGCTCAAAACTACATGGTGAAAGACAAGTTCAGTGCCCAAGCCATTTCCCGCTGCCATGGAAACCAAGTGCTCTGGCAGCACATATGTCTGAAAGTGGATATGACACCTAGGGAAGGGAGTGTGCTGGTGAATGGCAACTGCCCGAAGCAGCAGCACAGCTCTTCCAGTGCCAAAACAACTCCACCTACCTCATGAAGTTCACATACCATCAGCTGTCCTGGCAGCTATCTAGGAAACCCTGTTGGGTCACTTCTGGTCCCATGCCCATTGAGCCCAGTGGGATGGAATCAAGCAGCTTCACCACCCACACAAAACTAACATGGAGCTCCTCACTCAAGGCGCTCAAAACTACACGGCGAAAGACAAGTTCAGTGCCTAAGCCATTTCCCGCTGCCATGGAAACCAAGTGCTCTGGCAGCACATATGTCTGAAAGAGGATATGACATTTAGGGAAGGGAGTGTGCTGGTGAATGGCAACTGCCCGAAGCAGCAGCACAGCTCTTCCACTGCCAAAACAACTCCACCTGCCTCATGAACTTCACATACCATCAGCTGTCCTGGCAGCTCTCTAGGAAACCCTGTTGGGTCACTTCCGGTCCCATGCCCATTGAGCCCAGTGGGATGGAATTAAGCAGCTTCAGCACCCACACAAAACGAACATGGAGCTCCTCACTCAAGGCGCTCAAAACTTGACGGCCAAAGACAAGTTCAGTGCCCAAGCCATTTCCCGCTGCCATGGAAACCAAGTGCTCTGGCAGCACATATGTGTGAAAGTGGATATGACACCTAGGGAAGGGAGTGTGGTGGTGAATGGCAACTGCCCGAAGCAGCAGCACAGCTCTTCCACTGCCAAAACAACTCGACCTGCTTCATGAACTTCACATACCATCAGCTGTCCTGGCACCTATCTAGGAAACCCTGTTGGGTCACTTCCGGTCCCATGCCCATTGAGCCCAGTGGGATGGAATCAAGCAGCTTCAGCACCCACACAAAACGAACATGGAGCTCCTCACTCAAGGCGCTCAAAACTCCACAGCCAAAGACAAGTTCAGTGCCCAAGCCATTTCCCGCTGCCATGGAAACCAAGTGCTCTGGCAGCACATATGTCTGAAAGTGGATATGACACCTAGGGAAGGGAGTGTGCTGGTGAATGGCAACTGCCAAAAGCAGCAGCACAGCTCTTCCACTGCCAAAACAACTCCACCTGCCTCATGAACTTCACATACCATCAGCTGTCCTGGCAGCTATCTAGGAAACCCTGTTGGGTCACTTCCGGTCCCATGCCCATTGAGCCCAGTGGGATGGAATCAAGCAGCTTCAGCACCCACACAGATCTAACATGGAGCTCCTCACTCAAGGCGCTCAAAACTCCACGGCCAAAGACAAGTTCAGTTCCCAAGCCATTTCCCGCTGCCATGGAAACCAAGTGCTCTGGCAGCACATATCTCTGAAAGTGGATATGACACCTAGGGAAGGGAGTGTGCTGGTGAATGCAAACTGCCCGAAGTAGCAGCACAGCTCTTCCACTGCCAAAACAACTCCACCTGCCTCATGAACTTCACATACCATCAGCTGTCCTGGCAGCTATCTAGGAAACCCTGTTGGGTCACTTCCGGTCCCACGCCCATTGAGCCCAGTGGGATGGAATCAAGCAGCTTCAGCACCCACACAAAACGAACATGGAGCTCCTCACTCAAGGCGCTCAAAAGCCCACAGCCAAAGACAAGTTCAGTGCCCAAGCCATTTCCCGCTGCCATGGAAACCAAGTGCTCTGGCAGCACATATGTCTGAAAGTGGATATGACACCTAGGGAAGGGAGTGTGTTGGTGAATGGCAACTGCCCGAAGCAGCAGCACAGCTCTTCCACTGCCAAAACAACTCCACCTGCCTCATGAACTCCACATACCATCAACTGTCCTGGCAGCTATCTAGGAAACCCTGTTGGGTCACTTCCGGTCCCATGCCCATTGAGCCCAGTGGGATGGAATCAATCAGCTTCAGCACCCACACAAAACGAACATGGAGCTCCTCACTCAAGGCGCTCAAAATTCCACGGACAAAGACAAGTTCAGTGCCGAAGCCATTTCCCGCTGCCATGGAAACCAAGTGCTCTGGCAGCACATATGTCTGAAAGTGGATATGACACCTAGGGAAGGGAGTCTGGTGGTGATGGCAACTGCCCGAAGCAGCAGCACAGCTCTTCCACTGCCAAAACTACTCCACCTGCCTCATGCACTTCACATACCATCAGCTGTCCTGGCAGCTATCTAGGTAACCCTGTTGGGTCACTTCAGATCCCATGCCCATTGAGCCCAGTGGGATGGAATCCAGCAGCTTCAGCACCCACAAAAATCTAACATGGAGATCCTCACTCAAGACGCACAAAACTCCACAGCCAAAGACAAGTTCAGTGCCCAAGCCATTTCCCGCTGCCATGGAAACCAAGTGCTCTGGCAGCACATATCTCTGAAAGTGGATATGACACCTAGGGAAGGGAGTGTGTTGGTGAATGGCAACTGCCCGAAGCAGCACAGCTCTTCCACTGCCAAAACAACTCCACCTGCCTCATGCACTTCACATACCATCAGCTGTCCTGGCACCTATCTAGGAAACCCTGTTGGGTCACTTCCGGTCCCATGCCCATTGAGCCCAGTGGGAGGGAATCAAGCAGCTTCAGCACCCACACAAAACGAACATGGAGCTCCTCACTCAAGGCGCTCAAAACTTCACCGCCAAAGACAAGTTCAGTGCCCAAGCCATTTCCCGCTGCCATGGAAACCAAGTGCTCTGGCAGCACATATGTCTGAAAGTGGATATGACACCTAGGGAAGGGACTGTGGTGGTGAATGGCAACTGCCCGAAGCAGCAGCACAGCTCTTCCACTGCCAAAACAACTCCACCTGCCTCATGAACTTCACATACCATCAGCTGTCCTGGCAGCTATCTAGGAAACCCTGTTGGGTCACTTCTGGTCCCATGGCCATTGAGCCCAGTGGGATGGAATCAAGCAGCTTCAGCACCCACACAAAACGAACATGGAGCTCCTCACTCAAGGCGCTGAAAACTACACGGCGAAAGACAAGTTCAGTGCCTAAGCCATTTCCCGCTGCCATGGAAACCAAGTGCTCTGGCAGCACATATGTCTGAAAGAGGATATGACACTTAGGGAGGGAAGTATGGTGGTGAATGGCAACTGCCCGAAGCAGCAGCACAGCTCTTCCACTGCCAAAACAACTCCACCTGCCTCATGAACTTCACATACCATCAGCTGTCCTGGCAGCTATCTAGGAAACCCTGTTGGGTCACTTCCGGTCCCATGCCCTTTCAGCCCAGTGGGATGGAATCAAGCAGCTTCAGCACCCACACAAAACGAACATGGAGCTCCTCACTCAAGGCCCTAAAAACTCCACGGCGAAAGACAAGTTCAGTGCCCAAGCCATTTCCCGCTGCCATGGAAACCAAGTGCTCTGGCAGCACAAATGTCTGAAAGTGGATATGACACCTAGGGAAGGGAGTGTGCTGGTGAATGGCAACTGCCCGAAGCAGCAGCACAGCTCTTCCAGTGCCAAAACAACTCCACCTGCCTCATGAACTTCACATACCATCAGCAGTCCTGGCAGCTATCTAGGAAACCCTGTTTGGTGACTTCCTGTCCCATGCCCATTAAGCTCAGTGGGATGGAATCAAGCAGCTTCAGCACCCACACAAAACGAACATGGAGCTCCTCACTCAAGGCGCTCAAAACTTCACCGCCAAAGACAAGTTCAGTGCCCAAGCCATTTCCCGCTGCCATGGAAACCAAGTGCTCTGGCAGCACATATGTCTGAAAGTGGATATGACACCTAGGGAAGGGAGTGTGCTGGTGAATGGCAACTGCCCGAAGCAGCAGCACAGCTCTTCCACTTCCAAAACAACTCCACCTGCCGCATGAACTTCACATACCATCAGCTGTCCTGGCAGCTATCTAGGAAACACTGTTGGGTCAGTTCCGGTCCCCTGCCCATTGAGCCCAGTGGGATGGAATCAAGCAGCTTCAGCACCCACACAAAACGAACATGGAGCTCCTCAATCAAGGCGCTCAAAGCTCCACAGCCAAAGACAAGTTCAGTGCCGAAGCCATTTCCCGCTGCCATGGAAACCAAGTGCTCTGGCAGCACATATGTCTGAAAGTGGATATGACACCTAGGGAAGGGAGTGTGCTGGTGAATGGCAACTGCCCGAAGCAGCAGCACAGCTCTTCCACTGCCAAAACAACTCCACCTGCCGCATGAACTTCACATACCATCAGCTGTCCTGGCAGCTATCTAGGAAACCCTGTTTGGTGACTTCCTGTCCCCTGCCCATTGAGCCCAGTGGGATGGAATCAAGCAGCTTCAGCACCCACACAAAACGAACATGGAGCTCCTCACTCAAGGCGCTCAAAACTCCACAGCCAAAGACAAGTTCAGTGCCGAAGCCATTTCCCGCTGCCATGGAAACCAAGTGCTCTGGCAGCACATATGTCTGAAAGTGGATATGACACCTAGGGAAGGGAGTGTGCTGGTGAATGGCAACTGCCCGAAGCAGCAGCACAGCTCTTCCAGTGCCAAAACAACTCCACCTGCCTCATGAACTTCACATACCATCAGCTGTCCTGGCAGCTATCTAGGAAACCCTGTTGGGTCCCTTCCAGTCCCATGCCCATTGAGCTCAGTGGGATGGAATCAAGCAGCTTCAGCACCCACACAAAACGAACATGGAGCTCCTCACTCAAGGCGCTCAAAACTACATGGCCAAAGACAAGTTCAGTGCCCAAGCCATTTCCCGCTGCCATGGAAACCAAGTGCTCTGGCAGCACATATGTCTGAAAGTGGATATGACACCTAGGGAAGGGAGTCTGGTGGTGAATGGCAACTGCCCGAAGCAGCAGCACAGCTCTTCCACTGCCAAAACAATTCCACCTGCCTCATGAACTTCACATACCATCAGCTGTCCTGGCAGCTATCTAGGAAACCCTGTTGGGTCACTTCCGGTCCCATGCCCATTGAGCCCAATGGGATGCAATCAAGCAGCTTCAGCACCCACACAAAACGAACATGGAGCTCCTCACTCAAGGCGCTAGAAACTCCGCAGCCAAAGACAAGTTCAGTGCCCAAGCCATTTCCCGCTGCCATGAAAACCAAGTGCTCTGGCAGCACATATGTCTGAAAGTGGATATGACACCTAGGGAAGGGAGTGTGGTGGTGAATGGCAACTGCCCGAAGCAGCAGCACAGCTCTTCCACTGCCAAAACAACTCCACCTACCTCATGAACTTCACATGCCATCAGCTGTCCTGGCAGCTATCTAGGAAACCCTGTTAGGACACTTACGGTCCCATGCCCATTGAGCCCAGTGGGATGGAATCAAGCAGCTTCAGCACCCACACAAAACGAACATGGAGCTCCTCACTCAAGGCGCTCAAAACTCCACAGCCAAAGACAAGTTCAGTGCCCAAGCCATTTCCCGCTGCCATGGAAACCAAGTGCTCTGGCAGCACAAATGTCTGAAAGTGGATATGACACCTAGGGAAGGGAGTGTGCTGGTGAATGGCAACTGCCCGAAGCAGCAGCACAGCTCTTCCACTGCCAAAACAACTCCACCTACCTCATGAACTTCACATACCATCAGCTGTCCTGGCAGCTATCTAGGAAACCCTGTTGGGTCACTTCTGGTCCCATGGCCATTGAGCCCAGTGGGATGGAATCAAGCAGCTTGAGCACCCACACAAAACGAACATGGAGCTCCTCACTCAAGGCGCTCAAAACTCCACAGCCAAAGACAAGTTCAGTGCCCAAGCCATTTCCCGCTGCCATGAAAACCAAGTGCTCTGGCAGCACATATGTCTGAAAGTGGATATGACACCTAGGGAAGGGACTGTGGTGGTGAATGGCAACTGCCCGAAGCAGCAGCACAGCTCTTCCACTGCCAAAACAACTCCACCTGCCTCATGAACTTCACATACCATCAGCTGTCCTGGCAGCTATCTAGGAAACCCTGTTGGGTCACTTCCGGTCCCATGCCCATTGAGCCCAGTGGGATGGAATCAAGCAGCTTCAGCACCCACACAAAACGAACATGGAGCTCCTCACTCAAGGCGCTCAAAACTTCACCGCCAAAGACAAGTTCAGTGCCCAAGCCATTTCCCGCTGCCATGGAAACCAAGTGCTCTGGCAGCACATATGTCTGAAAGTGGATATGACACCTAGGGAAGGGAGTGTGCTGGTGAATGGCAACTGCCCGAAGCAGCAGCACAGCTCTTCCAGTGCCAAAACAACTCCACCTGCCTCATGAACTTCACATACCATCAGCAGTCCTGGCACCTATCTAGGAAACCCTGTTGGGTCACTTCCTGTCCCATGCCCATTAAGCTCAGTGGGATGGAATCAAGCAGCTTCAGCACCCACACAAAACGAACATGGAGCTCCTCACTCAAGGCGCTCAAAACTTCACCGCCAAAGACAAGTTCAGTGCCCAAGCCATTTCCCGCTGCCATGGAAACCAAGTGCTCTGGCAGCACATATGTCTGAAAGTGGATATGACACCTAGGGAAGGGAGTGTGCTGGTGAATGGCAACTGCCCGAAGCAGCAGCACAGCTCTTCCACTGCCAAAACAACTCCACCTACCTCATGAACTTCACATACCATCAGCTGTCCTGGCAGCTATCTAGGAAACCCTGTTGGGTCACTTCTGGTCCCATGGCCATTGAGCCCAGTGGGATGGAATCAAGCAGCTTCAGCACCCACACAAAACGAACATGGAGCTCCTCACTCAAGGCGCTCAAAACTCCACAGCCAAAGACAAGTTCAGTGCCCAAGCCATTTCCCGCTGCCATGGAAACCAAGTGCTCTGGCAGCACATATGTCTGAAAGTGGATATGACACCTAGGGAAGGGAGTGTGCTGGTGAATGGCAACTGCCCGAAGCAGCAGCACAGCTCTTCCAGTGCCAAAACAACTCCACCTACCTCATGAAGTTCACATACCATCAGCTGTCCTGGCAGCTATCTAGGAAACCCTGTTGGGTCACTTCTGGTCCCATGCCCATTGAGCCCAGTGGGATGGAATCAAGCAGCTTCACCACCCACACAAAACTAACATGGAGCTCCTCACTCAAGGCGCTCAAAACTACACGGCGAAAGACAAGTTCAGTGCCTAAGCCATTTCCCGCTGCCATGGAAACCAAGTGCTCTGGCAGCACATATGTCTGAAAGAGGATATGACATTTAGGGAAGGGAGTGTGCTGGTGAATGGCAACTGCCCGAAGCAGCAGCACAGCTCTTCCACTGCCAAAACAACTCCACCTGCCTCATGAACTTCACATACCATCAGCTGTCCTGGCAGCTCTCTAGGAAACCCTGTTGGGTCACTTCCGGTCCCATGCCCATTGAGCCCAGTGGGATGGAATTAAGCAGCTTCAGCACCCACACAAAACGAACATGGAGCTCCTCACTCAAGGCGCTCAAAACTTGACGGCCAAAGACAAGTTCAGTGCCCAAGCCATTTCCCGCTGCCATGGAAACCAAGTGCTCTGGCAGCACATATGTGTGAAAGTGGATATGACACCTAGGGAAGGGAGTGTGGTGGTGAATGGCAACTGCCCGAAGCAGCAGCACAGCTCTTCCACTGCCAAAACAACTCGACCTGCTTCATGAACTTCACATACCATCAGCTGTCCTGGCACCTATCTAGGAAACCCTGTTGGGTCACTTCCGGTCCCATGCCCATTGAGCCCAGTGGGATGGAATCAAGCAGCTTCAGCACCCACACAAAACGAACATGGAGCTCCTCACTCAAGGCGCTCAAAACTCCACAGCCAAAGACAAGTTCAGTGCCCAAGCCATTTCCCGCTGCCATGGAAACCAAGTGCTCTGGCAGCACATATGTCTGAAAGTGGATATGACACCTAGGGAAGGGAGTGTGCTGGTGAATGGCAACTGCCAAAAGCAGCAGCACAGCTCTTCCACTGCCAAAACAACTCCACCTGCCTCATGAACTTCACATACCATCAGCTGTCCTGGCAGCTATCTAGGAAACCCTGTTGGGTCACTTCCGGTCCCATGCCCATTGAGCCCAGTGGGATGGAATCAAGCAGCTTCAGCACCCACACAGATCTAACATGGAGCTCCTCACTCAAGGCGCTCAAAACTCCACGGCCAAAGACAAGTTCAGTTCCCAAGCCATTTCCCGCTGCCATGGAAACCAAGTGCTCTGGCAGCACATATCTCTGAAAGTGGATATGACACCTAGGGAAGGGAGTGTGCTGGTGAATGCAAACTGCCCGAAGTAGCAGCACAGCTCTTCCACTGCCAAAACAACTCCACCTGCCTCATGAACTTCACATACCATCAGCTGTCCTGGCAGCTATCTAGGAAACCCTGTTGGGTCACTTCCGGTCCCACGCCCATTGAGCCCAGTGGGATGGAATCAAGCAGCTTCAGCACCCACACAAAACGAACATGGAGCTCCTCACTCAAGGCGCTCAAAAGCCCACAGCCAAAGACAAGTTCAGTGCCCAAGCCATTTCCCGCTGCCATGGAAACCAAGTGCTCTGGCAGCACATATGTCTGAAAGTGGATATGACACCTAGGGAAGGGAGTGTGTTGGTGAATGGCAACTGCCCGAAGCAGCAGCACAGCTCTTCCACTGCCAAAACAACTCCACCTGCCTCATGAACTCCACATACCATCAACTGTCCTGGCAGCTATCTAGGAAACCCTGTTGGGTCACTTCCGGTCCCATGCCCATTGAGCCCAGTGGGATGGAATCAAGCAGCTTCAGCACCCACACAAAACGAACATGGAGCTCCTCACTCAAGGCGCTCAAAACTTCACCGCCAAAGACAAGTTCAGTGCCCAAGCCATTTCCCGCTGCCATGGAAACCAAGTGCTCTGGCAGCACATATGTCTGAAAGTGGATATGACACCTAGGGAAGGGAGTGTGCTGGTGAATGGCAACTGCCCGAAGCAGCAGCACAGCTCTTCCAGTGCCAAAACAACTCCACCTGCCTCATGAACTTCACATACCATCAGCAGTCCTGGCACCTATCTAGGAAACCCTGTTGGGTCACTTCCTGTCCCATGCCCATTAAGCTCAGTGGGATGGAATCAAGCAGCTTCAGCACCCACACAAAACGAACATGGAGCTCCTCACTCAAGGCGCTCAAAACTTCACCGCCAAAGACAAGTTCAGTGCCCAAGCCATTTCCCGCTGCCATGGAAACCAAGTGCTCTGGCAGCACATATGTCTGAAAGTGGATATGACACCTAGGGAAGGGAGTGTGCTGGTGAATGGCAACTGCCCGAAGCAGCAGCACAGCTCTTCCACTGCCAAAACAACTCCACCTACCTCATGAACTTCACATACCATCAGCTGTCCTGGCAGCTATCTAGGAAACCCTGTTGGGTCACTTCTGGTCCCATGGCCATTGAGCCCAGTGGGATGGAATCAAGCAGCTTCAGCACCCACACAAAACGAACATGGAGCTCCTCACTCAAGGCGCTCAAAACTCCACAGCCAAAGACAAGTTCAGTGCCCAAGCCATTTCCCGCTGCCATGGAAACCAAGTGCTCTGGCAGCACATATGTCTGAAAGTGGATATGACACCTAGGGAAGGGAGTGTGCTGGTGAATGGCAACTGCCCGAAGCAGCAGCACAGCTCTTCCAGTGCCAAAACAACTCCACCTACCTCATGAAGTTCACATACCATCAGCTGTCCTGGCAGCTATCTAGGAAACCCTGTTGGGTCACTTCTGGTCCCATGCCCATTGAGCCCAGTGGGATGGAATCAAGCAGCTTCACCACCCACACAAAACTAACATGGAGCTCCTCACTCAAGGCGCTCAAAACTACACGGCGAAAGACAAGTTCAGTGCCTAAGCCATTTCCCGCTGCCATGGAAACCAAGTGCTCTGGCAGCACATATGTCTGAAAGAGGATATGACATTTAGGGAAGGGAGTGTGCTGGTGAATGGCAACTGCCCGAAGCAGCAGCACAGCTCTTCCACTGCCAAAACAACTCCACCTGCCTCATGAACTTCACATACCATCAGCTGTCCTGGCAGCTCTCTAGGAAACCCTGTTGGGTCACTTCCGGTCCCATGCCCATTGAGCCCAGTGGGATGGAATTAAGCAGCTTCAGCACCCACACAAAACGAACATGGAGCTCCTCACTCAAGGCGCTCAAAACTTGACGGCCAAAGACAAGTTCAGTGCCCAAGCCATTTCCCGCTGCCATGGAAACCAAGTGCTCTGGCAGCACATATGTGTGAAAGTGGATATGACACCTAGGGAAGGGAGTGTGGTGGTGAATGGCAACTGCCCGAAGCAGCAGCACAGCTCTTCCACTGCCAAAACAACTCGACCTGCTTCATGAACTTCACATACCATCAGCTGTCCTGGCACCTATCTAGGAAACCCTGTTGGGTCACTTCCGGTCCCATGCCCATTGAGCCCAGTGGGATGGAATCAAGCAGCTTCAGCACCCACACAAAACGAACATGGAGCTCCTCACTCAAGGCGCTCAAAACTCCACAGCCAAAGACAAGTTCAGTGCCCAAGCCATTTCCCGCTGCCATGGAAACCAAGTGCTCTGGCAGCACATATGTCTGAAAGTGGATATGACACCTAGGGAAGGGAGTGTGCTGGTGAATGGCAACTGCCAAAAGCAGCAGCACAGCTCTTCCACTGCCAAAACAACTCCACCTGCCTCATGAACTTCACATACCATCAGCTGTCCTGGCAGCTATCTAGGAAACCCTGTTGGGTCACTTCCGGTCCCATGCCCATTGAGCCCAGTGGGATGGAATCAAGCAGCTTCAGCACCCACACAGATCTAACATGGAGCTCCTCACTCAAGGCGCTCAAAACTCCACGGCCAAAGACAAGTTCAGTTCCCAAGCCATTTCCCGCTGCCATGGAAACCAAGTGCTCTGGCAGCACATATCTCTGAAAGTGGATATGACACCTAGGGAAGGGAGTGTGCTGGTGAATGCAAACTGCCCGAAGTAGCAGCACAGCTCTTCCACTGCCAAAACAACTCCACCTGCCTCATGAACTTCACATACCATCAGCTGTCCTGGCAGCTATCTAGGAAACCCTGTTGGGTCACTTCCGGTCCCACGCCCATTGAGCCCAGTGGGATGGAATCAAGCAGCTTCAGCACCCACACAAAACGAACATGGAGCTCCTCACTCAAGGCGCTCAAAAGCCCACAGCCAAAGACAAGTTCAGTGCCCAAGCCATTTCCCGCTGCCATGGAAACCAAGTGCTCTGGCAGCACATATGTCTGAAAGTGGATATGACACCTAGGGAAGGGAGTGTGTTGGTGAATGGCAACTGCCCGAAGCAGCAGCACAGCTCTTCCACTGCCAAAACAACTCCACCTGCCTCATGAACTCCACATACCATCAACTGTCCTGGCAGCTATCTAGGAAACCCTGTTGGGTCACTTCCGGTCCCATGCCCATTGAGCCCAGTGGGATGGAATCAATCAGCTTCAGCACCCACACAAAACGAACATGGAGCTCCTCACTCAAGGCGCTCAAAATTCCACGGACAAAGACAAGTTCAGTGCCGAAGCCATTTCCCGCTGCCATGGAAACCAAGTGCTCTGGCAGCACATATGTCTGAAAGTGGATATGACACCTAGGGAAGGGAGTCTGGTGGTGATGGCAACTGCCCGAAGCAGCAGCACAGCTCTTCCACTGCCAAAACTACTCCACCTGCCTCATGCACTTCACATACCATCAGCTGTCCTGGCAGCTATCTAGGTAACCCTGTTGGGTCACTTCAGATCCCATGCCCATTGAGCCCAGTGGGATGGAATCCAGCAGCTTCAGCACCCACAAAAATCTAACATGGAGATCCTCACTCAAGACGCACAAAACTCCACAGCCAAAGACAAGTTCAGTGCCCAAGCCATTTCCCGCTGCCATGGAAACCAAGTGCTCTGGCAGCACATATCTCTGAAAGTGGATATGACACCTAGGGAAGGGAGTGTGTTGGTGAATGGCAACTGCCCGAAGCAGCACAGCTCTTCCACTGCCAAAACAACTCCACCTGCCTCATGCACTTCACATACCATCAGCTGTCCTGGCACCTATCTAGGAAACCCTGTTGGGTCACTTCCGGTCCCATGCCCATTGAGCCCAGTGGGAGGGAATCAAGCAGCTTCAGCACCCACACAAAGCGAACATGGAGCTCCTCACTCAAGCGCTCAAATGTACATGGCCAAAGACAAGTTCAGTGCCCAAGCCATTTCCGGCTGCCATGGAAACCAAGTGCTCTGGCAGCACATATGTGTGAAAGTGGATATGACACCTAGGGAAGGGAGTGTGCTGGTGAATGGCAACTGCCCGAAGCAGCAGCACAGCTCTTCCACTGCCAAAACAACTCCACCTGCCTCATGAACTTCACATACCATCAGCTGTCCTGGCAGCTATCTAGGAAACCCTGTTGGGTCACTTCCGGTCCCATGCCCATTGAGCCCAGTGGGATGGAATCAAGCAGCTTCAGCACCCACACAAAACGAACATGGAGCTCCTCACTCAAGGCGCTCAAAAGCCCACAGCCAAAGACAAGTTCAGTGCCGAAGCCATTTCCCGCTGCCATGGAAACCAAGTGCTCTGGCAGCACATATGTCTGAAAATGTATATGAGACTTAGGGAAGGGAGTGTGGTGGTGAATGGCAACTGCCTGAAGCAGCAGCACAGCTCTTCCACTGCCAAAACAACTCCACCTGCCTCATGCATTTCACATACCATCAGCTGTCCTGGCAGGTATCTAGGAAACCCTGTTGGGTCACTTCCGGTCCCATGCCCATTGAGCCCAGTGGGATGGAATTAAGCAGCTTCAGCACCCACACAAAACTAACATGGAGCTCCTCACTCAAGGCGCTCAAAACTCCACGGCCAAAGACAAGTTCAGTGCCCAAGCCATTTCCCGCTGCCATGGAAACCAAGTGCTCTGGCAGCACATATGTCTGAAAGTGGATATGACACCTAGGGAAGGGAGTGTGCTGGTGAATGGCAACTGCCCGAAGCAGCAGCACAGCTCTTCCACTGCCAAAACAACTCCACCTGCCTCATGAGCTTCACATACCATCAGCTGTCCTGGCACCTATCTAGGAAACCCTGTTGGGTCACTTCCGGTCCCATGCTCTTTGAGCCCAGTGGGATGGAATCAAGCAGCTTCAGCACCCACACAAAACGAACATGGAGCTCCTCACTCAAGGCGCTCAAAACTACATGGCGAAAGTCAAGTTCAGTGCCCAAGCCATTTCCCGCTGCCATGGAAACCAAGTGCTCTGGCAGCACATATGTCTGAAAGTGGATATGACACCTAGGGAAGGGAGTGTGCTGGTGAATGGCAACTGCCCGAAGCAGCAGCACAGCTCTTCCAGTGCCAAAACAACTCCACCTGCCTCATGAACTTCACATACCATCAGCTGTCCTGGCAACTATCTAGGAAACCCTGTTGGGTCACTTAGGTCCCATGCCCATTGAGCCCAGTGGGATGGAATCAAGCAGCTTCAGCACCCACACAAATCTAACATGTAACTCCTCACTCAAGGTGCTCAAAACGTCACGGCCAAAGACAAGTTCAGTGCCCAAGCCATTTCCCGCTGCCATGGAAACCAAGTGCTCTGGCAGCACATATGTCTGAAAGTGGATATGACACCTAGGGAAGGGAGTGTGCTGGTGAATGGCAACTGCCCGAAGCAGCAGCACAGCTCTTCCACTGCCAAAACAACTCCACCTGCCTCATGAACTTCACATACCATCAGCTGTCCTGGCAGCTATCTAGGAAACCCTGTTGGGTCACTTCCGGTCCCATGCCCATTGAGTCCAGTGGGATGGAATCAAGCAGCTTCAGCACCCACACAGATCTAACATGGAGCTCCTCACTCAAGGCGCTCAAAACTCCACAGCCAAAGACAAGTTCAGTGCCCAAGCCATTTCCCGCTGCCATGGAAACCAAGTGCTCTGGCAGCACATATCTCTGAAAGTTGATATGACACCTAGGGAAGGGAGTGTGCTGGTGAATGCAAACTGCCCAAAGCAGCAGCAGAGCTCTTCCACTGCCAAAACAACTCCACCTGCCTCATGAACTTCACATACCATCAGCTGTCCTGGCAGCTATCTAGAAAACCCTGTTGGGTCACTTCCGGTCCCATGCCCATTGAGCCCAGTGGGATGGAATCAAGCAGCTTCAGCACCCACACAAAACGAACATGGAGCTCCTCACTCAAGGCGCTCAAAACTCCACGGCCAAAGACAAGTTCAGTGCCCAAGCCATTTCCCGCTGACATGGAAACCAAGTGCTCTGGCAGCACATATGTTTGAAAGTGGATATGACACCTAGGAAAGGGAGTGTGCTGGTGAATGGCAACTGCCCGAAGCAGCAGCACAGCTCTTCCAGTGCCAAAACAACTCCACCTGCCTCATGAACTTCACATACAATCAGCTGTCCTGGCAGGTATCTAGGAAACCCTGTTGGGTCACTTCCGGTCCCCTGCCCATTGAGCCCAGTGGGATGGAATTAAGCAGCTTCAGCACCCACACAAAACTAACATGGAGCTCCTCACTCAAGGCGCTCCAAACTCCACGGCCAAAGACAAGTTCAGTGCCCAAGCCATTTCCCGCTGCCATGGAAACCAAGTGCTCTGGCAGCACATATCTCTGAAAGTGGATATGACACCTAGGGAAGGGAGTGTGCTGGTGAAAGGCAACTGCCCGAAGCAGCAGCACAGCTCTTCCAGTGCCAAAACAACTCCACCTGCCTCATGAACTTCACATACCATCAGCTGTCCTGGCAGCTATCTAGGAAACCCTGTTGGGTCACTTAGGTCCCATGCCCATTGAGCCCAGGGGGATGGAATCAAGCAGCTTCAGCACCCACACAAATCTAACATGTAACTCCTCACTCAAGGTGCTCAAAACGTCACGGCCAAAGACAAGTTCAGTGCCCAAGCCATTTCCCGCTGCCATGGAAACCAAGTGCTCTGGCAGCACATATGTGTGAAAGTGGATATGACACCTAGGGAAGGGAGTGTGATGGTGAATGGCAACTGCCAAAAGCAGCAGCACAGCTCTTCCACTGCCAAAACAACTCCACCTGCCTCACGAACTTCACATACCATCAGCTGTCCTGGCAGCTATCTAGGAAACCCTGTTGGGTCACTTCCGGTCCCATGCCCATTGAGCCCAGTGGGATGGAATCAAGCAGCTTCAGCACCCACAGAAAACGAACATGGAGCTCCTCACTCAAGGTGCTCAAAACTCCACGGCCAAAGATAAGTTCAGTGCCCAAGCCATTTCCCGCTGCCATGGAAACCAAGTGCTCTGGCAGCACATATGTCTGAAAGTGGATATGACACCTAGGGAAGGGAGTGTGGTGGTGAATGGCAACTGCCCGAAGCAGCAGCACAGCTCTTCCAGTGCCAAAACAACTCCACCTGCCTCATGCATTTCACATACCATCAGCTGTCCTGGCAGCTCTCTAGGAAACCCTGTTGGGTCACTTCCGGTCCCATGCCCATTGAGCCCAGTGGGATGGAATTAAGCAGCTTCAGCACCCACACAAAACGAACATGGAGCTCCTCACTCAAGGCGCTCATAACTCCACGGCCAAAGACAAGTTCAGTGCCCAAGCCATTTCCCGCTGCCATGGAAACCAAGTGCTCTGGCAGCACATATGTGTGAAAGTGGATATGACACCTAGGGAAGGGAGTGTGTTGGTGAATGGCAACTGCCCGAAGCAGCAGCACAGCTCTTCCACTGCCAAAACAACTCCACCTGCCTCATGAACTTCACATACCATCAGCTGTCCTGGCAGCTCTCTAGGAAACCCTGTTGGGTCACTTCCGGTCCCATGCCCATTGAGCCCAGTGGGATGGAATCAAGCAGCTTCAGCACCCACACAAAACGAACATGGAGCTCCTCACTCAAGGTGCTCAAAACTCCACAGCCAAAGACAAGTTCAGTGCCCAAGCCATTTCCCGCTGCCATGGAAACCAAGTGCTCTGGCAGCACATATGTCTGAAAGTGGATATGACACCTAGGGAAGGGAGTGTGCTGGTGAATGGCAACTTCCCGAAGCAGCAGCACAGCTCTTCCAGTGCCAAAACAACTCCACCTGCCTCATGAACTTCACATACCATCAGCTGTCCTGGCAGCTATCTAGGAAACCCTGTTGGGTCACTTCCGGTCCCATGCCCATTGAGCCCAGTGGGATGGAATCAAGCAGCTTCAGCACCCACACAGATCTAACATGGAGCTCCTCACTCAAGGCGCTCAAAACTCCACGGTCAAAGACAAGTTCAGTGCCCAAGCCATTTCCCGCTGCCATGGAAACCAAGTGCTCTGGCAGCACATATGTCTGAAAGTGGATATGACACCTAGGGAAGGGAGTGTGCTGGTGAATGCAAACTGCCCGAAGTAGCAGCACAGCTCTTCCACTGCCAAAACAACTCCACCTACCTCATGAACTTCACATGCCATCAGCTGTCCTGGCAGCTATCTAGGAAACCCTGTTGGGTCACTTCCGGTTCCATGCCCATTGAGCCCAGTGGGATGGAATCAAGCAGCTTCAGCACCCAAACGAATCTAACATGGTGCTCCTCACTCAAGGCACTCAAAACTCCACAGCCAAAGACAAATTCAGTGCCCAAGCCATTTCCCGCTGCCATGGAAACCAAGTGCTCTGGCAGCACATAACTCTGAAAGTGGATATGACACCTAGGAAAGGGAGTGTGCTGGTGAATGGCAACTGCCCGAAGCAGCAGCACAGCTCTTCCACTGCCAAAACAACTCCACCTGCCTCATGAACTTCACATACCATCAGCTGTCCTGGCAGCTATCTAGGAAACCCTGCTGGGACACTTCCGGTCCCATGCCCATTGAGCCCAGTGGGATGGAATCAAGCAGCTTCAGCACCCACACAAAACGAACATGGAGCTCCTCACTCAAGCGCTCAAATGTACATGGCCAAAGACAAGTTCAGTGCCCAAGCCATTTCCGGCTGCCATGGAAACCAAGTGCTCTGGCAGCACATATGTGTGAAAGTGGATATGACACCTAGGGAAGGGAGTGTGCTGGTGAATGGCAACTGCCCGAAGCAGCAGCACAGCTCTTCCACTGCCAAAACAACTCCACCTGCCTCATGAACTTCACATACCATCAGCTGTCCTGGCAGCTATCTAGGAAACCCTGTTGGGTCACTTCCGGTCCCATGCCCATTGACCCCAGTGGGATGGAATCAAGCAGCTTCAGCACCCACACAAAACGAACATGGAGCTCCTCACCCAAGGCGCTCAAAAGCCCACAGCCAAAGACAAGTTCAGTGCCCAAGCCATTTCCCGCTGCCATGGAAACCAAGTGCTCTGGCAGCACATATGTCTGAAAGTGTATATGAGACTTAGGGAAGGGAGTGTGGTGGTGAATGGCAACTGCCTGAAGCAGCAGCACAGCTCTTCCAGTGCCAAAACAACTCCACCTGCCTCATGAACTTCACATACCATCAGCTGTCCTGGCAGCTATCTAGGAAACCCTGTTGGGTCACTTCCGGTCCCATGCCCATTGAGTCCAGTGGGATGGAATCAAGCAGCTTGAGCACCCACACAAAACGAACATGGAGCTCCTCACTCAAGGCGCTCAAAACTCCACAGCCAAAGACAAGTTCAGTGCCCAAGCCATTTCCCGCTGCCATGGAAACCAAGTGCTCTGGCAGCACATATGTCTGAAAGTGGATATGACACCTAGGGAAGGGAGTCTGGTGGTGAATGGCAACTGCCCGAAGCAGCAGCACAGCTCTTCCACTGCCAAAACAACTCCACCTGCCTCATGCACTTCACATACCATCAGCTGTCCTGGCAGCTATCTAGGAAACCCTGTTGGGTCACTTCCGGTCCCACGCCCATTGAGCCCAGTGGGATGGAAACAAGCAGCTTCAGCACCCACACAAAACAAACATGGAGCTCCTCACTCAAGGCGCTCAAAACTCCACGGCCAAAGACAAGTTCAGTGCCCAAGCCATTTCCCGCTGCCATGGAAACCAAGTGCTCTGGCAGCACATATGTCTGAAAGTGGATATGACACCTAGGGAAGGGAGTGTGTTGGTGAATGGCAACTGCCCGAAGCAGCAGCACAGCTCTTCCACTGCCAAAACAACTCCACCTGCCTCATGAACTTCACATACCATCAGCTGTCCTGGCACCTATCTAGGAAACCCTGTTGGGTCACTTCCGGTCCCATGCCCAATGAGCCCAGTAGGATGGAATCAAGCAGCTTCAGCACCCACACAAAACTAACATGGAGCTCCTCACTCAAGGCGCTCAAAACTACACAGCCAAAGACAAGTTCAGTGCCCAAGCCATTTCCCGCTGCCATGGAAACCAAGTGCTCTGGCAGCACATATCTCTGAAAGTGGATATGACACCTAGGGAAGGGAGTGTGCTGGTGAATGGCAACTGCCCGAAGCAGCAGCACAGCTCTTCCAGTGCCAAAACAACTGCACCTGCCTCATGAACTTCACATACCATCAGCTGTCCTGGCAGCTATCTAGGAAACCCTGCTGGGACACTTCCGGTCCCATGCCCATTGAGCCCAGTGGGATGGAATCAAGCAGCTTCAGCACCCACACAAAACGAACATGGAGCTCCTCACTCAAGCGCTCAAATGTACATGGCCAAAGACAAGTTCAGTGCCCAAGCCATTTCCCGCTGCCATGGAAACCAAGTGCTCTGGCAGCACATATGTGTGAAAGTGGATATGACACCTAGGGAAGGGAGTGTGCTGGTGAATGGCAACTGCCCGAAGCAGCAGCACAGCTCTTCCAGTGCCAAAACAACTCCACCTGCCTCATGAACTTCACATACCATCAGCTGTCCTGACAGCTATCTAGGAAACCCTGTTGGGTAACTTCCGGTCCCATCCCCATTGACCCCAGTGGGATGGAATCAAGCAGCTTCAGCACCCACACAAATCTAACATGGAGCTCCTCACTCAAGGCGCTCAAAACTCCACGGCCAAAGACAAGTTCAGTGCCCAAGCCATTTCCCGCTGCCATGGAAACCAAGTGCTCTGGCAGCACATATGTCTGAAAGTGGATATGACACCTAGGGAAGTGAGTGTGCTGGTGAATGGCAACTGCCCGAAGCAGCAGCACAGCTCTTCCAGTGCCAAAACAACTCCACCTGCCTCATGAACTTCACATACCATCAGCTGTCCTGGCAGCTATCTAGGAAACCCTGTTGGGTCACTTCCGGTCCCATGCCCATTGAGTCCAGTGGGATGGAATCAAGCAGCTTCAGCACCCACACAAAACGAGCATGGAGCTCCTCACTCAAGGTGCTTAAAACTCCACAGCGAAAGACAAGTTCAGTGCCCAAGCCATTTCCCGCTGCCATGGAAACCAAGTGCTCTGGCAGCACATATGTCTGAAAGTGGATATGACACCTAGGGAAGGGAGTGTGGTGGTGAATGGCAACTGCCCGAAGCAGCAGCACAGCTCTTCCAGTGCCAAAACAACTCCACCTGCCTCATGAACTTCACATACCATCAGCTGTCCTGGCACCTATCTAGGAAACCCTGTTGGGTCACTTCCGGTCCCATGCCCATTGAGCCCAGTGGGATGGAATCAAGCAGCTTCAGCACCCACACAAAACTAGCATGGAGCTCCTCACTCAAGGCGCTCAAAACTCCACAGCCAAAGACAAGTTCAGTGCCCAAGCCATTTCCCGCTGCCAAGCAAACCAAGTGCTCTGGCAGCACATATGTCTGAAAGTGGATAAGACACCTAGGGAAGGGAGTGTGCTGGTCAATGGCAACTTCCTGAAGCAGCAGCACAGCTCTTCCACTGCCAAAACAACTCCACCTGCCTCATGAACTTCACATACCATCAGCTGTTCTGGCAGCTATCTAGGAACACATGTTGGATCACTTCCGGTCCCATGCCCATTGAGCCCAGGGGGATGGAATCAAGCAGCTTCAGCACCCACACAAAACGAACATGGAGCTCCTCACTCAAGGTGTTCAACACTCCACAGCCAAAGACAAGTTCAGTGCCCAAGCAAATTCCCGCTGCCATGGAAACCAAGTGCTCTGACAGCACATATGTCTGAAAGTGGATAAGACACCTAGGGAAGGGAGTGTGGTGGTGAATGGCAACTGCCCGAAGCAGCAGCACAGCTCTTCCAGTGCCAAAACAACTCCACCTGCCTCATGAACTTCACATACCATCAGCTGTCCTGGCAGCTATCTAGGAAACCCTGTTGGGTCACTTCCGGTCCCATGCCCATTGAGCCCAGTGGGATGGAATCAAGCAGCTTCAGCACCCACACAAAACGAACATGGAGCTCCCCACTCAAGGCGCTCAAAACTTCACAGCCAAAGACAAGTTCAGTGCCCAAACCATTTCCCGCTGCCATGGAAACCAAGTGCTCTGGCAGCACATATGTCTGAAAGTGGATATGACACCTAGGGAAGGGAGTGTGGTGGTGAATGGCAACTGCCCGAAGCAGCAGCACAGCTCTTTCAGTGCCAAAACAACTCCATCTGCCTCATGAACTTCACATACCATCAGCTGTCCTGGCAACTATCTAGGAAACCCTGTTGGGTGACTTCTGGTCCCATACCCATTGAGCCCAGTGGGATGGAATCAAGCAGCTTCAGCACCCACACAAAACGAACATGGAGCTCCTCACTCAAGGCGCTCAAAACCCCACAGCCAAAGACAAGTTTAGTGCCCAAGCCATTTCCCGCTGCCATGGAAACCAAGTGCTCTGGAAGCACATATGTGTGAAAGTGGATATGACACCTAGGGAAGGGAGTATGGTGGTGAATGGCAACTGCTCGAAGCAGCAGCACAGCTCTTCCACTGCCAAAACAACTCCACCTGCCTCATGAACTTCACATACCATCAGCTCTCCTGGCATGTATGTTGGACATCCTGGTGGGTCACTTCCGGTCCCATGCCCATTGAGCCCAGTGAGATGGAATCAAGCAGCTTCAGCACCCACACAGATCTAACATGGAGCTCCTCACTCAAGGCGCTCAAAACGCCACAGCCAAAGACAAGTTCAGTGCCGAAGCCATTTCCCGCTGCCATGAAAACCAAGTGCTCTGGCAGCACATATGTCTGAAAGTGGATATGACACCTAGGGAAGGGAGTGTGCTGGTGAATGGCAACTGCCCGAAGCAGCAGCACAGCTCTTCCACTGCCAAAACAACTCCACCTGCCTCATGAACTTCACATACCATCAGCTGTCCTGACAGCTATCTAGGAAACCCTGTTGGGTCACTTCCGGTCCCATGCCCATTGAGCCCAGTGGGATGGAATCAAGCAGCTTCAGCACCCACACAAAACGAACATGGAGCTCCTCACTCAAGACGCTCACAACTCCACAGCCAACGACAAGTTCAGTGCCGAAGCCATTTCCCGCTGCCATGGAAACCAAGTGCTCTGGCAGCACATATGTCTGAAAGTGGATATGACACCTAGGGAAGGGAGTGCGGTGGTGAATGGCAACTGCCCGAAGCAGCAGCACAGCTCTTCCAGTGCCAAAACAACTCCACCTGCCTCATGAACTTCACATACCATCAGCTGTCCTGGCAGCTATCTAGGAAACCCTGTTGGGTCACTTCCGGTCCCATGCCCATTGAGCCCAGTGGGATGGAATCAAGCAGCTTCAGCACCCACACAAATCTAGCATGGATCTCCTCACTCAAGGCGCTCAAACCTACATGGCGGAAGACAAGTTCAGTGCCCAAGCCATTTCCCGCTGCCATGGAAACCAAGTGCTCTGGCAGCACATATGTCTGAAAGTGGATATGACACCTAGGGAAGGGAGTGTGGTGGTGAATGGCAACTGCCCGAAGCAGCAGCACAGCTCTTCCACTGCCAAAACAACTCCACCTGCCTCATGAACTTCACATACCATCAGCTGTCCTGGCAGCTATCTAGGAAACCCTGTTGGGTCCCATCCAGTCCCATGCCCATTGAGCCCAGTGGGATGGAATCAAGCAGCTTCAGCACCCACACAAAACGAACATGAAGCTCCTCACTTAAGGCGCTCTAAATCCCACAGCCAAAGACAAGTTCAGTGCCCAAGCCATTTCCCGCTTCCATGGAAACCAAGTGCTCTGGCAGCACATATGTCTGAAAGTGGATATGACACCTAGGAAAGGGAGTGTGCTGGTGAATGGCAACTGCCCAAAGCAGCAGCACAGCTCTTCCACTGCCAAAACAACTCCACCTGCCTCATGAACTTCACATACCATCAGCTGTCCTGGCAGGTATGTTGGAAACCTTGTTGGGTCACTTCCGGTCCCATGCACATTGAGCCCAGTGGGATGGAATCAAGCAGCTTCAGCACCCACACAAAACGAACATGGAGCTCCTCACTCAAGGCGCTCAAAACTCCACAGCCAAAGACAAGTTCAGTGCCCAAGCCATTTGCCGCTGCCATGGAAACCAAGTGCTCTGGCAGCACATATGTCTGAAAGTGGATATGACACCTAGGGAAGGGAGTCTGGTGGTGAATGGCAACTGCCCGAAGCAGCAGCACAGCTCTTCCACTGCCAAAACAACTCCACCTGCCTCATGCACTTCACATACCATCAGCTGTCCTGGCAGCTATCTAGGAAACCCTGTTGGGTCACTTCCGGTCCCACGCCCATTGAGCCCAGTGGGATGGAAACAAGCAGCTTCAGCACCCACACAAAACAAACATGGAGCTCCTCACTCAAGGCGCTCAAAACTCCACGGCCAAAGACAAGTTCAGTGCCCAAGCCATTTCCCGCTGCCATGGAAACCAAGTGCTCTGGCAGCACATATGTCTGAAAGTGGATATGACACCTAGGGAAGGGAGTGTGTTGGTGAATGGCAACTGCCCGAAGCAGCAGCACAGCTCTTCCACTGCAAAAACAACTCCACCTGCCTCATGAACTTCACATACCATCAGCTGTCCTGGCAGCTATCTAGGAAACCCTGTTGGGTCACTTCCGGTCCCATGCCCATTGAGCCCAGTGGGATGGAATCAAGCAGCTTCAGCACCCACACAAAACGAACATGGAGCTCCTCACTCAAGGCGCTCAAAACTACACAGCCAAAGACAAGTTCAGTGCCCAAGCCATTTCCCGCTGCCATGGAAACCAAGTGCTCTGGCAGCACATATGTCTGAAAGTGGATATGACACCTAGGGAAGGGAGTGTGCTGGTGAATGGCAACTGCCCGAAGCAGCAGCACAGCTCTTCCACTGCCAAAACAACTCCACCTGCCTCATGAACTTCACATACCATCAGCTGTCCTGGCAGCTATCTAGGAAACCCTGTTGGGTCACTTCCGGTCCCATGCCCATTGAGCCCAGTGGGATGGAATCAAGCAGCTTCAGCACCCACACAGATCTAACATGGAGCTCCTCACTCAAGGCGCTCAAAACTCCACGGCCAAAGACAAGTTCAGTGCCCAAGCCATTTCCCGCTGCCATGGAAACCAAGTGCTCTGGCAGCACATATCTCTGAAAGTGGATATGACACCTAGGGAAGGGAGTGTGCTGGTGAATGGCAATTGCCCGAAGCAGCAGCACAGCTCTTCCACTGCCAAAACAACTGCACCTGCCTCATGAACTTCACATACCATCAGCTGTCCTGGCAGCTATCTAGGAAACCCTGCTGGGACACTTCCGGTCCCATGCCCATTGAGCCCAGTGGGATGGAATCAAGCAGCTTCAGCACCCACACAAAACGAACATGGAGCTCCTCACTCAAGCGCTCAAATGTACATGGCCAAAGACAAGTTCAGTGCCCAAGCCATTTCCCGCTGCCATGGAAACCAAGTGCTCTGGCAGCACATATGTGTGAAAGTGGATATGACACCTAGGGAAGGGAGTGTGCGGTGGTGAATGGCAACTGCCCGAAGCAGCAGCACAGCTCTTCCACTGCCAAAACAACTCCACCTGCCTCATGAACTTCACATACCATCAGCTGTCCTGGCAGCTATCTAGGAAACCCTGTTGTGTCAATTCCGGTCCCATGCCCATTGAGCCCAGTGGGATGGAAACAAGCAGCTTCAGCACCCAAACATATCTAACATGGAGCTCCTCACTCAAGGGGCTCAAAACTCCACGGCCAAAGACAAGTTCAGTGCCCAAGCCATTTCCTGCTGCCATGGAAACCAAGTGCTCTGGCAGCACATATGTCAAAGTGGATATGACACCTAGGGAAGAGAGTGTGTTGCTGAATGGCAACTGTCTGAAGCAGCAGCACAGCTCTTTCAGAGCCAAAACAACTCCACCTGCCTCATGAACTTCACATACCATCAGCTGTCCTGGCAGCTATCTAGGAACCCAAATTGGGTCACTTCCGGTCCCATGCCCATTGAGCCCAGTGAGATGGAATCAAGCAGCTGAGCACCCACACAAAACGAACATGGAGCTCCTCACTCAAGGCGCTCAAACCTACATGGCGGAAGACAAGTTCAGTGCCCAAGCCATTTCCTGCAGCCATGGAAACCAAGTGCTCTGGCAGCACATATCTCTGAAAGTGGATATGACACCTAGGGAAGGGAGTGTGCTGGTCAATGGCAACTGCCCGAAGCAGCAGAACAGCTCTTCCACTGCCAAAACAACTCCACCTGCCTCATGAACTTCACATAAAATCAGCTGTCCTGGCAGCTATCTAGGAAACCCTGTTGGGTCACTTCCGGTCCCATGCCCATTGAGCCCAGTGGGATGGAATCAAGCAGCTTCAGCACCCACACAAAACTAGCATGGAGCTCCTCACTCAAGGCGCTCAAAACTCCACAGCCAAAGACAAGTTCAGTGCCCAAGCCATTTCCCGCTGCCAAGCAAACCAAGTGCTCTGGCAGCACATATGTCTGAAAGTGGATAAGACACCTAGGGAAGGGAGTGTGCTGGTCAATGGCAACTTCCTGAAGCAGCAGCACAGCTCTTCCACTGCCAAAACAACTCCACCTGCCTCATGAACTTCACATACCATCAGCTGTTCTGGCAGCTATCTAGGAACACATGTTGGATCACTTCCGGTCCCATGCCCATTGAGCCCAGGGGGATGGAATCAAGCAGCTTCAGCACCCACACAAAACGAACATGGAGCTCCTCACTCAAGGTGTTCAACACTCCACAGCCAAAGACAAGTTCAGTGCCCAAGCAAATTCCCGCTGCCATGGAAACCAAGTGCTCTGACAGCACATATGTCTGAAAGTGGATAAGACACCTAGGGAAGGGAGTGTGGTGGTGAATGGCAACTGCCCGAAGCAGCAGCACAGCTCTTCCAGTGCCAAAACAACTCCACCTGCCTCATGAACTTCACATACCATCAGCTGTCCTGGCAGCTATCTAGGAAACCCTGTTGGGTCACTTCCGGTCCCATGCCCATTGAGCCCAGTGGGATGGAATCAAGCAGCTTCAGCACCCACACAAAACGAACATGGAGCTCCCCACTCAAGGCGCTCAAAACTTCACAGCCAAAGACAAGTTCAGTGCCCAAACCATTTCCCGCTGCCATGGAAACCAAGTGCTCTGGCAGCACATATGTCTGAAAGTGGATATGACACCTAGGGAAGGGAGTGTGGTGGTGAATGGCAACTGCCCGAAGCAGCAGCACAGCTCTTTCAGTGCCAAAACAACTCCATCTGCCTCATGAACTTCACATACCATCAGCTGTCCTGGCAACTATCTAGGAAACCCTGTTGGGTGACTTCTGGTCCCATACCCATTGAGCCCAGTGGGATGGAATCAAGCAGCTTCAGCACCCACACAAAACGAACATGGAGCTCCTCACTCAAGGCGCTCAAAACCCCACAGCCAAAGACAAGTTTAGTGCCCAAGCCATTTCCCGCTGCCATGGAAACCAAGTGCTCTGGAAGCACATATGTGTGAAAGTGGATATGACACCTATGGAAGGGAGTATGGTGGTGAATGGCAACTGCTCGAAGCAGCAGCACAGCTCTTCCACTGCCAAAACAACTCCACCTGCCTCATGAACTTCACATACCATCAGCTCTCCTGGCATGTATGTTGGACATCCTGGTGGGTCACTTCCGGTCCCATGCCCATTGAGCCCAGTGAGATGGAATCAAGCAGCTTCAGCACCCACACATATCTAACATGGAGCTCCTCACTCAAGGCGCTCAAAACGCCACAGCCAAAGACAAGTTCAGTGCCGAAGCCATTTCCCGCTGCCATGGAAACCAAGTGCTCTGGCAGCACATATGTCTGAAAGTGGATATGACACCTAGGGAAGGGAGTGTGGTGGTGAATGGCAACTGCCCGAAGCAGCAGCACAGCTCTTCCACTGCCAAAACAACTCCACCTGCCTCATGAACTTCACATACCATCAGCTGTCCTGGCAGGTATGTTGGAAACCTTGTTGGGTCAATTCCGGTCCCATGCCCATTGAGCCCAGGGGGATGGAATCAAGCAGCTTCAGCACCCACACAAAATTAACATGAAGCTCCTCACTCCAGTCGCTGAAACGCCCACAGCCAAAGACAAGTTCAGTGCCCAAGCCATTTCCCGCTGCCATGAAAACCAAGTGCTCTGGCAGCACATATGTCTGAAAGTGGATATGACACCTAGGGAAGGGAGTGTGGTGGTGAATGGCAACTGCCCGAAGCAGCAGCACAGCTCTTCCACTGCCAAAACAACTCCACCTGCCTCATGAACTTCACATACCATCAGCTGTCCTGACAGCTATCTAGGAAACCCTGTTGGGTCATTTCCGGTCCCATGCCCATTGAGCCCAGTGGGATGGAATCAAGCAGCTTCAGCACCCACACAAAACGAACATGGAGCTCCTCACTCAAGACGCTCACAACTCCACAGCCAACGACAAGTTCAGTGCCGAAGCCATTTCCCGCTGCCATGGAAACCAAGTGCTCTGGCAGCACATATGTCTGAAAGTGGATATGACACCTAGGGAAGGGAGTGCGGTGGTGAATGGCAACTGCCCGAAGCAGCAGCACAGCTCTTCCAGTGCGAAAACAACTCCACCTGCCTCATGAACTTCACATACCATCAGCTGTCCTGGCAGCTATCTAGGAAACCCTGTTGGGTCACTTCCGGTCCCATGGCCATTGAGCCCAGTGGGATGGAATCAAGCAGCTTCAGCACCCACACAAATCTAGCATGGATCTCCTCACTCAAGGCGCTCAAACCTACATGGCGGAAGACAAGTTCAGTGCCCAAGCCATTTCCCGCTGCCATGGAAACCAAGTGCTCTGGCAGCACATATGTCTGAAAGTGGATATGACACCTAGGGAAGGGAGTGTGGTGGTGAATGGCAACTGCCCGAAGCAGCAGCACAGCTCTTCCACTGCCAAAACAACTCCACCTGCCTCATGAACTTCACATACCATCAGCTGTCCTGGCAGCTATCTAGGAAACCCTGTTGGGTCCCATCCAGTCCCATGGCCATTGAGCCCAGTGGGATGGAATCAAGCAGCTTCAGCACCCACACAAAACGAACATGAAGCTCCTCACTCAAGGCGCTCTAAATCCCACAGCCAAAGACAAGTTCAGTGCCCAAGCCATTTCCGCTTCCATGGAAACCAAGTGCTCTGGCAGCACATATGTCTGAAAGTGGATATGACACCTAGGAAAGGGAGTGTGCTGGTGAATGGCAACTGCCCGAAGCAGCAGCACAGCTCTTCCACTGCCAAAACAACTCCACCTGCCTCATGAACTTCACATACCATCAGCTGTCCTGGCAGCTATCTAGGAAACCCTGTTGGGTCACTTCCGGTCCCATGCCCATTGAGCCCAGTGGGATGGAATCAAGCAGCTTCAGCACCCACACAAATCTAACATGGAGCTCCTCACTCAAGGCTCTCAAAACTCCACAGCCAAAAACAAATTCAGTGCCCAAGCCATTTCCCGCTGCCATGGAAACCAAGTGCTCTGGCAGCACATATGTCTGAAAGTGGATATGACACCTAGGGAAGGGAGTGTGCTGGTGAATGGCAACTGCCCGAAGCAGCAGCACAGCTCTTCCACTGCCAAAACAACTCCACCTGCCTCATGAACTTCACATACCATCAGCTGTCCTGGCACCTATCTAGGAAACCCTGTTGGGTCACTTAGGTCCCATGCCCATTGAGTCCAGTGGGATGGAATCAAGCAGCTTGAGCACAGACACAAATCTAACATGGAGCTCCTCACTCAAGGCGCTCAAAACTCCACAGCCAAAGACAAGTTCAGTGCCCAAGCCATTTCCCGCTGCCATGGAAACCAAGTGCTCTGGCAGCACATATGTCTGAAAGTAGATATGACACCTAGGGAAGGGAGTCTGGTGGTGAATTGCAACTGCCCGAAGCAGCAGCACAGCTCTTCCACTGCCAAAACAACTCCACCTGCCTCATGAACTTCACATACCATCAGCTGTCCTGGCAGCTATCTAGGAAACCCTGTTGGGTCACTTCCGGTCCCATGCCCATTGAGCCCAGTGGGATGGAATCAAGCAGCTTCAGCACCCACACAAAACGAACATGGAGCTCCTCACTCAAGACGCTCACAACTCCACGGCCAAAGACAAGTTCAGTGCCCAAGCCATTTCCCACTGCCATAGAACTCAAGTACTCTGGCAGCACATATGTGTAAAAGTGGATATGACACCTAGGGAAGGGAGTGTGTTGGTGAATGGCAACTGCCCGAAGCAGCAGCACAGCTCTTCCACTGCCAAAACAACTCCACCTGCCTCATGAACTTCACATACCATCAGCTGTCCTGGCAGCTATCTAGGAAACCCTGTTGGGTCACTTCCGGTCCCATGCAAATTGAGCCCAGTGGGATGGAATCAAGCAGCTTCAGCACCCACACAAAACTAACGTGGAGCGCCTCACTCAAGGCGCTCAAAACTCCACAGTCAAAGACAAGTTCAGTGCCCAAGCCATTTCCCGCTGCCATGGAAACCAAGTGCTCTGGCAGCACATATGTCTGAAAGTGGATATGACACCTAGGGAAGGGAGTGCGGTGGTGAATGGCAACTGCCCGAAGCAGCAGCACAGCTCTTCCAGTGCCAAAACAACTCCACCTACCTCATGAACTTCACATACCATCAGCTGTCCTGGCAGGTATGTTGGACACTTTGTTGGGTCACTTCCGGTCCCATGCCCATTGAGCCCAGTGGGATGGAATCAAGCAGCTTCAGCACCCACACAAAACGAACATGGAGCTCCTCACTCAAGGCGCTCAAAACTCCACGGCCAAAGACAAGTTCAGTGCCCAAACCATTTCCCGCTGCCATGGAAACCAAGTGCTCTGGCAGCACATATGTCTGAAAGAGGATATGACACCTAGGGAAGGGAGTGTGTTGGTGAATGGCAACTGCCCGAAGCAGCAGCACAGCTCTTCCAGTGCCAAAACAACTCCACCTGCCTCATGAACTTCACATACCATCAGCTGTCCTGGCAGCTATCTAGGAAACCCTGTTGGGTCACATCCGGTCCCATGCCCATTGAGCCCAGTGGGATGGAAACAAGCAGCTTCAGCACCCACACATATCTAACATGGAGCTCCTCACTCAAGGCGCTCAAAACTCCACGGCCAAACAGAAGTTCAGTGCCCAAGCCATTTCCCGCTGCCATGGAAACCAAGTGCTCTGGCAGCACATATGTCTGAAAGTGGATAAGACACCTAGGGAAGGGAGTGTGCTGGTGAATGGCAACTGCCCGAAGCAGCAGCACAGCTCTTCCACTGCCAAAACAACTCCACCTGCCTCATGAACTTCACATACCATCAGCTGTCCTGGCAGCTATCTAGGAAACCCTGTTGGGCCACTTCTGGTTCCATGGCCATTGAGCCCAGTGGGATGGAATCAAGCAGCTTCAGCACCCACACAGATCTAACATGGAGCTCCTCACTCAAGGCGCTCAAAACTCCACGGCCAAAGACAAGTTCAGTGCCCAAGCCATTTCCCGCTGCCATGGAAACCAAGTGCTCTGGCAGCACATATGTCTGAAAGTGGATATGACACCTAGGGAAGGGAGTGTGGTGGTGAATGGCAACTGCCCGAAGCAGCAGCACAGCTCTTCCACTGCCAAAACAACTCCACCTGCCTCATGAACTTCACATACCATCAGCTGTCCTGGCACCTATCTAGGAAACCCTGTTGGGTCACTTCCGGTCCCATGCCCATTGAGCCCAGTGGGATGGAATCAAGCAGCTTCAGCACCCACACAAAACGAACATGGAGCTCCTCACTCAAGGCGCTCAAAATTCCATGGTGGAAGACAAGTTCAGTGCCCAAGCCATTTCCCGCTGCCATGGAAACCAAGTGCTCTGGCAGCACATATGTCTGAAAGTGGAAATGATACCTAGGGAAGGGAGTGTGCTGGTGAATGGCAACTGCCCGAAGCAGCAGCACAGCTCTTCCACTGCAAAAACAACTCCACCTGCCTCATGAACTTCACATACCATCAGCTGTCCTGGCAGCTATTTAGGAAACCCTGTTGGGGCACTTTCGGTCCCAGGCCCATTGAGCCCAGTGGGATGGAATCAAGCAGCGTCAGCACCGACACAAAACGAGCATGGAGCTCCTCACTCAAGGCGCTCAAAACTTCACAGCCAAAGACAAGTTCAGTGCCCAAGCCATTTCCCGCTGCCATGGAAACCAAGTGCTCTGGCAGCACATATGTCTGAAAGTGGATATGACACCTAGGGAAGGGAGTGTGTTGGTGAATGGCAACTGCCCGAAGCAGCAGCACAGCTCTTCCACTGCCAAAACAACTCCACCTGCCTCATGAACTTCACATACCATCAGCTGTCCTGGCAGCTATCTAGGAAACCCTGTTGGGTCACTTCCGGTCCCATGCCCATTGAGCCCAGTGGGATGGAATCAAGCAGCTTCAGCACCCAAACAAATATAGCATGGAGCTCCTCACTCAAGGCGCTCAAAACTCCACAGCCAAAGACAAGTTCAGTGCCCAAGCCATTTCCCGCTGCCATGGAAACCAAGTGCTCTGGCAGCACATATGTGTGAAATTGGATATGACACCTAGGGAAGGGAGTGTGCGGTGGTGAATGGCAACTGCCCGAAGCAGCAGCACAGCTCTTCCACTGCCAAAACAACTCCACCTGCCTCATGAACTTCACATACCATCAGCTGTCCTGGCAGCTATCTAGGAAACCCTGTTGTGTCACTTCCGGTCCCATGCCCATTGAGCCCAGTGGGATGGAAACAAGCAGCTTCAGCACCCAAACATATCTAACATGGAGCTCCTCACTCAAGGGGCTCAAAACTCCACGGCCAAAGACAAGTTCAGTGCCCAAGCCATTTCCTGCTGCCATGGAAACCAAGTGCTCTGGCAGCACATATGTCAAAGTGGATATGACACCTAGGGAAGAGAGTGTGTTGCTGAATGGCAACTGTCTGAAGCAGCAGCACAGCTCTTTCAGAGCCAAAACAACTCCACCTGCCTCATGAACTTCACATACCATCAGCTGTCCTGGCAGCTATCTAGGAACCCAAGTTGGGTCACTTCCGGTCCCATGCCCAGTGAGCCCAGTGAGATGGAATCAAGCAGCTGAGCACCCACACAAAACGAACATGGAGCTCCTCACTCAAGGCGCTCAAACCTACATGGCGGAAGACAAGTTCAGTGCCCAAGCCATTTCCTGCAGCCATGGAAACCAAGTGCTCTGGCAGCACATATCTCTGAAAGTGGATATGACACCTAGGGAAGGGAGTGTGCTGGTCAATGGCAACTGCCCGAAGCAGCAGAACAGCTCTTCCACTGCCAAAACAACTCCACCTGCCTCATGAACTTCACATAAAATCAGCTGTCCTGGCAGCTATCTAGGAAACCCTGTTGGGTCACTTCCGGTCCCATGCCCATTGAGCCCAGTGGGATGGAATCAAGCAGCTTCAGCACCCACACAAAACTAGCATGGAGCTCCTCACTCAAGGCGCTCAAAACTCCACAGCCAAAGACAAGTTCAGTGCCCAAGCCATTTCCCGCTGCCAAGCAAACCAAGTGCTCTGGCAGCACATATGTCTGAAAGTGGATAAGACACCTAGGGAAGGGAGTGTGCTGGTCAATGGCAACTTCCTGAAGCAGCAGCACAGCTCTTCCACTGCCAAAACAACTCCACCTGCCTCATGAACTTCACATACCATCAGCTGTTCTGGCAGCTATCTAGGAACACATGTTGGATCACTTCCGGTCCCATGCCCATTGAGCCCAGGGGGATGGAATCAAGCAGCTTCAGCACCCAGACAAAACGAACATGGAGCTCCTCACTCAAGGTGTTCAACACTCCACAGCCAAAGACAAGTTCAGTGCCCAAGCAAATTCCCGCTGCCATGGAAACCAAGTGCTCTGACAGCACATATGTCTGAAAGTGGATAAGACACCTAGGGAAGGGAGTGTGGTGGTGAATGGCAACTGCCCGAAGCAGCAGCACAGCTCTTCCAGTGCCAAAACAACTCCACCTGCCTCATGAACTTCACATACCATCAGCTGTCCTGGCAGCTATCTAGGAAACCCTGTTGGGTCACTTCCGGTCCCATGCCCATTGAGCCCAGTGGGATGGAATCAAGCAGCTTCAGCACCCACACAAAACGAACATGGAACTCCCCACTCAAGGCGCTCAAAACTTCACAGCCAAAGACAAGTTCAGTGCCCAAACCATTTCCCGCTGCCATGGAAACCAAGTGCTCTGGCAGCACATATGTCTGAAAGTGGATATGACACCTAGGGAAGGGAGTGTGGTGGTGAATGGCAACTGCCCGAAGCAGCAGCACAGCTCTTTCAGTGCCAAAACAACTCCATCTGCCTCATGAACTTCACATACCATCAGCTGTCCTGGCAACTATCTAGGAAACCCTGTTGGGTGACTTCTGGTCCCATACCCATTGAGCCCAGTGGGATGGAATCAAGCAGCTTCAGCACCCACACAAAACGAACATGGAGCTCCTCACTCAAAGCGCTCAAAACCCCACAGCCAAAGACAAGTTTAGTGCCCAAGCCATTTCCCGCTGCCATGGAAACCAAGTGCTCTGGAAGCACATATGTGTGAAAGTGGATATGACACCTATGGAAGGGAGTATGGTGGTGAATGGCAACTGCTCGAAGCAGCAGCACAGCTCTTCCACTGCCAAAACAACTCCACCTGCCTCATGAACTTCACATACCATCAGCTCTCCTGGCATGTATGTTGGACATCCTGGTGGGTCACTTCCGGTCCCATGCCCATTGAGCCCAGTGAGATGGAATCAAGCAGCTTCAGCACCCACACATATCTAACATGGAGCTCCTCACTCAAGGCGCTCAAAACGCCACAGCCAAAGACAAGTTCAGTGCCGAAGCCATTTCCCGCTGCCATGGAAACCAAGTGCTCTGGCAGCACATATGTCTGAAAGTGGATATGACACCTAGGGAAGGGAGTGTGGTGGTGAATGGCAACTGCCCGAAGCAGCAGCACAGCTCTTCCACTGCCAAAACAACTCCACCTGCCTCATGAACTTCACATACCATCAGCTGTCCTGGCAGGTATGTTGGAAACCTTGTTGGGTCAATTCCGGTCCCATGCCCATTGAGCCCAGGGGGATGGAATCAAGCAGCTTCAGCACCCACACAAAATTAACATGAAGCTCCTCACTCCAGTCGCTGAAACGCCCACAGCCAAAGACAAGTTCAGTGCCCAAGCCATTTCCCGCTGCCATGAAAACCAAGTGCTCTGGCAGCACATATGTCTGAAAGTGGATATGACACCTAGGGAAGGGAGTGTGCTGGTGAATGGCAACTGCCCGAAGCAGCAGCACAGCTCTTCCACTGCCAAAACAACTCCACCTGCCTCATGAACTTCACATACCATCAGCTGTCCTGACAGCTATCTAGGAAACCCTGTTGGGTCATTTCCGGTCCCATGCCCATTGAGCCCAGTGGGATGGAATCAAGCAGCTTCAGCACCCACACAAAACGAACATGGAGCTCCTCACTCAAGACGCTCACAACTCCACAGCCAACGACAAGTTCAGTGCCGAAGCCATTTCCCGCTGCCATGGAAACCAAGTGCTCTGGCAGCACATATGTCTGAAAGTGGATATGACACCTAGGGAAGGGAGTGCGGTGGTGAATGGCAACTGCCCGAAGCAGCAGCACAGCTCTTCCAGTGCGAAAACAACTCCACCTGCCTCATGAACTTCACATACCATCAGCTGTCCTGGCAGCTATCTAGGAAACCCTGTTGGGTCACTTCCGGTCCCATGCCCATTGAGCCCAGTGGGATGGAATCAAGCAGCTTCAGCACCCACACAAATCTAGCATGGATCTCCTCACTCAAGGCGCTCAAACCTACATGGCGGAAGACAAGTTCAGTGCCCAAGCCATTTCTCGCTGCCATGGAAACCAAGTGCTCTGGCAGCACATATGTCTGAAAGTGGATATGACACCTAGGGAAGGGAGTGTGGTGGTGAATGGCAACTGCCCGAAGCAGCAGCACAGCTCTTCCACTGCCAAAACAACTCCACCTGCCTCATGAACTTCACATACCATCAGCTGTCCTGGCAGCTATCTAGGAAACCCTGTTGGGTCCCATCCAGTCCCATGCCCATTGAGCCCAGTGGGATGGTATCAAGCAGCTTCAGCACCCACACAAAACGAACATGAAGCTCCTCACTCAAGGCGCTCTAAATCCCACAGCCAAAGACAAGTTCAGTGCCCAAGCCATTTCCGCTTCCATGGAAACCAAGTGCTCTGGCAGCACATATGTCTGAAAGTGGATATGACACCTAGGAAAGGGAGTGTGCTGGTGAATGGCAACTGCCCAAAGCAGCAGCACAGCTCTTCCACTGCCAAAACAACTCCACCTGCCTCATGAACTTCACATACCATCAGCTGTCCTGGCAGGTATGTTGGAAACCTTGTTGGGTCACTTCCGGTCCCATGCACATTGAGCCCAGTGGGATGGAATCAAGCAGCTTCAGCACCCACACAAAACGAACATGGAGCTCCTCACTCAAGGCGCTCAAAATTCCATGGTGGAAGACAAGTTCAGTGCCCAAGCCATTTCCCGCTGCCATGGAAACCAAGTGCTCTGGCAGCACATATGTCTGAAAGTGGAAATGATACCTAGGGAAGGGAGTGTGCTGGTGAATGGCAACTGCCCGAAGCAGCAGCACAGCTCTTCCACTGCAAAAACAACTCCACCTGCCTCATGAACTTCACATACCATCAGCTGTCCTGGCAGCTATTTAGGAAACCCTGTTGGGGCACTTTCGGTCCCAGGCCCATTGAGCCCAGTGGGATGGAATCAAGCAGCGTCAGCACCGACACAAAACGAGCATGGAGCTCCTCACTCAAGGCGCTCAAAACTTCACAGCCAAAGACAAGTTCAGTGCCCAAGCCATTTCCCGCTGCCATGGAAACCAAGTGCTCTGGCAGCACATATGTCTGAAAGTGGATATGACACCTAGGGAAGGGAGTGTGTTGGTGAATGGCAACTGCCCGAAGCAGCAGCACAGCTCTTCCACTGCCAAAACAACTCCACCTGCCTCATGAACTTCACATACCATCAGCTGTCCTGGCAGCTATCTAGGAAACCCTGTTGGGTCACTTCCGGTCCCATGCCCATTGAGCCCAGTGGGATGGAATCAAGCAGCTTCAGCACCCAAACAAATATAGCATGGAGCTCCTCACTCAAGGCGCTCAAAACTCCACAGCCAAAGACAAGTTCAGTGCCCAAGCCATTTCCCGCTGCCATGGAAACCAAGTGCTCTGGCAGCACATATGTGTGAAATTGGATATGACACCTAGGGAAGGGAGTGTGCGGTGGTGAATGGCAACTGCCCGAAGCAGCAGCACAGCTCTTCCACTGCCAAAACAACTCCACCTGCCTCATGAACTTCACATACCATCAGCTGTCCTGGCAGCTATCTAGGAAACCCTGTTGTGTCACTTCCGGTCCCATGCCCATTGAGCCCAGTGGGATGGAAACAAGCAGCTTCAGCACCCAAACATATCTAACATGGAGCTCCTCACTCAAGGGGCTCAAAACTCCACGGCCAAAGACAAGTTCAGTGCCCAAGCCATTTCCTGCTGCCATGGAAACCAAGTGCTCTGGCAGCACATATGTCAAAGTGGATATGACACCTAGGGAAGAGAGTGTGTTGCTGAATGGCAACTGTCTGAAGCAGCAGCACAGCTCTTTCAGAGCCAAAACAACTCCACCTGCCTCATGAACTTCACATACCATCAGCTGTCCTGGCAGCTATCTAGGAACCCAAGTTGGGTCACTTCCGGTCCCATGCCCAGTGAGCCCAGTGAGATGGAATCAAGCAGCTGAGCACCCACACAAAACGAACATGGAGCTCCTCACTCAAGGCGCTCAAACCTACATGGCGGAAGACAAGTTCAGTGCCCAAGCCATTTCCTGCAGCCATGGAAACCAAGTGCTCTGGCAGCACATATCTCTGAAAGTGGATATGACACCTAGGGAAGGGAGTGTGCTGGTCAATGGCAACTGCCCGAAGCAGCAGAACAGCTCTTCCACTGCCAAAACAACTCCACCTGCCTCATGAACTTCACATAAAATCAGCTGTCCTGGCAGCTATCTAGGAAACCCTGTTGGGTCACTTCCGGTCCCATGCCCATTGAGCCCAGTGGGATGGAATCAAGCAGCTTCAGCACCCACACAAAACTAGCATGGAGCTCCTCACTCAAGGCGCTCAAAACTCCACAGCCAAAGACAAGTTCAGTGCCCAAGCCATTTCCCGCTGCCAAGCAAACCAAGTGCTCTGGCAGCACATATGTCTGAAAGTGGATAAGACACCTAGGGAAGGGAGTGTGCTGGTCAATGGCAACTTCCTGAAGCAGCAGCACAGCTCTTCCACTGCCAAAACAACTCCACCTGCCTCATGAACTTCACATACCATCAGCTGTTCTGGCAGCTATCTAGGAACACATGTTGGATCACTTCCGGTCCCATGCCCATTGAGCCCAGGGGGATGGAATCAAGCAGCTTCAGCACCCAGACAAAACGAACATGGAGCTCCTCACTCAAGGTGTTCAACACTCCACAGCCAAAGACAAGTTCAGTGCCCAAGCAAATTCCCGCTGCCATGGAAACCAAGTGCTCTGACAGCACATATGTCTGAAAGTGGATAAGACACCTAGGGAAGGGAGTGTGGTGGTGAATGGCAACTGCCCGAAGCAGCAGCACAGCTCTTCCAGTGCCAAAACAACTCCACCTGCCTCATGAACTTCACATACCATCAGCTGTCCTGGCAGCTATCTAGGAAACCCTGTTGGGTCACTTCCGGTCCCATGCCCATTGAGCCCAGTGGGATGGAATCAAGCAGCTTCAGCACCCACACAAAACGAACATGGAACTCCCCACTCAAGGCGCTCAAAACTTCACAGCCAAAGACAAGTTCAGTGCCCAAACCATTTCCCGCTGCCATGGAAACCAAGTGCTCTGGCAGCACATATGTCTGAAAGTGGATATGACACCTAGGGAAGGGAGTGTGGTGGTGAATGGCAACTGCCCGAAGCAGCAGCACAGCTCTTTCAGTGCCAAAACAACTCCATCTGCCTCATGAACTTCACATACCATCAGCTGTCCTGGCAACTATCTAGGAAACCCTGTTGGGTGACTTCTGGTCCCATACCCATTGAGCCCAGTGGGATGGAATCAAGCAGCTTCAGCACCCACACAAAACGAACATGGAGCTCCTCACTCAAAGCGCTCAAAACCCCACAGCCAAAGACAAGTTTAGTGCCCAAGCCATTTCCCGCTGCCATGGAAACCAAGTGCTCTGGAAGCACATATGTGTGAAAGTGGATATGACACCTATGGAAGGGAGTATGGTGGTGAATGGCAACTGCTCGAAGCAGCAGCACAGCTCTTCCACTGCCAAAACAACTCCACCTGCCTCATGAACTTCACATACCATCAGCTCTCCTGGCATGTATGTTGGACATCCTGGTGGGTCACTTCCGGTCCCATGCCCATTGAGCCCAGTGAGATGGAATCAAGCAGCTTCAGCACCCACACATATCTAACATGGAGCTCCTCACTCAAGGCGCTCAAAACGCCACAGCCAAAGACAAGTTCAGTGCCGAAGCCATTTCCCGCTGCCATGGAAACCAAGTGCTCTGGCAGCACATATGTCTGAAAGTGGATATGACACCTAGGGAAGGGAGTGTGGTGGTGAATGGCAACTGCCCGAAGCAGCAGCACAGCTCTTCCACTGCCAAAACAACTCCACCTGCCTCATGAACTTCACATACCATCAGCTGTCCTGGCAGGTATGTTGGAAACCTTGTTGGGTCAATTCCGGTCCCATGCCCATTGAGCCCAGGGGGATGGAATCAAGCAGCTTCAGCACCCACACAAAATTAACATGAAGCTCCTCACTCCAGTCGCTGAAACGCCCACAGCCAAAGACAAGTTCAGTGCCCAAGCCATTTCCCGCTGCCATGAAAACCAAGTGCTCTGGCAGCACATATGTCTGAAAGTGGATATGACACCTAGGGAAGGGAGTGTGCTGGTGAATGGCAACTGCCCGAAGCAGCAGCACAGCTCTTCCACTGCCAAAACAACTCCACCTGCCTCATGAACTTCACATACCATCAGCTGTCCTGACAGCTATCTAGGAAACCCTGTTGGGTCATTTCCGGTCCCATGCCCATTGAGCCCAGTGGGATGGAATCAAGCAGCTTCAGCACCCACACAAAACGAACATGGAGCTCCTCACTCAAGACGCTCACAACTCCACAGCCAACGACAAGTTCAGTGCCGAAGCCATTTCCCGCTGCCATGGAAACCAAGTGCTCTGGCAGCACATATGTCTGAAAGTGGATATGACACCTAGGGAAGGGAGTGCGGTGGTGAATGGCAACTGCCCGAAGCAGCAGCACAGCTCTTCCAGTGCGAAAACAACTCCACCTGCCTCATGAACTTCACATACCATCAGCTGTCCTGGCAGCTATCTAGGAAACCCTGTTGGGTCACTTCCGGTCCCATGCCCATTGAGCCCAGTGGGATGGAATCAAGCAGCTTCAGCACCCACACAAATCTAGCATGGATCTCCTCACTCAAGGCGCTCAAACCTACATGGCGGAAGACAAGTTCAGTGCCCAAGCCATTTCTCGCTGCCATGGAAACCAAGTGCTCTGGCAGCACATATGTCTGAAAGTGGATATGACACCTAGGGAAGGGAGTGTGGTGGTGAATGGCAACTGCCCGAAGCAGCAGCACAGCTCTTCCACTGCCAAAACAACTCCACCTGCCTCATGAACTTCACATACCATCAGCTGTCCTGGCAGCTATCTAGGAAACCCTGTTGGGTCCCATCCAGTCCCATGCCCATTGAGCCCAGTGGGATGGTATCAAGCAGCTTCAGCACCCACACAAAACGAACATGAAGCTCCTCACTCAAGGCGCTCTAAATCCCACAGCCAAAGACAAGTTCAGTGCCCAAGCCATTTCCGCTTCCATGGAAACCAAGTGCTCTGGCAGCACATATGTCTGAAAGTGGATATGACACCTAGGAAAGGGAGTGTGCTGGTGAATGGCAACTGCCCAAAGCAGCAGCACAGCTCTTCCACTGCCAAAACAACTCCACCTGCCTCATGAACTTCACATACCATCAGCTGTCCTGGCAGGTATGTTGGAAACCTTGTTGGGTCACTTCCGGTCCCATGCACATTGAGCCCAGTGGGATGGAATCAAGCAGCTTCAGCACCCACACAAAACTAACATGGAGCTCCTCACTCAAGGCGCTCAAAACTCCACAGCGAAAGACAAGTTCAGTGCCTATACCATTTCCCACTTCCATGGAAACCAAGTGCTCTGGCAGCACATACGTCTGAACGTGGATATAACACCTAGGGAAGGGAGTGTGCTGGTGAATGGCAACTGCCCGAAGCAGCAGCACAGCTCTTCCACTGCCAAAACAACTCCACCTGCCTCATGAACTTCACATACCATCAGCTGTCCTGGCACCTATCTAGGAAACCCTGTTGGGTCACTTAGGTCCCATGCCCATTGAGTCCAGTGGGATGGAATCAAGCAGTTTGAGCACAGACACAAATCTAACATGGAGCTCCTCACTCAAGGCGCTCAAAACTCCACAGCCAAAGACAAGTTCAGTGCCCAAGCCATTTCCCGCTGCCATGGAAACCAAGTGCTCTGGCAGCACATATGTCTGAAAGTAGATATGACACCTAGGGAAGGGAGTCTGGTGGTGAATTGCAACTGCCCGAAGCAGCAGCACAGCTCTTCCACTGCCAAAACAACTCCACCTGCCTCATGAACTTCACATACCATCAGCTGTCCTGGCAGCTATCTAGGAAACCCTGTTGGGTCACTTCCGGTTCCATGCCCATTGAGCCCAGTGGGATGGAATCAAGCAGCTTCAGCACCCACACAAAACGAACATGGAGCTCCTCACTCAAGACGCTCACAACTCCACGGCCAAAGACAAGTTCAGTGCCCAAGCCATTTCCCACTGCCATAGAAATCAAGTACTCTGGCAGCACATATGTGTAAAAGTGGATATGACACCTAGGGAAGGGAGTGTGTTGGTGAATGGCAACTGCCCGAAGCAGCAGCACAGCTCTTCCAGTGCCAAAACAACTCCACCTGCCTCATGAACTTCACATACCATCAGCTGTCCTGGCAGCTATCTAGGAAACCCTGTTGGGTCACTTCCGGTCCCATGCAAATTGAGCCCAGTGGGATGGAATCAAGCAGCTTCAGCACCCACACAAAACTAACGTGGAGCGCCTCACTCAAGGCGCTCAAAACTCCACAGTCAAAGACAAGTTCAGTGCCCAAGCCATTTCCCGCTGCCATGGAAACCAAGTGCTCTGGCAGCACATATGTCTGAAAGTGGATATGACACCTAGGGAAGGGAGTGCGGTGGTGAATGGCAACTGCCCGAAGCAGCAGCACAGCTCTTCCAGTGCCAAAACAACTCCACCTACCTCATGAACTTCACATACCATCAGCTGTCCTGGCAGGTATGTTGGACACTTTGTTGGGTCACTTCCGGTCCCATGCCCATTGAGCCCAGTGGGATGGAATCAAGCAGCTTCAGCACCCACACAAAACGAACATGGAGCTCCTCACTCAAGGCGCTCAAAACTCCACGGCCAAAGACAAGTTCAGTGCCCAAACCATTTCCCGCTGCCATGGAAACCAAGTGCTCTGGCAGCACATATGTCTGAAAGAGGATATGACACCTAGGGAAGGGAGTGTGTTGGTGAATGGCAACTGCCCGAAGCAGCAGCACAGCTCTTCCAGTGCCAAAACAACTCCACCTGCCTCATGAACTTCACATACCATCAGCTGTCCTGGCAGCTATCTAGGAAACCCTGTTGGGTCACATCCGGTCCCATGCCCATTGAGCCCAGTGGGATGGAAACAAGCAGCTTCAGCACCCACACATATCTAACATGGAGCTCCTCACTCAAGGCGCTCAAAACTCCACGGCCAAACAGAAGTTCAGTGCCCAAGCCATTTCCCGCTGCCATGGAAACCAAGTGCTCTGGCAGCACATATGTCTGAAAGTGGATAAGACACCTAGGGAAGGGAGTGTGCTGGTGAATGGCAACTGCCCGAAGCAGCAGCACAGCTCTTCCACTGCCAAAACAACTCCACCTGCCTCATGAACTTCACATACCATCAGCTGTCCTGGCAGCTATCTAGGAAACCCTGTTGGGCCACTTCTGGTTCCATGGCCATTGAGCCCAGTGGGATGGAATCAAGCAGCTTCAGCACCCACACAGATCTAACATGGAGCTCCTCACTCAAGGCGCTCAAAACTCCACGGCCAAAGACAAGTTCAGTGCCCAAGCCATTTCCCGCTGCCATGGAAACCAAGTGCTCTGGCAGCACATATGTCTGAAAGTGGATATGACACCTAGGGAAGGGAGTGTGGTGGTGAATGGCAACTGCCCGAAGCAGCAGCACAGCTCTTCCACTGCCAAAACAACTCCACCTGCCTCATGAACTTCACATACCATCAGCTGTCCTGGCACCTATCTAGGAAACCCTGTTGGGTCACTTCCGGTCCCATGCCCATTGAGCCCAGTGGGATGGAATCAAGCAGCTTCAGCACCCACACAAAACGAACATGGAGCTCCTCACTCAAGGCGCTCAAAATTCCATGGTGGAAGACAAGTTCAGTGCCCAAGCCATTTCCCGCTGCCATGGAAACCAAGTGCTCTGGCAGCACATATGTCTGAAAGTGGAAATGATACCTAGGGAAGGGAGTGTGCTGGTGAATGGCAACTGCCCGAAGCAGCAGCACAGCTCTTCCACTGCAAAAACAACTCCACCTGCCTCATGAACTTCACATACCATCAGCTGTCCTGGCAGCTATTTAGGAAACCCTGTTGGGGCACTTTCGGTCCCAGGCCCATTGAGCCCAGTGGGATGGAATCAAGCAGCGTCAGCACCCACACAAAACGAGCATGGAGCTCCTCACTCAAGGCGCTCAAAACTTCACAGCCAAAGACAAGTTCAGTGCCCAAGCCATTTCCCGCTGCCATGGAAACCAAGTGCTCTGGCAGCACATATGTCTGAAAGTGGATATGACACCTAGGGAAGGGAGTGTGTTGGTGAATGGCAACTGCCCGAAGCAGCAGCACAGCTCTTCCACTGCCAAAACAACTCCACCTGCCTCATGAACTTCACATACCATCAGCTGTCCTGGCAGCTATCTAGGAAACCCTGTTGGGTCACTTCCGGTCCCATGCCCATTGAGCCCAGTGGGATGGAATCAAGCAGCTTCAGCACCCAAACAAATATAGCATGGAGCTCCTCACTCAAGGCGCTCAAAACTCCACAGCCAAAGACAAGTTCAGTGCCCAAGCCATTTCCCGCTGCCATGGAAACCAAGTGCTCTGGCAGCACATATGTGTGAAATTGGATATGACACCTAGGGAAGGGAGTGTGCGGTGGTGAATGGCAACTGCCCGAAGCAGCAGCACAGCTCTTCCACTGCCAAAACAACTCCACCTGCCTCATGAACTTCACATACCATCAGCTGTCCTGGCAGCTATCTAGGAAACCCTGTTGTGTCACTTCCGGTCCCATGCCCATTGAGCCCAGTGGGATGGAAACAAGCAGCTTCAGCATCCAAACATATCTAACATGGAGCTCCTCACTCAAGGGGCTCAAAACTCCACGGCCAAAGACAAGTTCAGTGCCCAAGCCATTTCCTGCTGCCATGGAAACCAAGTGCTCTGGCAGCACATATGTCAAAGTGGATATGACACCTAGGGAAGAGAGTGTGTTGCTGAATGGCAACTGTCTGAAGCAGCAGCACAGCTCTTTCAGAGCCAAAACAACTCCACCTGCCTCATGAACTTCACATACCATCAGCTGTCCTGGCAGCTATCTAGGAACCCAAGTTGGGTCACTTCCGGTCCCATGCCCAGTGAGCCCAGTGAGATGGAATCAAGCAGCTGAGCACCCACACAAAACGAACATGGAGCTCCTCACTCAAGGCGCTCAAACCTACATGGCGGAAGACAAGTTCAGTGCCCAAGCCATTTCCTGCAGCCATGGAAACCAAGTGCTCTGGCAGCACATATCTCTGAAAGTGGATATGACACCTAGGGAAGGGAGTGTGCTGGTCAATTGCAACTGCCCGAAGCAGCAGCACAGCTCTTCCACTGCCAAAACAACTCCACCTGCCTCATGAACTTCACATAAAATCAGCTGTCCTGGCAGCTATCTAGGAAACCCTGTTGGGTCACTTCCGGTCCCATGCCCATTGAGCCCAGTGGGATGGAATCAAGCAGCTTCAGCACCCACACAAAACTAGCATGGAGCTCCTCACTCAAGGCGCTCAAAACTCCACAGCCAAAGACAAGTTCAGTGCCCAAGCCATTTCCCGCTGCCATGCAAACCAAGTGCTCTGGCAGCACATATGTCTGAAAGTGGATAAGACACCTAGGGAAGGGAGTGTGCTGGTCAATGGCAACTTCCTGAAGCAGCAGCACAGCTCTTCCACTGCCAAAACAACTCCACCTGCCTCATGAACTTCACATACCATCAGCTGTTCTGGCAGCTATCTAGGAACACATGTTGGATCACTTCCGGTCCCATGCCCATTGAGCCCAGGGGGATGGAATCAAGCAGCTTCAGCACCCACACAAAACGAACATGGAGCTCCTCACTCAAGGGACTCAAAACTCCACGGCCAAAGACAAGTTCAGTGCCCAAGCCATTTCCTGCTGCCATGGAAACCAAGTGCTCTGGCAGCACATATGTCAAAGCGGATATGACACCTAGGGAAGAGAGTGTGTTGCTGAATGGCAACTGTCTGAAGCAGCAGCACAGCTCTTTCAGAGCCAAAACAACTCCACCTGCCTCATGAACTTCACATACCATCAGCTGTCCTGGCAGCTATCTAGGAACCCAAGTTGGGTCACTTCCGGTCCCATGCCCAGTGAGCCCAGTGAGATGGAATCAAGCAGCTGAGCACCCACACAAAACGAACATGGAGCTCCTCACTCAAGGCGCTCAAACCTACATGGCGGAAGACAAGTTCAGTGCCCAAGCCATTTCCTGCAGCCATGGAAACCAAGTGCTCTGGCAGCACATATCTCTGAAAGTGGATATGACACCTAGGGAAGGGAGTGTGCTGGTCAATTGCAACTGCCCGAAGCAGCAGCACAGCTCTTCCACTGCCAAAACAACTCCACCTGCCTCATGAACTTCACATAAAATCAGCTGTCCTGGCAGCTATCTAGGAAACCCTGTTGGGTAACTTCCGGTCCCATGCCCATTGAGCCCAGTGGGATGGAATCAAGCAGCTTCAGCACCCACACAAAACTAGCATGGAGCTCCTCACTCAAGGCGCTCAAAACTCCACAGCCAAAGACAAGTTCAGTGCCCAAGCCATTTCCCGCTGCCATGCAAACCAAGTGCTCTGGCAGCACATATGTCTGAAAGTGGATAAGACACCTAGGGAAGGGAGTGTGCTGGTCAATGGCAACTTCCTGAAGCAGCAGCACAGCTCTTCCACTGCCAAAACAACTCCACCTGCCTCATGAACTTCACATACCATCAGCTGTTCTGGCAGCTATCTAGGAACACATGTTGGATCACTTCCGGTCCCATGCCCATTGAGCCCAGGGGGATGGAATCAAGCAGCTTCAGCACCCACACAAAACGAACATGGAGCTCCTCACTCAAGGTGTTCAACACTCCACAGCCAAAGACAAGTTCAGTGCCCAAGCCAATTCCCGCTGCCATGGAAACCAAGTGCTCTGACAGCACATATGTCTGAAAGTGGATAAGACACCTAGGGAAGGGAGTGTGGTGGTGAATGGCAACTGCCCGAAGCAGCAGCACAGCTCTTCCAGTGCCAAAACAACTCCACCTGCCTCATGAACTTCACATACCATCAGCTCTCCTGGCAGCTATCTAGGAAACCCTGTTGGGTCACTTCCGGTCCCATGCCCATTGAGCCCAGTGGGATGGAATCAAGCAGCTTCAGCACCCACACAAAACGAACATTGAGCTCCCCACTCAAGGCGCTCAAAACTTCACAGCCAAAGACAAGTTCAGTGCCCAAACCATTTCCCGCTGCCATGGAAACCAAGTGCTCTGGCAGCACATATGTCTGAAAGTGGATATGACACCTAGGGAAGGGAGTGTGGTGGTGAATGGCAACTGCCCGAAGCAGCAGCACAGCTCTTTCAGTGCCAAAACAACTCCATCTGCCTCATGAACTTCACATACCATCAGCTGTCCTGGCAACTATCTAGGAAACCCTGTTGGGTGACTTCTGGTCCCATACCCATTGAGCCCAGTGGGATGGAACCAAGCAGCTTCAGCACCCACACAAAACGAACATGGAGCTCCTCACTCAAGGCGCTCAAAAGCCCACAGCCAAAGACAAGTTCAGTGCCCAAACCATTTCCCGCTGCCATGGAAACCAAGTGCTCTGGCAGCACATATGTCTGAAAGTGGATATGACACCTATGGAAGGGAGTATGGTGGTGAATGGCAACTGCTCGAAGCAGCAGCACAGCTCTTCCACTGCCAAAACAACTCCACCTGCCTCATGAACTTCACATACCATCAGCTCTCCTGGCATGTATTTTGGACATCCTGGTGGGTCACTTCCGGTCCCATGCCCATTGAGCCCAGTGAGATGGAATCAAGCAGCTTCAGCACCCACACAGATCTAACATGGAGCTCCTCACTCAAGGCGCTCAAAACGCCACAGCCAAAGACAAGTTCAGTGCCCAAGCCATTTCCCGCTGCCATGGAAACCAAGTGCTCTGGCAGCACATATGTCTGAAAGTGGATATGACACCTAGGGAAGGGAGTGTGGTGGTGAATGGCAACTGCCCGAAGCAGCAGCACAGCTCTTCCACTGCCAAAACAACTCCACCTGCCTCATGAACTTCACATACCATCAGCTGTCCTGGCAGGTATGTTGGAAACCTTGTTGGGTCAATTCCGGTCCCATACCCATTGAGCCCAGGGGGATGGAATCAAGCAGCTTCAGCACCCACACAAAATTAACATGAAGCTCCTCACCCAAGGCGCTCAAAAGCCCACAGCCAAAGACAAGTTCAGTGCCCAAGCCATTTCCCGCTGCCATGGAAACCAAGTGCTCTGGCAGCACATATGTCTGAAAGTAGATATGACACCTAGGGAAGGGAGTATGGTGGTGAATGGCAACTGCCTGAAGCAGCAGCACAGCTCTTCCACTGCCAAAACAACTCCACCTGCCTCATGAACTTCACATACCATCAGCTCTCCTGGCACCTATCTAGGAAACCCTGTTGGGTCACTTAGGTCCCATGCCCATTGAGCCCAGTGGGATGGAATCAAGCAGCTTCAGCACCCACACAAAACTAACATGGAGCTCCTCACACCAGTCGCTGAAACGCCCACAGCCAAAGACAAGTTCAGTACCCAAGCCATTTCCCGCTGCCATGAAAGCCAAGTGCTCTGGCAGCACATATGTCTGAAAGTGGATATGACACCTAGGGAAGGGAGTGTGCTGGTGAATGGCAACTGCCCGAAGCAGCAGCACAGCTCTTCCAGTGCCAAAACAACTCCACCTGCCTCATGAACTTCACATACCATCAGCTGTCCTGGCAGCTATCTAGGAAACCCTGTTGGGTCACTTCCGGTCCCATGCCCATTGAGCCCAGGGGGATGGAATCAAGCAGCTTCAGCACCCACACAAAACGAACATGGAGCTCCTCACTCAAGACGCTCACAACTCCACAGCCAACGACAAGTTCAGTGCCGAAGCCATTTCCCGCTGCCATGGAAACCAAGTGCTCTGGCAGCACATATGTCTGAAAGTGGATATGACACCTAGGGAAGGGAGTGCGGTGGTGAATGGCAACTGCCCGAAGCAGCAGCACAGCTCTTCCAGTGCGAAAACAACTCCACCTGCCTCATGAACTTCACATACCATCAGCTGTCCTGGCAGCTATCTAGGAAACCCTGTTGGGTCACTTCCGGTCCCATGCCCATTGAGCCCAGTGGGATGGAATCAAGCAGCTTCAGCACCCACACAAATCGAGCATGGAGCTCCTCACTCAAGGCGCTCAAACCTACATGGCGGAAGACAAGTTCAGTGCCCAAGCCATTTCCCGCTGCCATGGAAACCAAGTGCTCTGGCAGCACATATGTCTGAAAGTGGATATGACACCTAGGAAAGGGAGTGTGCTGGTGAATGGCAACTGCCCAAAGCAGCAGCACAGCTCTTCCACTGCCAAAACAACTCCACCTGCCTCATGAACTTCACATACCATCAGCTGTCCTGGCAGGTATGTTGGAAACCTTGTTGGGTCACTTCCGGTCCCATGCACATTGAGCCCAGTGGGATGGAATCAAGCAGCAACAGCACCCACACAAAACTAACATGGAGCTCCTCACTCAAGGCGCTCAAAAGCCCACAGCGAAAGACAAGTTCAGTGCCTATACCATTTCCCACTGCCATGGAAACCAAGTGCTCTGGCAGCACATACGTCTGAACGAGGATATAACACCTAGGAAAGGGAGTGTGCTGGTGAATGGCAACTGCCCGAAGCAGCAGCACAGCTCTTCCACTGCCAAAACAACTCCACCTGCCTCATGAACTTCACATACCATCAGCTGTCCTGGCAGCTATCTAGGAAACCCTGTTGGGTCACTTCCGGTCCCATGCAAATTGAGCCCAGTGGAATGGAATCAAGCAGCTTGAGCACCCACACAAATCTAACATGGAGCTCCTCACTCAAGGCGCTCAAAACTCCACAGCCAAAAACAAGTTCAGTGCCCAAGCCATTTCCCGCTGCCATAGAAACCAAGTGCTCTGGCAGCACATATGTCTGAAAGTGGATATGACACCTAGGGAAGGGAGTGTGCTGGTGAATGGCAACTGCCCGAAACAGCAGCACAGCTCTTCCACTGCCAAAACAACTCCACCTGCCTCATGAACTTCACATACCATCAGCTGTCCTGGCAGCTATCTAGGAAACCCTGTTGGGTCACTTCTGGTTCCATGGCCATTGAGCCCAGTGGGATGGAATCAAGCAGCTTCAGCACCCACACAGATCTAACATGGAGCTCCTCACTCAAGGCGCTCAAAACTCCACGGCCAAAGACAAGTTCAGTGCCCAAGCCATTTCCCGCTGCCATGGAAACCAAGTGCTCTGGCAGCACATAGGTCTGAAAGTGGATATGACACCTAGGGAAGGGAGTGTGCTGGTGAATGGCAACTGCCCGAAGCAGCAGCACAGCTCTTCCACTGCCAAAACAACTCCACCTGCCTCATGAACTTCACATACCATCAGCTGTCCTGGCACCTATCTAGGAAACCCTGTTGGGTCACTTAGGTCCCATGCCCATTGAGCCCAGTGGGATGGAATCAAGCAGCTTGAGCACAGACACAAATCTAACATGGAGCTCCTCACTCAAGGCGCTCAAAACTCCACAGCCAAAGACAAGTTCAGTGCCCAAGCCATTTCCCGCTGCCATGGAAACCAAGTGCTCTGGCAGCACATATGTCTGAAAGTAGATATGACACCTAGGGAAGGGAGTCTGGTGGTGAATTGCAACTGCCCGAAGCAGTAGCACAGCTCTTCCACTGCAAAAACAACTCCACCTGCCTCATGAACTTCACATACCATCAGCTGTCCTGGCAGCTATCTAGGAAACCCTGTTGGGTCACTTCCGGTCCCATGCAAATTGAGCCCAGTGGGATGGAATCAAGCAGCTTCAGCACCCACACAAAACTAACGTGGAGCTCCTCACTCAAGGCGCTCAAAACTCCACAGTCAAAGACAAGTTCAGTGCCCAAGCCATTTCCCGCTGCCATGGAAGCCAAGTGCTCTGGCAGCACATATGTCTGAAAGTGGATATGACACCTAGGGAAGGGAGTGCGGTGGTGAATGGCAACTGCCCGAAGCAGCAGCACAGCTCTTCCAGTGCCAAAACAACTCCACCTACCTCATGAACTTCACATACCATCAGCTGTCCTGGCAGGTATGTTGGACACTTTGTTGGGTTACTTCCGGTCCCATGCCCATTGAGCCCAGTGGGATGGAATCAAGCAGCTTCAGCACCCACACAAATCTAGCATGGAGCTCCTCACTCAAGGCGCTCAAAACTCCACGGCCAAAGACAAGTTCAGTGCCCAAACCATTTCCCGCTGCCATGGAAACCAAGTGCTCTGGCAGCACATATGTCTGAAAGTGGATATGACACCTAGGGAAGGGAGTGTGCTGGTGAATGGCAACTGCCCGAAGCAGCAGCACAGCTCTTCCAGTGCCAAAACAACTCCACCTGCCTCATGAACTTCACATACCATCAGCTGTCCTGGCAGCTATCTAGGAAACCCTGTTGAGTCACATCCGGTGCCATGCCCATTGAGCCCAGTGGGATGGAAACAAGCAGCTTCAGCACCCACACATATCTAACATGGAGCTCCTCACTCAAGGCGCTCAAAACTCCACGGCCAAACAGAAGTTCAGTGCGCAAGCCATTTCCCGCTGCCATGGAAACCAAGTGCTCTGGCATCACATATGTCTGAAAGTGGATAAGACACCTAGGGAAGGGAGTGTGCTGGTGAATGGCAACTGCCCGAAGCAGCAGCACAGCTCTTCCACTGCCAAAACAACTCCACCTGCCTCATGAACTTCACATACCATCAGCTGTCCTGGCAGCTATCTAGGAAACCCTGTTGGGCCACTTCTGGTTCCATGGCCATTGAGCCCAGTGGGATGGAATCAAGCAGCTTCAGCACCCACACAGATCTAACATGGAGCTCCTCACTCAAGGCGCTCAAAACTCCACGGCCAAAGACAAGTTTAGTGCCCAAGCCATTTCCCACTGCCATGGAAACCAAGTGCTCTGGCAGCACATATGTCTGAAAGTGGATATGACACCTAGGGAAGGGAGTGTGCTGGTGAATGGCAACTGCCCGAAGCAGCAGCACAGCTCTTCCACTGCCAAAACAAATCCACCTGCTTCATGAACTTCACATACCATCAGCTGTCCTGGCACCTATCTAGGAAACCCTGTTGGGTCACTTAGGTCCCATGCCCATTGAGCCCAGTGGGATGGAATCAAGCAGCTTGAGCACAGACACAAATCTAACATGGAGCTCCTCACTCAAGGCGCTCAAAACTCCACAGCCAAAGACAAGTTCAGTGCCCAAGCCATTTCCCGCTGCCATGGAAACCAAGTGCTCTGGCAGCACATATGTCTGAAAGTAGATATGACACCTAGGGAAGGGAGTCTGGTGGTGAATGGCAACTGCCCGAAGCAGCAGCACAGCTCTTCCACTGCCAAAACAACTCCACCTGCCTCATGAACTTCACATACCATCAGCTGTCCTGGCAGCTATCTAGGAAACCCTGTTGGCTCACTTACGGTCCCATGCCCATTGAGCCCAGTGGGATGGAATCAAGCAGCTTCAGCACCCACACAAAACGAACATGGAGCTCCTCACTCAAGACGCTCACAACTCCACGGCCAAAGACAAGTTCAGTGCCCAAGCCATTTCCCACTGCCATAGAACTCAAGTACTCTGGCAGCACATATGTGTAAAAGTGGATATGACACCTAGGGAAGGGAGTGTGTTGGTGAATGGCAACTGCCCGAAGCAGCAGCACAGCTCTTCCACTGCCAAAACAACTCCACCTGCCTCATGAACTTCACATACCATCAGCTGTCCTGGCAGCTATCTAGGAAACCCTGTTGGGTCACTTCCGGTCCCATGCAAATTGAGCCCAGTGAGATGGAATCAAGCAGCTTCAGCACCCACACAAAACTAACGTGGAGCTCCTCACTCAAGGCGCTCAAAACTCCACGGCCAAAGAGAAGTTCAGTGCCCAAGCCATTTCCCGCTGCCATGGAAACCAAGTGCTCTGGCAGCACATATGTCTGAAAGTGGATATGACACCTAGGGAAGGGAGTGTGTTGGTGAATGGAAACTGCCCGAAGCAGCAGCACAGCTCTTCCACTGCCAAAACAACTCCACCTGCCTCATGAACTTCACATACCATCAGCTGTCCTGGCAGCTATCTAGGAAACCCTGTTGAGTCACATCCGGTGCCATGCCCATTGAGCCCAGTGGGATGGAAACAAGCAGCTTCAGCACCCACACATATCTAACATGGAGCTCCTCACTCAAGGCGCTCAAAACTCCACGGCCAAACAGAAGTTCAGTGCCCAAGCCATTTCCCGCTGCCATGGAAACCAAGTGCTCTGGCAGCACATATGTCTGAAAGTGGATAAGACACCTAGGGAAGGGAGTGTGCTGGTGAATGGCAACTTCCCGAAGCAGCAGCACAGCTCTTCCACTGCCAAAACAACTCCAGCTGCCTCATGAACTTCACATACCATCAGCTGTCCTGGCAGCTATCTAGTAACCCTGTTGGGTCACTTCCGGTCCCATGCCCATTGACCCCAGTGGGATGGAATCAAGCAGCTTCAGCACCCACACAAAACGAACATGGAGCTCCTCACTCAAGGCGCTCAAAACTCCACAGCCAAAGACAAGTTCAGTGCCCAAACTATTTCCCGCTGCCATGGAAACCAAGTGCTCTGGCAGCACATATGTCTGAAAGTGGATATGACACCTAGGGAAGGGAGTGTGATGGTGAATGGCAACTTCCCGAAGCAGCAGCACAGCTCTTCCACTGCCAAAACAACTCCATCTGCCTCATGAACTTCACATACCATCAGCTGTCCTGGCAACTATCTAGGAAACCCTGTTGGGTGACTTCTGGTCCCATACCCATTGAGCCCAGTGGGATGGAATCAAGCAGCTTGAGCACAGACACAAATCGAACATGGAGCTCCTCACTCAAGGTGCTCAAAAGCCCACAGCCAAAGACAAGTTTAGTGCCCAAGCCATTTCCTGCTGCCATGGAAGCCAAGTGCTCTGGCAGCACATATGTCTGAAAGTGGATATGACACCTATGGAAGGGAGTATGGTGGTGAATGGCAACTGCCCGAAGGAGCAGCACAGCTCTTCCACTGCCAAAACAACTCCACCTGCCTCATGAACTTCACATACCATCAGCTGTCCTGGCAGGTATGTTGGACACCTTGTTGGGTCAATTCCGGTCCCATACCCATTGAGCCCAGTGGGATGGAATCAAGCAGCTTGAGCACAGACACAAATCGAACATGGAGCTCCTCACTCAAGGCGCTCAAAACTCCACGGCCAAAGACAAGTTCAGTGCCCAAGCCATTTCCCTCTGCCATGGAAACCAAGTGCTCTGGCAGCACATATGTCTGAAAGTGGATATGACACCTAGGGAAGGGAGTGTGCTGGTGAATGCAAAGTGCCCGAAGTAGCAGCACAGCTCTTCCACTGCCAAAACGACTCCACCTGCCTCATGAACTTCACATACCATCAGCTGTCCTGGCAGCTATCTAGGAAACCCTGTTGGCTCACTTCCGGTCCCACGCCCATTGAGCCCAGGGGGATGGAATCAAGCAGCTTCAGCACCCACACAAAACTAACATGGAGCTCCTCACTCAAGGCGCGCAAAATTACATATCGAAAGACAAGTTCAGTGCCGAAGCCATTTCCCGCTGCCATGGAAACCAAGTGCTCTGGCAGCACATATGTCTGAAAGTGGATATGACACCTAGGGAAGGGAGTGTGCTGGTGAATGACAACTGCCCGAAGTAGCAGCACAGCTCTTCCAGTGCCAAAACAACTCCACCTGCCTCATGAACTTCACATACCATCAGCTGTCCTGGCAGCTATCTAGAAAACCCTGTAGGGTCACTTCCGGTCCCATGCCCATTGAACCCAGTGGGATGGAATCAAGCAGCTTCAGCACCCACACAGTTCTAACATGGAGCTCCTCACTCAAGGCGCTCAAAACTACATGGCCAAAGACAAGTTCAGTGCCCAAGCCATTTCCCGCTGCCATGGAAACCAAGTGCTCTGGCAGCACATATGTCTGAAAGTGGATATGACACCTAGGGAAGGGAGTGTGCTGGTGAATGGCAACTGCCCGAAGCAGCAGCACAGCTCTTCCACTGCCAAAACAACTCCACCTGCCTCATGAACTTCACATACCATCAGCTGTCCTGGCAGCTATCTAGGAAACCCTGTTGGGTCACTTCCGGTCCCATGCCCTTGGAGCCCAGTGGGATGGTATCAAGCAGCTTCAGCACCCACACAAAACGAGCATGGAGCTCCTCACTCAAGGCGCTTAAAACTCCACAGCCAAAGACAAGTTCAGTGCCCAAGCCATTTCCCGCTGCCATGGAAACCAAGTGCTCTGGCAGCACATATGTCTGAAAGTGGATATGACACCTAGGGAAGGGAGTCTGGTGGTGAATGGCAACTGCCCGAAGCAGCAGCACAGCTCTTCCAGTGCCAAAACAACTCCACCTGCCTCATGAACTTCACATACCATCAGCTGTCCTGGCAGCTATCTAGGAAACCCTGTTGGGTCACTTCCGGTCCCATGCCCATTCAGCCCAGTGGGATGGAATCAAGCAGCTTCAGCACCCACACAAAACAAACATGGAGCTCCTCACTCAAGGCGCTCAAACCTACATGGCGGAAGACAAGTTCAGTGCCCAAGCCATTTCCCGCTGCCATGGAAACCAAGTGCTCTGGCAGCACATATGTCTGAAAGTGGATATGATACCTAGGGAAGGGAGTCTGGTGGTGAATGGCAACTGCCCGAAGCAGCAGCACAGCTCTTCCACTGCCAAAACAACTCCACCTGCCTCATGAACTTCACATACCATCAGCTGTCCTGGCAGCTATCTAGGAAACCCTGTTGTGTCACTTCCGGTCCCATGCCCATTGAGCCCAGTGGGATGGAAACAAGCAGCTTCAGCACCCAAACATATCTAACATGGAGCTCCTCACTCAAGGAGCTCAAATCCCGACAGCCAAAGACAAGTTCAGTGCCCAAGCCATTTCCTGCTGCCATGGAAACCAAGTGCTCTGGCAGCACATATGTCAAAGTGGATATGACACCTAGGGAAGAGAGTGTGTTGCTGAATGGCAACTGTCTGAAGCAGCAGCACAGCTCTTTCAGAGCCAAAACAACTCCACCTGCCTCATGAACTTCACATACCATCAGCTGTCCTGGCAGCTATCTAGGAACCCAAGTTGGGTCACTTCCGTTCCCATGCCCATTGAGCCCAGTGAGATGGAATCAAGCAGCTGAGCACCCACACAAAACGAACATGGAGCTCCTCACTCAAGGCGCTCAAACCTACATGACGTAAGACAAGTTCAGTGCCCAAGCCATTTCCCGCTGCCATGGAAACCAAGTGCTCTAGCACCACATATGTCTGAAAGTGGATATGACACCTAGGGAAGGGAGTGTGCTGGTCAATGGCAACTGCCCGAAGCAGCAGCACAGCTCTTCCACTGCCAAAACAACTCCACCTGCCTCATGAACTTCACATACCATCAGCTGTCCTGGCAGCTATCTAGGAAACCCTGTTGGCTCACTTCCGGTCCCATGCCATTGAGCCCAGTGGGATGGAATCAAGCAGCTTCAGCACCCACACAAAACTAGCATGGAGCTCCACACTCAAGGCGCTCAAAACTCCACAGCCAAAGACAAGTTCAGTGCCCAAGCCATTTCCCGCTGCCATGGAAACCAAGTGCTCTGGCAGCACATATGTCTGAAAGTGGATAAGACACCTAGGGAAGGGAGTGTGGTGGTCAATGGCAACTTCCTGAAGCAGCAGCACAGCTCTTCCACTGCCAAAACAACTCCACCTGCCTCATGAACTTCACATACCATCAGCTGTCCTTGCAGGTATGTTGGATAGCTTGTTGGGTCACTTCCGGTCCCATGCCCATTGAGCCCAGTGGGATGGAATCAAGCAGCTTCAGCACCCACACAAAACGAACATGAAGCTCCTCACTGAAGGCGCTCAAAACGCCACAGCCAAAGACAAGTTCAGTGCCCAAGCCATTTCCCGCTGCCATGGAAACCAAGTGCTCTGGCAGCACATATGTCTGAAAGTGGATATGACACCTAGGGAAGGGAGTGTGTTGGTGAATGGCAACTGCCCGAAGCAGCAGCACAGCTCTTCCACTGCCAAAACAACTCCACCTGCCTCATGAACTTCACATACCATCAGCTGTCCTGGCAGCTATCTAGGAAACCCTGTTGGGTCACTTCCGGTCCCATGCAAATTGAGCCCAGTGGGATGGAATCAAGCAGCTTCAGCACCCACACAAAACTAACGTGGAGCTCCTCACTCAAGGCGCTCAAAACTCCACAGCCAAAGACAAGTTCAGTGCCGAAGCCATTTCCCGCTGCCATGGAAACCAAGTGCTCTGGCAGCACATATGTCTGAAAGTGGATATGACACCTAGGGAAGGGAGTGTGGTGGTGAATGGCAACTGCCCGAAGCAGCAGCACAGCTCTTCCAGTGCCAAAACAACTCCACCTGCCTCATGAACTTCACATACCATCAGCTGTCCTGGCAGCTATCTAGGAAACCCTGTTAGGTCACTTCCGGTCCCATGCCCATTGAGCCCAGTGGGATGGAATCAAGCAGCTTCAGCACCCACACAAATCTAGCATGGAGCTCCTCACTCAAGGCGCTCAAACCTACATGGCGGAAGACAAGTTCAGTGCCCAAGCCATTTCCCGCTGCCATGGAAACCAAGTGCTCTGGCAGCACATATGTCTGAAAGTGGATATGACACCTAGGGAAGGGAGTGTGTTGGTGAATGGCAACTGCCCGAAGCAGCAGCACAGCTCTTCCACTGCCAAAACAATCCCACCTGCCTCATGAACTTCACATACCATCAGCTGTCCTGGCAGCTATCTAGGAAACCCTGTTGAGTCACATCCGGTGCCATGCCCATTGAGCCCAGTGGGATGGAAACAAGCAGCTTGAGCACCCACACATATCTAACATGGAGCTCCTCACTCAAGGCGCTCAAAACTCCACGGCGAAACAGAAGTTCAGTGCCCAAGCCATTTCCCGCTGCCATGGAAACCAAGTGCTCTGGCAGCACATATGTGTGAAAGTGGATAAGACACCTAGGGAAGGGAGTGTGCTGGTGAATGGGAACTTCCCGAAGCAGCAGCACAGCTCTTCCACTGCCAAAACAACTCCACCTGCCTCATGAACTTCACATACCATCAGCTGTCCTGGCATGTATGTTGGACATCCTGTTGGGTCATTTCCGGTCCCATGCCCATTGAGCCCAGTGGGATGGAATCAAGCAGCTTCAGCACCCACACAAAACGAACATGAAGCTCCTCACTCAAGGCGCTCAAAACGCCACAGCCAAAGAGAAGTTCAGTGCCGAAGCCATTTCCCGCTGCCATGGAAACCAAGTGCTCTGGCAGCACATATGTCTGAAAGTGGATATGACACCTAGGGAAGGGAGTGTGCTGGTGAATGGCAACTGCCCAAAGCAGCAGCACAGCTCTTCCACTGCCAAAACAACTCCACCTGCCTCATGAACTTCACATACCATCAGGTGTCCTGGCAGGTATGTTGGACACCTTGTTGAGTCAATTCCGGTCCCATACCCATTGAGCCCAGGGGGATGGAATCAAGCAGCTTCAGCACCCACACAAAATTAACATGAAGCTCCTCACCCAAGGCGCTCAAAAGCCCACAGCCAAAGACAAGTTCAGTGCCCAAGCCATTTCCCGCTGCCATGGAAACCAAGTGCTCTGGCAGCACATATGTCCGAAAGTGTATATGAGACTTAGGGAAGGGAGTGTGGTGGTGAATGGCAACTGCCCGAAGCAGCAGCACAGCTCTTCCACTGCCAAAATAACTCCACCTGCCTCATGAACTTCACATACCATCAGCTCTCCTGGCATGTACGTTGGACACCCTGTTGGGTCACTTTCGGTTACATGCCCATTGAGCCCAGTGGGATGGAATCAAGCAGCTTCAGCACCCACACAAAACTAACATGGAGCTCCTCACTCCAGTCGCTGAAACGCCCACAGCCAAAGACAAGTTTAGTGCCCCAGCCATTTCCCGCTGCCATGGAAACCAAGTGCTCTGGCAGCACATATGTCTGAAAGTGGATATGACACCTAGCGAAGGGAATGTGGTGGTGAAAGGCAACTGCCTGAAGCAGCAGCACAGCTCTTCCACTGCCAAAACGACTCCACCTGCCTCATGAACTTCACATACCATCAGCTGTCCTGGCAGCTATCTAGGAAACCTTGTTGGGTCCCTTCCGGTCCCATGCCCATTGAGCCCAGGGAGATGGAATCAAGCAGATTGAGCACCCACACAAATCTAACATGGAGCCCCTCACTCAAGGCGCTCAAAATGCCACAGCCAAAGACAAGTCCAGTGCCCAAGCCATTTCCTTCTGCAATGGAAACCAAGTGCTCTGGCAGCACATATGTGTGAAAGTGGATATGACACCTAGGGAAGGGAGTGTGTTGGTGAATTGCAACTGCCCAAAGCAGCAGCACAGCTCTTCCACTCCCAAAACAACTCCACCTGCCTCATGAACTTCACATACCATCAGCTGTCCTGGCAGCTATCTAGGAAACCCTGTTGGGTGACTTCTGGTCCCATACCCATTGAGCCCAGGGGGATGGAATCAAGCAGCTTCAGCACCCACACAAAACTAACATGAAACTCCTCACTCAAGGCTCTCAAAAGCCCCCAGCCAAAGACAAGTTTAGTGCCCAAGCCATTTCCCGCTGCCATGGAAACCAAGTGCTCTGGCAGCACATATGTCTGAAAGTGGATATGACACCTAGGGAAGGGAGTGTGCTGGTGAATGGCAACTGCCCGAAGCAGCAGCACAGCTCTTCCACTGCCAAAACAACTCCACCTGCCTCATGAACTTCACATACCATCAGCTGTCCAGGCAGCTATCTAGGAAACCCTGTTGGGTCACTTCCGGTCCCATGCCCATTGAGCCCAGTGGGATGGAATCAAGCAGCTTCAACACCCACACAAAACGAACATGGAGCTCCTCACTCAAGACGCTCAAAACTACATGGCCAAAGACAAGTTCAGTGCCCAAGCCATTTCCCACTGCCATAGAACTCAAGTACTCTGGCAGCACATATGTGTAAAAGTGGATATGACACCTAGGGAAGGGAGTGTGTTGGTGAATGGCAACTGCCCGAAGCAGCAGCACAGCTCTTCCACTGCCAAAACAACTCCACCTGCCTCATGAACTTCACATACCATCAGCTGTCATGGCAGCTATCTAGGAAACCCTGTTGGGTCACTTCCGGTCCCATGCAAATTGAGCCCAGTGGGATGGAATCAAGCAGCTTCAGCACCCACACAAAACGAACATGGAGCTCCTCACTCAAGGCGCTCAAAACTCCACGGCCAAAGACAAGTTCGTGCCGAAGCCATTTCCCGCTGCCATGGAAACCAAGTGCTCTGGCAGCACATATGTCTGAAAGTGGATATGACACCTAGGGAAGGGAGTGCGGTGGTGAATGGCAACTGCCCGAAGCAGCAGCACAGCTCTTCCACTGCCAAAACAACTCCACCTGCCTCATGAACTTCACATACCATCAGCTGTCCTGGCAGCTATCTAGGAAACCTTGTTGGGTCACTTCCGGTCCCATGCCCATTGAGCCCAGTGGGATGGAATCAAGCAGCTTCAGCACCCACACAAATCTAGCATGGAGCTCCTCAGTCAAGGCGCTCAAACCTACATGGCGGAAGACAAGTTCAGTGCCCAAGCCATTTCCCGCTGCCATGGAAACCAAGTGCTCTGGCAGCACATATGTCTGAAAGTGGATATGACACCTAGGGAAGGGAGTGTGTTGGTGAATGGCAACTGCCCGAAGCAGCAGCACAGCTCTTCCACTGCCAAAACAACTCCACCTGCCTCATGAACTTCACATACCATCAGCTGTCCTGGCAGCTATCTAGGAAACCCTGTTGGGTCACTTAGGTCCCATGCCCATTGAGCCCAGTGGGATGGAATCAAGCAGCTTGAGCACAGACACAAATCTAACATGGAGCTCCTCACTCAAGGCGCTCAAAACTCCACAGCCAAAGACAAGTTCAGTGCCCAAGCCATTTCTGCTTCCATGGAAACCAAGTGCTCTGGCAGCACATATGTCTGAAAGTGGATATGACACCTAGGGAAGGGAGTGTGCTGGTGAATGGCAACTGCCCGAAGCAGCAGCACAGCTCTTCCACTGCCAAAACAACTCCACCTGCCTCATGAACTTCACATACCATCAGCAGTCCTGGCAGCTATCTAGGAAACCCTGTTGGGTCACTTCCGGTCCCATGCCCATTGAGCCCAGTGGGATGGAATCAAGCAGCTTCAGCACCCACATAAAACGAACATGGAGCTCCTCAGTCAAGGCGCTCAAAACTCCACAGCCAAAGACAAGTTCAGTGCCCAAGCCATTTCCCGCTGCCATGGAAACCAAGTGCTCTGGCAGCACATATGTCTGAAAGTGGATATGACACCTAGGGAAGGGAGTGTGCTGGTGAATGGCAACTGCCCGAAGCAGCAGCACAGCTCTTCCACTGCCAAAACAACTCCATCTGCCTCATGAACTTCACATACCATCAGCTGTCCTGGCAACTATCTAGGAAACCCTGTTGGGTGACTTCTGGTCCCATACCCATTGAGTCCAGTGGGATGGAATCAAGCAGCTTCAGCACCCACACAAAACGAACATGGAGCTCCTCACTCAAGGCGCTCAAAAGCCCACAGCCAAAGACAAGTTCAGTGCCCAAGCCATTTCCTGCTGCCATGGAAACCAAGTGCTCTGGCAGCACATATGTCTGAAAGTGGATATGACACCTATGGAAGGGAGTATGGTGGTGAATGGCAACTGCCCGAAGGAGCAGCACAGCTCTTCCACTGCCAAAACAACTCCACCTGCCTCATGAACTTCACATACCATCAGCTCTCCTGGCATGTATGTTGGACATCCTGGTGGGTCACTTCCGGTCCCATGCCCATTGAGCCCAGTGGGATGGAATCAAGCAGCTTCAACACCCACACAAAACGAACATGGAGCTCCTCACTCAAGACGCTCAAAACTACATGGCCAAAGACAAGTTCAGTGCCCAAGCCATTTCCCACTGCCATAGAACTCAAGTACTCTGGCAGCACATATGTGTAAAAGTGGATATGACACCTAGGGAAGGGAGTGTGTTGGTGAATGGCAACTGCCCGAAGCAGCAGCACAGCTCTTCCACTGCCAAAACAACTCCACCTGCCTCATGAACTTCACATACCATCAGCTGTCATGGCAGCTATCTAGGAAACCCTGTTGGGTCACTTCCGGTCCCATGCAAATTGAGCCCAGTGGGATGGAATCAAGCAGCTTCAGCACCCACACAAAACGAACATGGAGCTCCTCACTCAAGGCGCTCAAAACTCCACGGCCAAAGACAAGTTCGTGCCGAAGCCATTTCCCGCTGCCATGGAAACCAAGTGCTCTGGCAGCACATATGTCTGAAAGTGGATATGACACCTAGGGAAGGGAGTGCGGTGGTGAATGGCAACTGCCCGAAGCAGCAGCACAGCTCTTCCACTGCCAAAACAACTCCACCTGCCTCATGAACTTCACATACCATCAGCTGTCCTGGCAGCTATCTAGGAAACCTTGTTGGGTCACTTCCGGTCCCATGCCCATTGAGCCCAGTGGGATGGAATCAAGCAGCTTCAGCACCCACACAAATCTAGCATGGAGCTCCTCAGTCAAGGCGCTCAAACCTACATGGCGGAAGACAAGTTCAGTGCCCAAGCCATTTCCCGCTGCCATGGAAACCAAGTGCTCTGGCAGCACATATGTCTGAAAGTGGATATGACACCTAGGGAAGGGAGTGTGTTGGTGAATGGCAACTGCCCGAAGCAGCAGCACAGCTCTTCCACTGCCAAAACAACTCCACCTGCCTCATGAACTTCACATACCATCAGCTGTCCTGGCAGCTATCTAGGAAACCCTGTTGGGTCCCTTCCAGTCCCATGCCCATTGAGCCCAGTGGGATGGAATCAAGCAGCTTCAGCACCCACACAAATAGAACATGAAGCTCCTCACTCAAGGCGCTCTAAATCCCACAGCCAAAGACAAGTTCAGTGCCCAAGCCATTTCTGCTTCCATGGAAACCAAGTGCTCTGGCAGCACATATGTCTGAAAGTGGATATGACACCTAGGGAAGGGAGTGTGCTGGTGAATGGCAACTGCCCGAAGCAGCAGCACAGCTCTTCCACTGCCAAAACAACTCCACCTGCCTCATGAACTTCACATACCATCAGCAGTCCTGGCAGCTATCTAGGAAACCCTGTTGGGTCACTTCCGGTCCCATGCCCATTGAGCCCAGTGGGATGGAATCAAGCAGCTTCAGCACCCACACAGATCTAACATGGAGCTCCTCACTCAAGGCGCTCAAATGTACATGGCCAAAGACAAGTTCAGTGCCCAAGCCATTTCCCGCTGCCATGGAAACCAAGTGCTCTGGCAGCACATATGTCTGAAAGTGGATATGACACCTAGGGAAGGGAGTGTGCTGGTGAATGGCAACTGCCCGAAGCAGCAGCACAGCTCTTCCACTGCCAAAACAACTCCATCTGCCTCATGAACTTCACATACCATCAGCTGTCCTGGCAACTATCTAGGAAACCCTGTTGGGTGACTTCTGGTCCCATACCCATTGAGTCCAGTGGGATGGAATCAAGCAGCTTCAGCACCCACACAAAACGAACATGGAGCTCCTCACTCAAGGCGCTCAAAAGCCCACAGCCAAAGACAAGTTCAGTGCCCAAGCCATTTCCTGCTGCCATGGAAACCAAGTGCTCTGGCAGCACATATGTCTGAAAGTGGATATGACACCTATGGAAGGGAGTATGGTGGTGAATGGCAACTGCCCGAAGGAGCAGCACAGCTCTTCCACTGCCAAAACAACTCCACCTGCCTCATGAACTTCACATACCATCAGCTCTCCTGGCATGTATGTTGGACATCCTGGTGGGTCACTTCCGGTCCCATGCCCATTGAGCCCAGTGGGATGGAATCAAGCAGCTTCAGCAACCACACAAACCTAACATGGAGCTCCTCACTCAAGGCGCTCAAAACTCCACAGCCAAAGACAAGTTCAGTGCCGAAGCCATTTCCCGCTGCCATGGAAACCAAGTGCTCTGGCAGCACATATGTCTGAAAGTGGATATCACACCTAGGGAAGGGAGTGTGCTGGTGAATGGCAACTGCCCGAAGCAGCAGCACAGCTCTTCCACTGCCAAAACAACTCCACCTGCCTCATGAACTTCACATACCATCAGCTGTCCTGGCAGGTATGTTGGACACCTTGTTGGGTCAATTCCGGTCCCATACCCATTGAGCCCAGGGGGATGGAATCAAGCAGCTTCAGCACCCACACAAATCTAACATGAAGCTCCTCACCCAAGGCGCTCAAAAGCCCACGGCCAAAGACAAGTTCAGTGCCCAAGCCATTTCCCGCTGCCATGGAAACCAAGTGCTCTGGCAGCACATATGTCTGAAAGTGGATATGACACCTAGGGAAGGGAGTGTGTTGGTGAATGGCAACTGCCCGAAGCAGCAGCACAGCTCTTCCACTGCCAAAACAACTCCACCTGCCTCATGAACTTCACATACCATCAGCTGTCCTGGCAGCTATCTAGGAAACCCTGTTGGGTCCCTTCCAGTCCCATGCCCATTGAGCCCAGTGGGATGGAATCAAGCAGCTTCAGCACCCACACAAAAAGAACATGAAGCTCCTCACTCAAGGCGCTCTAAATCCCACAGCCAAAGACAAGTTCAGTGCCCAAGCCATTTCTGCTTCCATGGAAACCAAGTGCTCTGACGGCACATATGTCTGAAAGTGGATATGACACCTAGGGAAGGGAGTGTGCTGGTGAATGGCAACTGCCCGAAGCAGCAGCACAGCTCTTCCAGTGCCAAAACAACTCCACCTGCCTCATGAACTTCACATACCATCAGCTGTCCTGGCAGCTATCTAGGAAACCCTGTTGAGTCACATCCGGTCCCATGCCCATTGAGCCCAGTGGGATGGAAACAAGCAGCTTGAGCACCCACACATATCTAACATGGAGCTCCTCACTCAAGGCGCTCAAAACTCCACGGCCAAAGAGAAGTTCAGTGCCCAAGCCATTTCCCGCTGCCATGCAAAACAAGTGCTCTGGCAGCACATATGTCTGAAAGTGGATAAGACACCTAGGGAAGGGAGTGTGTTGGTGAATGGCAACTTCCCGAAGCAGCAGCACAGCTCTTCCACTGCCAAAACAACTCCACCTACCTCATGAACTTCACATACCATCAGCTGTCCTGGCAGCTATCTAGTAAACCCTGTTGGCTCACTTCCGGTCCCATGCCCATTGAGCCCAGTGGGATGGAATCAAGCAGCTTCAGCACCCACACAAAACGAACATGGAGCTTCTCACTCAAGGCGCTCAAAACTTCACAGCCAAAGACAAGTTCAGTGCCCAAGCCATTTCCTGCTGCCATGGAAACCAAGTGCTCTGGCAGCACATATGTCTGAAAGTGGATATGACACCTAGGGAAGGGAGTGTGGTGGTGAATTGCAAACGCCCGAAGCAGCAGCACAGCTCTTCCACTGCCAAAACAACTCCATCTGCCTCATGAACTTCACATACCATCAGCTGTCCTGGCAACTATCTAGGAAACCCTGTTGGGTGACTTCTGGTCCCATACCCATTGAGTCCAGTGGGATGGAATCAAGCAGCTTCAGCACCCACACAAAACGAACATGGAGCTCCTCACTCAAGGCGCTCAAAAGCCCACAGCCAAAGACAAGTTCAGTGCCCAAGCCATTTCCTGCTGCCATGGAAACCAAGTGCTCTGGCAGCACATATGTCTGAAAGTGGATATGACACCTATGGAAGGGAGTATGGTGGTGAATGGCAACTGCCCGAAGGAGCAGCACAGCTCTTCCACTGCCAAAACAACTCCACCTGCCTCATGAACTTCACATACCATCAGCTGTCCTGGCAGGTATGTTGGACACCTTGTTGGGTCACTTCCGGTCCCATACCCATTGAGCCCAGTGGGATGGAATCAAGCAGCTTCAGCACCCACACAAAACGAACATGGAGCTTCTCACTCAAGGCGCTCAAAACTTCACAGCCAAAGACAAGTTCAGTGCCCAAGCCATTTCCTGCTGCCATGGAAACCAAGTGCTCTGGCAGCACATATGTCTGAAAGTGGATATGACACCTAGGGAAGGGAGTGTGGTGGTGAATTGCAAACGCCCGAAGCAGCAGCACAGCTCTTCCACTGCCAAAACAACTCCATCTGCCTCATGAACTTCACATACCATCAGCTGTCCTGGCAACTATCTAGGAAACCCTGTTGGGTGACTTCTGGTCCCATACCCATTGAGTCCAGTGGGATGGAATCAAGCAGCTTCAGCACCCACACAAAACGAACATGGAGCTCCTCACTCAAGGCGCTCAAAAGCCCACAGCCAAAGACAAGTTCAGTGCCCAAGCCATTTCCTGCTGCCATGGAAACCAAGTGCTCTGGCAGCACATATGTCTGAAAGTGGATATGACACCTATGGAAGGGAGTATGGTGGTGAATGGCAACTGCCCGAAGGAGCAGCACAGCTCTTCCACTGCCAAAACAACTCCACCTGCCTCATGAACTTCACATACCATCAGCTCTCCTGGCATGTATGTTGGACATCCTGGTGGGTCACTTCCGGTCCCATGCCCATTGAGCCCAGTGGGATGGAATCAAGCAGCTTCAGCAACCACACAAACCTAACATGGAGCTCCTCACTCAAGGCGCTCAAAACTCCACAGCCAAAGACAAGTTCAGTGCCCAAGCCATTTCCCGCTGCCATGGAAACCAAGTGCTCTGGCAGCACATATGTCTGAAAGTGGATATCACACCTAGGGAAGGGAGTGTGCTGGTGAATGGCAACTGCCCGAAGCAGCAGCACAGCTCTTCCACTGCCAAAACAACTCCACCTGCCTCATGAACTTCACATACCATCAGCTGTCCTGGCAGGTATGTTGGACACCTTGTTGGGTCACTTCCGGTCCCATACCCATTGAGCCCAGTGGGATGGAATCAAGCAGCTTCAGCACCCACACAAAACGAACATGGAGCTTCTCACTCAAGGCGCTCAAAACTTCACAGCCAAAGACAAGTTCAGTGCCCAAGCCATTTCCTGCTGCCATGGAAACCAAGTGCTCTGGCAGCACATATGTCTGAAAGTGGATATGACACCTAGGGAAGGGAGTGTGGTGGTGAATTGCAAACGCCCGAAGCAGCAGCACAGCTCTTCCACTGCCAAAACAACTCCATCTGCCTCATGAACTTCACATACCATCAGCTGTCCTGGCAACTATCTAGGAAACCCTGTTGGGTGACTTCTGGTCCCATACCCATTGAGTCCAGTGGGATGGAATCAAGCAGCTTCAGCACCCACACAAAACGAACATGGAGCTCCTCACTCAAGGCGCTCAAAAGCCCACAGCCAAAGACAAGTTCAGTGCCCAAGCCATTTCCTGCTGCCATGGAAACCAAGTGCTCTGGCAGCACATATGTCTGAAAGTGGATATGACACCTATGGAAGGGAGTATGGTGGTGAATGGCAACTGCCCGAAGGAGCAGCACAGCTCTTCCACTGCCAAAACAACTCCACCTGCCTCATGAACTTCACATACCATCAGCTGTCCTGGCATGTATGTTGGACATCCTGGTGGGTCACTTCCGGTCCCATGCCCATTGAGCCCAGTGGGATGGAATCAAGCAGCTTCAGCAACCACACAAACCTAACATGGAGCTCCTCACTCAAGGCGCTCAAAACTCCACAGCCAAAGACAAGTTCAGTGCCGAAGCCATTTCCCGCTGCCATGGAAACCAAGTGCTCTGGCAGCACATATGTCTGAAAGTGGATATGACACCTAGGGAAGGGAGTGTGCTGGTGAATGGCAACTGCCCGAAGCAGCAGCACAGCTCTTCCACTGCCAAAACAACTCCACCTGCCTCATGAACTTCACATACCATCAGCTGTCCTGGCAGGTATGTTGGACACCTTGTTGGGTCACTTCCGGTCCCATACCCATTGAGCCCAGGGGGATGGAATCAAGCAGCTTCAGCACCCACACAAAATTAACATGGAGCTCCTCACCCAAGGCGCTCAAAAGCCCACAGCCAAAGACAAGTTCAGTGCCGAAGCCATTTCCCGCTGCCATGGAAACCAAGTGCTCTGGCAGCACATATGTCCGAAAGTGTATATGAGACTTAGGGAAGGGAGTGTGGTGGTGAATGGCAACTGCCTGAAGCAGCAGCACAGCTCTTCCAGTGCCAAAACAACTCCACCTGCCTCATGAACTTCACATACCATCAGCTCTCCTGGCATGTAGGTTGGACACCCTGTTGGGTCACTTCCGGTCCCATGCCCATTGAGCCCAGTGTGATGGAATCAAGCAGCGTCAGCACCCACACAAAACTAACATGGAGCTCCTCACTCCAGTCGCTGAAACGCCCACAGCCAAAGACAAGTTCAGTGCCCCAGCCATTTCCCGCTGCCATGGAAACCAAGTGCTCTGGCAGCACATATGTCTGAAAGTGGATATGACACCTAGGGAAGGGAGTGTGCTGGTGAATGGCAACTGCCCTAAGCAGCAGCACAGCTCTTCCACTGCCAAAACGACTCCAACTGCCTCATGAACTTCACATACCATCAGCTGTCCTGGCAGCTATCTAGGAAACCTTGTTGGGTCACTTCCGGTCCCATGCCCATTGAGCCCAGGGAGATGGAATCAAGCAGCTTGAGCACCCACACAAATCTAACATGGAGCCCCTCACTCAAGGCGCTCAAAATGGCACAGCGAAAGACAAGTCCAGTGCCCAAGCCATTTCCTTCTGCAATGGAAACCAAGTGCTCTGGCAGCACATATGTCTGAAAGTGGATATGACACCTAGGGAAGGGAGTGTGCTGGTGAATGGAAACTGCTCGAAGCAGCAGCACAGCTCTTCCAGTGCCAAAACAACTCCACCTGCCTCATGAACTTCACATACCATCAGCTGTCCTGGCAGGTATCTAGGAAACCCTGTTGGGTCCCTTCCAGTCCCATGCCCATTGAGCCCAGTGGGATGGAATCAAGCAGCTTCAGCACCCACACAAATCTACAATGGAGCACCTCACTAATGTCGCTGAAAGGCCCACAGCCAAAGACAAGTTCGTGCCCAACCCATTTCCCGCTGCCATGGAAACCAAGTGCTCTGGCAGCACATATGTCTGAAAGTGGATATGACACCTAGGGAAGGGAGTGTGCTGGTGAATGGAAACTGCTCGAAGCAGCAGCACAGCTCTTCCACTGCCATAAAAACTCCACCTGCCTTATGAACTTCACATACCATCAGCTGTCCTGGCAGCTATCTAGGAAACCCTGTTGGGTCACTTCCGGTCCCATGCCCATTGAGCCCAGTGGGATGGAATCAAGCAGCTTCAGCACCCACACAAACCTAACATGGAGCTCCTCACTCAAGGCGCTCAAAAGCCCACAGCGAAAGACAAGTTCAGTGCCCAAGCCATTTCCCGCTGCCATGGAAACCAAGTGCTCTGGCAGCACATATGTCTGAAAGTGGATATGACACCTAGGGAAGGGAGTGTGTTGGTGAATGGCAACTGCCCGAAGCAGCAGCACAGCTCTTCCACTGCCAAAACAACTCCACCTGCCTCATGAACTTCACATACCATCAGCTGTCCTGGCAGCTATCTAGGAAACCCTGTTGGGTCCCTTCCAGTCCCATGCCCATTGAGCCCAGTGGGATGGAATCAAGCAGCTTCAGCACCCACACAAAAAGAACATGAAGCTCCTCACTCAAGGCGCTCTAAATCCCACAGCCAAAGACAAGTTCAGTGCCCAAGCCATTTCCCGCTGCCATGGAAACCAAGTGCTCTGACGGCACATATGTCTGAAAGTGGATATGACACCTAGGGAAGGGAGTGTGCTGGTGAATGGCAACTGCCCGAAGCAGCAGCACAGCTCTTCCAGTGCCAAAACAACTCCACCTGCCTCATGAACTTCACATACCATCAGCTGTCCTGGCAGCTATCTAGGAAACCCTGTTGAGTCACATCCGGTCCCATGCCCATTGAGCCCAGTGGGATGGAAACAAGCAGCTTGAGCACCCACACATATCTAACATGGAGCTCCTCACTCAAGGCGCTCAAAACTCCACGGCCAAAGAGAAGTTCAGTGCCCAGGCCATTTCCCGCTGCCATGCAAAACAAGTGCTCTGGCAGCACATATGTCTGAAAGTGGATATGACACCTAGGGAAGGGAGTGTGTTGGTGAATGGCAACTTCCCGAAGCAGCAGCACAGCTCTTCCACTGCCAAAACAACTCCACCTGCCTCATGAACTTCACATACCATCAGCTGTCCTGGCAACTATCTAGGAAACCCTGTTGGGTGACTTCTGGTCCCATACCCATTGAGTCCAGTGGGATGGAATCAAGCAGCTTCAGCACCCACACAAAACGAACATGGAGCTCCTCACTCAAGGCGCTCAAAAGCCCACAGCCAAAGACAAGTTCAGTGCCCAAGCCATTTCCTGCTGCCATGGAAACCAAGTGCTCTGGCAGCACATATGTCTGAAAGTGGATATGACACCTATGGAAGGGAGTATGGTGGTGAATGGCAACTGCCCGAAGGAGCAGCACAGCTCTTCCACTGCCAAAACAACTCCACCTGCCTCATGAACTTCACATACCATCAGCTCTCCTGGCATGTATGTTGGACATCCTGTTGGGTCACTTCCGGTCCCATGCAAATTGAGCCCAGTGAGATGGAATCAAGCAGCTTCAGCACCCACACAAAACTAACATGGAGCTCCTCACTCAAGGCGCTCAAAACTCCACAGCCAAAGACAAGTTCAGTGCCGAAGCCATTTCCCGCTGCCATGGAAACCAAGTGCTCTGGCAGCACATATGTCTGAAAGTGGATATGACACCTAGGGAAGGGAGTGTGCTGGTGAATGGCAACTGCCCGAAGCAGCAGCACAGCTCTTCCACTGCCAAAACAACTCCACCTGCCTCATGAACTTCACATACCATCAGCTGTCTTGGCAGGTATGTTGGACACCTTGTTGGGTCACTTCCGGTCCCATGCCCATTGAGCCCAGTGGGATGGAATCAAGCAGCTTCAGCACCCACACAAAATTAACATGAAGCTCCTCACCCAAGGCGCTCAAAAGCCCACAGCCAAAGACAAGTTCAGTGCCCAAGCCATTTCCCGCTGCCATGGAAACCAAGTGCTCTGGCAGCACATATGTCCGAAAGTGTATATGAGACTTAGGGAAGGGAGTGTGGTGGTGAATGGCAACTGCCTGAAGCAGCAGCACAGCTCTTCCACTGCCAAAACAACTCCACCTGCCTCATGAACTTCACATACTATCAGCTCTCCTGGCATGTAGGTTGGACACCCTGTTGGGTCAGTTCCGGTCCCATGCCCTTTGAGCCCAGTGTGATGGAATCAAGCAGCGTCAGCACCCACACAAAACGAACATGGAGCTCCTCACTCCAGTCGCTGAAACGCCCACAGCCAAAGACAAGTTCAGTGCCCCAGCCATTTCCCGCTGCCATGGAAACCAAGTGCTCTGGCAGCACATATGTCTGAAAGTGGATATGACACCTAGGGAAGGGAGTGTGCTGGTGAATGGCAACTGCCCTAAGCAGCAGCACAGCTCTTCCACTGCCAAAACGACTCCAACTGCCTCATGAACTTCACATACCATCAGCTGTCCTGGCAGCTATCTAGGAAACCTTGTTGGGTCACTTCCGGTCCCATGCCCATTGAGCCCAGGGAGATGGAATCAAGCAGCTTGAGCACCCACACAAATCTAACATGGAGCCCCTCACTCAAGGCGCTCAAAATGCCACAGCGAAAGACAAGTCCAGTGCCCAAGCCATTTCCTTCTGCAATGGAAACCAAGTGCTCTGGCAGCACATATGTCTGAAAGTGGATATGACACCTAGGGAAGGGAGTGTGCTGGTGAATGGAAACTGCTCGAAGCAGCAGCACAGCTCTTCCAGTGCCAAAACAACTCCACCTGCCTCATGAACTTCACATACCATCAGCTGTCCTGGCAGGTATCTAGGAAACCCTGTTGGGTCCCTTCCAGTCCCATGCCCATTGAGCCCAGTGGGATGGAATCAAGCAGCTTCAGCACCCACACAAATCTACAATGGAGCACCTCACTAATGTCGCTGAAAGGCCCACAGCCAAAGACAAGTTCGTGCCCAAGCCATTTCCCGCTGCCATGGAAACCAAGTGCTCTGACAGCACATATGTCTGAAAGTGGATATGACACCTAGGGAAGGGAGTGTGCTGGTGAATGGAAACTGCTCGAAGCAGCAGCACAGCTCTTCCACTGCCATAAAAACTCCACCTGCCTTATGAACTTCACATACCATCAGCTGTCCTGGCAGCTATCTAGGAAACCCTGTTGGGTCACTTCCGGTCCCATGCCCATTGAGCCCAGTGGGATGGAATCAAGCAGCTTCAGCACCCACACAAACCTAACATGGAGCTCCTCACTCAAGGCGCTCAAAAGCCCACAGCGAAAGACAAGTTCAGTGCCTATACCATTTCCCGCTGCCATGGAAACCAAGTGCTCTGGCAGCACATATGTCTGAAAGTGGATATGACACCTAGGGAAGGGAGTGTGCTGGTGAATGGCAACTGCCCGAAGCAGCAGCACAGCTCTTCCAGGGCCAAAACAACTCCACCTGCCTCATGAACTTCACATACCATCAGCTGTCCTGGCAGCTATCTAGAAAACCCTGTTGGGTCATTTTCGGTCCCATGCCCATTGAGCCCAGTGGGATGAAATCAAGCAGCTTGAGCACCCACACAAAACGAACATGGAGCTCCTCACTCAAGGCGCTCAAAACTCCACAGCCAAAGACAAGTTTAGTGCCTATACCATTTCCCACTGCCATGGAAACCTAGTGCTCTGGCAGCACATATGTCTGAAAGTGGATATGACACCTAGGGAAGGGAGTGTGTTGGTGAATGGCAACTGCCAGAAGCAGCAGCACAGCTCTTCCACTGCCAAAACAACTCCACCTGCCTCATGAACTTCACATACCATCAGCTGTCCTGGCAGCTATCTAGAAAACCCTGTTGGGTCACTTCCGGTCCCATGCCCTTTGAGCCCAGTGGGATGGAATCCTGCTGTTTGAGCAGCCACGCACAACAAACATGGAGCTCCTCTCTCAAGGCGCTCAAAAGCCCACAGCCAAAGACAAGTTCAGTACCCAAGCCATTTCCCGCTGCCATGGAAACCAAGTGCTCTGGCAGCACATATGTCTGAAAGTGGATATGACACCTAGGGAAGGGAGTGTGGTGGTGAATGGCAATTGCCCGAAGCAGCAGCACAACTCTCCCAGTGCCAAAACAACTCCACCTGCCTCATGAACTTCACATACCATCAGCTGTCCTGGCAGCTATCTAGGAAACCCTGTTGGGTCACTTCCGGTCCCATGCCCATTGAACCCAGTGGGATGGAATCAAGCAGCTTGAGCACCCACACAAAACGAACATGGAGCTCCTCATTCAAGTCACTCAAAACTTCATGGCCAAAGACAAGTTCAGTGCCCAAACCATTTCCCGCTGCCATGGAAACCAAGTGCTCTGGCAGCACATAGGTCTGAAAGTGGATATGACACTTAGGGAAGGGAGTGTGCTGGTGAATGGCAACTGCCCGAAGGAGCAGCACAGCTCTTCCACTGCCAAAACAACTCCACCTGCCTCATGAACTTCACATACCATCAGCTCTCCTGGCATGTATGTTGGACATCCTGGTGGGTCACTTCCGGTCCCATGCCCATTGAGCCCAGTGGGATGGAATCAAGCAGCTTCAGCAACCACACAAACCTAACATGGAGCTCCTCACTCAAGGCGCTCAAAACTCCACAGCCAAAGACAAGTTCAGTGCCGAAGCCATTTCCCGCTGCCATGGAAACCAAGTGCTCTGGCAGCACATATGTCTGAAAGTGGATATCACACCTAGGGAAGGGAGTGTGCTGGTGAATGGCAACTGCCCGAAGCAGCAGCACAGCTCTTCCACTGCCAAAACAACTCCACCTGCCTCATGAACTTCACATACCATCAGCTGTCCTGGCAGGTATGTTGGACACCTTGTTGGGTCAATTCCGGTCCCATACCCATTGAGCCCAGGGGGATGGAATCAAGCAGCTTCAGCACCCACACAAAACGAACATGAAGCTCCTCACCCAAGGCGCTCAAAAGCCCACGGCCAAAGACAAGTTCAGTGCCCAAGCCATTTCCCGCTGCCATGGAAACCAAGTGCTCTGGCAGCACATATGTCTGAAAGTGGATATGACACCTAGGGAAGGGAGTGTGCTGGTGAATGGCAACTGCCCGAAGGAGCAGCACAGCTCTTCCACTGCCAAAACAACTCCATCTGCCTCATGAACTTCACATACCATCAGCTGTCCTGGCAACTATCTAGGAAACCCTGTTGGGTGACTTCTGGTCCCATGCCCATTGAGCCCAGTGGGATGAAATCAAGCAGCTTGAGCACCCACACAAAACGAACATGGAGCTCCTCACTCAAGGCGCTCAAAACTCCACAGCCAAAGACAAGTTTAGTGCCTATACCATTTCCCACTGCCATGGAAACCTAGTGCTCTGGCAGCACATATGTCTGAAAGTGGATATGACACCTAGGGAAGGGAGTGTGGTGGTGAATGGCAACTGCCAGAAGCAGCAGCACAGCTCTTCCACTGCCAAAACAACTCCACCTGCCTCATGAACTTCACATACCATCAGCTGTCCTGGCAGCTATCTAGAAAACCCTGTTGGGTCACTTCCGGTCCCATGCCCTTTGAGCCCAGTGGGATGGAATCCTGCTGTTTGAGCAGCCACGCACAACAAACATGGAGCTCCTCTCTCAAGGCGCTCAAAAGCCCACAGCCAAAGACAAGTTCAGTACCCAAGCCATTTCCCGCTGCCATGGAAACCAAGTGCTCTGGCAGCACATATGTCTGAAAGTGGATATGACACCTAGGGAAGGGAGTGTGGTGGTGAATGGCAATTGCCCGAAGCAGCAGCACAACTCTCCCAGTGCCAAAACAACTCCACCTGCCTCATGAACTTCACATACCATCAGCTGTCCTGGCAGCTATCTAGGAAACCCTGTTGGGTCACTTCCGGTCCCATGCCCATTGAACCCAGTGGGATGGAATCAAGCAGCTTGAGCACCCACACAAAACGAACATGGAGCTCCTCATTCAAGTCACTCAAAACTTCATGGCCAAAGACAAGTTCAGTGCCCAAACCATTTCCCGCTGCCATGGAAACCAAGTGCTCTGGCAGCACATAGGTCTGAAAGTGGATATGACACTTAGGGAAGGGAGTGTGCTGGTGAATGGCAACTGCCCGAAGCAGCAGCACAGCTCTTCCAGGGCAAAAACAACTCCACCTGCCTCATGAACTTCACATACCATCAGCTGTCCTGGCAGCTATCTAGGAAACCCTGTTGGGTCCCTTCCAGTCCCATGCCCATTGAGCCCAGTGGGATGGAATCAAGCAGCTTCAGCAACCACACAAACCTAACATGGAGCTCCTCACTCAAGGCGCTCAAAACTCCACAGCCAAAGACAAGTTCAGTGCCGAAGCCATTTCCCGCTGCCATGGAAACCAAGTGCTCTGGCAGCACATATGTCTGAAAGTGGATATCACACCTAGGGAAGGGAGTGTGCTGGTGAATGGCAACTGCCCGAAGCAGCAGCACAGCTCTTCCACTGCCAAAACAACTCCACCTGCCTCATGAACTTCACATACCATCAGCTGTCCTGGCAGGTATGTTGGACACCTTGTTGGGTCAATTCCGGTCCCATACCCATTGAGCCCAGGGGGATGGAATCAAGCAGCTTCAGCACCCACACAAATCTAACATGAAGCTCCTCACCCAAGGCGCTCAAAAGCCCACGGCCAAAGACAAGTTCAGTGCCCAAGCCATTTCCCGCTGCCATGGAAACCAAGTGCTCTGGCAGCACATATGTCTGAAAGTGGATATGACACCTAGGGAAGGGAGTGTGTTGGTGAATGGCAACTGCCCGAAGCAGCAGCACAGCTCTTCCACTGCCAAAACAACTCCACCTGCCTCATGAACTTCACATACCATCAGCTGTCCTGGCAGCTATCTAGGAAACCCTGTTGGGTCCCTTCCAGTCCCATGCCCATTGAGCCCAGTGGGATGGAATCAAGCAGCTTCAGCACCCACACAAAAAGAACATGAAGCTCCTCACTCAAGGCGCTCTAAATCCCACAGCCAAAGACAAGTTCAGTGCCCAAGCCATTTCTGCTTCCATGGAAACCAAGTGCTCTGACGGCACATATGTCTGAAAGTGGATATGACACCTAGGGAAGGGAGTGTGCTGGTGAATGGCAACTGCCCGAAGCAGCAGCACAGCTCTTCCAGTGCCAAAACAACTCCACCTGCCTCATGAACTTCACATACCATCAGCTGTCCTGGCAGCTATCTAGGAAACCCTGTTGAGTCACATCCGGTCCCATGCCCATTGAGCCCAGTGGGATGGAAACAAGCAGCTTGAGCACCCACACATATCTAACATGGAGCTCCTCACTCAAGGCGCTCAAAACTCCACGGCCAAAGAGAAGTTCAGTGCCCAAGCCATTTCCCGCTGCCATGCAAAACAAGTGCTCTGGCAGCACATATGTCTGAAAGTGGATAAGACACCTAGGGAAGGGAGTGTGTTGGTGAATGGCAACTTCCCGAAGCAGCAGCACAGCTCTTCCACTGCCAAAACAACTCCACCTACCTCATGAACTTCACATACCATCAGCTGTCCTGGCAGCTATCTAGTAAACCCTGTTGGCTCACTTCCGGTCCCATGCCCATTGAGCCCAGTGGGATGGAATCAAGCAGCTTCAGCACCCACACAAAACGAACATGGAGCTTCTCACTCAAGGCGCTCAAAACTTCACAGCCAAAGACAAGTTCAGTGCCCAAGCCATTTCCTGCTGCCATGGAAACCAAGTGCTCTGGCAGCACATATGTCTGAAAGTGGATATGACACCTAGGGAAGGGAGTGTGGTGGTGAATTGCAAACGCCCGAAGCAGCAGCACAGCTCTTCCACTGCCAAAACAACTCCATCTGCCTCATGAACTTCACATACCATCAGCTGTCCTGGCAACTATCTAGGAAACCCTGTTGGGTGACTTCTGGTCCCATACCCATTGAGTCCAGTGGGATGGAATCAAGCAGCTTCAGCACCCACACAAAACGAACATGGAGCTCCTCACTCAAGGCGCTCAAAAGCCCACAGCCAAAGACAAGTTCAGTGCCCAAGCCATTTCCTGCTGCCATGGAAACCAAGTGCTCTGGCAGCACATATGTCTGAAAGTGGATATGACACCTATGGAAGGGAGTATGGTGGTGAATGGCAACTGCCCGAAGGAGCAGCACAGCTCTTCCACTGCCAAAACAACTCCACCTGCCTCATGAACTTCACATACCATCAGCTGTCCTGGCAGGTATGTTGGACACCTTGTTGGGTCACTTCCGGTCCCATACCCATTGAGCCCAGTGGGATGGAATCAAGCAGCTTCAGCACCCACACAAAACGAACATGGAGCTTCTCACTCAAGGCGCTCAAAACTTCACAGCCAAAGACAAGTTCAGTGCCCAAGCCATTTCCTGCTGCCATGGAAACCAAGTGCTCTGGCAGCACATATGTCTGAAAGTGGATATGACACCTAGGGAAGGGAGTGTGGTGGTGAATTGCAAACGCCCGAAGCAGCAGCACAGCTCTTCCACTGCCAAAACAACTCCATCTGCCTCATGAACTTCACATACCATCAGCTGTCCTGGCAACTATCTAGGAAACCCTGTTGGGTGACTTCTGGTCCCATACCCATTGAGTCCAGTGGGATGGAATCAAGCAGCTTCAGCACCCACACAAAACGAACATGGAGCTCCTCACTCAAGGCGCTCAAAAGCCCACAGCCAAAGACAAGTTCAGTGCCCAAGCCATTTCCTGCTGCCATGGAAACCAAGTGCTCTGGCAGCACATATGTCTGAAAGTGGATATGACACCTATGGAAGGGAGTATGGTGGTGAATGGCAACTGCCCGAAGGAGCAGCACAGCTCTTCCACTGCCAAAACAACTCCACCTGCCTCATGAACTTCACATACCATCAGCTCTCCTGGCATGTATGTTGGACATCCTGGTGGGTCACTTCCGGTCCCATGCCCATTGAGCCCAGTGGGATGGAATCAAGCAGCTTCAGCAACCACACAAACCTAACATGGAGCTCCTCACTCAAGGCGCTCAAAACTCCACAGCCAAAGACAAGTTCAGTGCCCAAGCCATTTCCCGCTGCCATGGAAACCAAGTGCTCTGGCAGCACATATGTCTGAAAGTGGATATCACACCTAGGGAAGGGAGTGTGCTGGTGAATGGCAACTGCCCGAAGCAGCAGCACAGCTCTTCCACTGCCAAAACAACTCCACCTGCCTCATGAACTTCACATACCATCAGCTGTCCTGGCAGGTATGTTGGACACCTTGTTGGGTCACTTCCGGTCCCATACCCATTGAGCCCAGTGGGATGGAATCAAGCAGCTTCAGCACCCACACAAAACGAACATGGAGCTTCTCACTCAAGGCGCTCAAAACTTCACAGCCAAAGACAAGTTCAGTGCCCAAGCCATTTCCTGCTGCCATGGAAACCAAGTGCTCTGGCAGCACATATGTCTGAAAGTGGATATGACACCTAGGGAAGGGAGTGTGGTGGTGAATTGCAAACGCCCGAAGCAGCAGCACAGCTCTTCCACTGCCAAAACAACTCCATCTGCCTCATGAACTTCACATACCATCAGCTGTCCTGGCAACTATCTAGGAAACCCTGTTGGGTGACTTCTGGTCCCATACCCATTGAGTCCAGTGGGATGGAATCAAGCAGCTTCAGCACCCACACAAAACGAACATGGAGCTCCTCACTCAAGGCGCTCAAAAGCCCACAGCCAAAGACAAGTTCAGTGCCCAAGCCATTTCCTGCTGCCATGGAAACCAAGTGCTCTGGCAGCACATATGTCTGAAAGTGGATATGACACCTATGGAAGGGAGTATGGTGGTGAATGGCAACTGCCCGAAGGAGCAGCACAGCTCTTCCACTGCCAAAACAACTCCACCTGCCTCATGAACTTCACATACCATCAGCTGTCCTGGCATGTATGTTGGACATCCTGGTGGGTCACTTCCGGTCCCATGCCCATTGAGCCCAGTGGGATGGAATCAAGCAGCTTCAGCAACCACACAAACCTAACATGGAGCTCCTCACTCAAGGCGCTCAAAACTCCACAGCCAAAGACAAGTTCAGTGCCGAAGCCATTTCCCGCTGCCATGGAAACCAAGTGCTCTGGCAGCACATATGTCTGAAAGTGGATATGACACCTAGGGAAGGGAGTGTGCTGGTGAATGGCAACTGCCCGAAGCAGCAGCACAGCTCTTCCACTGCCAAAACAACTCCACCTGCCTCATGAACTTCACATACCATCAGCTGTCCTGGCAGGTATGTTGGACACCTTGTTGGGTCACTTCCGGTCCCATACCCATTGAGCCCAGGGGGATGGAATCAAGCAGCTTCAGCACCCACACAAAATTAACATGGAGCTCCTCACCCAAGGCGCTCAAAAGCCCACAGCCAAAGACAAGTTCAGTGCCGAAGCCATTTCCCGCTGCCATGGAAACCAAGTGCTCTGGCAGCACATATGTCCGAAAGTGTATATGAGACTTAGGGAAGGGAGTGTGGTGGTGAATGGCAACTGCCTGAAGCAGCAGCACAGCTCTTCCAGTGCCAAAACAACTCCACCTGCCTCATGAACTTCACATACCATCAGCTCTCCTGGCATGTAGGTTGGACACCCTGTTGGGTCACTTCCGGTCCCATGCCCATTGAGCCCAGTGTGATGGAATCAAGCAGCGTCAGCACCCACACAAAACTAACATGGAGCTCCTCACTCCAGTCGCTGAAACGCCCACAGCCAAAGACAAGTTCAGTGCCCCAGCCATTTCCCGCTGCCATGGAAACCAAGTGCTCTGGCAGCACATATGTCTGAAAGTGGATATGACACCTAGGGAAGGGAGTGTGCTGGTGAATGGCAACTGCCCTAAGCAGCAGCACAGCTCTTCCACTGCCAAAACGACTCCAACTGCCTCATGAACTTCACATACCATCAGCTGTCCTGGCAGCTATCTAGGAAACCTTGTTGGGTCACTTCCGGTCCCATGCCCATTGAGCCCAGGGAGATGGAATCAAGCAGCTTGAGCACCCACACAAATCTAACATGGAGCCCCTCACTCAAGGCGCTCAAAATGGCACAGCGAAAGACAAGTCCAGTGCCCAAGCCATTTCCTTCTGCAATGGAAACCAAGTGCTCTGGCAGCACATATGTCTGAAAGTGGATATGACACCTAGGGAAGGGAGTGTGCTGGTGAATGGAAACTGCTCGAAGCAGCAGCACAGCTCTTCCAGTGCCAAAACAACTCCACCTGCCTCATGAACTTCACATACCATCAGCTGTCCTGGCAGGTATCTAGGAAACCCTGTTGGGTCCCTTCCAGTCCCATGCCCATTGAGCCCAGTGGGATGGAATCAAGCAGCTTCAGCACCCACACAAATCTACAATGGAGCACCTCACTAATGTCGCTGAAAGGCCCACAGCCAAAGACAAGTTCGTGCCCAACCCATTTCCCGCTGCCATGGAAACCAAGTGCTCTGGCAGCACATATGTCTGAAAGTGGATATGACACCTAGGGAAGGGAGTGTGCTGGTGAATGGAAACTGCTCGAAGCAGCAGCACAGCTCTTCCACTGCCATAAAAACTCCACCTGCCTTATGAACTTCACATACCATCAGCTGTCCTGGCAGCTATCTAGGAAACCCTGTTGGGTCACTTCCGGTCCCATGCCCATTGAGCCCAGTGGGATGGAATCAAGCAGCTTCAGCACCCACACAAACCTAACATGGAGCTCCTCACTCAAGGCGCTCAAAAGCCCACAGCGAAAGACAAGTTCAGTGCCCAAGCCATTTCCCGCTGCCATGGAAACCAAGTGCTCTGGCAGCACATATGTCTGAAAGTGGATATGACACCTAGGGAAGGGAGTGTGTTGGTGAATGGCAACTGCCCGAAGCAGCAGCACAGCTCTTCCACTGCCAAAACAACTCCACCTGCCTCATGAACTTCACATACCATCAGCTGTCCTGGCAGCTATCTAGGAAACCCTGTTGGGTCCCTTCCAGTCCCATGCCCATTGAGCCCAGTGGGATGGAATCAAGCAGCTTCAGCACCCACACAAAAAGAACATGAAGCTCCTCACTCAAGGCGCTCTAAATCCCACAGCCAAAGACAAGTTCAGTGCCCAAGCCATTTCCCGCTGCCATGGAAACCAAGTGCTCTGACGGCACATATGTCTGAAAGTGGATATGACACCTAGGGAAGGGAGTGTGCTGGTGAATGGCAACTGCCCGAAGCAGCAGCACAGCTCTTCCAGTGCCAAAACAACTCCACCTGCCTCATGAACTTCACATACCATCAGCTGTCCTGGCAGCTATCTAGGAAACCCTGTTGAGTCACATCCGGTCCCATGCCCATTGAGCCCAGTGGGATGGAAACAAGCAGCTTGAGCACCCACACATATCTAACATGGAGCTCCTCACTCAAGGCGCTCAAAACTCCACGGCCAAAGAGAAGTTCAGTGCCCAGGCCATTTCCCGCTGCCATGCAAAACAAGTGCTCTGGCAGCACATATGTCTGAAAGTGGATATGACACCTAGGGAAGGGAGTGTGTTGGTGAATGGCAACTTCCCGAAGCAGCAGCACAGCTCTTCCACTGCCAAAACAACTCCACCTGCCTCATGAACTTCACATACCATCAGCTGTCCTGGCAACTATCTAGGAAACCCTGTTGGGTGACTTCTGGTCCCATACCCATTGAGTCCAGTGGGATGGAATCAAGCAGCTTCAGCACCCACACAAAACGAACATGGAGCTCCTCACTCAAGGCGCTCAAAAGCCCACAGCCAAAGACAAGTTCAGTGCCCAAGCCATTTCCTGCTGCCATGGAAACCAAGTGCTCTGGCAGCACATATGTCTGAAAGTGGATATGACACCTATGGAAGGGAGTATGGTGGTGAATGGCAACTGCCCGAAGGAGCAGCACAGCTCTTCCACTGCCAAAACAACTCCACCTGCCTCATGAACTTCACATACCATCAGCTCTCCTGGCATGTATGTTGGACATCCTGTTGGGTCACTTCCGGTCCCATGCAAATTGAGCCCAGTGAGATGGAATCAAGCAGCTTCAGCACCCACACAAAACTAACATGGAGCTCCTCACTCAAGGCGCTCAAAACTCCACAGCCAAAGACAAGTTCAGTGCCGAAGCCATTTCCCGCTGCCATGGAAACCAAGTGCTCTGGCAGCACATATGTCTGAAAGTGGATATGACACCTAGGGAAGGGAGTGTGCTGGTGAATGGCAACTGCCCGAAGCAGCAGCACAGCTCTTCCACTGCCAAAACAACTCCACCTGCCTCATGAACTTCACATACCATCAGCTGTCTTGGCAGGTATGTTGGACACCTTGTTGGGTCACTTCCGGTCCCATGCCCATTGAGCCCAGTGGGATGGAATCAAGCAGCTTCAGCACCCACACAAAATTAACATGAAGCTCCTCACCCAAGGCGCTCAAAAGCCCACAGCCAAAGACAAGTTCAGTGCCCAAGCCATTTCCCGCTGCCATGGAAACCAAGTGCTCTGGCAGCACATATGTCCGAAAGTGTATATGAGACTTAGGGAAGGGAGTGTGGTGGTGAATGGCAACTGCCTGAAGCAGCAGCACAGCTCTTCCACTGCCAAAACAACTCCACCTGCCTCATGAACTTCACATACTATCAGCTCTCCTGGCATGTAGGTTGGACACCCTGTTGGGTCAGTTCCGGTCCCATGCCCTTTGAGCCCAGTGTGATGGAATCAAGCAGCGTCAGCACCCACACAAAACGAACATGGAGCTCCTCACTCCAGTCGCTGAAACGCCCACAGCCAAAGACAAGTTCAGTGCCCCAGCCATTTCCCGCTGCCATGGAAACCAAGTGCTCTGGCAGCACATATGTCTGAAAGTGGATATGACACCTAGGGAAGGGAGTGTGCTGGTGAATGGCAACTGCCCTAAGCAGCAGCACAGCTCTTCCACTGCCAAAACGACTCCAACTGCCTCATGAACTTCACATACCATCAGCTGTCCTGGCAGCTATCTAGGAAACCTTGTTGGGTCACTTCCGGTCCCATGCCCATTGAGCCCAGGGAGATGGAATCAAGCAGCTTGAGCACCCACACAAATCTAACATGGAGCCCCTCACTCAAGGCGCTCAAAATGCCACAGCGAAAGACAAGTCCAGTGCCCAAGCCATTTCCTTCTGCAATGGAAACCAAGTGCTCTGGCAGCACATATGTCTGAAAGTGGATATGACACCTAGGGAAGGGAGTGTGCTGGTGAATGGAAACTGCTCGAAGCAGCAGCACAGCTCTTCCAGTGCCAAAACAACTCCACCTGCCTCATGAACTTCACATACCATCAGCTGTCCTGGCAGGTATCTAGGAAACCCTGTTGGGTCCCTTCCAGTCCCATGCCCATTGAGCCCAGTGGGATGGAATCAAGCAGCTTCAGCACCCACACAAATCTACAATGGAGCACCTCACTAATGTCGCTGAAAGGCCCACAGCCAAAGACAAGTTCGTGCCCAAGCCATTTCCCGCTGCCATGGAAACCAAGTGCTCTGACAGCACATATGTCTGAAAGTGGATATGACACCTAGGGAAGGGAGTGTGCTGGTGAATGGAAACTGCTCGAAGCAGCAGCACAGCTCTTCCACTGCCATAAAAACTCCACCTGCCTTATGAACTTCACATACCATCAGCTGTCCTGGCAGCTATCTAGGAAACCCTGTTGGGTCACTTCCGGTCCCATGCCCATTGAGCCCAGTGGGATGGAATCAAGCAGCTTCAGCACCCACACAAACCTAACATGGAGCTCCTCACTCAAGGCGCTCAAAAGCCCACAGCGAAAGACAAGTTCAGTGCCTATACCATTTCCCGCTGCCATGGAAACCAAGTGCTCTGGCAGCACATATGTCTGAAAGTGGATATGACACCTAGGGAAGGGAGTGTGCTGGTGAATGGCAACTGCCCGAAGCAGCAGCACAGCTCTTCCAGGGCCAAAACAACTCCACCTGCCTCATGAACTTCACATACCATCAGCTGTCCTGGCAGCTATCTAGAAAACCCTGTTGGGTCATTTTCGGTCCCATGCCCATTGAGCCCAGTGGGATGAAATCAAGCAGCTTGAGCACCCACACAAAACGAACATGGAGCTCCTCACTCAAGGCGCTCAAAACTCCACAGCCAAAGACAAGTTTAGTGCCTATACCATTTCCCACTGCCATGGAAACCTAGTGCTCTGGCAGCACATATGTCTGAAAGTGGATATGACACCTAGGGAAGGGAGTGTGGTGGTGAATGGCAACTGCCAGAAGCAGCAGCACAGCTCTTCCACTGCCAAAACAACTCCACCTGCCTCATGAACTTCACATACCATCAGCTGTCCTGGCAGCTATCTAGAAAACCCTGTTGGGTCACTTCCGGTCCCATGCCCTTTGAGCCCAGTGGGATGGAATCCTGCTGTTTGAGCAGCCACGCACAACAAACATGGAGCTCCTCTCTCAAGGCGCTCAAAAGCCCACAGCCAAAGACAGGTTCAGTACCCAAGCCATTTCCCGCTGCCATGGAAACCAAGTGCTCTGGCAGCACATATGTCTGAAAGTGGATATGACACCTAGGGAAGGGAGTGTGGTGGTGAATGGCAATTGCCCGAAGCAGCAGCACAACTCTCCCAGTGCCAAAACAACTCCACCTGCCTCATGAACTTCACATACCATCAGCTGTCCTGGCAGCTATCTAGGAAACCCTGTTGGGTCACTTCCGGTCCCATGCCCATTGAACCCAGTGGGATGGAATCAAGCAGCTTGAGCACCCACACAAAACGAACATGGAGCTCCTCATTCAAGTCACTCAAAACTTCATGGCCAAAGACAAGTTCAGTGCCCAAACCATTTCCCGCTGCCATGGAAACCAAGTGCTCTGGCAGCACATAGGTCTGAAAGTGGATATGACACTTAGGGAAGGGAGTGTGCTGGTGAATGGCAACTGCCCGAAGCAGCAGCACAGCTCTTCCAGGGCAAAAACAACTCCACCTGCCTCATGAACTTCACATACCATCAGCTGTCCTGGCAGCTATCTAGGAAACCCTGTTGGGTCCCTTCCAGTCCCATGCCCATTGAGCCCAGTGGGATGGAATCAAGCAGCTTCAGCACCCACACAAAACGAACATGAAGCTCCTCACTGAAGGCGCTCTAAATCCCACAGCCAAAGACAAGTTCAGTGCCCAAGCCATTTCCCGCTGCCATGGAAACCAAGTGCTCTGGCAGCACATATGTCTGAAAGTGGATATGACACCTAGGGAAGGGAGTGTGCTGGTGAATGGCAACTGCCCGAAGCAGCAGCACAGCTCTTCCACTGCCAAAACAACTCCACCTGCCTCATGAACTTCACATACCATCAGCTGTCTTGGCAGCTATCTAGGAAAACCTGTTGGGTCACTTCCGGTCCCATGCCCATTGAGCCCAGTGGGATGGAATCAAGCAGCTTCAGCACCCACACAAAACGAACATAGAGCTCCTCTCTCAAGGCGCTCAAAAGACCACAGCGAAAGACAAGTTCAGTGCCTATACCATTTCCCACTGCCATGGAAACCAAGTGCTCTGGCAGCACATATGTCTGAAAGTGGATATAACACCTAGGGAAGGGAGTGTGGTGGTGAATTGCAACTGCCTGAAGCAGCAGCACAGCTCTTCCACTGCCAAAACAACTCCACCTGCCTCATGAACTTCACATACCATCAGCTGTCCTGGCAGCTATCTAGGAAACCCTGTTGGGTCACTTCCGGTCCCATGCCCATTGAGCCCAGTGGGATGGAATCAAGCAGCTTCAGCACCCACACAAAACGAACATGAAGCTCCTCAATCAAGGCGCTCAAAACTCCACAGCCAACGACAAGTTCAGTGCCGAAGCCATTTCCCGCTGCCATGGAAACCAAGTGCTCTGGCAGCACATTTGTGTGAAAGTGGATATGACACCTAGGGAAGGGAGTGTGCTGGAGAATGGCAACTGCCCGAAGCAGCAGCACAGCTCTTCCAGTGCCAAAACAACTCCACCTACCTCATGAACTTCACAAACCATCAGCTGTCCTGGCAGCTATCTAGGAAACCCTGTTGGGTCACTTCCGGTCCCATGCCCATTGAGCCCAGGGGGATGGAATCAAGCAGTTTGAGCACCCACACAAAACGAACATGGAGCTCCTCTCTCAAGGCGCTCAAAAGCCCACAGCAAAAGACAAGTTTAGTGCCCCAGCCATTTCCCGCTGCCATGGAAACCAAATGCTCTGGCAGCACATATGTCTGAAAGTGGATATGAGACTTAGGGAAGTGAGTGTGGTGGTGAATGGCAACTGCCCGAAGCAGCAGCACAGCTCTTCCAATGCCAAAACAACTCCACCTGCCTCATGAACTTCACATACCATCAGCTGTCCTGGCAGGTATGTTGGACACTTTGTTGGGTCACTTCCGGTCCTATGCCCATTGAGCCCAGTGGGATGGAATCAAGCAGCTTCAGCACCCACACAAAACTAACATGGAGCTCCTCTCTCAAGGCGCCAAAAGCCCGCAGCCAAAGGCAAGTTTAGTGCCCAAGCCATTTCCCGCTGCCATGGAAACCAAGTGCTCTGGCAGCACATATGTCTGAAAGTGTATATGACACCTAGGGAAGGGAGTGTGCTGGTGAATGGCAACTGACAGAAGCAACAGCACAGCTCTTCCACTGCCAAAACAACTCCACCTGCCTCATGAACTTCACATACCATCAGCTGTCCTGGCAGCTATCTAGGAAACCCTGTTGGGTCACTTCCGGTCCCATGCCCATTGAGCCCAGTGGGATGGAATCAAGCAGCTTGAGCACCCACACAAAACTAACATGGAGCTCTTCACTCAAGGCGCTCAAAACTTCACGGCCAAAGACAAGTTTAGTGCCCAAGCCATTTCCCGCTGCCATGGAAACCAAGTGCTCTGGCAGCACATATGTCTGAAAGTGGATATGACACCTAGGGAAGGGAGTATGGTGGTGAATGGCAACTGCCCGAAGGAGCAGCACAGCTCTTCCATTGCCAAAACAACTCCACCTGCCTCATGAACTTCACATACCATCAGCTGTCCTGGCAGCTATCTAGGAAACCCTGTTGGGTCACTTTCGGTCCCATGCGCATTGAGCCCAGTGGGATGGAATCAAGCAGCTTGAGCACCCACACAAAACGAACATGAAGCTCCTCTCTCAAGGCGCTCAAAAGCCCACAGCCAAAGACAAGTTTAGTGCCCCAGCCATTTCCCGCTGCCATGGAAACCAAGTGCTCTGGCAGCACATATGTCTGAAAGTGGATATGAGACTTAGGGAAGGGACTGTGCTGGTGAAAGGCAACTGCCTGAAGCAGCAGCACAGCTCTTCCACTGCCAAAACAACTCCACCTGCCTCATGAACTTCACATACCATCAGCTGTCCTGGCAGCTATCTAGGAAACCCTGTTGGGTCACTTCCGGTCCCATGCCCATTGAGCCCAGTGGGATGGAATCAAGCAGCTTGAGCACCCACACAAAATGAACATGGAGCTCCTCAATCAAGGCACTCAAAACTTCATGGCCAAAGACAAGTTCAGTGCCCAAACCATTTCCCGCTGCCATGGAAACCAAGTGCTCTGGCAGCACATAGGTCTGAAAGTGGATATGACACTTAGGGAAGGGAGTGTGCTGGTGAATGGCAACTGCTCGAAGCAGCAGCACAGCTCTTCCAGGGCCAAAACAACTCCACCTGCCTCATGAACTTCACATACCATCAGCTGTCCTGGCAGCTATCTAGGAAACCCTGTTGGGTCCATTCCAGTCCCATGCCCATTGAGCCCAGTGGGATGGAATCAAGCAGCTTCAGCACCCACACAAAACGAACATGAAGCTCCTCACTCAAGGCGCTCTAAATCCCACAGCCAAAGACAAGTTCAGTGCCCAAGCCATTTCCCGCTGCCATGGAAACCAAGTGCTCTGGCAGCACCTTTGTCTGAAAGTGGATATGACACCTAATCAAGGGAGTGTGGTGGTGAATTGCAACTGCCTGAAGCAGCAGCACAGCTCTTCCACTGCCAAAACAACTCCACCTGCCTCATGAACTTCACATACCATCAGCTGTCCTGGCAGCTATCTAGGAAACCCTGTTGGGTCACTTCCGGTCCCATGCCCATTGAGCCCAGTGGGATGGAATCAAGCAGCTTCAGCACCCACACAAAACGAACATGAAGCTCCTCATTCAAGGCGCTCAAAACTCCACAGCCAACGACAAGTTCAGTGCCGAAGCCATTTCCCGCTGCCATGGAAACCAAGTGCTCTGGCAGCACATATGTGTGAAAGTGGATATGACACCTAGGGAAGGGAGTGTGCTGGAGAATGGCAACTGCCCGAAGCAGCAGCACAGCTCTTCCAGGGCCAAAACAACTCCACCTACCTCATGAACTTCACATACCATCAGCTGTCCTGGCAGCTATCTAGGAAACCCTGTTGGGTCACTTCCGGTCCCATGCCCATTGAGCCCAGGGGGATGGAATCAAGCAGTTTGAGCACCCACACAAAACGAACATGGAGCTCCTCTCTCAAGGCGCTCAAAAGCCCACAGCAAAAGACAAGTTTAGTGCCCCAGCCATTTCCCGCTGCCATGGAAACCAAATGCTCTGGCAGCACATATGTATGAAAGTGGATATGAGACTTACGGAAGTGAGTGTGGTGGTGAATGGCAACTGCCCGAAGCAGCAGCACAGCTCTTCCACTGCCAAAACAACTCCACCTTCCTCATGAACTTCACATACCATCAGCTGTCCTGGCAGCTATCTAGGAAACCCTGTTGGGTCACTTCCGGTCCCATGCCCATTGAGCCCAGTGGGATGGAATCAAGCAGCTTCAGCACCCACACAAAACTAACATGGAGCTCCTCTCTCAAGGCGCTCAAAAGCCCACAGCCAAAGACAAGTTCAGTACCCAAGCCATTTCCCGCTGCCATGGAAGCCAAGTGCTCTGGCAGCACATATGTCTGAAAGTGGATATGACACCTAGGGAAGGGAGTGTGGTGGTGAATGGCAATTGCCCGAAGCAGCAGCACAACTCTCCCAGTGCCAAAACAACTCCACCTGCCTCATGAACTTCACATACCATCAGCTGTCCTGGCAGCTATCTAGGAAACCCTGTTGGGTCACTTCCGGTCCCATGCCCATTGAGCCCAGTGGGATGGAATCAAGCAGCTTCAGCACCCACACAAAACGAACATGGAGCTCCTCTCTCAAGGCGCTCAAAAGACCACAGCGAAAGACAAGTTCAGTGCCCAAGCCATTTCCCACTGCCATGGAAACCAAGTGCTCTGGCAGCACGTATGTCTGAAAGTGGATATAACACCTAGAGAAGGGAGTGTGGTGGTGAATTGCAACTGCCTGAAGCAGCAGCACAGCTCTTCCACTGCCAAAACAACTCCACCTGCCTCATGAACTTCACATACCATCAGCTGTCCTGGCAGCTATCTAGGAAACCCTGTTGGGTCACTTCCGGTCCCATGCCCACTGAGCCCAGGGAGATGGAATCAAGCAGCCTCAGCACCCACACAAAACGAACATGAAGCTCCTCACTCAAGGCGCTCAAAACTCCACAGCCAAAGACAAGTTCAGTGCCAAAGCCATTTCCCGCTGACATGGAAACCAAGTGCTCTGGCAGCAGATATGTGTGAAAGTGGATATGACACCTAGGGAAGGGAGTGTGCTGGAGAATGGCAACTGCCCGAAGCAGCAGCACAGCTCTTCCACTGCCAAAACAACTCCACCTGCCTCATGAACTTCACATACCATCAGCTGTCCTAGCAGGTATGTTGGACACCTTTTGGGTCACTTCCAGTCCCATGCCCATTGAGCCCAGTGGGATAGAATCAAGCAGTTTGAGCACCCACACAAAACGAACATGGAGCTCCTCACTCAAGGCGCTCTAAAGCCCGCAGCCAAAGGCAAGTTTAGTGCCCCAGCCATTTCCCGCTGCCATGGAAACCAAGTGCTCTGGCAGCACATATGTCTGAAAGTGGATATGACACCTAGGGAAGGGAGTGTGCTGGTGAATGGCAACTGACAGAAGCAACAGCACAGCTCTTCCACTGCCAAAACAACTCCACCTGCCTCATGAACTTCACATACCATCAGCTGTCCTGGCAGCTATCTAGGAAACCCTGTTGGGTCACTTCCGGTCCCATGCCCATTGAACCCAGTGGGATGGAATCAAGCAGCTTGAGCACCCACACAAAACGAACATGAAGCTCCTCAATCAAGGCGCTCTAAATCCCACAGCCAAAGACAAGTTCAGTGCCCAAGCCATTTCCCGCTGCCATGGAAACCAAGTGCTCTGGCAGCACATATGTCTGAAAGTGGATATGACACCTAGGGAAGGGAGTGTGGTGGTGAATGGCAACTGCCCGAAGCAGCAGCACAGCTCTTCCACTGCCAAAACAACTCCACCTGCCTCATGAACTTCACATACCATCAGCTGTCTTGGCAGCTATCTAGGAAACCCTGTTGGGTCACTTCGGGTCCCATGCCCATTGAGCCCAGTGGGATGGAATCAAGCAGCTTCAGCACCCACACAAAACGAACATGGAGCTCCTCTCTCAAGGCGCTCAAAAGACCACAGTGAAAGACAAGTTCAGTGCCTATACCATTTCCCACTGCCATGGAAACCAAGTGCTCTGGCAGCACATATGTCTGAAAGTGGATATAACACCTAGGGAAGGGAGTGTGGTGGTGAATTGCAACTGCCCGAAGCAGCAGCACAGCTCTTCCACTGCCAAAACAACTCCACCTGCCTCATGAACTTCACATACCATCAGCTGTCCTGGCAGCTATCTAGGAAACCCTGTTGGGTCACTTCCGGTCCCATGCCCATTGAGCCCAGGGAGATGGAATCAAGCAGCCTCAGCACCCACACAAAACTAACATGAAGCTCCTCAATCAAGGCGCGCAAAACTCCACAGCCAACGACAAGTTCAGTGCCGAAGCCATTTCCCGCTGCCATGGAAACCAAGTGCTCTGGCAGCACATATGTGTGAAAGTGAATATGACACCTAGGGAAGGGAGTGTGCTGGTGAATGGCAACTGCCCGAAGCAGCAGCACAGCTCTTCCAGTGCCAAAACAACTCCACCTACCTCATGAACTTCACATACCATCAGCTGTCCTGGCAACTATCTAGGAAACCCTGTTGGGTCACTTCCGGTCCCATGCCCATTGAGCCCAGGGGGATGGAATCAAGCAGTTTGAGCACCCACACAAAACGAACATGGAGCTCCTCTCTCAAGGCGCTCAAAAGCCCACAGCAAAAGACAAGTTTAGTGCCCCAGCCATTTCCCGTTGCCATGGAAACCAAATGCTCTGGCAGCACATATGTCTGAAAGTGGATATGAGACTTAGGGAAGTGAGTGTGGTGGTGAATGGCAACTGCCCAAAGCAGCAGCACAGCTCTTCCACTGCCAAAACAACTCCACCTTCCTCATGAACTTCACATACCATCAGCTGTCCTGGCAGGTATGTTGGACACTTTGTTGGGTCACTTCCGGTCCCATGCCCATTGAGCCCAGTGGGATGGAATCAAGCAGCTTCAGCACCCACACAAAACTAACATGGAGCTCCTCACTCAAGGCGCTCAAATGCCCACAGCCAAAGACAAGTTCAGTACCCAAGCCATTTCCCGCTGCCATGGAAACCAAGTGCTCTGGCAGCACATATGTCTGAAAGTGGATATGACACCTAGGGAAGGGAGTGTGGTGGTGAATGGCAATTGCCCGAAGCAGCAGCACAACTCTCCCAGTGCCAAAACAACTCCACCTGCCTCATGAACTTCACATACCATCAGCTGTCCTGGCAGCTATCTAGGAAACCCTGTTGGGTCACTTCCGGTCCCATGCCCATTGAACCCAGTGGGATGGAATCAAGCAGCTTGAGCACCCACACAAAATGAACATGGAGCTCCTCATTCAAGGCACTCAAAACTTCATGGCCAAAGACAAGTTCAGTGCCCAAACCATTTCCCGCTGCCATGGAAACTCAAGTGCTCTGGCAGCACATAGGTCTGAAAGTGGATATGACACTTAGGGAAGGGAGTGTGCTGGTGAATGGCAACTGCTCGAAGCAGCAGCACAGCTCTTCCAGGGCCAAAACAACTCCACCTGCCTCATGAACTTCACATACCATCAGCTGTCCTGGCAGCTATCTGGGAAACCCTGTTGGGTCCCTTCCAGTCCCATGCCCATTGAGCCCAGTGGGATGGAATCAAGCAGCTTCAGCACCCACACAAAACGAACATGAAGCTCCTCACTCAAGGCGCTCTAAATCCCACAGCCAAAGACAAGTTCAGTGCCCAAGCCATTTCCCGCTGCCATGGAAACCAAGTGCTCTGGCAGCACATATGTCTGAAAGTGGATATGACACCTAGGGAAGGGAGTGTGGTGGTGAATGGCAACTGCCCGAAGCAGCAGCACAGCTCTTCCACTGCCAAAACAACTCCACCTGCCTCATGAACTTCACATACCATCAGCTGTCTTGGCAGCTATCTAGGAAACCCTGTTGGGTCACTTCCGGTCCCATGCCCATTGAGCCCAGGGAGATGGAATCAAGCAGCTTCAGCACCCACACAAAACGAACATGGAGCTCCTCTCTCAAGGCGGTCAAAAGACCACAGTGAAAGACAAGTTCAGTGCCTATACCATTTCCCACTGCCATGGAAACCAAGTGCTCTGGCAGCACATATGTCTGAAAGTGGATATAACACCTAGGGAAGGGAGTGTGGTGGTGAATTGCAACTGCCTGAAGCAGCAGCACAGCTCTTCCACTGCCAAAACAACTCCACCTGCCTCATGAACTTCACATACCATCAGCTGTCCTGGCAGCTATCTAGGAAACCCTGTTGGGTCACTTCCGGTCCCATGCCCATTGAGCCCAGGGAGATGGAATCAAGCAGCCTCAGCACCCACACAAAACGAACATGAAGCTCCTCACTCAAGGCGCTCAAAACTCCACAGACAACGACAAGTTCAGTGCCCAAGCCATTTCCCGCTGCCATGGAAACCAAGTGCTCTGGCAGCACATATGTCTGAAAGTGGATATGACACCTAGGGAAGGGAGTGTGCTGGAGAATGGCAACTGCCCGAAGCAGCAGCACAGCTCTTCCAGTGCCAAAACAACTCCACCTACCTCATGAACTTCACATACCATCAGCTGTCCTGGCAGCTATCTAGGAAACCCTGTTGGGTCACTTCCGGTCCCATGCCCATTGAGCCCAGTGGGATGGAATCAAGCAGTTTGAGCACCCACACAAAACGAACATGGAGCTCCTCTCTCAAGGCGCTCAAAAGCCCACAGCAAAAGACAAGTTTAGTGCCCCAGCCATTTCCCGCTGCCATGGAAACCAAATGCTCTGGCAGCACATATGTCTGAAAGTGGATATGAGACTTAGGGAAGTGAGTGTGGTGGTGAATGGCAACTGCCCGAAGCAGCAGCACAGCTCTTCCACTGCCAAAACAACTCCACCTTCCTCATGAACTTCACATACCATCAGCTGTCCTGGCAGGTATGTTGGACACTTTGTTTGGTCACTTCCGGTCCCATGCCCATTGAGCCCAGTGGGATGGAATCAAGCAGCTTCAGCACCCACACAAAACTAACATGGAGCTCCTCTCTCAAGGCGCTCAAAAGCCCACAGCCAAAGACAAGTTCAGTACCCAAGCCATTTCCCGCTGCCATGGAAACCAAGTGCTCTGGCAGCACATATGTCTGAAAGTGGATATGACACCTAGGGAAGGGAGTGTGGTGGTGAATGGCAATTGCCCGAAGCAGCAGCACAACTCTCCCAGTGCCAAAACAACTCCACCTGCCTCATGCATTTCACATACCATCAGCTGTCCTGGCAGCTATCTGGAAAACCTGTTGGGTCACTTCCGGTCCCATGCCCATTGAGCCCAGTGGGATGGAATCAAGCAGCTTGAGCACCCACACAAAATGAACATGGAGCTCCTCACTCAAGGCGCTCAAAACTTCATGGCCAAAGACAAGTTCAGTGCCCAATCCATTTTTCGCTGCCATGGAAACCAAGTGCTCTGGCAGCACATAGGTCTGAAAGTGGATATGACACTTAGGTATGGGAGTGTGCTGGTGAATGGCAACTGCTCGAAGCAGCAGCACAGCTCTTCCAGGGCCAAAACAACTCCACCTGCCTCATGAACTTCACATACCATCAGCTGTCCTGGCAGCTATCTAGGAAACCCTGTTGGGTCCCTTCCAGTCCCAAGCAGATTGAGCCCAGAGGGATGGAATCAAGCAGCTTCAGCACCCACAAAAAAAGAACATGGAGCTACTCACACAAGGCGCTAAAAACCTCACGACCAAAGACAAGTTCAGTGCCCAAACCATTTCCCGCTGCCATGGAAACCAAGTGTTCTGGCAGCACATATGTCCGAAAGTGTATATGAGACTTAGGGAAGGGAGTGTGGTGGTGAATGGCAAATGCCCGAAGCAGCAGCACAGCTCTTCCACTGCCAAAACAACTCCAACTGCCTCATGAACTTCACATACCATCAGCTGTCATGGCAGGTATGTTGGACACCTTTTGGGTCACTTCCAGTCCCATGCCCATTGAGCCCAGGGGGATGGAATCAAGCAGTTTGAGCACCCACACAAAACGAACATGGAGCTCCTCACTCAAGGCGCTCTAAAGCCCACAGCCAAAGGCAAGTTTAGTGCCCAAGCCATTTCCCGCTGCCATGGAAACCAAGTGCTCTGGCAGCACATATGTCTGAAAGTGGATATAACACCTAGGGAAGGGAGTGTGGTGGTGAATTGCAACTGCCTGAAGCAGCAGCACAGCTCTTCCACTGCAAAAACAACTCCACCTGCCTCATGAACTTCACATACCATCAGCTGTCCTGGCAGCTATCTAGGAAACCCTGCTGGGTCACTTCCGGTCCCATGCCCATTGAGCCCAGTGGGATGGAATCAAGCAGCTTGAGCACCCACACAAAACTAACATGGAGCTCCTCACTCCAGGCGCTCAAAAGCCCACAGCCAAAGACAAGTTTAGTGCCCAAGCCATTTCCCGCTGCCATGGAAACCAAGTGCTCTGGCAGCACATATGTCTGAAAGTGGATATGACACCTAGGGAAGGGAGTGTGGTGGTGAATGGCAATTGCCCGAAGCAGCAGCACAACTCTCCCAGTGCCAAAACAACTCCACCTGCCTCATGAACTTCACATACCATCAGCTGTCCTGGCAGCTATCTAGGAAACCCTGTTGGGTCACTTCCGGTCCCATGCCCATTGAACCCAGTGGGATGGAATCAAGCAGCTTGAGCACCCACACAAAATGAACATGGAGCTCCTCATTCAAGGCACTCAAAACTTCATGGCCAAAGACAAGTTCAGTGCCCAAACCATTTCCCGCTGCCATGGAAACTCAAGTGCTCTGGCAGCACATAGGTCTGAAAGTGGATATGACACTTAGGGAAGGGAGTGTGCTGGTGAATGGCAACTGCTCGAAGCAGCAGCACAGCTCTTCCAGGGCCAAAACAACTCCACCTGCCTCATGAACTTCACATACCATCAGCTGTCCTGGCAGCTATCTGGGAAACCCTGTTGGGTCCCTTCCAGTCCCATGCCCATTGAGCCCAATGGGATGGAATCAAGCAGCTTCAGCACCCACACAAAACGAACATGAAGCTCCTCACTCAAGGCGCTCTAAATCCCACAGCCAAAGACAAGTTCAGTGCCCAAGCCATTTCCCGCTGCCATGGAAACCAAGTGCTCTGGCAGCACATATGTCTGAAAGTGGATATGACACCTAGGGAAGGGAGTGTGCTGGTGAATGGCAACTGCCCGAAGCAGCAGCACAGCTCTTCCAGTGCCAAAACAACTCCACCTGCCTCATGAACTTCACATACCATCAGCTGTCTTGGCAGCTATCTAGGAAATCCTGTTGGGTCACTTCCGGTCCCATGCCCATTGAGCCCAGGGAGATGGAATCAAGCAGCTTCAGCACCCACACAAAACGAACATGGAGCTCCTCTCTCAAGGCGCTCAAAAGACCACAGTGAAAGACAAGTTCAGTGCCTATACCATTTCCCACTGCCATGGAAACCAAGTGCTCTGGCAGCACATATGTCTGAAAGTGGATATAACACCTAGGGAAGGGAGTGTGGTGGTGAATTGCAACTGCCTGAAGCAGCAGCACAGCTCTTCCACTGCAAAAACAACTCCACCTGCCTCATGAACTTCACATACCATCAGCTGTCCTGGCAGCTATCTAGGAAACCCTGTTGGGTCACTTCCGGTCCCATGCCCATTGAGCCCAGGGAGATGGAATCAAGCAGCCTCAGCACCCACACAAAACGAACATGAAGCTCCTCACTCAAGGCGCTCAAAATCCACAGCCAACGACAAGTTCAGTGCCGAAGCCATTTCCCGCTGCCATGGAAACCAAGTGCTCTGGCAGCACATATGTGTGAAAGTGGATATGACACCTAGGGAAGGGAGTGTGCTGGAGAATGGCAACTGCCCGAAGCAGCAGCACAGCTCTTCCACTGCCAAAACAACTCCACCTACCTCATGAACTTCACATACCATCAGCTGTCCTGGCAGCTATCTAGGAAACCCTGTTGGGTCACTTCCGGTCCCATGCCCATTGAGCCCAGGGGGATGGAATCAAGCAGTTTGAGCACCCACACAAAACGAACATGGAGCTCCTCTCTCAAGGCGCTCAAAAGCCCACAGCAAAAGACAAGTTTAGTGCCCAAGCCATTTCCTGCTGCCATGGAAACCAAATGCTCTGGCAGCACATATGTCTGAAAGTGGATATGAGACTTAGGGAAGTGAGTGTGGTGGTGAATGGTAACTGCCCGAAGCAGCAGCACAGCTCTTCCACTGCCAAAACAACTCCACCTTCCTCATGAACTTCACATACCATCAGCTGTCCTGGCAGGTATGTTGGACACTTTGTTTGGTCACTTCCGGTCCCATGCCCATTGAGCCCAGTGGGATGGAATCAAGCAGCTTCAGCACCCACACAAAACTAACATGGAGCTCCTCTCTCAAGGCGCTCAAAAGCCCACAGCCAAAGACAAGGTCAGTACCCAAGCCATTTTCCGCTGCCATGGAAACCAAGTGCTCTGGCAGCACATATGTGTGAAAGTGGATATGACACCTAGGGAAGGGAGTGTGGTGGTGAATGGCAATTGCCCGAAGCAGCAGCACAACTCTCCCAGTGCCAAAACAACTCCACCTGCCTCATGCATTTCACATACCATCAGCTCTCCTGGCAGCTATCTAGGAAAACCTGTTGGGTCACTTCCGGTCCCATGCCCATTGACCCCAGTGGGATGGAATCAAGCAGCTTGAGCACCCACACAAAATGAACATGGAGCTCCTCACTCAAGGCGCTGAAAACTCCGCAGCCAAAGACAAGTTCAGTGCCCAAACCATTTCCCGCTGCCATGGAAACCAAGTGCTCTGGCAGCACATAGGTCTGAAAGTGGATATGACACTTAGGTATGGGAGTGTGCTGGTGAATGGCAACTGCTCGAAGCAGCAGCACAGCTCTTCCAGGGCCAAAACAACTCCACCTGCCTCATGAACTTCACATACCATCAGCTGTCATGGCAGCTATCTAGGAAACCCTGTTGGGTCCCTTCCAGTCCCATGCAGATTGAGCCCAGAGGGATGGAATCAAGCAGCTTCAGCACCCACACAAAACGAACATGAAGCTCCTCACTCAAGGCGCTCTAAATCCCACAGCCAAAGACAAGTTAAGTGCCCAAGCCATTTCCCGCTGCCATGGAAACCAAGTGCTCTGGCAGCACATATGTCTGAAAGTGGATATGACACCTAGGGAAGGGAGTGTGGTGGTGAATGGCAACTGCCCGAAGCAGCAGCACAGCTCTTCCACTGCCAAAACAACTCCACCTGCCTCATGAACTTCACATACCATCAGCTGTCCTGGCAGCTATCTAGGAAACCCTGTTGGGTCACTTCCGGTCCCATGCCCATTGAGCCCAGTGGGATGGAATCAAGCAGCTTCAGCACCCACACAAAACACACATGGAGCTACTCACACAAGGCGCTAAAAACCTCATGACCAAAGACAAGTTCAGTGCCCAAACCATTTCCCGCTGCCATGGAAACCAAGTGTTCTGGCAGCACATATGTCCGAAAGTGTATATGAGACTTAGGGAAGGGAGTGTGGTGGTGAATGGCAAATGCCCGAAGCAGCAGCACAGCTCTTCCACTGCCAAAACAACTCCAACTGCCTCATGAACTTCACATACCATCAGCTGTCATGGCAGGTATGTTGGACACCTTTTGGGTCACTTCCAGTCCCATGCCCATTGAGCCCAGGGGGATGGAATCAAGCAGTTTGAGCACCCACACAAAACGAACATGGAGCTCCTCACTCAAGGCGCTCTAAAGCCCACAGCCAAAGGCAAGTTTAGTGCCCAAGCCATTTCCCGCTGCCATGGAAACCAAGTGCTCTGGCAGCACATATGTCTGAAAGTGGATATGACACCTAGGGAAGGGAGTGTGCTGGTGAATGGCAACTGCCCGAAGCAACAGCACAGCTCTTCCACTGCCAAAACAACTCCACCTGCCTCATGAACTTCACATACCATCAGCTTTCCTGGCAGCTATCTAGGAAACCCTGCTGGGTCACTTCCGGTCCCATGCCCATTGAGCCCAGGGGGATGGAATCAAGCAGTTTGAGCACCCACACAAAACGAACATGGAGCTCCTCACTCAAGGCGCTCTAAAGCCCACAGCCAAAGGCAAGTTTAGTGCCCAAGCCATTTCCCGCTGCCATGGAAACCAAGTGCTCTGGCAGCACATATGTCTGAAAGTGGATATGACACCTAGGGAAGGGAGTGTGCTGGTGAATGGCAACTGCCCGAAGCAACAGCACAGCTCTTCCACTGCCAAAACAACTCCACCTGCCTCATGAACTTCACATACCATCAGCTTTCCTGGCAGCTATCTAGGAAACCCTGCTGGGTCACTTCCGGTCCCATGCCCATTGAGCCCAGTGGGATGGAATCAAGCAGCTTGAGCACCCACACAAAACTAACATGGAGCTCCTCACTCCAGGCGATCAAAAGCCCACAGCCAAAGACAAGTTTAGTGCCCAAGCCATTTCCCGCTGCCATGGAAACCAAGTGCTCTGGCAGCACATATGTCTGAAAGTGGATATGACACCTAGGGAAGGGAGTATGGTGGTGAATGGCAACTGCCCGAAGGAGCAGCACAGCTCTTACACTGCCAAAATAACTCCACCTGCCTCATGAACTTCACATACCATCAGCTGTCCTGGCAGCTATCTAGGAAACCCTGTTGGGTCACTTCCGGTCCCATGCCCATTGAGCCCAGGGGGATGGAATCAAGCAGCTTCAGCACCCACACAAATCTAACATGGAGCACCTCACTGAAGGGGCTGAAAAGCCCACAGCCAAAGACTAGTTCAGTGCCCAAGCCATTTCCCGCTGCCATGGAAACCAAGTGCTCTGGCAGCACATATGTCTGAAAGTGGATATGACACCTAGGGAAGGGAGTGTGTTTGTGAATGGCAACTGCCCGAAGCAGCAGCACAGCTCTTCCACTGCCAAAACAACTCCACCTGCCTCATGAAATTCACATACCATCAGCTGTCCTGGCAGCTATCTAGAAAACCCTGTTGGGTCATTTTCATTCCCATGCCCTTTGAGCCCAGTGGGATGAAATCAAGCAGCTTGAGCACCCACACAAAACTAACATGGAGCTCCTCACTGAAGGGGCTCAAAAGCCCACAGCCAAAGACAAGTTCAGTGCCCAAGCCATTTCCCGCTGCCATGGAAACCAAGTGCTCTGGCAGCACATATGTCTGAAAGTGGATATGACACCTAGGGAAGGGAGTGTGGTGGTGAATGGCAACTGCCCGAAGTAGCAGCACAGCTCTTCCACTGCCAAAACAACTCCACCTGCCTCATGAACTTCACATACCATCAGCTGTCCTGGCAGCTATCTAGGAAACCCTGTTGGGTCACTTCCGGTCCCATGCCCATTGAGCCCAGTGGGATGGAATCAAGCAGCTTCAGCACCAACACAAAATGAACACAGAGCTCCTCACTCCAGGCACTCAAAACTTCATGGCCAAAGACAAGTTCAGTGCCCAAACCATTTCCCGCTGCCATGGAAACCAAGTGCTCTGGCAGCACATATGTCTGAAAGTGGATATGACACCTAGGGAAGGGACTGTGCTGGTGAAAAGGCAACTGCCTGAAGCAGCAGCACAGCTCTTCCAGTGCAAAAACAACTCCACCTGCCTCATGAGCTTCACATACCATCAGCTGTCATGGCAGGTATGTTGGACACCTTTTGGGTCACTTCCAGTCCCATGCCCATTGAGCCCAGGGGGATGGAATCAAGCAGTTTGAGCACCCACACAAAACGAACATGGAGCTCCTCACTCAAGGCGCTCTAAAGCCCACAGCCAAAGGCAAGTTTAGTGCCCAAGCCATTTCCCGCTGCCATGGAAACCAAGTGCTCTGGCAGCACATATGTCTGAAAGTGGATATAACACCTAGGGAAGGGAGTGTGGTGGTGAATTGCAACTGCCTGAAGCAGCAGCACAGCTCTTCCACTGCAAAAACAACTCCACCTGCCTCATGAACTTCACATACCATCAGCTGTCCTGGCAGCTATCTAGGAAACCCTGCTGGGTCACTTCCGGTCCCATGCCCATTGAGCCCAGTGGGATGGAATCAAGCAGCTTGAGCACCCACACAAAACTAACATGGAGCTCCTCACTCCAGGCGCTCAAAAGCCCACAGCCAAAGACAAGTTTAGTGCCCAAGCCATTTCCCGCTGCCATGGAAACCAAGTGCTCTGGCAGCACATATGTCTGAAAGTGGATATGACACCTAGGGAAGGGAGTGTGGTGGTGAATGGCAATTGCCCGAAGCAGCAGCACAACTCTCCCAGTGCCAAAACAACTCCACCTGCCTCATGAACTTCACATACCATCAGCTGTCCTGGCAGCTATCTAGGAAACCCTGTTGGGTCACTTCCGGTCCCATGCCCATTGAACCCAGTGGGATGGAATCAAGCAGCTTGAGCACCCACACAAAATGAACATGGAGCTCCTCATTCAAGGCACTCAAAACTTCATGGCCAAAGACAAGTTCAGTGCCCAAACCATTTCCCGCTGCCATGGAAACTCAAGTGCTCTGGCAGCACATAGGTCTGAAAGTGGATATGACACTTAGGGAAGGGAGTGTGCTGGTGAATGGCAACTGCTCGAAGCAGCAGCACAGCTCTTCCAGGGCCAAAACAACTCCACCTGCCTCATGAACTTCACATACCATCAGCTGTCCTGGCAGCTATCTGGGAAACCCTGTTGGGTCCCTTCCAGTCCCATGCCCATTGAGCCCAATGGGATGGAATCAAGCAGCTTCAGCACCCACACAAAACGAACATGGAGCTCCTCACTCAAGGCGCTCTAAATCCCACAGCCAAAGACAAGTTCAGTGCCCAAGCCATTTCCCGCTGCCATGGAAACCAAGTGCTCTGGCAGCACATATGTCTGAAAGTGGATATGACACCTAGGGAAGGGAGTGTGGTGGTGAATGGCAACTGCCCGAAGCAGCAGCACAGCTCTTCCACTGCCAAAACAACTCCACCTGCCTCATGAACTTCACATACCATCAGCTGTCTTGGCAGCTATCTAGGAAATCCTGTTGGGTCACTTCCGGTCCCATGCCCATTGAGCCCAGGGAGATGGAATCAAGCAGCTTCAGCACCCACACAAAACGAACATGGAGCTCCTCTCTCAAGGCGCTCAAAAGACCACAGTGAAAGACAAGTTCAGTGCCTATACCATTTCCCACTGCCATGGAAACCAAGTGCTCTGGCAGCACATATGTCTGAAAGTGGATATAACACCTAGGGAAGGGAGTGTGGTGGTGAATTGCAACTGCCTGAAGCAGCAGCACAGCTCTTCCACTGCAAAAACAACTCCACCTGCCTCATGAACTTCACATACCATCAGCTGTCCTGGCAGCTATCTAGGAAACCCTGTTGGGTCACTTCCGGTCCCATGCCCATTGAGCCCAGGGAGATGGAATCAAGCAGCCTCAGCACCCACACAAAACGAACATGAAGCTCCTCACTCAAGGCGCTCAAAATCCACAGCCAACGACAAGTTCAGTGCCGAAGCCATTTCCCGCTGCCATGGAAACCAAGTGCTCTGGCAGCACATATGTGTGAAAGTGGATATGACACCTAGGGAAGGGAGTGTGCTGGAGAATGGCAACTGCCCGAAGCAGCAGCACAGCTCTTCCACTGCCAAAACAACTCCACCTACCTCATGAACTTCACATACCATCAGCTGTCCTGGCAGCTATCTAGGAAACCCTGTTGGGTCACTTCCGGTCCCATGCCCATTGAGCCCAGGGGGATGGAATCAAGCAGTTTGAGCACCCACACAAAACGAACATGGAGCTCCTCTCTCAAGGCGCTCAAAAGCCCACAGCAAAAGACAAGTTTAGTGCCCAAGCCATTTCCTGCTGCCATGGAAACCAAATGCTCTGGCAGCACATATGTCTGAAAGTGGATATGAGACTTAGGGAAGTGAGTGTGGTGGTGAATGGTAACTGCCCGAAGCAGCAGCACAGCTCTTCCACTGCCAAAACAACTCCACCTTCCTCATGAACTTCACATACCATCAGCTGTCCTGGCAGGTATGTTGGACACTTTGTTTGGTCACTTCCGGTCCCATGCCCATTGAGCCCAGTGGGATGGAATCAAGCAGCTTCAGCACCCACACAAAACTAACATGGAGCTCCTCTCTCAAGGCGCTCAAAAGCCCACAGCCAAAGACAAGGTCAGTACCCAAGCCATTTTCCGCTGCCATGGAAACCAAGTGCTCTGGCAGCACATATGTGTGAAAGTGGATATGACACCTAGGGAAGGGAGTGTGGTGGTGAATGGCAATTGCCCGAAGCAGCAGCACAACTCTCCCAGTGCCAAAACAACTCCACCTGCCTCATGCATTTCACATACCATCAGCTCTCCTGGCAGCTATCTAGGAAAACCTGTTGGGTCACTTCCGGTCCCATGCCCATTGACCCCAGTGGGATGGAATCAAGCAGCTTGAGCACCCACACAAAATGAACATGGAGCTCCTCACTCAAGGCGCTGAAAACTCCGCAGCCTAAGACAAGTTCAGTGCCCAAACCATTTCCCGCTGCCATGGAAACCAAGTGCTCTGGCAGCACATAGGTCTGAAAGTGGATATGACACTTAGGTATGGGAGTGTGCTGGTGAATGGCAACTGCTCGAAGCAGCAGCACAGCTCTTCCAGGGCCAAAACAACTCCACCTGCCTCATGAACTTCACATACCATCAGCTGTCCTGGCAGCTATCTAGGAAACCCTGTTGGGTCCCTTCCAGTCCCATGCAGATTGAGCCCAGAGGGATGGAATCAAGCAGCTTCAGCACCCACACAAAACGAACATGAAGCTCCTCACTCAAGGCGCTCTAAATCCCACAGCCAAAGACAAGTTAAGTGCCCAAGCCATTTCCCGCTGCCATGGAAACCAAGTGCTCTGGCAGCACATATGTCTGAAAGTGGATATGACACCTAGGGAAGGGAGTGTGGTGGTGAATGGCAACTGCCCGAAGCAGCAGCACAGCTCTTCCACTGCCAAAACAACTCCACCTGCCTCATGAACTTCACATACCATCAGCTGTCCTGGCAGCTATCTAGGAAACCCTGTTGGGTCACTTCCGGTCCCATGCCCATTGAGCCCAGTGGGATGGAATCAAGCAGCTTCAGCACCCACACAAAACACACATGGAGCTACTCACACAAGGCGCTAAAAACCTCATGACCAAAGACAAGTTCAGTGCCCAAACCATTTCCCGCTGCCATGGAAACCAAGTGTTCTGGCAGCACATATGTCCGAAAGTGTATATGAGACTTAGGGAAGGGAGTGTGGTGGTGAATGGCAAATGCCCGAAGCAGCAGCACAGCTCTTCCACTGCCAAAACAACTCCAACTGCCTCATGAACTTCACATACCATCAGCTGTCATGGCAGGTATGTTGGACACCTTTTGGGTCACTTCCAGTCCCATGCCCATTGAGCCCAGGGGGATGGAATCAAGCAGTTTGAGCACCCACACAAAACGAACATGGAGCTCCTCACTCAAGGCGCTCTAAAGCCCACAGCCAAAGGCAAGTTTAGTGCCCAAGCCATTTCCCGCTGCCATGGAAACCAAGTGCTCTGGCAGCACATATGTCTGAAAGTGGATATGACACCTAGGGAAGGGAGTGTGCTGGTGAATGGCAACTGCCCGAAGCAACAGCACAGCTCTTCCACTGCCAAAACAACTCCACCTGCCTCATGAACTTCACATACCATCAGCTTTCCTGGCAGCTATCTAGGAAACCCTGCTGGGTCACTTCCGGTCCCATGCCCATTGAGCCCAGGGGGATGGAATCAAGCAGTTTGAGCACCCACACAAAACGAACATGGAGCTCCTCACTCAAGGCGCTCTAAAGCCCACAGCCAAAGGCAAGTTTAGTGCCCAAGCCATTTCCCGCTGCCATGGAAACCAAGTGCTCTGGCAGCACATATGTCTGAAAGTGGATATGACACCTAGGGAAGGGAGTGTGCTGGTGAATGGCAACTGCCCGAAGCAACAGCACAGCTCTTCCACTGCCAAAACAACTCCACCTGCCTCATGAACTTCACATACCATCAGCTTTCCTGGCAGCTATCTAGGAAACCCTGCTGGGTCACTTCCGGTCCCATGCCCATTGAGCCCAGTGGGATGGAATCAAGCAGCTTGAGCACCCACACAAAACTAACATGGAGCTCCTCACTCCAGGCGCTCAAAAGCCCACAGCCAAAGACAAGTTTAGTGCCCAAGCCATTTCCCGCTGCCATGGAAACCAAGTGCTCTGGCAGCACATATGTCTGAAAGTGGATATGACACCTAGGGAAGGGAGTATGGTGGTGAATGGCAACTGCCCGAAGGAGCAGCACAGCTCTTACACTGCCAAAATAACTCCACCTGCCTCATGAACTTCACATACCATCAGCTGTCCTGGCAGCTATCTAGGAAACCCTGTTGGGTCACTTCCGGTCCCATGCCCATTGAGCCCAGTGGGATGGAATCAAGCAGCTTCAGCACCCACACAAATCTAACATGGAGCACCTCACTGAAGGGGCTGAAAAGCCCACAGCCAAAGACTAGTTCAGTGCCCAAGCCATTTCCCGCTGCCATGGAAACCAAGTGCTCTGGCAGCACATATGTCTGAAAGTGGATATGACACCTAGGGAAGGGAGTGTGTTTGTGAATGGCAACTGCCCGAAGCAGCAGCACAGCTCTTCCACTGCCAAAACAACTCCACCTGCCTCATGAAATTCACATACCATCAGCTGTCCTGGCAGCTATCTAGAAAACCCTGTTGGGTCATTTTCATTCCCATGCCCTTTGAGCCCAGTGGGATGAAATCAAGCAGCTTGAGCACCCACACAAAACTAACATGGAGCTCCTCACTGAAGGGGCTCAAAAGCCCACAGCCAAAGACAAGTTCAGTGCCCAAGCCATTTCCCGCTGCCATGGAAACCAAGTGCTCTGGCAGCACATATGTCTGAAAGTGGATATGACACCTAGGGAAGGGAGTGTGGTGGTGAATGGCAACTGCCCGAAGTAGCAGCACAGCTCTTCCACTGCCAAAACAACTCCACCTGCCTCATGAACTTCACATACCATCAGCTGTCCTGGCAGCTATCTAGGAAACCCTGTTGGGTCACTTCCGGTCCCATGCCCATTGAGCCCAGTGGGATGGAATCAAGCAGCTTCAGCACCAACACAAAATGAACACAGAGCTCCTCACTCCAGGCACTCAAAACTTCATGGCCAAAGACAAGTTCAGTGCCCAAACCATTTCCCGCTGCCATGGAAACCAAGTGCTCTGGCAGCACATATGTCTGAAAGTGGATATGACACCTAGGGAAGGGACTGTGCTGGTGAAAAGGCAACTGCCTGAAGCAGCAGCACAGCTCTTCCAGTGCAAAAACAACTCCACCTGCCTCATGAGCTTCACATACCATCAGCTGTCATGGCAGGTATGTTGGACACCCTGTTGGGTCACTTCCAGTCCCATGCCCATTGAGCCCAGTGGGATGGAATCAAGCAGCTTCAGCACCCACACAAAACTAACATGGAGCTACTCACACAAGGCGCTAAAAACCTCAGGGCCAAAGACAAGTTCAGTGCCCAAGCCATTTCCCGCTGCCATGGAAACCAAGTGCTCTGGCAGCACATATGTCTGAAAGTGGATATGACACCTAGGGAAGGGACTGTGCTGGTGAAAAGGCAACTGCCCGAAGCAGCAGCACAGCTCTTCCACTGCCAAAACAACTCCACCTGCCTCATGAACTTCACATACCATCAGCTGTCCTGGCAGCTATCTAGGAAACCCTGTTGGGTCACTTCCGGTCCCATGCCCATTGAGCCCAGTGGGATGGAATCAAGCAGTTTGAGCACCCACACAAAACTAACATGGAGCTCCTCTCTCAAGGCGCTCAAAAGCCCACAGCCAAAGACAAGTTTAGTGCCCAAGCCATTTCCCGCTGCCATGGAAACCAAGTGCTCTGGCAGCACATATGTCTGAAAGTGGATATGACACCTAGGGAAGGGAGTGTGGTGGTGAATGGCAACTGCCTGAAGCAGCAGCACAGCTCTTCCAGTGCCAAAACAACTCCACCTGCCTCATGAACTTCACATACCATCAGCTGTCCTGGCAGGTATGTTGGACACTTTGTTGGGTCACTTCCGGTCCCATGCCCATTGAGCCCAGTGGGATGGAATCAAGCAGCTTCAGCACCCACACAAATCTAACAAGGAGCACCTCACTCCTGTCGCTGAAAAGTCCACAGCCAAAGAGAAGTTCAGTGCCCAAGCCATTTCCCGCTGCCATGGAAACCAAGTGCTCTGGCAGCACATATGTCTGAAAGTGGATATGACACCTAGGGAAGGGAGTGTGTTGGTGAATGGCAACTGCCCGAAGCAGCAGCACAGCTCTTCCAGTGCCAAAACAACTCCACCTGCCTCATGAACTTCACATACCATCAGCTGTCCTGGCAGCTATCTAGAAAACCCTGTTGGGTCATTTTCATTCCCATGCCCATTGAGCCCAGTGGGATGAAATCAAGCAGCTTCAGCACCCACACAAAACTAACATGGAGCTCCTCACTGAAGGCGCTCAAAAGCCCACAGCCAAAGACAAGTTCAGTGCCCAAGCCATTTCCCGCTGCCATGGAAACCAAGTGCTCTGGCAGCACATATGTCTGAAAGTGGATATGACACCTAGGGAAGGGAGTGTGGTGGTGAATGGCAACTGCCTGAAGCAGCAGCACAACTCTTACACTGCCAAAACAACTCCACCTGCCTCATGAACTTCACATACCATCAGCTGTCCTGGCAGCTATCTAGGAAACCCTGTTGGGTCACTTCCGGTCCCATGCCCATTGAGCCCAGTGGGATGGAATCAAGCAGCTTCAGCACCAACACAAAATGAACACAGAGCTCCTCACTCCAGGCACTCAAAACTTCATGGCCAAAGACAAGTTCAGTGCCCAAGCCATTTCCCGCTGCCATGGAAACCAAGTGCTCTGGCAGCACATATGTCTGAAAGTGGATATGACACCTAGGGAAGGGAGTGTGCTGGTGAATGGCAACTGCCCGAGGCAGCAGCACAGCTCTTCCAGTGCCAAAACAACTCCACCTGCCTCATGAACTTCACATACCATCAGCTCTCCTGGCATGCATGTTGGACACCCTGTTGGGTCACTTTCGGTTACATGCCCATTGAGCCCAGTGGGATGGAATCAAGCAGCTTCAGCACCCACACAAAACTAACATGGAGCTCCTCACTCCAGGCGCTCAAAACTTCACGGCCAAAGACAAGTTCAGTTCCCAAGCCATTTCCCGCTGCCATGGAAACCAAGTGCTCTGGCAGCACATATGTCTGAAAGTGGATATGACACCTAGGGAAGGGAGTGTGCTGGTGAATGGCAACTGCCCGAAGCAGCAGCACAGCTCTTCCACTGCCAAAACAACTCCACCTGCCTCATGAACTTCACATACCATCAGCTGTCCTGGCAGCTATCTAGGAAACCCTGTTGGGTCACTTCCGGTCCCATGCCCATTGAACCCAGTGGGATGGAATCAAGCAGCTTGAGCACCCACACAAAATGAACATGGAGCTCCTCTCTCAAGGCACTCAAAACTTCATGGCCAAAGACAAGTTCAGTGCCCAAACCATTTCCCGCTGCCATGGAAACCAAGTGCTCTGGCAGCACATAGGTCTGAAAGTGGATATGACACTTAGGGAAGGGAGTGTGCTGGTGAATGGCAACTGCTCGAAGCAGCAGCACAGCTCTTCCAGGGCCAAAACAACTCCACCTGCCTCATGAACTTCACATACCATCAGCTGTCCTGGCAGCTATCTAGGAAACCCTGTTGGGTCCCTTCCAGTCCCATGCCCATTGAGCCCAGTGGGATGGAATCAAGCAGCTTCAGCACCCACACAAAACGAACATGAAGCTCCTCACTCAAGGCGCTCTAAATCCCACAGCCAAAGACAAGTTCAGTGCCCAAGCCATTTCCCGCTGCCATGGAAACCAAGTGCTCTGGCAGCACATATGTCTGAAAGTGGATATGACACCTAGGGAAGGGAGTGTGGTGGTGAATGGCAACTGCCCGAAGCAGCAGCACAGCTCTTCCACTGCCAAAACAACTCCACCTGCCTCATTAACTTCACATACCATCAGCTGTCTTGGCAGCTATCTAGGAAACCCTGTTGGGTCACTTCCGGTCCCATGCCCATTGAGCCCAGTGGGATGGAATCAAGCAGCTTCAGCACCCACACAAAACGAACATGGAGCTCCTCTCTCAAGGCGCTCAAAAGACCACAGTGAAAGACAAGTTCAGTGCCTATACCATTTCCCAATGTCATGGAAACCAAGTGCTCTGGCAGCACATATGTCTGAAAGTGGATATAACACCTAGGGAAGGGAGTGTGGTGGTGAATTGCAACTGCCTGAAGCAGCAGCACAGCTCTTCCACTGCCAAAACAACTCCACCTGCCTCATGAACTTCACATACCATCAGCTGTCCTGGCAGCTATCTAGGAAACCCTGTTGGGTCACTTCCGGTCCCATGCCCATTGAGCCCAGGGAGATGGAATCAAGCAGCCTCAGCACCCACACAAAACGAACATGAAGCTCCTCACTCAAGGCGCTCAAAACTCCACAGCCAACGACAAGTTCAGTGCCGAAGCCATTTCCCGCTGAAATGGAAACCAAGTGCTCTGGCAGCACATATGTGTGAAAGTGGATATGACACCTAGGGAAGGGAGTGTGCTGGAGAATGGCAACTGCCCGAAGCAGCAGCACAGCTCTTCCAGTGCCAAAACAACTCCACCTACCTCATGAACTTCACATACCATCAGCTGTCCTGGCAGCTATCTAGGAAACCCTGTTGGGTCACTTCCGGTCCCATGCCCATTGAGCCCAGGGGGATGGAATCAAGCAGTTTGAGCACCCACACAAAACGAACATGGAGCTCCTCTCTCAAGGCGCTCAAAAGCCCACAGCCAAAGACAAGTTTAGTGCCCCAGCCATTTCCCGCTGCCATGGAAACCAAATGCTCTGGCAGCACATATGTCTGAAAGTGGATATGAGACTTAGGGAAGTGAGTGTGGTGGTGAATGGCAACTGCCCGAAGCAGCAGCACAGCTCTTCCACTGCCAAAACAACTCCACCTGCCTCATGAACTTCACATACCATCAGCTGTCCTGGAAGGTATGTTGGACACTTTGTTGGGTCACTTCCGGTCCCATGCCCATTGAGCCCAGTGGGATGGAATCAAGCAGCTTCAGCACCCACACAAAACTAACATGGAGCTCCTCTCTCAAGGCGCTCAAAAGCCCACAGCCAAAGACAAGTTCAGTACCCAAGCCATTTCCCGCTGCCATGGAAACCAAGTGCTCTGGCAGCACATATGTCTGAAAGTGGATATGACACCTAGGGAAGGGAGTGTGGTGGTGAATGGCAATTGCCCGAAGCAGCAGCACAACTCTCCCAGTGCCAAAACAACTCCACCTGCCTCATGCATTTCACATACCATCAGCTCTCCTGGCAGCTATCTAGGAAAACCTGTTGGGTCACTTCCGGTCCCATGCCCATTGAGCCCAGTGGGATGGAATCAAGCAGCTTGAGCACCCACACAAAATGAACATGGAGCTCCTCACTCAAGGCACTCAAAACTTCATGGCCAAAGACAAGTTCAGTGCCCAAACCATTTCCCGCTGCCATGGAAACCAAGTGCTCTGGCAGCACATAGGTCTGAAAGTGGATATGACACTTAGGTATGGGAGTGTGCTGGTGAATGGCAACTGCTCGAAGCAGCAGCACAGCTCTTCCAGGGCCAAAACAACTCCACCTGCCTCATGAACTTCACATACCATCAGCTGTCCTGGCAGCTATCTAGGAAACCCTGTTGGGTCCCTTCCAGTCCCATGCAGATTGAGCCCAGAGGGATGGAATCAAGCAGCTTCAGCACCCACACAAAACGAACATGAAGCTCCTCACTCAAGGCGCTCTAAATCCCACAGCCAAAGACAAGTTCAGTGCCCAAGCCATTTCCCGCTGCCATGGAAACCAAGTGCTCTGGCAGCACATATGTCTGAAAGTGGATATGACACCTAGGGAAGGGAGTGTGCTGGTGAATGGCAACTGCCCGAAGCAGCAGCACAGCTCTTCCACTGCCAAAACAACTCCACCTGCCTCATGAACTTCACATACCATCAGCTGTCTTGGCAGCTATCTAGGAAACCCTGTTGTGTCACTTCCGGTCCCATGCCCATTGAGCCCAGTGGGATGGAATCAAGCAGCTTCAGCACCCACACAAAACACACATGGAGCTACTCACACAAGGCGCTAAAAACCTCACGACCAAAGACAAGTTCAGTGCCCAAACCATTTCCCGCTGCCATGGAAACCAAGTGTTCTGGCAGCACATATGTCTGAAAGTGGATATGAGACTTAGGGAAGGGAGTGTGGTGGTGAATGGCAAATGCCCGAAGCAGCAGCACAGCTCTTCCACTGCCAAAACAACTCCAACTGCCTCATGAACTTCACATACCATCAGCTGTCATGGCAGGTATGTTGGACACCTTTTGGTTCACTTCCAGTCCCATGCCCATTGAGCCCAGGGGGATGGAATCAAGCAGTTTGAGCACTCACACAAAACGAACATGGAGCTCCTCACTCAAGGCGCTCTAAAGCCCACAGCCAAAGGCAAGTTTAGTGCCCAAGCCATTTCCCGCTGCCGTGGAAACCAAGTGCTCTGGCAGCACATATGTCTGAAAGTGGATATGACACCTAGGGAAGGGAGTGTGCTGGTGAATGGCATCTGCCAGAAGCAACAGCACAGCTCTTCCACTGCCAAAACAACTCCACCTGCCTCATGAACTTCACATACCATCAGCTTTCCTGGCAGCTATCTAGGAAACCCTGCTGGGTCACTTCCGGTCCCATGCCCATTGAGCCCAGTGGGATGGAATCAAGCAGCTTGAGCACCCACACAAAACTAACATGGAGCTCCTCACTCCAGGCGCTCAAAAGCCCACAGCCAAAGACAAGTTTAGTGCCCAAGCCATTTCCCTCTGCCATGGAAACCAAGTGCTCTGGCAGCACATATGTCTGAAAGTGGATATGACACCTAGGGAAGGGAGTATGGTGGTGAATGGCAACTGCCCGAAGCAGCAGCACAGCTCTTACACTGCCAAAATAACTCCACATGCCTCATGAACTTCACATACCGTCAGCTGTCCTGGCAGCTATCTAGGAAACCCTGTTGGGTCACTTCCGGTCCCATGCGCATTGAGCCCAGTGGGATGGAATCAAGCAGCTTCAGCACCCACACAAATCTAACATGGAGCACCTCACTCCTGTCGCTGAAAAGCCCACAGCCAAAGACAAGTTCAGTGCCCAAGCCATTTCCCGCTGCCATGGAAACCAAGTGCTCTGGCAGCACATATGTCTGAAAGTGGATATGACACCTAGGGAAGGGAGTGTGTTGGTGAATGGCAACTGCCCGAAGCAGCATCACAGCTCTTCCACTGCCAAAACAACTCCACCTGCCTCATGAAATTCACATACCATCAGCTGTCCTGGCAGCTATCTAGAAAACCCTGTTGGGTCATTTTCATTACCATGCCCATTGAGCCCAGTGGGATGAAATCAAGCAGCTTCAGCACCCACACAAAACTAACATGGAGCTCCTCACTGAAGGGGCTCAAAAGCCCACAGCCAAAGACAAGTTCAGTGCCCAAGCCATTTCCCGCTGCCATGGAAACCAAGTGCTCTGTCAGCACATATGTCTGAAAGTGGATATGACACCTAGGGGAGCGACTGTGCTGGTGAATGGCAACTGCCCGAGGCAGCAGCACAGCTCTTCCACTGCCAAAACAACTCCACCTGCCTCATGAACTTCACATACCATCAGCTGTCCTGGCAGCTATCTAGGAAACCCTGTTGGGTCACTTTCGGTCCCATGCCCATTGAGCCCATTAGGATAGAATCAAGCAGCTTGAGCAACCACACAAAACTAACATGGAGCTCCTCTCTCAAGGCGCTCAAAAGACCACAGTGAAAGACAAGTTCAGTGCCTATACCATTTCCCAATGCCATGGAAACCAAGTGCTCTGGCAGCACATATGTCTGAAAGTGGATATAACACCTAGGGAAGGGAGTGTGGTGGTGAATTGCAACTGCCTGAAGCAGCAGCACAGCTCTTCCACTGCCAAAACAACTCCACCTGCCTCATGAACTTCACATACCATCAGCTGTCCTGGCAGCTATCTAGGAAACCCTGTTGGGTCACTTCCGGTCCCATGCCCATTGAGCCCAGGGAGATGGAATCAAGCAGCCTCAGCACCCACACAAAACGAACATGAAGCTCCTCACTCAAGGCGCTCAAAACTCCACAGCCAACGACAAGTTCAGTGCCGAAGCCATTTCCCGCTGAAATGGAAACCAAGTGCTCTGGCAGCACATATGTGTGAAAGTGGATATGACACCTAGGGAAGGGAGTGTGCTGGAGAATGGCAACTGCCCGAAGCAGCAGCACAGCTCTTCCAGTGCCAAAACAACTCCACCTACCTCATGAACTTCACATACCATCAGCTGTCCTGGCAGCTATCTAGGAAACCCTGTTGGGTCACTTCCGGTCCCATGCCCATTGAGCCCAGGGGGATGGAATCAAGCAGTTTGAGCACCCACACAAAACGAACATGGAGCTCCTCTCTCAAGGCGCTCAAAAGCCCACAGCCAAAGACAAGTTTAGTGCCCCAGCCATTTCCCGCTGCCATGGAAACCAAATGCTCTGGCAGCACATATGTCTGAAAGTGGATATGAGACTTAGGGAAGTGAGTGTGGTGGTGAATGGCAACTGCCCGAAGCAGCAGCACAGCTCTTCCACTGCCAAAACAACTCCACCTGCCTCATGAACTTCACATACCATCAGCTGTCCTGGCAGGTATGTTGGACACTTTGTTGGGTCACTTCCGGTCCCATGCCCATTGAGCCCAGTGGGATGGAATCAAGCAGCTTCAGCACCCACACAAAACTAACATGGAGCTCCTCTCTCAAGGCGCTCAAAAGCCCACAGCCAAAGACAAGTTCAGTACCCAAGCCATTTCCCGCTGCCATGGAAACCAAGTGCTCTGGCAGCACATATGTCTGAAAGTGGATATGACACCTAGGGAAGGGAGTGTGGTGGTGAATGGCAATTGCCCGAAGCAGCAGCACAACTCTCCCAGTGCCAAAACAACTCCACCTGCCTCATGCATTTCACATACCATCAGCTCTCCTGGCAGCTATCTAGGAAAACCTGTTGGGTCACTTCCGGTCCCATGCCCATTGAGCCCAGTGGGATGGAATCAAGCAGTTTGAGCACCCACACAAAATGAACATGGAGCTCCTCACTCAAGGCACTCAAAACTTCATGGCCAAAGACAAGTTCAGTGCCCAAACCATTTCCCGCTGCCATGGAAACCAAGTGCTCTGGCAGCACATAGGTCTGAAAGTGGATATGACACTTAGGTATGGGAGTGTGCTGGTGAATGGCAACTGCTCGAAGCAGCAGCACAGCTCTTCCAGGGCCAAAACAACTCCACCTGCCTCATGAACTTCACATACCATCAGCTGTCCTGGCAGCTATCTAGGAAACCCTGTTGGGTCCCTTCCAGTCCCATGCAGATTGAGCCCAGAGGGATGGAATCAAGCAGCTTCAGCACCCACACAAAACGAACATGAAGCTCCTCACTCAAGGCGCTCTAAATCCCACAGCCAAAGACAAGTTCAGTGCCCAAGCCATTTCCCGCTGCCATGGAAACCAAGTGCTCTGGCAGCACATATGTCTGAAAGTGGATATGACACCTAGGGAAGGGAGTGTGCTGGTGAATGGCAACTGCCCGAAGCAGCAGCACAGCTCTTCCACTGCCAAAACAACTCCACCTGCCTCATGAACTTCACATACCATCAGCTGTCTTGGCAGCTATCTAGGAAACCCTGTTGTGTCACTTCCGGTCCCATGCCCATTGAGCCCAGTGGGATGGAATCAAGCAGCTTCAGCACCCACACAAAACACACATGGAGCTACTCACACAAGGCGCTAAAAACCTCACGACCAAAGACAAGTTCAGTGCCCAAACCATTTCCCGCTGCCATGGAAACCAAGTGTTCTGGCAGCACATATGTCTGAAAGTGGATATGAGACTTAGGGAAGGGAGTGTGGTGGTGAATGGCAAATGCCCGAAGCAGCAGCACAGCTCTTCCACTGCCAAAACAACTCCAACTGCCTCATGAACTTCACATACCATCAGCTGTCATGGCAGGTATGTTGGACACCTTTTGGTTCACTTCCAGTCCCATGCCCATTGAGCCCAGGGGGATGGAATCAAGCAGTTTGAGCACTCACACAAAACGAACATGGAGCTCCTCACTCAAGGCGCTCTAAAGCCCACAGCCAAAGGCAAGTTTAGTGCCCAAGCCATTTCCCGCTGCCGTGGAAACCAAGTGCTCTGGCAGCACATATGTCTGAAAGTGGATATGACACCTAGGGAAGGGAGTGTGCTGGTGAATGGCATCTGCCAGAAGCAACAGCACAGCTCTTCCACTGCCAAAACAACTCCACCTGCCTCATGAACTTCACATACCATCAGCTTTCCTGGCAGCTATCTAGGAAACCCTGCTGGGTCACTTCCGGTCCCATGCCCATTGAGCCCAGTGGGATGGAATCAAGCAGCTTGAGCACCCACACAAAACTAACATGGAGCTCCTCACTCAAGGCGCTCAAAAGCCCACAGCCAAAGACAAGTTTAGTGCCCAAGCCATTTCCCTCTGCCATGGAAACCAAGTGCTCTGGCAGCACATATGTCTGAAAGTGGATATGACACCTAGGGAAGGGAGTATGGTGGTGAATGGCAACTGCCCGAAGCAGCAGCACAGCTCTTACACTGCCAAAATAACTCCACATGCCTCATGAACTTCACATACCGTCAGCTGTCCTGGCAGCTATCTAGGAAACCCTGTTGGGTCACTTCCGGTCCCATGCGCATTGAGCCCAGTGGGATGGAATCAAGCAGCTTCAGCACCCACACAAATCTAACATGGAGCACCTCACTCCTGTCGCTGAAAAGCCCACAGCCAAAGACAAGTTCAGTGCCCAAGCCATTTCCCGCTGCCATGGAAACCAAGTGCTCTGTCAGCACATATGTCTGAAAGTGGATATGACACCTAGGGAAGCGACTGTGCTGGTGAATGGCAACTGCCCGAGGCAGCAGCACAGCTCTTCCACTGCCAAAACAACTCCACCTGCCTCATGAACTTCACATACCATCAGCTGTCCTGGCAGCTATCTAGGAAAACCTGTTGGGTCACTTTCGGTCCCATGCCCATTGAGCCCATTAGGATAGAATCAAGCAGCTTGAGCAACCACACAAAACTAACATGGAGCTCCTCACTCAAGGCACTCAAAACTCCACAGCCAAACAAGTTCAGTGCCCAAGCCATTTCCCGCTGCCATGGAAACCAAGTGCTCTGGCAGCACATATGTCTGAAAGTGGATATGACACCTAGGGAAGGGAGTGTGCTGGTGAATGGCAACTGCCCGAAGCAGCAGCACAGCTCTTCCACTGCCAAAACAACTCCACCTGCCTCATGAACTTCACATACCATCAGCTCTCCTGACAGCTATCTAGGAAAACCTGTTGGGTCACTTCCGGTCCCATGCCCATTAAACCCAGTGGGATGGAAACAAGCAGCTTCAGCACCCACACAATACGAACATGGAGCTCCTCACTCAAGGCACTCAATACTCCACGGCCAAAGTTCAGTGCCCATGCCATTTCCCGCTGCCATGGAAACCAAGTGCTCTGGCAGCACATATGTCTGAAAGTGGATATGACACCTAGGGAAGGGAGTGTGCTGGTGAATGGCAACTGCCCGAAGCAGCAGCACAGCTCTTCCACTGCCAAAACAACTCCCACTGCCTCATGAACTTCACATACCATCAGCTGTCCTGGCAGGTATGTTAAACAATTTGTTGGGTCACTTCCGGTCCCATGCCCATTGAGCCCAGTGGGATAGAATCAAGCAGCTTCAGCATTCACACAAAACTAACATGGAGCTCCTCACTCAAGGCCCTGAAAACTTCACGGCCAAAGACAAGTTCAGTTCCCAAGCCATTTCCCGCTGCCATGGAAACCAAGTGCTCTGGCAGCACATATGTCTGAAAGTGGATATGACACCTAGGGAAGGGAGTGTGCTGGTGAATAGCAACCGCCCGAAGCAGCAGCACAGCTCTTCCAGGGCCAAAACAACTCCACCTGCCTCATGAACTTCACATACCATCAGCTGTCCTGGCAGCTATCTAGGAAACCCTGTTGGGTCACTTTCGGTCCCATGCCCATTGAGCCCAGTGGGATGGAATCAAGCAGCTTCAGCACCCACACAAATCTAACATGGAGCTCCTCACTGAAGACGCTGAAAACTCCATTGTCAAAGACAAGTTCAGTGCCCAAGCCATTTCCCGCTGCCATGGAAACCAAGTGCTCTGTCAGCACATATGTCTGAAAGTGGATATGACACCTAGGGGAGCGACTGTGCTGGTGAATGGCAACTGCCCGAAGCAGCAGCACAGCTCTTCCACTGCCAAAACAACTCCACCTGCCTCATGAACTTCACATACCATCAGCTGTCCTGGCATCTATCTAGGAAACCCTGTTGGGTCACTTCTGGTCCCATGCCCATTGAGCCCAGTGGGATGGAATCAAGCAGCTTCAGCACCCACACAAAACGAACATGGAGCTCCTCACTCAAGGCGCTCCAAACTCCACAGCCAAAGACAAGTTCAGTGCCCAAGCCATTTCCCGCTGCCATGGAAACCAAGTGCTCTGGCAGCACATATGTCTGAAAGTGGATATGACACCTAGGGAAGGGAGTGTGGTGGTGAATGGCAACTGCCCGAAGCAGCAGCACAGCTCTTCCAGTGCCAAAACAACTCCACCTGCCTCATGAACTTCACATACCATCAGCTGTCCTGGCAGGTAAGTTGGACTCCCTGTTGGGTCACTTCCGGTCCCATGCCCATTGAGCCCAGTGGGATGGAATCAAGCAGCTTGAGCACCCACACAAAAGGAACATGGAGCTCGTCACTCAAGGCACTCCAAATTTCACGGCCAAAGACAAGTTCAGTGCCCAAGCCATTTCCCGCTGCCATGGAAACCAAGTGCTCTGGCAGCACATATGTCTGAAAGTGGATATGACACCTAGGGAAGGGAGTCTGGTGGTGAATGGCAACTGCACGAAGCAGCAGCATAGCTCTTCCACTGCCAAAACAACTCCACCTGCCTCATGAACTTCACATACCATCAGCTGTCCTGGCAGGTATGTTGGACACCCTGTCGGGTCACTTCCAGTCCCATGCCCATTGAGCCCAGGGGGATGGAATCAAGCAGCTTCAGCACCCACACAAAACTAACATGGAGCTCCTCACTCAAGGCGCTCAATACTCCACGGCCAAAGTTCAGTGCCCATGCCATTTCCCGCTGCCATGGAAACCAAGTGCTCTGGCAGCACATATGTCTGAAAGTGGATATGACACCTAGGGAAGGAAGTGTGCTGGTGAATGGCAAATGCCCGAAGCAGCAGCACAGCTCTTCCAGTGCCAAAACAACTCCACCTGCCTCATGAACTTCACATACCATTAGCTGTCCTGGCAGCTATCTAGGAAACCCTGTTGGGTCACTTCCGGTCCCATGCCCATTGAGCCCAGTGTGATGGAATCAAGCAGTTTGAGCACCCACACAAAACGAACATGGAGCTCCTCACTCAAGGCGCTCAATACTCCACGGCCAAAGTTTAGTGCCCCAGCCATTTCCCGCTGCCATGGAAACCAAGTGCTCTGGCAGCACATATGTCTGAAAGTGGATATGACACCTAGGGAAGGGAGTGTGGTGGTGAATGGCAACTGCCTGAAGCAGCAGCACAGCTCTTCCAGTGCCAAAACAACTCCACCTGCCTCATGAACTTCACATACCATCAGCTGTCCTGGCAGGTATGTTGGACACTTTGTTGGGTCACTTCCGGTCCCATGCCCATTGAGCCCAGTGGGATGGAATCAAGCAGCTTCAGCACCCACACAAATCTAACATGGAGCTCCTCACTCCTGTCGCTGAAAAGTCCACAGCCAAAGACAAGTTCAGTGCCCAAGCCATTTCCCGCTGCCATGGAAACCAAGTGCTCTGGCAGCACATATGTCTGAAAGTGGATATGACACCTAGGGAAGGGAGTGTGTTTGTGAATGGCAACTGCACGAAGCAGCAGCACAGCTCTTCCAGTGCCAAAACAACTCCACCTGCCTCATGAAATTCACATACCATCAGCTGTCCTGGCAGCTATCTAGAAAACCCTGTTGGGTCATTTTCATTCCCATGCCCATTGAGCCCAGTGGGATGAAATCAAGCAGCTTCAGCACCCACACAAAACTAAATGGAGCTCCTCACTGAAGGCGCTCAAAAGCCCACAGCCAAAGACAAGTTCAGTGCCCAAGCCATTTCCCGCTGCCATGGAAACCAAGTGCTCTGGCAGCACATATGTCTGAAAGTGGATATGACACCTAGGGAAGGGAGTGTGGTGGTGAATGGCAACTGCCCGAAGCAGCAGCACAACTCTTCCACTGCCAAAACAACTCCACCTGCCTCATGAACTTCACATACCATCAGCTGTCCTGGCACCTATCTAGGAAACCCTGTTGTGTCACTTCCGGTCCCATGCCCATTGAGCCCAGTGGGATGGAATCAAGCAGCTTCAGCACCAACACAAAATGAACACACAGCTCCTCACTCCAGGCACTCAAAACTTCATGGCCAAAGACAAGTTAGGTGCCCAAGCCATTTCTCGCTGCCATGGAAACCAAGTGCTCTGGCAGCACATATGTCTGAAAGTGGATATGACACCTAGGGAAGGGAGTGTGCTGGTGAATGGCAACTGCCCGAAGCAGCAGCACAGCTCTTCCACTGCCAAAACAACTCCACCTGCCTCATGAACTTCACATACCATCAGCTCTCCTGGCATGTATGTTGGACACCCTGTTGGGTCACTTTCGGTTACATGCCCATTGAGCCCAGTGGGATGGAATCAAGCAGCTTCAGCACCCACACAAAACTAACATGGAGCTCCTCACTCCAGGCGCTCAAAACTTCACGGCCAAAGACAAGTTCAGTTCCCAAGCCATTTCCCGCTGCCATGGAAACCAAGTGCTCTGGCAGCACATATGTCTGAAAGTGGATATGACACCTAGGGAAGGGAGTGTGCTGGTGAATGGCAACTGCCCGAAGCAGCAGCACAGCTCTTCCACTGCCAAAACAACTCCACCTGCATCATGAACTTCACATACCATCAGCTGTCCTGGCAGCTATCTAGGAAACCCTGTTGGGTCACTTCCGGTCCCATGCCCATTGAGCCCAGTGGGATGGAATCAAGCAGCTTGAGCACCCACACAAAACGAACATGGAGCTCCTCACTCAAGGCGCTCAATAATCTACGGCCAAAGTTCAGTGCCCAAGCCATTTCCCGCTGCCATGGAAACCAAGTGCTCTGGCAGCACATATGTCTGAAAGTGGATATGACACCTAGGGAAGGGAGTGTGCTGGTGAATGGCAACTGCCCGAAGCAGCAGCACAGCTCTTCCACTGCCAAAACAACTCCACCTGCCTCATGAACTTCACATACCATCAGCTGTCCTGACAGCTATCTAGGAAACCCTGTTGGGTCACTTCCGGTCCCATGCCCATTGAGCTCATTAGGATAGAATCAAGCAGCTTGAGCAACCACACAAAACTAACATGGAGCTCCTCACTCAAGGCACTCAAAACTCCACAGCCAAACAAGTTCAGTGCCCAAGCCATTTCCCGCTGCCATGGAAACCAAGTGCTCTGGCAGCACATATGTCTGAAAGTGGATATGACACCTAGTGAAGGGAGTGTGCTGGTGAATGGCAACTGCCCGAGGCAGCAGCATAGCTCTTCCAGTGCCAAAACAACTCCACCTGCCTCATGAACTTCACATACCATCAGCTGTCCTGGCAGCTATCTAGGAAAACCTGTTGGGTCACTTCCGGTCCCATGCCCATTGAGCCCAGTGGGATGGAATCAAGCAGCTTGGGCACCCACACAAAACGAACATGGAGCTCCTCACTCCATTCACTCAAAACTTCACGGCCAAGGACAAGTTCAGTGCCCAAACCATTTCCCGCTGCCATGGAAACCAAGTGCTCTGGCAGCACATATGTCTGAAAGTGGATATGACACCTAGGGAAGGGAGTGTGCTGGTGAATGGCAACTGCCCGAAGCAGCAGCACAGCTCTTCCACTGCCAAAACAACTCCACCTGCCTCATGAACTTCACATACCATCAGCTGTACTGACAGCTATCTAGGAAAACCTGTTGGGTCACATCCGGTCCCATGCCCATTAAACCCAGTGGGATGGAAACAAGCAGCTTCAGCACCCACACAATACGAACATGGAGCTCCTCACTCAAGGCGCTCAATACTCCACGGCCAAAGTTCAGTGCCCATGCCATTTCCCGCTGCCATGGAAACCAAGTGCTCTGGCAGCACATATGTCTGAAAGTGGATATGACACCTAGGGAAGGAAGTGTGCTGGTGAATGGCAAATGCCCGAAGCAGCAGCACAGCTCTTCCACTGCCAAAACAACTCCACCTGCCTCATGAACTTCACATACCATTAGCTGTCCTGGCAGCTATCTAGGAAACCCTGTTGGGTCACTTCCGGTCCCATGCCCATTGAGCCCAGTGTGATGGAATCAAGCAGTTTGAGCACCCACACAAAACGAACATGGAGCTCCTCACTCAATGCGCTCAATACTCCACGGCCAAAGTTTAGTGCCCCAGCCATTTCCCGCTGCCATGGAAACCAAGTGCTCTGGCAGCACATATGTCTGAAAGTGGATATGACACCTAGGGAAGGGAGTGTGGTGGTGAATGGCAACTGCCTGAAGCAGCAGCACAGCTCTTCCAGTGCCAAAACAACTCCACCTGCCTCATGAACTTCACATACCATCAGCTGTCCTGGCAGGTATGTTGGACACTTTGTTGGGTCACTTCCGGTCCCATGCCCATTGAGCCCAGTGGGATGGAATCAAGCAGCTTCAGCACCCACACAAATCTAACATGGAGCTCCTCACTCCTGTCGCTGAAAAGTCCACAGCCAAAGACAAGTTCAGTGCCCAAGCCATTTCCCGCTGCCATGGAAACCAAGTGCTCTGGCAGCACATATGTCTGAAAGTGGATATGACACCTAGGGAAGGGAGTGTGTTTGTGAATGGCAACTGCCCGAAGCAGCAGCACAGCTCTTCCAGTGCCAAAACAACTCCACCTGCCTCATGAAATTCACATACCATCAGCTGTCCTGGCAGCTATCTAGAAAACCCTGTTGGGTCATTTTCATTCCCATGCCCATTGAGCCCAGTGGGATGAAATCAAGCAGCTTCAGCACCCACACAAAACTAAATGGAGCTCCTCACTGAAGGCGCTCAAAAGCCCACAGCCAAAGACAAGTTCATTGCCCAAGCCATTTCCCGCTGCCATGGAAACCAAGTGCTCTGGCAGCACATATGTCTGAAAGTGGATATGACACCTAGGGAAGGGAGTGTGGTGGTGAATGGCAACTGCCCGAAGCAGCAGCACAACTCTTCCACTGCCAAAACAACTCCACCTGCCTCATGAACTTCACATACCATCAGCTGTCCTGGCACCTATCTAGGAAACCCTGTTGTGTCACTTCCGGTCCCATGCCCATTGAGCCCAGTGTGATGGAATCAAGCAGCTTCAGCACCAACACAAAATGAACACACAGCTCCTCACTCCAGGCACTCAAAACTTCATGGCCAAAGACAAGTTAGGTGCCCAAGCCATTTCTCGCTGCCATGGAAACCAAGTGCTCTGGCAGCACATATGTCTGAAAGTGGATATGACACCTAGGGAAGGGAGTGTGCTGGTGAATGGCAACTGCCCGAAGCAGCAGCACAGCTCTTCCACTGCCAAAACAACTCCACCTGCCTCATGAACTTCACATACCATCAGCTGTCCTGGCAGCTATCTAGGAAACCCTGTTGGGTCACTTCCGGTCCCATGCCCATTGAGCCCAGTGGGATGGAATCAAGCAGCTTCAGCACCCACACAAAACTAACATGGAGCTCCTCACTCCAGGCGCTGAAAACTTCACGGCCAAAGACAAGTTCAGTTCCCAAGCCATTTCCCGCTGCCATGGAAACCAAGTGCTCTGGCAGCACATATGTCTGAAAGTGGATATGACACCTAGGGAAGGGAGTGTGCTGGTGAATGGCAACTGCCCGAAGCAGCAGCACAGCTCTTCCACTGGCAAAACAACTCCACCTGCATCATGAACTTCACATACCATCAGCTGTCCTGGCAGCTATCTAGGAAACCCTGTTGGGTCACTTCCGGTCCCATGCCCATTGAGCCCAGTGGGATGGAATCAAGCAGCTTGAGCACCCACACAAAACGAACATGGAGCTCCTCACTCAAGGCGCTCAATAATCTACGGCCAAAGTTCAGTGCCCAAGCCATTTCCCGCTGCCATGGAAACCAAGTGCTCTGGCAGCACATATGTCTGAAAGTGGATATGACACCTAGGGAAGGGAGTGTGCTGGTGAATGGCAACTGCCCGAAGCAGCAGCACAGCTCTTCCACTGCCAAAACAACTCCACCTGCCTCATGAACTTCACATACCATCAGCTGTCCTGACAGCTATCTAGGAAACCCTGTTGGGTCACTTCCGGTCCCATGCCCATTGAGCTCATTAGGATAGAATCAAGCAGCTTGAGCAACCACACAAAACTAACATGGAGCTCCTCACTCAAGACACTCAAAACTCCACAGCCAAACAAGTTCAGTGCCCAAGCCATTTCCCGCTGCCATGGAAACCAAGTGCTCTGGCAGCACATATGTCTGAAAGTGGATATGACACCTAGGGAAGGGAGTGTGCTGGTGAATCGCAACTGCCCCAAGCAGCAGCACAGCTCTTCCACTGCCAAAACAACTCCACCTGCCTCATGAACTTCACATACCATCAGCTGTCCTGACAGCTATCTAGGAAACCCTGTTGGGTCACATCCGGTCCCATGCCCATTGAACCCAGTGGGATGGAAACAAGCAGCTTCAGCACCCACACAATACGAACATGGAGCTCCTCACTCAAGGCGCTCAATACTCCACGGCCAAAGTTCAGTGCCCATGCCATTTCCCGCTGCCATGGAAACCAAGTGCTCTGGCAGCACATATGTCTGAAAGTGGATATGACACCTAGGGAAGGGAGTGTGCTGGTGAATGGCAAATGCCCGAAGCAGCAGCACAGCTCTTCCACTGCCAAAACAACTCCACCTGCCTCATGAACTTCACATACCATCAGCTGTCCTGGCAGGTATGTTAAACAATTTGTTGGGTCACTTCCGGTCCCATGCCCATTGAGCCCAGTGGGATGGAATCAAGCAGCTTCAGCATTCACACAAAACGAACATGGAGCTCCTCACTCAAGGCCCTGAAAACTTCACGGCCAAAGACAAGTTCAGTTCCCAAGCCATTTCCCGCTGCCATGGAAACCAAGTGCTCTGGCAGCACATATGTCTGAAAGTGGATATGACACCTAGGGAAGGGAGTGTGCTGGAGAATGGCAACTGCACGAAGCAGCAGCATAGCTCTTCCAGTGCCAAAATAACTCCACCTGCCTCATGAACTTCACATACCATCAGCTGTCCTGGCAGCTATCTAGGAAACCCTGTTGTTTCACTTCCGATCCCATGCCCATTGAGCCCAGGGGGATGGAATCAAGCAGCTTCAGCACCCACACAAAACGAACATGGAGCTCCTCACTCCAGGCACTCAAAACATCACGGCCAAAGACAAGTTCAGTGCCCAAACCATTTCCCGCTGCCATGGAAACCAAGTGCTCTGGCAGCACATATGTCTGAAAGAGGATATGACACCTAGGGAAGGGAGTGTGCTGGTGAATGGCAACTGCCCGAAGCAGCAGCATAGCTCTTCCAGTGCCAAAACAACTCCACCTGCCTCATGAACTTCACATACCATCAGCTCTCCTGGCAACTATCTAGGAAACCCTGTTGGGTCACTTCCGGTCCCATGCCCATTGAGCCCAGTGGGATGGAATCAAGCAGCTTCAGCACCCACACAAAACTAACATGGAGCTCCTCATCAAGGAGCCTAAAAGCCCACAGCCAAAGACAAGTTCAGTGCCTATACAATTTCCCTCTGCCATGGAAACCAAGTTCTTTTGCAGCACATATGTCTGAAATTGGATATGACACCTAGGGAAGGGAGTGTGCTGGTGAATGGCAACTGCCCGAACCAGCAGCACAGCACTTCCACTGCCAAAACAAACCCACCTGCCTCATGAACTTCACATACCATCAGCTGTCCTTGCAGGTATGTTGGATAGTTTGTTGGGTCACTTCCGGTCCCATGCCGATTGAGCCCAGTGGGATGGAATCAACCAGCTTGAGCACCCACACAAAACGAACATGGAGCTCCTCTCTCAAGGCGCTCAAAAGCCCACAGCCAAAGACAAGTTTAGTGCCCCAGCCATTTCCCGCTGCCATGGAAACCAAGTGCTCTGGCAGCACATATGTCTGAAAGTGGATATGACACCTAGGGAAGGGAGTGTGGTGGTGAATGGCAACTGCCTGAAGCAGCAGCACAGCTCTTCCAGTGCCAAAACAACTCCACCTGCCTCATGAACTTCACATACCATCAGCTCTCCTGGCAGTTATGTTGGACACTTTGTTGGGTCACTTCCGGTCCCATGCCCATTGAGCCCAGTGGGATGGAATCAAGCAGCTTCAGCACCCACACAAATCTAACATGGAGCACCTCACTCCTGTCGCTGAAAAGCCCACAGCCAAGGACAAGTTCAGTGCCCAAGCCATTTCCCGCTGCCATGGAAACCAAGTGCTCTGGCAGCACATATGTCTGAAAGTGGATATGACACCTAGGGAAGGGAGTGTGCTGGTGAATGGCAACTGCCCGAGGCAGCAGCACAGCTCTTCCAGTGCCAAAACAACTCCACCTGCCTCATGAACTTCACATACCATCAGCTCTCCTGGCATGTATGTTGGACACCCTGTTGGCTCACTTCCAGTCCCATGCCCATTGAGCCCAGTGGGATGGAATCAAGCAGCTTCAGCACCCACACAAAACTAACATGGAGCTCCTCACTCCAGGCGCTCAAAACTTCACGGCCAAAGACAAGTTCAGTGCCCAAGCCATTTCCCGCTGCCATGGAAACCAAGTGCTCTGGCAGCACATATGTCTGAAAGTGGATATGACACCTAGGGAAGGGAGTGTGCTGGTGAATGGCAACTGCCCGAAGCAGCAGCACAGCTCTTCCACTGCCAAAACAACTCCAACTGCCTCATGAACTTCACATACCATCAGCTGTCCTGACAGCTATCTAGGAAAACCTGTTGGGTCACTTCCGGTCCCATGCCCATTGAGCCCAGTGGGATGGAAACAAGCAGCTTCAGCACCCACACAATACGAACATGGAGCTCCTCACTCAAGGCGCTCAATACTCCACGGCCAAAGTTCAGTGCCCAAGCCATTTCCCGCTGCCATGGAAACCAAGTGCTCTGGCAGCACATATGTCTGAAAGTGGATATGACACAGAGGGAAGGGAGTGTGCTGGTGAATGGCAACTGCCCGAAGCAGCAGCACAGCGCTTCCAGTGCCAAAACAACTCCACCTGCCTCATAAACTTCACATACCATCAGCTGTCCTGGCAGGTAAGTTGGACACCCTGTTGGGTCACTTCCGGTCCCATGCCCATTGAGCCCAGTGGGATGGAATCAAGCAGCTTCAGCACCCACACAAAACGAACATGGAGCTCCTCACTGAAGGCGCTCAAACCTCCACAGCCAAAGACAAGTTCAGTGCCCAAGCCATTTCCCGCTGCCATGGAAACCAAGTGCTCTGGCAGCACATATGTCTGAAAGTGGATATGACACCTAGGGAAGGGAGTGTGCTGGTGAATGGCAAATGCACGAAGCAGCAGCATAGCTCTTCCAGTGCCAAAATAATTCCACCTGCCTCATGAACTTCACATACCATCAGCTGTCCTGGCAGGTATGTTGGACAACCTGTTGTGTCACTTCCAGTCCCATGCCCATTGAGCCCAGTGGGATGGAATCAAGCAGCTTCAGCACCCACACAAAACTAACATGGAGCTCCTCACTCTAGGCGCTCAAAACTTCACGGCCAAAGACAAGTTCATTGCCCAAACCATTTCCCGCTGCCATGGAAACCAAGTGCTCTGGCAGCACATATGTCTGAAAGTGGATATGACACCTAGGGAAGGGAGTGTGCTGGTGAATGGCAACTGCCCGAAGCAGCAGCACAGCTCTTCCACTGCCAAAACAACTCCACCTGCCTCATGAACTTCACATACCATCAGCTGTCCTGGCAGCTATCTAGGAAACCCTGTTGTGTCACTTCCGGTCCCATGCCCATTGAGCCCAGTGGGATGGAATCAAGCAGCTTGGGCACCCACACAAAACGAACATGGAGCTCCTCACTCCAGGCACTCAAAACATCACGGCCAAAGACAAGTTCAGTGCCCAAACCATTTCCCGCTGCTATGGAAACCAAGTGCTCTGGCAGCACATATGTCTGAAAGTGGATATGACACCTAGGGAAGGGAGTGTGCTGGTGAATGGCAACTGCCCGAAGCAGCAGCACAGCTCTTCCACTGCCAAAACAACTCCACCTGCCTCATGAACTTCACATACCATCAGCTGTCCTGGCAACTATCTAGGAAACCCTGTTGGGTTACTTCCGGTTCCATGCCCATTGAGCCAAGTGGGATGGAATCAAGCACCTTGAGCACCCACACAAAACTAACATGGAGCTCCTCATCAAGGAGCCTAAAAGCCCACAGCCAAAGACAAGTTCAGTGCCTATACCATTTCCCTCTGCCATGGAAACCAAGTTCTTTTGCAGCACATATGTCTGAAATTGGATATGACACCTAGGGAAGGGAGTGTGGTGGTGAATGGCAATTGCCCGAACCAGCAGCACAGCACTTCCACAGCCAAAACAACCCCACCTGCCTCATGAACTTCACATACCATCAGCTGTCCTGGCAGGTATGTTGGATAGCTGGTTGCGTCACTTCCGGTCCCATGCCCATTGAGCCCAGTGGGATGGAATCAAGCAGCTTCAGCACCCACACAAAACTAACATGGAGCTCCTCACTCAAGCCGCTCAAACCTCTACGACCCAAGACAAGTTCAGTGTCCAAGCCATTTCCCGCTGCCATGGAAACCAAGTGCTCTGGCAGCACATATGTCTGAAAGTGGATATGACACCTAGGGAAGGGAGTGTGGTGGTGAATGGCAACTGCCCGAAGCAGCAGCACAGCTCTTGCAGTGCCAAAACAACTCCACCTGCCTCATGAACTTCACATACCATCAGCTGTCCTGGCAGGTATGTTAAAAAATTTGTCGGGTCACTTCCGGTCCCATGCCCATTGAGCCCAGTGGGATGGAATCAAGCAGCTTCAGCATTCACACAAAACTAACATGGAGCTCCTCACTCCAGGCACTCAAAACTTCACGGCCAAAGACAAGTTCAGTTCCCAAGCCATTTCCCGCTGCCATGGAAACCAAGTGCTCTGGCAGCACATATGTCTGAAAGTGGATATGACACCTAGGGAAGGGAGTGTGCTGGTGAATGGCAACTGCACGAAGCAGCAGCATAGCTCTTCCACTGCCAAAATAACTCCACCTGCCTCATGAACTTCACATACCATCAGCTGTCCTGGCAGGTATGTTGGACACCCTGTTGGCTCACTTCCAGTCCCATGCCCATTGAGCCCAGTGGGATGGAATCAAGCAGCTTCAGCACCCACACAAAACTAACATGGAGCTCCTCACTCCAGGCGCTCAAAACTTCACGGCCAAAGACAAGTTCAGTGCCCAAACCATTTCCCGCTGCCATGGAAACCAAGTGCTCTGGCAGCACATATGTCTGAAAGTGGATATGACACAGAGGGAAGGGAGTGTGCTGGTGAATAGCAACCGCCCGAAGCAGCAGCACAGCTCTTCCACTGCTAAAACAACTCCACCTGCCTCATGAACTTCACATACCATCAGCTGTCCTGGCAGCTATCTAGGAAACCCTGTTGGGTCACTTTCGGTCCCATGCGCATTGAGCCCAGTGGGATGGAATCAAGCAGCTTCAGCACCCACACAAATCTAACATGGAGCTCCTCACTGAAGACGCTCAAAACTCCATTGTCAAAGACAAGTTCAGTGCCCAAGCCATTTCCCGCTGCCATGGAAACCAAGTGCTCTGGCAGCACATATGTCTGAAAGTGGATATGACACCTAGGGAAGGGAGTATGGTGGTGAATGGCAACTGCACGAAGCAGCAGCATAGCTCTTCCACTGCCAAAACAACTCCACCTGCCTCATGAACTTCACATACCATCAGCTGTCCTGGCAGGTATGTTGGACACCCTGTCGGGTCACTTCCAGTCCCATGCCCATTGAGCCCAGTGGGATGGAATCAAGCAGCTTCAGCACCCACACAAAACGAACATGGAGCTCCTCACTCAAGGCGCTCAAACCTTCACGCCAAAGACAATTTCAGTGCCCAAATCATTTCCCGCTGCCATGGAAACCAAGTGCTCTGGCAGCACATATGTCTGAAAGTGGATATGACACGTAGTGAAGGGAGTGTGCTGGTGAATGGCAACTGCCCGAAGCAGCAGCATAGCTCTTCCACTGCCAAAACAACTCCACCTGCCTCATGAACTTCACATACCATCAGCTGTCCTGGCAGCTATCTAGGAAACCCTGTTGGGTCACTTCCGGTCCCATGCCCATTGAGCCCAGTGGGATGGAATCAAGCAGCTTGGGCACCCACACAAAACGAACATGGAGCTCCTCACTCCATTCACTCAAAACTTCACGGCCAAAGACAAGTTCAGTGCCCAAACCATTTCCCGCTGCCATGGAAACCAAGTGCTCTGGCAGCACATATGTCTGAAAGTGGATATGACACCTAGGGAAGGGAGTGTGCTGGTGAATGGCAACTGCCCTAAGCAGCAGCACAGCTCTTCCACTGCCAAAACAACTCCACCTGCCTCATGAGCTTCACATACCATCAGCTGTCCTGGCAACTATCTAAGAAACCCTGTTGGGTCACTTCCGGTCCCATGCCCATTGAGCCCAGTGGGATGGAATCAAGCAGCTTCAGCACCCACACAAAACTAACATGGAGCTCCTCATCAAGGCGCCTAAAAGCCCACAGCCAAAGACAAGTTCAGTGCCTATACCATTTCCCGCTGCCATGGACCAAGTTCTTTTGCAGCACATATGTCTGAAATTGGATATGAAACCTAGGGAAGGGAGTGTGGTGGTGAATGGCAACTGCCCGAACCAGCAGCACAGCACTTCCACTGCCAAAACAACCCCACCTGCCTCATGAACTTCACATACCATCAGCTGTCCTTGCAGGTATGTTGGATAGCTTGTTGGGTCACTTCCGGTCCCATGCCCATTGAGCCCAGTGGGATGGAATCAAGCAGCTTGAGCACCCACACAAAAGGAACATGGAGCTCCTCACTCAAGGCGCTCCAAATTTCACGGCCAAAGACAAGTTCAGTGCCCAAGCCATTTCCCGCTGCCATGGAAACCAAGTGCTCTGGCAGCACATATGTCTGAAAGTGGATATGACACATAGGGAAGGGAGTGTGCTGCTGAATGGCAACTGCCCGAAGCAGCAGCACAGCTCTTCCACTGCCAAAACAACTCTACCTGCCTCATGAACTTCACATGCCATCAGCTGTCCTGGCAGGTATGTTGGACACCCTTGTTGGGTCACTTCCGGTCCCATGCCCATTGAGCCCAGTGGGATGGAATCAAGCAGCTTCAGCACCCACACAAAACTAAAATGGAGCTTCTCACTCAAGGCGCTCAAAACTTTACGGCCAAAGACAAGTTCAGTGCCCAAACCATTTCCCGCTGCCATGGAAACCAAGTGCTCTGGCAGCACATATGTCTGAAAGTGGATATGACACCTAGGGAAGGGAGTGTGCTGGTGAATGGCAAATGCCCGAAGGAGCAGCACAGCTCTTCCACTGCCAAAACAACTCCACCTGCCTCATGAACTTCACATACCATCAGCTGTCCTGGCAGCTATCTAGGAAACCCTGTTCGGTCACTTCCGGTCCCATGCCCATTGAGCCCAGTGGGATGGAATCAAGCAGCTTCAGCACCCACACAAAACTAACATGCAGCTCCTCACTCAAGCCGCTCAAACCTCTACGACCCAAGACAAATTCAGTGCCCAAGCCATTTCCCGCTGCCATGGAAACCAAGTGCTCTGGCAGCACATATGTCTGAAAGTGGATATGACACGTAGTGAAGGGAGTGTGCTGGTGAATGGCAACTGCCCGAAGCAGCAGCACAGCTCTTCCAGTGCCAAAACAACTCCACCTGCCTCATGAACTTCACATACCATCAGCTGTCCTGACAGCTATCTAGGAAACCCTGTTGGCTCACTTCCGGTCCCATGCCCATTGAGCCCAGTGGGATGGAATCAAGCAGCTTCAGCACCCACACAAAACTAACATGCAGCTCCTCACTCAAGGCGCTCAAACCTCTACGACCCAAGACAAGTTCAGTGCCCAAGCCATTTCCCGCTGCCATTGAAACCAAGTGCTCTGGCAGCACATATGTCTGAAAGTGGATATGACACCTAGGGAAGGGAGTGTGCTGGTGAATGGCAACTGCCCGAAGCAGCAGCACAGCTCTTCCAGTGCAAAAACAACTCCACCTGCCTCATGAACTTCACATACCATCAGCTGTCCTGGCAGCTATCTAGGAAACCCTGTTGAGTCACTTCCGGTCCCATGCCCATTGAGCCCAGTGGGATGGAATCAAGCAGCTTCAGCACCCACACAAAACGAACATGGAGCTCCTTACTCAAGGCGCTCAAAACTACATGGCGAAAGACAAGTTCAGTGCCCAAGCCATTTCCCGCTGCCATGGAAACCAAGTGCTCTGGCAGCACATATGTCTGAAAGTGGATATGACACCTAGGGAAGGGAGTGTGCTGGTGAATGGCAACTGCCCGAAGCAGCAGCACAGCTCTTCCACTGCCAAAACAACTCCCACTGCCTCATGAACTTCACATACCATCAGCTGTCCTGGCAGCTATCTAGGAAACCCTGTTGGGTCACTTCCGGTCCCATGCCCATTGAGCCCAGTGGGATGGAATCAAGCAGCTTCAGCACCCACACAATACGAACATGGAGCTCCTCACTGAAGGCGCTCAAAACTCCATGGCCAAAGACAAGTTCAGTGCCCAAGCCGTTCCTGCTGCCATGGAAACCAAGTGCTCTGGCAGCACATAGGTCTGAAAGTGGATATGACACCTAGGGAAGGGAGTGTGGTGGTGAATGGCAACTGCCCGAAGCAGCAGCACAGCTCTTCCACTGCCAAAACAACTCCGTCTGCCTCATGAACTTCACATACCATCAGCTGTCCTGGCAGCTATCTAGGAAACCCTGTTGGGTCACTTTCGGTCCCATGCCCATTGAGCCCAGTGGGATGGAATCAAGCAGCTTCAGCACCCACACAAAACGAACATGGAGCTCCTCACTCAAGGCGCTCAAACCTCAACGGCCAAAGACAAGTTCAGTGCCCAAGCCATTCCCCGCTGCCATGGAAACCAAGTGCTCTGGCAGCACATATGTCTGAAAGTGGATATGACACCTAGGGAAGGGAGTGTGCTGGTGAATGGCAACTGCCCGAAGCAGCAGCACAGCTCTTCCAGTGCCAAAACAACTCCACCTGCCTCATAAACTTCACATACCATCAGTTGTCTTGGCAGCTATCTAGGAAACCCTGTTGGGTCACTTCCGGTCCCATGCCCATTGAGCCCAGTGGGATGGAAACAAGCAGCTTCAGCACCCACACAAATCTAACATGGAGCTCCTCACTCAAGGCGCTCAATACTACATGCCAAAGACAAGTTCAGTGCCCAATCCATTTTTCGCTGCCATGGAAACCAAGTGCTCTGGCAGCACATATGTCTGAAAGTGGATATGACACCTAGGGAAGGGAGTGTGCTGGTGAATGGCAACTGCCCGAAGCAGCAGCACAGCTCTTCCACTGCCAAAACAACTCCGTCTGCCTCATGAACTTCACATACCATCAGCTGTCCTGGCAGCTATCTAGGAAACCCTGTTGGGTCACTTCCGGTCCCATGCCTATTGACCCCAGTGGGATGGATTCAACCAGCTTGAGCACCCACACAAAACGAACATGGAGCTCCTCACTCAAGGCGCTAAAAACTCCGCAGCTAAAGACAAGTTCAGTGCCCAAGCCATTTCCCTCTGCCATGGCAGCCAAGTGCTCTGGCAGCACATATGTGTGAAAGTGGATATGACACCTAGGGAAGGGAGTGTGCTGGTGAATGGCAACTGCCCGAAGCAACAGCAGAGCTCTTCCACTGCGAAAATAACTCCATCTGCCTCATGAACTTCACATACCATCAGCTGTCCTGGCAGCTATCTAGGAAACCCTGCTGGGTCACTTTCGGTCCCATGTCCTTTGAGCCCAGTGGGATGGAATCAAGCAGCTTCAGCACCCACACAAAACGAACATGGAGCTCCTCACTCAAGGCGCTAAAAACTCCATGGCCAAAGACAAGTTCAGTGCCAAAGCCATTTCCCGCTGCCATGGAAACCAAGTGCTCTGGCAGCACATATGTGTGAAAGTGGATATGACACCTAGGGAAGGGAGTGTGCTGGTGAATGGCAACTGCCCGAAGCAGCAGCACAGCTCTTCCAGTGCCAAAACAACTCCACCTGCCTCGTGAACTTCACATACCGTCAGCTCTCCTGGCAGCTATCTAGGAAACCCTGTTGGGTCACTTCCGGTCCCATGCCCATTGAGCCCAGTGGGACGGAATCAAGCAGCTTCAGCACCCACACAAAACTAACATGGAGTTCCTCACTCAAGGTGCTCAAAACTCCACAGCCAAAGACAAGTTCAGTGCCCAAGCCATTTCCCGCTGCCATGGAAACCAAGTGCTCTGGCAGCACATATGTCTGAAAGTGGATATGACACCTAGGGAAGGGAGTGTGCTGGTGAATGGCAACTGCCCGAAGAAGCAGCACAGCTCTTCCCGTGCCAAAACAACTCCGTCTGCCTCATGAACTTCACATACCATCAGCTGTCCTGACAGCTATCTAGGAAACCCTGTTGGGTCACTTCCGGTCCCATGCCCATTGAGCCCAGTGGGATGGAATCAAGCAGCTTCAGCACCCACACAAAACGAACATGGAGCTCCTCACTCAAGGCGCTAAAAACTCCACAGCCAAAGACAAGTTCATTGCCCAAGCCATTTCCCGCTGCCATGGAAACCAAGTGCTCTGGCAGCACATATGTCTGAAAGTGGATATGACACCTAGGGAAGGGAGTGTGGTGGTGAATGGCAACTGCCCGAAGCAGCAGCACAGCTCTTCCAGTGCCAAAACAACTCCACCTGCCTCATGAACTTCACATACCATCAGCTGTCCTTACAGCTATCTAGGAAACCCTGTTGGGTCACTTCCGGTCCCATGCCCATTGAGCCCAGTGGGATGGAATCAAGCAGCTTCAGCACCCACACAAATCTAACATGGAGCTCCTCACTCAAGGCGCTCAAAACTCCACAGCCAAAGACAAGTTCAGTGCCCAAGCCTTTTCCCGCTGCCATGGAAACCAAGTGCTCTGGCAGCACATATGTCTGAAAGTGGATATGACACCTAGGGAAGGGAGTGTGCTGGTGAATGGCAACTGCCCGAAGCAGCAGCACAGCTCTTCCAGTGCCAAAACAACTCCGTCTGCCTCATGAACTTCACATACCATCAGCTGTCCTGGCAGCTATCTAGGAAACCCTGTTGGGTCACTTCCGGTCCCATGCCTATTGACCCCAGTGGGATAGATTCAAGCAGCTTGAGCACCCACACAAAACGAACATGGAGCTCCTCACTCAAGGCGCTAAAAACTCCGCAGCTAAAGACAAGTTCAGTGCCCAAGCCATTTCCCTCTGCCATGGCAGCCAAGTGCTCTGGCAGCACATATGTGTGAAAGTGGATATGACACCTAGGGAAGGGAGTGTGCTGGTGAATGGCAACTGCCCGAAGCAACAGCACAGCTCTTCCACTGCCAAAATAACTCCATCTGCCTCATGAACTTCACATACCATCAGCTGTCCTGGCAGCTATCTAGGAAACCCTGCTGGGTCACTTTCGGTCCCATGCCCATTGAGCCCAGTGGGATGGAATCAAGCAGCTTCAGCACCCACACAAAACTAACATGGAGCTCCTCACTCAAGGCGCTCCACTTTCACGGCCAAAGACAAGTTCAGTGCCCAAGCCATTTCCCGCTGCCATGGAAACCAAGTGCTCTGGCAGCACATATGTCTGAAAGTGGATATGACACCTAGGGAAGGGAGTGTGGTGGTGAATGGCAACTGCCCGAAGCAGCAGCACAGCTCTTCCAGTGCCAAAACAACTCCACCTGCCTCATGAACTTCACATACCATCAGCTGTCCTGGCAGCTATCTAGGAAACCCTGTTGGGTCACTTCCGGTCCCATGCCCATTGAGCCCAGTGGGATGGAATCAAGCAGCTTCAGCACCCACACAAAACGAACATGGAGTTCCTCACTCAAGGTGCTCAAAACTCCACAGCCAAAGACAAGTTCAGTGCCCAAGCCATTTCCCGCTGCCATGGAAACCAAGTGCTCTGGCAGCACATATGTCTGAAAGTGGATATGACACCTAGGGAAGGGAGTGTGCTGGTGAATGGCAACTGCCCGAAGCAGCAGCACAGCTCTTCCAGTGCCAAAACAACTCCACCTGCCTCATGAACTTCACATACCATCAGCTGTCCTGGCAGCTATGTAGGAAACCCTGTTGGGTCACTTCCGATCCCATGCCCATTGAGCCCAGTGGGATGGAATCAAGCAGCTTCAGCACCCACACAAAACGAACATGGAGCTCCTCACTCAAGGCGCTAAAAAGTCCACAGCCAAAGACAAGTTCATTGCCCAAGCCATTTCCCGCTGCCATGGAAACCAAGTGCTCTGGCAGCACATATGTCTGAAAGTGGATATGACACCTAGGGAAGGGAGTGTGCTGGTGAATGGCAACTGCCCGAAGCAGCAGCACAGCTCTTCCACTGCCAAAACAACTCCACCTGCCTCATGAACTTCACATACCATCAGCTGTCCTGGCAGCTATCTAGGAAACCCTGCTGGGTCACTTCCGGTCCCATGCCCATTGAGCCCAGTGGGATGGAATCAAGCAGCTTCAGCACCCACATAAAACGAACATGGAGCTCCTCAGTCAAGGCGCTCAAAACTCCACAGCCAAAGACAAGTTCAGTGCCAAAGCCATTTCCCGCTGCCATGGAAACCAAGTGCTCTGGCAGCACATATGTCTGAAAGTGGATATGACACCTAGGGAAGGGAGTGTGCTGGTGAATGGCAACTGCAAAAAGCAGCAGCACAGCTCTTCCACTGCCAAAACAACTCCATCTGCCTCATGAACTTCACATACCATCAGCTGTCCTGGCAGCTATCTAGGAAACCCTGTTGGGTCACTTCGGGTCCCATGCCAATTGAGCCCAGTGGGATGCAATCAAGCAGCTTCAGCACCCACACAAAACGAACATGGAGCTCCTCACTCAAGGCGCTCAAACCTCCACGGCCAAAGACAAGTTCAGTGCCCAAGCCATTTCCCGCTGCCATGGAAACCAAGTGCTCTGGCAGCACATATGTCTGAAAGTGGATATGACACCTAGGGAAGGGAGTGTGCTGGTGAATGGCAACTGCCCGAAGCAGCAGCACAGCTCTTCCACTGCCAAAACAACTCCACCTGCCTCATGAACTTCACATACCATCAGCTGTCCTGGCAGCTATCTAGGAAGCCCTGTTGGGTCACTTCCGGTCCCATGCCCATTGAGCCCAGTGGGATGGAATCAAGCAGCTTCAGCACCCACACAAAACGAACATGGAGTTCCTCACTAAAGGTGCTCAAAACTCCACAGCCAAAGACAAGTTCAGTGCCCAAGCCATTTCCCGCTGCCATGGAAACCAAGTGCTCTGGCAGCACATATGTCTGAAAGTGGATATGACACCTAGGGAAGGGAGTGTGCTGGTGAATGGCAACTGCCCGAAGCAGCAGCACAGCTCTTCCACTGCCAAAACAACTCCACCTGCCTCATGAACTTCACATACCATCAGCTCTCCTGGCAGCTATGTAGGAAACCCTGTTGGGTCACTTCCGGTCCCATGCCCATTGAGCCCAGTGGGATGGAATCAAGCAGCTTCAGCACCCACACAAAACTAACATGGAGCTCCTCACTCAAGGCGCTAAAAAGTCCACAGCCAAAGACAAGTTCATTGCCCAAGCCATTTCCCGCTGCCATGGAAACCAAGTGCTCTGGCAGCACATATGTCTGAAAGTGGATATGACACCTAGGGAAGGGAGTGTGGTGGTGAATGGCAACTGCCCGAAGCAGCAGCACAGCTCTTCCACTGCCAAAACAACTCCACCTGCCTCATGAACTTCACATACCATCAGCTGTCCTGGCAGCTATCTAGGAAACCCTGCTGGGTCACTTCCGGTCCCATGCCCATTGAGCCCAGTGGGATGGAATCAAGCAGCTTCAGCACCCACATAAAACGAACATGGAGCTCCTCACTCAAGGCGCTCAAAACTCCACAGCCAAAGACAAGTTCAGTGCCCAAGCCATTTCCCGCTGCCATGGAAACCAAGTGCTCTGGCAGCACATATGTCTGAAAGTGGATATGACACCTAGGGAAGGGAGTGTGCTGGTGAATGGCAACTGCCCGAAGCAGCAGCACAGCTCTTCCACTGCCAAAACAACTCCATCTGCCTCATGAACTTCACATACCATCAGCTGTCCTGGCAGCTATCTAGGAAACCCTGTTGGGTCACTTCGGGTCCCATGCCAATTGAGCCCAGTGGGATGCAATCAAGCAGCTTCAGCACCCACACAAAACGAACATGGAGCTCCTCACTCAAGGCGCTCAAACCTCCACGGCCAAAGACAAGTTCAGTGCCCAAGCCATTTCCCGCTGCCATGGAAACCAAGTGCTCTGGCAGCACATATGTCTGAAAGAGGATATGACACCTAGGGAAGGGAGTGTGCTGGTGAATGGCAACTGCCCGAAGCAGCAGCACAGCTCTTCCACTGCCAAAACAACTCCACCTGCCTCATGAACTTCACATACCATCAGCTGTCCTGGCAGCTATCTAGGAAGCCCTGTTGGGTCACTTCCGGTCCCATGCCCATTGAGCCCAGTGGGATGGAATCAAGCAGCTTCAGCACCCACACAAAACGAACATGGAGCTCCTCACTCAAGGCGGTGAAAACTCCACGACCCAAGACAAGTTCAGTGCCCAAGCCATTTCCTGCTGCCATGAAAACCAAGTGCTCTGGCAGCACATATGTCTGAAAGTGGATATGACACCTAGGGAAGGGAGTGTGCTGGTGAATGGCAAATGCAAAAAGCAGCAGCACAGCTCTTCCACTGCCAAAACAACTCCACCTGCCTCATGAACTTCACATACCATCAGCTGTCCTGGCAGCTCTCTAGGAAACCCTGTTGGGTCACTTCCGGTCCCATGCACATTGAGCCCAGTGGGATGGAATCAAGCAGCTTCAGCACCCACACAAAATGAACATGGAGCTCCTCACTCAAGGCGCGCAAAATTACATGTCGAAAGACAAGTTCAGTGCCCAAGCCATTTCCCTCTGCCATGGAAGCCAAGTGCTCTGGCAGCACATATGTCTGAAAGTGGATATGACACCTAGGGAAGGGAGTGTGCTGGTGAATGGCAACTGCCCGAAGCAGCAGCCCAGCTCTTCCACTGCCAAAACAACTCCACCTGCCTCATGAACTTCACATACCATCAGCTGTCCTGGCAGCTATCTAGGAAACCCTGTTGGGTCACTTCCGGTCCCATGCCCTTTGAGCCCAGTGGGATGGAATCAAGCAGCTTCAGCACCCACACAAAACGAACATGGAGCTCCTCACTCAAGTCGCTCAAAACTCCAGGGCCAAAGACAAGTTCAGTGCCCAAGCCATTTCCCGCTGCCATGGAAACCAAGTGCTCTGGCAGCACATATGTCTGAAAGTGGATATGACACCTAGGGAAGGGAGTGTGCTGGTGAATGGCAACTGCACGAAGCAGCAGCACAGCTCTTCCACTGCCAAAAAAACTCCACCTGCCTCATGAACGTCACATACCATCAGCTGTCCTGGCAGCTACCTAGGAAACCCTGTTGGGTCACTTCCGGTCCCATGCCCATTGAGCCCAGTGGGATGGAATCAAGCAGCTTCAGAACCCACACAAAATGAACATGGAGCTCCTCACTCAAGGCGCCCAAAATTACATGGGGAAAGACAAGTTCAGTGCCCAAGCCATTTCCCGCTGCCATGGTAACCAAGTGCTCTGGCAGCACATATGTCTGAAAGTGGATATGACACCTAGGGAAGGGAGTGTGCTGGTGAATGGAAACTGCCCGAAGCAGCAGCACAGCTCTTCCAGTGCCAAAACAACTCCACCTGCCTCATGAACTTCACATGCCATCAGCTGTCCTGGCAGCTATCTAGGAAACCCTGTTGGGTCACTTCCGGTCCCATGCCCATTGAGCCCAGTGGGATGGAATCAAGCAGCTTGAGCACCCACACAAAACGAACATGGAGCTCCTCACTCAAGGCGCTCAAAACTCCGCAGCCAAAGACAAGTTCAGTGCCCAAGCCATTTCCCGCTGCCATGGAAACCAAGTGCTCTGGCAGCACATATGTCTGAAAGTGGATATGACACCTAGGGAAGGGAGTGTGGTGGTGAATGGCAACTGCCCGAAGCAGCAGCACAGCTCTTCCACTGCCAAAACAACTCCACCTGCCTCATGAACTTCACATACCATCAGCTGTCCTGGCAGCTATCTAGGAAACACTTGTTGGCTCACTTCGGGTCCCATGCCCTTTGAGCCCAGTGGGATGGAATCAAGCAGCTTCAGCACCCACACAAAACGAACATGGGGCTCCTCACTCAAGGCGCTCAAAACTCCACGGCCAAACTCAAGTTTAGTGCCCAAGCCATTTCCCGCTGCCATGGAAACCAAGTGCTCTGGCACCACATATGTCTGAAAGTGGATATGACACCTAGGAAAGGGAGTGTGGTGATGAATGGCAACTGCCCGAAGCAGCAGCACAGCCTTTCCACTGCCAAAACAACTCCACCTGCCTCATGAACTTCACATACCATCAGCTGTCCTGGCAGCTATCTAGGAAACCCTGTTGGGTCACTTCCGGTCCCATGCCCATTGAGCCCAGTGGGATGGAATCAAGCAGCTTCAGCACCCACACAAAACGAACATGGAGCTCCTCACTCAAGGCGCCCAAAATTGCATGCGAAAGACAAGTTCAGTGCCCAAGCCATTTCCCGCCGCCATGGAAACCAAGTGCCCTGGCAGCACATATGTCTGAAAGTGGATATGACACCTGGGGAAGGGAGTGTGCTGGTGAATGGCAAATGCAAAAAGCAGCAGCACAGCTCTTCCACTGCCAAAACAACTCCACCTGCCTCATGAACTTCACATACCATCAGCTGTCCTGGCAGCTCTCTAGGAAACCCTGTTGGGTCACTTCCGGTCCCATGCCCATTGAGCCCAGTGGGATGGAATCAAGCAGCTTCAGAACCCACACAAAATGAACATGGAGCTCCTCACTCAAGGCGCGCAAAATTACATGTCGAAAGACAAGTTCAGTGCCCAAGCCATTTCCCGCTGCCATGGAAACCAAGTGCTCTGGCAGCACATATGTCTGAAAGTGGATATGACACCTAGGGAAGAGAGTGTGCTGGTGAATGGCAACTGCCTGAAGCAGCAGCACAGCTCTTCCAGTGCCAAAACAACTCCACCTGCCTCATTAACTTCACATACCATCCGCTGTCCTGGCAGCCCTCTAGGAAACCCTTTGGGTCACTTCCGGTCCCATGCCCATTGAGCCCAGTGGGATGGAATCAAGCAGCTTCAGCACCCACACAAAACGAACATGGAGCTCCTCACTCAAGGCGCTCAAAACTCCACGGCCAAAGACAAGTTCAGTGCCCAAGCCATTTCCCTCTGCCATGGAAGCCAAGTGCTCTGGCAGCACATATGTCTGAAAGTGGATATGACACCTAGGGAAGGGAGTGTGCTGGTGAATGGCAACTGCCCGAAGCAGCAGCACAGCTCTTCCACTGCCAAAACAACTCCACCTGCCTCATGAACTTCACATACCATCAGCTGTCCTGGCAGCTATCTAGGAAACCCTGTTGGGTCACTTCCGGTCCCATGCCCTTTGAGCCCAGTGGGATGGAATCAAGCAGCTTCAGCACCCACACAAAACGAACATGGAGCTCCTCACTCAAGGCGCTCAAAACTCCACGGCCAAAGACAAGTTCAGTGCCCAAGCCATTTCCCGCTGCCATGGAAACCAAGTGCCCTAGCAGCACATATGTCTGAAAGTGGATATGACACCTAGGGAAGGGAGTGTGCTGGTGAATGGCAACTGCCCGAAGCAGCAGCACAGCTCTTCCACTGCCAAAACAACTCCACCTGCCTCATGAACGTCACATACCATCAGCTGTCCTGGCAGCTACCTAGGAAACCCTGTTGGGTCACTTCCGGTCCCATGCCCATTGAGCCCAGTGGGATGGAATCAAGCAGCTTCAGAACCCACACAAAATGAACATGGAGCTCCTCACTCAAGGCGCCCAAAATTACATGGCGAAAGACAAGTTCAGTGCCCAAGCCATTTCCCGCTGCCATGGTAACCAAGTGCTCTGGCAGCACATATGTCTGAAAGTGGATATGACACCTAGGGAAGGGAGTGTGCTGGTGAATGGAAACTGCCCGAAGCAGCAGCACAGCTCTTCCACCGCCAAAACAACTCCACCTGCCTCATGAACTTCACATACCATTAGCTGTCCTGGCAGCTATCTAGGAAACCCTGTTGGGTCACTTCCGGTCCCATGCCCATTGAGCCCAGTGGGATGGAATCAAGCAGCTTGAGCACCCACACAAAACGAACATGGAGCTCCTCACTCAAGGCGCTCAAAACTCCGCAGCTAAAGACAAGTTCAGTGCCCAAGCCATTTCCCGCCGCCATGGAAACCAAGTGCTCTGGCAGCACATATGTCTGAAAGTGGATATGACACCTAGGGAAGGGAGTGTGGTGGTGAATGGCAACTGCCCGAAGCAGCAGCACAGCTCTTCCACTGCCAAAACAACTCCACCTGCCTCATGAACTTCACATACCATCAGCTGTCCTGGCAGCTACCTAGGAAACACTTGTTGGCTCACTTCGGGTCCCATGCCCTTTGAGCCCAGTGGGATGGAATCAAGCAGCTTCAGCACCCACACAAAACGAACATGGGGCTCCTCACTCAAGGCGCTCAAAACTCCACGGCCAAACTCAAGTTTAGTGCCCAAGCCATTTCCCGCTGCCATGGAAAGCAAGTACTCTGGCAACACATATGTCTGAAAGTGGATATGACACCTAGGAAAGGGTGTGTGGTGATGAATGGCAACTGCCCGAAGCAGCAGCACAGCTTTTCCACTGCCAAAACAACTCCACCTGCCTCATGAACTTCACATACCATCAGCTGTCCTGGCAGCTATCTAGGAAACCCTGTTGGGTCACTTCCGGTCCCATGCCCATTGAGCCCAGTGGGATGGAATCAAGCAGCTTCAGCACCCACACAAAACGAACATGGAGCTCCTCACTCAAGGCGCCCAAAATTGCATGCGAAAGACAAGTTCAGTGCCCAAGCCATTTCCCGCCGCCATGGAAACCAAGTGCCCTGGCAGCACATATGTCTGAAAGTGGATATGACACCTGGGGAAGGGAGTGTGCTGGTGAATGGCAAATGCAAAAAGCAGCAGCACAGCTCTTCCACTGCCAAAACAACTCCACCTGCCTCATGAACTTCACATACCATCAGCTGTCCTGGCAGCTATCTAGGAAACCCTGTTGGCTCACTTCCGGTCCCATGCCCATTGAGCCCAGTGGGATGGAATCAAGCAGCTTCAGAACCCACACAAAATGAACATGGAGCTCCTCACTCAAGGCGCGCAAAATTACATGTCGAAAGACAAGTTCAGTGCCCAAGCCATTTCCCGCTGCCATTGAAACCAAGTGCTCTGGCAGCACATATGTCTGAAAGTGGATATGACACCTAGGGAAGGGAGTGTGCTGGTGAATGGCAACTGCCCGAAGCAGCAGCACAGCTCTTCCACTGCCAAAACAACTCCACCTGCCTCATGAACTTCACATACCATCAGCTGTCCTGGCAGCTATCTAGGAAACACTTGTTGGCTCACTTCGGGTCCCATGCCCTTTGAGCCCAGTGGGATGGAATCAAGCAGCTTCAGCACCCACACAAAACGAACATGGGGCTCCTCACTCAAGGCGCTCAAAACTCCACGGCCAAACTCAAGTTTAGTGCCCAAGCCATTTCCCGCTGCCATGGAAACCAAGTGCTCTGGCAACACATATGTCTGAAAGTGGATATGACACCTAGGGAAGGGAGTGTGGTGATGAATGGCAACTGCCCGAAGCAGCAGCACAGCTTTTCCACTGCCAAAACAACTCCACCTGCCTCATGAACTTCACATACCATCAGCTGTCCTGGCAGCTATCTAGGAAACCCTGTTGGGTCACTTCCGGTCCCATGCCCATTGAGCCCAGTGGGATGGAATCAAGCAGCTTCAGCACCCACACAAAACGAACATGGAGCTCCTCACTCAAGGCGCCCAAAATTGCATGCGAAAGACAAGTTCAGTGCCCAAGCCATTTCCCGCCGCCATGGAAACCAAGTGCCCTGGCAGCACATATGTCTGAAAGTGGATATGACACCTAGGGAAGGGAGTGTGCTGGTGAATGGCAACTGCCCGAAGCAGCAGCACAGCTCTTCCACTGCCAAAACAACTCCACCTGCCTCATGAACTTCACATACCATCAGCTGTCCTGGCAGCTATCTAGGAAACCCTGTTGGGTCACTTCGGGTCCCATGCCCTTTGAGCCCAGTGGGATGGAATCAAGCAGCTTCAGCACCCACACAAAACGAACATGGAGCTCCTCACCCAAGGCGCTCAAAACTCCACAGCCAAAGACAAGTTCAGTGCCCAAGCCATTTCCCGCTGCCATGGAAACCAAGTGCTCTGGCAGCACATATGTCTGAAAGTGGATATGACACCTAGGGAAGGGAGTGTGCTGGTGAATGGCAACTGCCCGAAGCAGCAGCACAGCTCTTCCAGTGCCAAAACAACTCCATCTGCCTCATGAACTTCACATACCATCAGCTGTCCTGGCAGCTATCTAGGATACCCTGTTGGGTCACGTCCGGTCCCATGCCCTTTGAGCCCATTGGGATGGAATCAAGCAGCTTCAGAACCCACACAAAACGAACATGGAGCTCCTCACTCAAGGCACTCAAAACTCGACGACCCAAGACAAGTTCAGTGCCCAAGCCATTTCCCGCTGCCATGAAACCAAGTGCTCTGGCAGCACATATGTCTGAAAGTGGATATGACACCTAGGCAAGGGAGTGTGCTGGTGAATGGCAACTGCCCGAAGCAGCAGCACAGCTCTTCCAGTGCCAAAACAACTCCACCTGTCTCATGAACTTCACATACCATCAGCTGTCCTGGCAGCTATCTAGGAAACCCTCTTGGCTCACTTCGGGTCCCATGCCCATTGAGCCCAGTGGGATGGAATCAAGCAGCTTCAGCACCCACACAAAACGAACATGGAGCTCCTCACTCAAGGCGCGCAAAACTCCGCAGCCAAAGACAAGTTCAGTGCCCAAGCCATTTCCCGCTGCCATGGAAACCAAGTGCTCTGGCAGCACATATGTCTGAAAGTGGATATGACACCTAGGGAAGGGAGTGTGCTGGTGAATGGCAACTGCCCGAAGCAGCAGCACAGCTCTTCCACTGCCAAAACAACTCCACCTACCTCATGAACTTCACATACCATCAGCTGTCCTGGCAGCTCTCTAGGAAACACTTGTTGGCTCACTTCGGGTCCCATGCCCATTGAGCCCAGTGGGATGGAATCAAGCGGCTTCAGCACCCACAAAAATCTAACATGGAGCTCCTCACTCAAGGTTCTCAAAACACCGCATCCAAATACCAGTTCAGTGCCCAAGCCATTTCCCGCTGCCATGGAAACCAAGTGCTCTGGCAGCACATATGTCTGAAAGTGGATATGACACCTAGGGAAGGGAGTGTGCTGGTGAATGGCAACTGCCTGAAGCAACAGCACAGCTTTCCAGTGCCAAAACAACTCCACCTGCCTCATGAACTTCACATACCATCAGCTGTCGTGGCAGCTATCTAGGAAACCCTGTTGGGTCAATTCCCGTCCCATGCCCATTGAGCCCAGTGGGATGGAATCAAGCAGCTTCAGCACCCACACAAAACGAACATGGAGCTCCTCACTCAAGGCGCTGAAAACTCCGCAGCCAAAGACAAGTTCAGTGCCCAAGCCATTTCCCGCTGCCATGGAAACCAAGTGCTCTGGCAGCACATATGTCTGAAAGTGGATATGACACCTAGGGAAGGGGGTGTGGTTGTGGTGAATGGTAACTGCCCGAAGCAGCAGCACAGCTCTTCCAGTGCCAAAACAATTCCACCTGCCTCATGAACTTCACATACCATCAGCTGTCCTGGCAGCTATCTAGGAAACCCTGTTGGGTCACTTCCGGTCCCATGCCCATTGAGCCCAGTGGGATGGAATCAAGCAGCTTCAGCACCCACACAAAACGAACATGGATCTCCTCACTCAAGGCGCTCAAAACTCCGCAGCTAAAGACAAGTTCAGTGTCCAAGCCATTTCCCTCTGCCATGGAAACCAAGTGCTCTGGCAGCACATATGTCTGAAAGTGGATATGACACCTAGGGAAGGGAGTGTGCTGGTGAATGGCAACTGCCCGAAGCAGCAGCACAGCTCTTCCACTGCCAAAACAACTCCCACTGCCTCATGAACTTCACATACCATCAGCTGTCCTGGCAGCTATCTAGGAAACCCTGTTGGGTCACTTCCGGTCCCATGCCCATTGAGCCCAGTGGGATGGAATCAAGCAGCTTCAGCACCCACACAAAACGAACATGGAGCTCCTCACTCAAGGCGCTCAAAACTCCACGGCCAAAGACAAGTTCAGTGCCCAAGCCATTTCCCGCTGCCATGGAAACCAAGTGCTCTGGCATCACATATGTCTGAAAGTGGATATGACACCTAGGGAAGGGAGTGTGCTGGTGAATGGCAACTGCACGAAGCAGCAGCACAGCTCTTCCACTGCCAAAACAACTCCACCTGCCTCATGAACTTCACATACCATCAGCTGTCCTGGCAGCTATCTGGGAAACCCTGTTGGCTCACTTCCGGTCCCATGCCCATTGAGCCCAGTGGGATGGAATCAAGCAGCTTCAGCACCCACACAAAACGAACATGGAGCTCCTCACTCAAGGCGCTCAAAACTCCACAGCCAAAGACAAGTTCAGTGCCCAAGCCATTTCCCGCTGCCATGGAAACCAAGTGCTCTGGCAGCACATATGTCTGAAAGTGGATATGACACCTAGGGAAGGGAGTGTGCTGGTGAATGGCAACTGCCCGAAGCAGCAGCACAGCTCTTCCAGTGCCCAAACAACTCCACCTACCTCATGAACTTCACATACCATCAGCTGTCCTGGCAGCTATCTAGGAAACACTTGTTGGCTCACTTCGGGTCCCATGCCCATTGAGCCCAGTGGGATGGAATCAAGCAGCTTCAGCACCCACACAAAACGAACATGGAGCTCCTCACTCAAGGCGCTCAAAGCTACATGGCAAAAGACAAGTTCAGTGCCCAAGCCATTTCCCGCTGCCATGGAAACCAAGTGCTCTGGCAGCACATATGTCTGAAAGTGGATATGACACCTAGGGAAGGGAGTGTGCTGGTGAATGGCAACTGCCTGAAGCAACAGCACAGCTTTCCAGTGCCAAAACAAGTCCACCTGCCTCATGAACTTCACATACCATCAGCTGTCCTGGCAGCTATCTAGGAAACCCTGTTGGGTCAATTCCCGTCCCATGCCCATTGAGCCCAGTGGGATGGAATCAAGCAGCTTCAGCACCCACACAAAACGAACATGGAGCTCCTCACTCAAGGCGCTGAAAACTCCGCAGCCAAAGACAAGTTCAGTGCCCAAGCCATTTCCCGCTGCCATGGAAACCAAGTGCTCTGGCAGCACATATGTCTGAAAGTGGATATGACACCTAGGGAAGGGAGTGTGCTGGTGAATGGCAACTGCCCGAAGCAGCAGCACAGCTCTTCCACTGCCAAAACAACTCCACCTACCTCATGAACTTCACATACCATCAGCTGTCCTGGCAGCTATCTAGGAAACACTTGTTGGCTCACTTCGGGTCCCATGCCCATTGAGCCCAGTGGGATGGAATCAAGCGGCTTGAGCACCCACAAAAATCTAACATGGAGCTCCTCACTCAAGGTTCTCAAAACACCGCATCCAAAGACAAGTTCAGTGCCCAAGCCATTTCCCGCTGCCATGGAAACCAAGTGCTCTGGCAGCACATATGTCTGAAAGTGGATATGACACCTAGGGAAGGGAGTGTGCTGGTGAATGGCAACTGCCCGAAGCAGCAGCACAGCTCTTCCACTGCCAAAACAACTCCACCTGCCTCATGAACTTCACATACCATCAGCTGTCCTGGCAGCTATCTAGGAAACCCTGTTGGGTCAATTCCCGTCCCATGCCCATTGAGCCCAGTGGGATGGAATCAAGCAGCTTCAGCACCCACACAAAACGAACATGGAGCTCCTCACTCAAGGCGCTGAAAACTCCGCAGCCAAAGACAAGTTCAGTGCCGAAGCCATTTCCCGCTGCCATGGAAACCAAGTGCTCTGGCAGCACATATGTCTGAAAGTGGATATGACACCTAGGGAAGGGGGTGTGGTTGTGGTGAATGGTAACTGCCCGAAGCAGCAGCACAGCTCTTCCAGTGCCAAAACAATTCCACCTGCCTCATGAACTTCACATACCATCAGCTGTCCTGGCAGCTATCTAGGAAACCCTGTTGGGTCACTTCCGGTCCCATGCCCATTGAGCCCAGTGGGATGGAATCAAGCAGCTTCAGCACCCACACAAAACGAACATGGAGCTCCTCACTCAAGGCGCTCAAAACGATATGGCGAAAGACAAGTTCAGTGTCCAAGCCATTTCCCTCTGCCATGGAAACCAAGTGCTCTGGCAGCACATATGTCTGAAAGTGGATATGACACCTAGGGAAGGGAGTGTGCTGGTGAATGGCAACTGCCCGAAGCAGCAGCACAGCTCTTCCAGTGCAAAAACAACTCCACCTGCCTCATGAACTTCACATACCATCAGCTGTCCTGGCAGCTATCTGGGAAACCCTGTTGGCTCACTTCCGGTCCCATGCCCATTGAGCCCAGTGGGATGGAATCAAGCAGCTTCAGCACCCACACAAAACGAACATGGAGCTCCTCACTCAAGGCGCTCAAAACTCCACAGCCAAAGACAAGTTCAGTGCCCAAGCCATTTCCCGCTGCCATGGAAACCAAGTGCTCTGGCAGCACATATGTCTGAAAGTGGATATGACACCTAGGGAAGGGAGTGTGCTGGTGAATGGCAACTGCCCGAAGCAGCAGCACAGCTCTTCCAGTGCCCAAACAACTCCACCTACCTCATGAACTTCACATACCATCAGCTGTCCTGGCAGCTATCTAGGAAACACTTGTTGGCTCACTTCGGGTCCCATGCCCATTGAGCCCAGTGGGATGGAATCAAGCAGCTTCAGCACCCACACAAAACGAACATGGAGCTCCTCACTCAAGGCGCTCAAAGCTACATGGCAAAAGACAAGTTCAGTGCCCAAGCCATTTCCCGCTGCCATGGAAACCAAGTGCTCTGGCAGCACATATGTCTGAAAGTGGATATGACACCTAGGGAAGGGAGTGTGCTGGTGAATGGCAACTACCTGAAGCAACAGCACAGCTTTCCAGTGCCAAAACAACTCCACCTGCCTCATGAACTTCACATACCATCAGCTGTCCTGGCAGCTATCTAGGAAACCCTGTTGGGTCAATTCCCGTCCCATGCCCATTGAGCCCAGTGGGATGGAATCAAGCAGCTTCAGCACCCACACAAAACGAACATGGAGCTCCTCACTCAAGGCGCTGAAAACTCCGCAGCCAAAGACAAGTTCAGTGCCGAAGCCATTTCCCGCTGCCATGGAAATCAAGTGCTCTGGCAGCACATATGTCTGAAAGTGGATATGACACCTATGGAAGGGGGTGTGGTTGTGGTGAATGGTAACTGCCCGAAGCAGCAGCACAGCTCTTCCACTGCCAAAACTACTCCACCTGCCTCATGAACTTCACATACCATCAGCTGTCCTGGCAGCTATCTAGGAAACCCTGTTGGGTCACTTCCGGTCCCATGCCCATTGAGCCCAGTGGGATGGAATCAAGCAACTTCAGCACCGAAACAAAACGAACATGGAGCTCCTCTCTCAAGGCGCTCAAAACTCCACAGCCAAAGACAAGTTCAGTGCACAAGCCATTTCCCGCTGCCATGGAAACCAAGTGCTCTGGCAGCACATATGTCTGAAAGTGGATATGACACCTAGGGAAGGGAGTGTGCTGGTGAATGGCAACTGCCCGAAGCAGCAGCACAGCTCTTCCACTGCCAAAACAACTCCACCTGCCTCATGAACTTCACATACCATCAGCTGTCCTGGCAGCTATCTAGGAAACCCTGTTGGGTCACTTCCGGTCCCATGCCCATTGAGCCCAGTGGGATGGAATCAAGCAGCTTCAGCACCCACACAAAACGAACATGGATCTCCTCACTCAAGGCGCTCAAAACTACATGGCGAAAGACAAGTTCAGTGTCCAAGCC